>NC_087567.1:2510394-3135493 GCF_036250125.1 Pseudopipra pipra
GCTCCAGGCTGTGCCCTCTTGTCCTACTGCTGGTTCCTGGGAGCAGAGCCCGACCCCCCCCAGCTCCCCCCTCCTGTCAGGGAGTTGCAGAGAGTGAGAAGGTCTCCCCTGAGCCTCCTCCTCTCCAGGCTGAGCCCCCCCAGCTCCCTCAGCCTCTCCTCACAGCACTTGTGCTCCAGACCCTTCCCCAGCCTTGTTGCCCTTCTCTGGACCTGCTCCAGCCCCTCAATATCCCTCCTAAATTGAGGGGCCTAGAATTTGACGCAGCACTTGAGGTGCAGCCTTAACATCTGCAAACTGCCCAGCACTCGGTATCCAAAGGACTTCGGGTAACCTGGCCCATCACTCTGTCTTCTTAAGCCCCTGGAGCCAGCAGTGCCCTCAGACCATCACTCAGGAGTGGCAGGCACTGCAGCCCCCACCCTCCTCAGGGGCCAGAGCTGCTCCTTTTGCTTTAACTCCCATCAGCTGCCACCAGCGAGAGGCAACAAAGCGGGTGAGGGGGTGGCTGTGGGTGGAAGGAGAGGGGACAGATGAGTCACCTCTCAGGAGGGGTGTAAATGATCCTGGTGCCTCTGGATATGTCACAGCTGAGATGCAAGGGCACAAATGCACATCATCCTCCCTGCTCTTGGATGAGTCACAAGTTGACTTTTCCAAGAGCTACTGCTCTTGGTTATCATCACCAGTGCAAGACATTTGCCAATCTCTGGGACACCCCTGAGGGCCACAACAAAGTTCATTCTCTCCTGCTTGGTTTTGTTTCTCTCTTCTGCTGCTGTGTGCTTGGTGTCACAGAAGAGCAGGGAAGGGGAGCATCTGAGGATGCTGATGCCTGAGGGATGAAGGGGCTCAGATCCAGCCCTGGCACACAGAGCTGCTGTCTGGGAGGAGGTGACATGCTGGGTGTGGTGGTGGAAACTCTCTGAAGCTCTCCCCAGTTCTCCCTACCATGTTGTAACATCCCTCTCAAAGAATTGAGGTTAGGCTGAGTGGGATGTTCAAATGGGAGCACTGATCCCTGTTTGAGACTCTGCTGTCCCAGCCTGCTCTCACCACCTTGCTGGGACACTGTCTCCTGCACCCAGAATCCCATCTGCCAGAGAAGGCATCCCAGTGGCATCTGTGGGATGGAGCTCTGAGGTGTCCAATCTCCAATCCTCCCAGGAAATGAAGAGACACCTTAAAACATTTTTTTTTATTTTTTTTTTTTATTTTTTATTATTATTATTATTCTGCAGTATCTCTTGGGTTCTCTTCTCCTCTCCTTTCCCTTTCCACCCTGCTGGCAGGGCAGGTCCCTGCATAGGTTCTCACTTGTACTTCTTCATGTCCTCTCTAGAGATGTCCCTGAGGTCTTCAATAAACTGCTGGATCTAGGGTGGGAAAGAGAGAAGGCAGAGCTCAGTGCAGGGATGGGAACAGGGGGCAGAGGGGAGCTTGTTGTCCCTTTTGGAGGCAAATATCCCCAACTACACAAACGAGGCACTTGCCTTGCTGGATCTGCACCACCAGAATGGGCTTTTGTGGGCAAGTGGGTGAATGAAACCAAACCTTGATCTGCATCCCCTGTCCCAGCCTGCCTGGCTCACACTTCTGCCCCACAAGGACCCTCCTCAGAAGAGACAGACTTGCCTGGAGTCCCCAGCCCCTTCCCCGTGCCCGAGAGCACCCATGTGAAAAGGAAGGTGTCTGTTGGGCCTGTGGGCTCTCCCCTCCCTTTGGGCAGCTGAGAGTCATTCCTGCTCCTCTTTCTGGGAAGGAAGAAGGGCTCTGGCCTGGCTTTACCATGTCCAGCTGTCTGTGGCTGTCATGTGCTGCCACATTCCACTTTGCGTCCAGCCGTGTGCTGGCAGCGTGGAAGAGGCTGTGGATGGTCCTCTTGATGGCCTTCAGCATCGTGGCCTTCTGGGCAGCCCTGTTCTGGACGTCGATCCACTGAGCCTCCTGGGAGAAGAGGAGATGTGGAGCAGGGGGACATGGCCCAGCTGAAGGTGCTGCTTCAGCACAGGAGATCCTGGCTCAGAGACCCCAACTTCCACACTCATCTGCTTGCTTAGGAAGCCTTGCCCAGGGCTGTGCTGGAAGTGGTTCAGCTCAGTGTGGTGGAAGCAGGTCCAGGAACAGCCCCATCCGCCCTCCCCACAGCAGGGAAGTTGATCCCCTGCAGCAGCATGTGCCACTGACCCCCCTCCCAGACCAGGGAGGGCTTTCATTCTTCCTTCTGCAACCCCATGGAGGGAAGAAATTAGGCATCTCCTCCAATCACAAAGGCTGCTACTGGGCCTTGCCATGAGCCCATGGCTGAAGGATAAGCCATCAGCTAGTCTTGACTCAGCCAGGCCTTGGAGATCTTGCCCTGCCCATCCCACAGTTCCTTACCCAGACAGGGACGTCGCTTTGAGCCTGGTCTAAATATTGTTTTAGCTGTGCCAGCTCATTCTTGCACTGAAGCATCTCAGCTCCTTTCTCTGCCCTGTACTGGTCCAGGAGCACCCTGGCTTGCTTAGTCATTGCCTTGTGCCACTGCTGTGACTGCAGCAGCTCCCTGCGTGACCTCATCAGTGACTTGTAGAAGGAAATGATGTCCTCGATGTCCCGAAACTGCAGCACAGGATCCCTGGGGTTAGTGCCTTCCCTCACCACCTGCAGATCTCGTGTCCTTTGGCACCCTGCCCTGAGCAGGGCCAACACCTCCCCCAGATGAAAGATCTTCCCTTCTCCACAAGACTACTGTCCCTGTTGGCTCCTGAGCAGCACCACATTCCCTGTGTGATGACATCCCACTGTGCCAGGCCTGGAGCTCTCACTGCCATAGGCAAGGGGAGATATTACACCTCTTCCCCAGGTAAGCAGTGCTCTGATAAACACAACCACAACTGCAGCTGCCTGGGTCTCATTCCCAGGCAGCTCTTTACCTCTCCCAAACCACCAATATGACCTGAAATGGTGACAACAAAGGGCCCCCCCCTCCCCTCAGCCCTGAGCTTTCGCCCCTTCTCATGGTTTTTCTGTGGTTTTCTCAAGCCTTCACCTCCTGTTCTGATTCTCCTCCCCTGACTCTGCTCCTTGTGGCTCACCTTGGTTGTAGGGAATTCCTTCCTATCCCACTTGAGGTCTCTGGGTTTGACCAAGTGTTTTAATTTCCCTAGACTTGCCTTATCTCTTCTATTTTAACACCCAGATAAGGCCCTCCCCAGGCCCAGGATCTGCCTCTCTCAGGTCCAACCTCACCTGTGAGATCTCCACCACATCCTCCAGGTATCTCTTGAACATGGAGTATTTTGGCAGTTTTTGGCAGAGTTTCTGATGCTGTTTTATGAGGGCTTCCAGTTCCCTCTTAGCTCTCAGAAGCTCCTTCTCTTTTTTTATACTCTCCTCTCTATCTTTGCTGGCTTTCTTCAGGGCTTGGTTTCGCAGCATTTCGTTTTCCTGGTGATGTTTCCCCATCAGCACACACAGACAGAGGGAAGGGAAGGCAAGGGAAGATGGAGCTGGGTTACTCAACAGCACTGGAAGGAGACACCTTCAGAGAGGAGAGACCAGCACTGGAGCACCCCTGGGAACAATCTTCCTCCCCGTTTTACAGGGCCATGGCAGGGGCTTGGAGGCAGCACCTGGGATGGCACTCTGATTTTCAGACCTCCTTGTACCTGTCCCTGGAAGACTGATGGAGCTCAACAGCGGGGACAAGGCTGAGACCCTCCTTGGGGGACATCTGGGGCCCTCAGGAGATCACATGGGTACAGGACAAGCTCTCCCCACCCAAGCCCTAACAGGGCTTTGCAGCTCTGTGGTACAAACCCCTGTGTCCTGCCAGTGCTGTTCTCCCACCTCCAGGCTCACGGGAGGCTTGGCCAGGTGTGCTGGTCCAAAACTCTCTTTCCCAAGGGAGGGGAGGAGTTGGTGGTGTGGCTCAGGGTTGTGTCAGCTGAGCAGGGCAGTACCTGTACAGTCCTCCCAGATCTCTCCACGTGGGCCTTCAGCTGAGTCCTCCTGGCGTGCAGGTCCCTCCACTGCTCGGCAATGGCCTCCAGCCTCTCCTTGAAGGCCTGGCAGCACCAGAGCGAGGGTGACACGGATGCCCACACCCAGAACCAGCCACCTGCCTGCTGCTGCCACCCACCAAAGAGCCCCAAAGCCCTCCCAGCCACACTCCAGCACCCTCCCATCTTTCTCACCACTTTCTTCTCCGCCACAGCATTTTCCAGACATCGGAATTCTTTCTTCTTCTTCAGGAGGCACATAAACGAGGTGGCAGGGTCCTCGTCTGGCTCTCCCAGTGCCCTGTGAGAGAGCATTTCCCCAAGGTTACACACTGGATCCAGGTCCTTGCAGGGTGCTGGACTGCTCTGGGTGTTGGTCTGTGTTCTGGGCGTGGTGATGGGGCAGAGCAGCCTGACACCATCTCAGACCCCATCTGTCAGAGTAGCATCCCCACCCCTCCCCAGGGGGGATCCCCAACAGAGCAACGGGGTTACAGGAGGAACAGGGCCGGGGAAGGGAGGTACAAGAGGGGATGGAAGTGATGGAGATAAGGGATGGCAGTTTGCCACAGTGGGGATGGAGGGATGGAGGAGACAGGAGAAGAGGGTGGAGGAGCCCCCTCACCTGAGCTTGGGCAGGAGGTTGGCCCTGTACTGTTCCAGGTAATAGGTGGCATCCTCGTTGGCTTCGGGGTCCATCGCTCCAGCCACCAGCAGCCACCAGAGCCCAGGTCCTGCTGGCCCTGCTCCTCTCCCTGCCTTCACCTGTGGCTACTCCAACACCTGCAACAAGCTCTGTGGCTACTCTAATCCACCAGGACAGGCCCTGCAGCTCCTCTGACCCCAGGGAGAAGCCCTGTGGCTACTCTAATCCACCAGGAAAAGCCCTGTGGCTACTCTAACCCCCATAACAAGCCCTGTCACTACTCTAATCCCACAAAGAGACCCTGAGGCTACTCCAACCATTTTGACAGCTCCTGTGGCTACTCCAAGCACTGACACCTCCTGTGGCTATCCAAGCACTGTGACAGATCCTGTGACCATTGTGACACCTCCTGTGGCTATCCAAGATCCTGTGACTATCCAATCACTGTGACATCTGCTTTGGCTATCCAACCATTGTGATGCCTCCTGTGGCCACTCCAACTCCTCTAAATGTTTACTTGGCATCAGTGGGACTAAGTCACTGCGTCCAGAACCAGGATTTTTTTCATTCCTTTCACTTCATCTTCTCTGTTTCTTCCTCTCCCGTGCCCTGTGACCTCTGCTGCCTTGGGTGGGTATTTCAGGGCCCCTGACAGCCACACCCCACTGTCCCAGTGCTCAAGGCTTGCTCCTTCTCTCCCAAACCCCAGATGGAAACACTGTTGAGCACAGCCCAGAACCTGTGTCGGAGTTCCTGGAGGAATTGTGGTGAAGTGGGGACATCTCCTGGCCGGGAGATGGATCAGCACTGCTGGGAAATAACCCAGCACTGAGTGAGTCTGTAAATTCCAGGCACACTTCCCGCTGTGTTCACAGCCACACGTGGGAGCTCTTCACCTCTCCTCACTGAACACTGCAATGTGGTCATGTAACTTCCACCCTGAGGGAACAGATCTGTCAGAATCAAAAAGAAAAAGGTGATTTTTTTGCTGAAAGCCACTAAAAAGCACTTTTTGTAAACCACATCATCTCCCTTAAGCACCCTGGTGATGCTGAGCACCAGAGCACACCCAGCAGGCCTGGCAGTGCCACAGCCACATTTTATTTCACACCAGACTGATTTTCCTATTTAAACCCTCAAAATATACTCCACAATAAATATTAATCTCAGATTAATGCTGCTATCAAATATTACTGTCTTCTTTCTACACCATCCCTTATTTTCCAAGCAAGATTGGACATAGCACAATATGAAATATATTATAACCCAGCTCATACAGTTCTCAGTGAAACAGTCTCACCTCTACAGACCACCTGCACCCCTCAGGAATGAGAGCTATGAGAAGGAAGAATTCTTTCTAGAAAGAAGCTGCACCTTGTATTATTACACCCAGACAAAAGGCAGAAGTTGCTTTTTCCACTTCTGCTTTTCAAATGGTGTGAATCCACAGGGAATTCTGCCCCATTCCAGTCTCTGTTACAACAACCTGCACAGATCTCTCTCCAAGGAGGAAAGAGGGGAGAAGATACTGAAATTGCTACTGAAAACCAGTTAAAGGAAATTTAACTGACCCTGCTCAAGGGGAGTCACGTCAACAGCACAACCTTTCCCCTGGAAAACTCCAGTTGCATCTTAATTAAGGCTGACAGGCCGGAAGGTAAAGGAATGCTGTCCCAAAGGAATGGGGTGTCCTGCCCCGTGTGCCGGCCCCAGTTGTCACTTGGGATCAATACTGGAGCATTAACAAACTGTACTGCACAACCAGGAACAGCTCTACAGCAGCTTTCAAAGGAGGGAAAACTCACTGAATGGTGACCGAACACAAACGCAGATTAATTCTGTGAAACCCTCCCAGCTCCAGGCCATGGGCACAGCAAATATGTGATCAGTGGTGCAAGAAGGTTAATGAAAGGAAGGACTGCTGGAAAAGTGTGTGCTGTCACATCAGAGATGGATTAGATACGGAAAACCAGCCCCAAACCTGGGACAAGTGTCACTGCAAGAACTTCATCAAACAACAGGTGCTGATTTTTCTAATGCAGGGGAAAAGCTGAGGCTCAGCCTCAGACACAGCCCAGAGTGGGCTCTGCCTCCCAGGGAAACCCAAAGCTGGGCCACAACTCTGCAAGGATTTTAAAGGACCCCTGAGCTGGCAATGGCAGCTGAACCCCACGGAATGTGTGGGCTCTGAGCCCCAGACCAGCTCCTTCCAGCTCCTTCCAAGCCCTTTCCAAACTCCTTCCCTACCAACCCACACACAGGCCAGGCTCAGGCAAGAGAGGAAGGTTGGACTTACTGGCACAAGATCCAGACCCTGACTATGTCCCTGCCTGTACCTCTGAAAACAAGACCCAAGAGGGAGACTTTGGAAGGGGTGTGAATTCACCACTCAGGAGGAAATGGTAGATTCCTTTTGCTGTCTGCAGCCTGGCTACCAGCTTAGGAACAAGGCTTGCTTATTGTTACCTCTTCTCTCCTCCAGGAATTAATTCATTGGGCAGTGAGAACACATTGAAGGAAAAAGGAGTCTGAAAAAACTTTTACAACACAAATGACGAGGCAGAAGAGAAAGAGCCTCGTGAGCCTTTGGCCCATCTCCAGCCCGTGCAGAGCTCCAGGGTGAGCCCAGGACACCCAGCCAGGACACTCCTGCTCCTCAGCAAGACACACACACATGCTCAGGCACAAACTGGAGCCACCAACAGCTCTCAAGTTCAGCCCAGGGGAGCAAACACTTGGAGTGGAATTCCACGGGCAAAAACTGCAATCCAAAAGGCCACTGACAACCCATCCTCCTCACCCCACTGCACACAGAGCTCACAGGACGCCATGTCTGCAGTGAAAATGTCTTTTTATAGAATTATATCAAGTCTGTGCCTAATGTGGTTTGTTTGTTATGGACACAGCACCCGTGTGACTCCATCAAACCCAAAGCTGCCCAGGAGGAGAACGCTGCATTTAATCAACCCAGAAGAGCAGAACAACATAAAGGTGACACGGCCAAGAAAGTCCTCAAACACAGACACCACTGGCCACAACTGCAGTGTGACAACACAACATTCCACTTCCTTCAGAGGAAAAAAGGAAAATAGAAAAAAAGAAACCAGTGGAAGGCTTAAGATCAGCTCGACAGAGCAGAGCTCACAGATGGTAAGTGCTGCCTTGAAAACTTTCCTTATAGTTTATATTTCCATTTTAAGTTTTATGCTCTATTTCTGGCAACAGGGTTTTTAGCCATGCCAATGGCAAAATACTATAAAAATAAAAACTTGTTTATATTCTCCCTAACAGGCAAACAATGTACAAAGACATCTCCCTGCATTAAAGCGTTCGGGAGGCACAGAATACAAGACTGCTCAGCCCTGGATTTCTCAACAGGCATTTCTGTTGTGAAAACAACTCTCTCCTTGTTGGAAACTTGTTTATAGTAGAATCAAACACTGCCAAATATTCATCTTTACCTGTTAATGGATGAAAGGGAAACTGGAAAACACAGGGCACGGAACAAGTGATTTTATGAAGAACTAAGTCAACCATGCAATGTTTCCATAAAACACAACCCCGGAGAGTTCTGGCCCCAGAAAGGCTTCAAACAACAGCAACACGAGGTTTCGTTGGGGTTTGTGGACACGTCAGGGATGGCACTGATGGAAATAGAGGACTTTGTCCTCTATAAATACACACAGGTTAAGCAGCAATCTTTTTATTAGTCTTCTACTGCTTGGGCATATCTGTACAATTTGTGATAATTCACCATCCTGCAGGCAGGGACCAACCTCCAAACACTCCTCTCACTGCTACAGCCAGAGAAAACACTCCTCTCAAATCCCACTTATTTGGGCCTTCTGAAACCTCAATTCATGCTGAATTTGAGTCACTCATTCAGCAGCACTGATTATTGGACAAAGCCCACACAGTTTTCCTCAACATTTCTTCACGGGAAACATTTCAAAAATGGCATTTTATTTTAAAAGCTGACAGGGTTTTAAGTGGAAGAGGAGATTCAGTGATTGGGCATCATATTAAACCCCTGCTTTAAAGAGGAGCAGAGCCTGCAAGATAAATCAGTGGGGCTTTAATTATGTCAATTATTATAAAGGACCAACTCAAGGACTTGCAGCCTTTTTTTATCTTAACACATCCAAGGGACCTGTTGATGGCATGAAGCTGCTCCTGCACTGCCTGGAGGAAAGGATGAGGCTTTTAGTCCTGGAGAAAGGAGCTTCCTGAGAATCCCAATTTCATTTTCTTTTTTAAACAGGAAGTGTGAAAACGTAGAGAACATTTTCCTGGGTAAGCTCTCACTTCTGCTTCTCATTTATATTTAATTCTGGTCTTATGTTTTGTCCAAAATGTGGCTAAAACAAGGCTGCAAAGTTCCTTTTCCTCTGCTGTAGAGCCCCTGCAGAAGGCAGCGATCCAGCCTTGTGGGGAGAAACATCTGTTCCCTATTCCCAGAGAGGGGCACAGAGCAGCTGATGTGCATCCCAGCACCTCTGAGCCTCGGGATCTCTGGGAAAGTTCTGATCCTGGCAGGGACAGCCCCGAGCAGTCAGCAGGGTGAGCCCAAGGCTCCCAGGGCTCCTCCTCTCCTCCTTTCAAACCAGCCTGATCGCCCACAGAAACATCAGTCCTGTTAAACCCAAGGTGACTTTGGGGAGGCTGAAAGGCCTCTGTTAATGTCGAGTTTGCATCCTCGTTGTCTTTACAGGGCCCCTGAAGAACAGAGCGCTGGCGGCGGGTTCCTGCCATCGGACACAGCGTGTCCCTGCAGGTCCCAGCGCTGACACCGACACAGCCGGACCGGGGCAGGGCCGGAGCGTCACCCCCGTCCTGGCACCGGCTCTGCCCCTTCCAGCAGCTCCCGCTTCCCTCCGCGCCCCCTGCCAGGGAATTCAGGGCTCCCCGGGCACATCCCGCCCCTGCAGATTTAAAGCTGAACCCGCACCGAGAACGCTCCAAACCCAAACCCGGCTCAGCCCCCATCCCGGGGTACCTTGGCTGAGCTCTCCCCGCTCCGCTGGCACCGGTTCCGCTCCTGGATCTTCTCGGCGATGTCCTGGGCGAGCTGGCGAGTGGCATCGAGCAGGGAGAGCCTGGAGGGAGCGGGGGAGCGGCTGAGCCCGGGGGCACCGGGAGGGGCACCGGGACCCGCCGGGACCGCCCGGGATCGGCCTGGGAAAGGGCCGGGAGGGGAAGGTAAAACACCCCCAACACACCCCGGGATGGGCTCTGGGAAAGGGCCGGGAGGGGAAGGTAAAACACCCCCAACACACCCCCGGGATGGGCTTTGGGAAAGGGCCGGGAGGGGAAGGTAAAACACCCCCAACACACCCGGGATGGGCTCTGGGAAAGGGCCGGGAGGGGAAGGTAAAACACCCCCAACACACCCCGGGATGGGCTCTGGGAAAGGGCCGGCACGGGAAGGTCCAACCCCCCGCACACACTCGGGCCCGGCCCCGCAGCCCCGGGGAGGCCCCGCAGGGTCGGTCCCCCCGGCCCCGCTCCAGCCCCGGCCCAGCTCACCAGGGCTCCGGAGCCATCGCGGGCCCCGAACGGGCCCGGCCCTTCCGCCCGAGCGGCCACAGCGCGCAGGCGCCGGGAGGGGAGGGAGGGGAGAGGGACACGGGGAGGGGGGATACGGGGAACGGGATAGGGGGGACGGGGGGCAGGGGTACGGGGATATGGGGTACGGGGATAGGGGGTACGGGGATAGGGGGTACGGGGATAGGGGGTACGGGGATAGGGGGTACGGGGATAGGGGGTACGGGGAGACGAGGATATAGGGGTACAGGGGAACAGGGATATAAGGGTACAGGGATAAAGGGATACAGGTGTATAGGCATGCGGAGGTACAGGGAAACGGATAAAGGGGTACGAAGGTACAGGGATATAGGGGTACAGCGGTATGGGGGGACAGGGATAAAGGGGTACAGGGATATAGGAGTACAGGGGAACAGGGGTATGGCGATAAAGGGATACGGGGGTACAGGAGTGAGAAGCTGTGGGGAATGGGAATGTGGTGCCTGATCCAGGGGAATGGGGTGCCCGGTGTGGAGCCCGAGGGTGCAGCGGTGCTGGTTGTGCAGTACAAGGTGCAGAGGGGCTCGGTGGGGAGGCACAGATGTGTGGGGTGTGGGTGCAGAGGTGCAGAAGATCAGGGTTTAGAGGGGCAGAAGTTCAGGGTTTAGAGGGGCAGAAATTCAGGGTGCAGGTACAGAGGTGCACATGTGTGTGGTAAAAGGTGCAGATGTGCAGGTACAGAGGTGCAGATGTGCCCAGTACAGGTACAGATGTGCCCAGTACAGATGCAGATGTGCCCAGTACAGGTGCAGATCTGTGTGGTACAGGGTGCAGATGTTCCCAGCCATGTCTATCCCTCCCTGCCCAGCCCCTCCCGCTGTCTCTCCCCAGCGGGGTCACTCCTGGCACCTGATCCCCGACATCTACCATCCAGCACTGCGTGGGAAGTATCCCAGTGCTGCATCTTCCCAAGGGCTGCCTGCCCTGGTTGGCACCTCTGCAGCACACTCACCCTCCTTCCTGCTCCTTCCATCCCTCCTCCTCCTGCTGCCTCCCTCCTTTCTCTCTCCTTCCTTCCTCTTTCCTCTCTTCCTCACTTTTTCCTTTCTCTCTTTCCCCTTCCTCCTCACATCTCACCCTCCCTTCCTCCCCAGTGCCAAGCAGTGGGTCACCCTATCCCGTTCTGACCTTGGGTGGCAGCTCCTGATGCTCGAGGGTCACTTTAACCCCCCCCAGTGTCACCTGCAGTGCCCAAGGCCGGGGCTGTCCCTCAGGCAGAGCAGCCCCATGGGCTCCAGAGGCCTCTCATGCCTGGCTCAGGCCTTTCCTTCCCTTGAGGCAGCTGCCAGTTCCCTTCTCCAGATCCTCAGCTCCATCCCCTTTCCCTGCCCATCTCCTGATGACAGTCACTGCCCTGCCCTGCCCGTGCTGATGTCCCTGTCCCCCTCATCCCCATCCCCTGGTCCCCACTGACACTGCTGGGGTTGGCACAGGCCCTGTTGTGGCTGCCAAGGGCCCTGCAGTCTCCTGGCAGCGGGCACAGCCCATCACTCCCACAGCAGCCTCTGTCCAAGCCCAACGAGCCCTTCCCACCCCGATCCTCCAGGATTTGGCCTCTCCTCTTTGTTTCTGGGTGTGATTGGTGACGCAAATCAATGCAGGCACAAACCTGGGCCCAGGTGCCAGAGGAGCAGTCACGAGGCGCTGACAGAGAGGCTTTATTGTCCTCATGACACAGGGCTGCTGCTGCAATGACAACGACATTGATAACGACAATGACGATATAGATAACGATAATGACGATATTGACAACAAAAATGATATTGATAACGATAATGATAACAATAATGATAACAAGTGCATCCTCATCAGCACGTTCCCGGGGGGCTGTGACCCCGCTGTGCTCCCACATTCCTGGGGGCTGTGACCCTGCTGTGCTCCCACATTCCTGGGGGCTGTGACCCCGCTGTGCTCCCACATTCCTGAGGGCTGTGACCCCGCTGTGCTCCCACATTCCTGAGGGCTGTGACCCCACTGTGCTCCCACATTCCTGAGGGCTGTGACCCCGCTGTGCTCCCAGCGAGTGCCCGACCCCACAGCAAAGCCCCTGGGGTGAGTGTTGAACACGGAGCCAGAGGAGCCCCCGTGCCCTGGGGACCAGCCCCACCGAGCAAAGCTGCCCCGGGGTGGGTTTGGGGGGTGCTGAGCACCCCCAGGCACCACCTCAGTTCCCTGGGCAGGGCTGGGGACGTGCTGGGGTGGGGAGCAGGGACACGCGTCCCACTCCTGCCATTGCAGGGCTGAGATCGCTGCGTTCGGGAGGACCCACGTGCCAGCAGTGCCCCGGGCTCTGCGCTCCCCGCTGGCCCTGGCAGCCCCCCGGGGTGGGCTTCATCTCCCTGTCACAGCTCTTCCCACATCCGGCTGCTCCCGCAGCTCTGGGCATCAAACATTCATGGCCTTCGGCTGCGCTGCTCCGCTGCAGCCACACGGCCTCTACATATTTAATTTTTTCACCATTAAAAACGCATGAAGTGATGTTTCGTTTCGCCCTGTCCCTAATTCACTTCCATCTCCCACCTCCGGAGCGGCTGCCGGGAGCAGGAGGGCGGCGGCGCTGCCGGAGGTTTCAGAGCTGGGTCGGGCTGGCAGGGAGAGGCATCCACTGTCCTGGAAAAGGCACATGAGGAGAAGGCGGCCAACAAGGTCCGGGGAAAGGCAGCAGGACCCACGAGCCTGGGCAAAGGGGTTTGATTTGGAGAGAGAATACATAAAAAGGGTTTGAGTTGGAGAGACAGTGAACGATCCCTCGGCACCGGGAAGCAGAGGGGGATGTGGTGTGGGGACCCCCGGGACCCCCAGGAGCAGGGCTGGGGGCCACCATCTGCCCCTTTGGGTGCAGCCAGAGCTGCCCACTGGGTGCCCAGGCACGCTCTGGGTGCAGACTGGGAGCCTCCCACTGGGAGACCCCCTTGGCTCCCTCCCACCCAGCACAGCCCCCGGGGGGCCCTTTGCTGACACAGCCCCTCGCCCCCACCCCCTCGGGCTCCAGGCTCATCAGGAGCAAAGGGAGGAGAGGGATGACGGGACAGCCGTGCTGCTCCCAACACATTTTGGCACACAGTGGAGAAGATGCTTCATCCAGAAAGGAGAGGGGCTGCAGAGGGGCTGCACTTGCCCGGGAGATGCCCCGAGACCACCGGTGCCAGTGGATGCTCAGGAATGTGCTGCAGGTGGAGACGGACGTGCAGGCAGGGAGGCAGAGCAGGAACAACCTGCAGTTGCTCTTACCACAAAAGAAAATATCAAGTTTTTAAAGGGAAATAAAAATCTTTAAAAATGTTAAGGTGCCTATAAAAACGCACAGGAAGTGCAGCCTGAGCTGTGAGTTCTCCAGCAGCAATGTTGGATCGGGGTGATGTGCTGGGAGCATCTCCCAGCTGTTGGAGGGGACTTTTCCCTCAACTGTGAACACAATGTACGGTTTGTAGCTCTGCAACGCGTTTTGAGGCTAAAAGTCAATCGATCCCACCCATTTCCCGGGGGCAGGTTGGAGAGGCTGCAGCACCACAGCCGTGCCTGCAGCATCGCGGTCTGTGCTCCCGCTGGGCGGGGGCAGGGGCGGGGGGCTGTGGGGGGCACGGGCACATCGCCCCCAATTTCCCTGGTGGTTTTGGCGGCCGGTGCTGAAGCCGCCCCGCACACACGGCCGGCAGAGCCCCGAGGAGCGTCCCAAGGGCGGCACTGGCTCCTCGTGGCCCCGATCCCTCCTTGTCACCGGCTCCTGGCACTCGCTGCTCACGTGCCGCTCTTCCCGGCTCCCCCGGCACCATCCAGCGGGAAGCGGCTCCAAACCCACGCTCTGTGTTTCCCTCGTTCAAGGACGGGCGGCGGCCGCAGCCCCGGCCCCTCCTCAGTCCCGCGGCCCCTCCTGCCCCTGAACCCCAGAGCGGGAAAATGAAGGTTATCCTTGGGAGAAACAAAGGATTCGGTTTAATGGCCGCGTTGCTGTTTGATGGTATCTCGTTCCACGGGGTGTTTCCACCCCCGCCCGCCCTCGGTGCAGATTTAGGGCAGGAAGGGGCGACGCGGGCGCGGGAGCTGCTCCACCCCTCGCTCTGTTTACTCCAAATAAACCCCCTGTGCCCTCGCCTTATAAGTCAGGGCAGGTGACGGGGACAAAGGGGACCCGGCAGCGGTGGCCGCACCCGGGCGATGCTGCAGGTGGGGCTCAGCCTGCCCGGCTCCCCCGGGGGGGCGGCCGGGGGCTTCCCCGGGGCCGAGCGGGACGGGGGCGAGGACACGGGCACCGGGCGAGGTGAGTGCGGGACGGCCCCGCTCGGGCCGGGGACACGTCCAGCAGAGCAGGGACAGGGGCCGGAGCGGAGGAGAGGGGCCGGAGCAGAGCCACAGTTCCTGCCCCAAGCCCGGGGCTTGTCCCGGGGGGGGCAGAGCTGGAGCCACCAGCCCGCACCGGGGACCGGGTGGGCTCGGGGTGATGCTCCTCAGGGCTCCGGGCAGGGCAGCACCCGGCTGAGAGGAAGAGGTGAATTTGGGGACATCGGGTCAAACAGCCCCTGCTTCAGCCCCAGTGTTGTTTCAGCCTGGTTTCTATGGCCAGGAGCCTGCGGGATTGTGCTCGGGGTCGGGCTGTGTCCAGGGCAGGGAGTCAGGATGAGCAGCCACCGCAGCAAACTGCTGCCCCTTCCCTGACCCAGCACTGAACCCGATCTGCTGGTCCTCCTGACCTCGAGCAGGGGCCAAACTGAGCTGGAGAGCAAGAGCCAGAGCCGGACCCAGCCCAGGCTCAGGACTCTCTCGATGTGCCACCCTGTGCTGTCCCCCGTGTCCCCTCGGGACAGAGGTTTGGCTCGGTGCGAATCCATCCTTGACTTCCCAGGCACCAGAGCACATCCGAGATAGATACACTCGAGAATTAACGGGTGTGAATTGACTTTATCCCTGCCAATGAATCCCTGCCCAGCAGAGCTCACCCGGGGGGGACAGCTCCCGTCTCCTGTGCAGGGTTTGGAGCCGAGCTGTCCTGCAGCCCCGGGGAAATGCCGCTCCCGTCTCTCTAGGAGGAGCTCAGGCTCTGCTCTTCCCGGAGCAGGGCTGGCGGCTGCCCGAGCCCTGCCCCTGGGCTGTGTGCGGGAGCCTCCCGCGATGGGGACCTTCTGTCCCCAAGGGGCTCCTCAGGTGCTCACCAGTCCCTGCGTGCGGTCCCGGGCCGGGGTCTCTCCAGGTGCCTGGGGGCACACGGGGCACAGGGACCCTCTGCACCCCTAGAGCAGCCCCGCACCCCCGGCGAGCCCCTCGAGCTGCAGCACCTTCTCCTCGCCCCTTCTCTCCGGCTCCCGAGTGGCCGGAGGGGTCGGGAGGCTTTGGCAGGAGGCAGCAAGAGGAGGGCAAACACCCGAGGGCGGCTTTGCCCCCTCTGCCTGGGCTCGGAGCAGCCTCGTCCTGGGCTGCCCGACCCGGACAGGACCCTCCTGCCCCGCGCTGTCCTTGGGAGGGGACACGATGCCGATGGTCCCTCTCGGCCTCAGCATCACTTGGGCCCTGCTGCCCCTGAGGTCCCTCCTCGCCCCTGCAGAACTGGACTGGGACTGAGCTGCTCGTCCTCCTCAGTGGTGTGACATGTCCCCGGGGACAGGGACTGTGTCCCTGCTCTCTGCACCTCCCTCTCAGCAGGTCACAGGCTGGGAAGTCAGGAGCTTTTAGAGGGGTACAAAGCCCCTCACGGTGGGAGAAGCAGCCCTGACACCCAGCTGGGACCTGGCCCTGAGCTTCCCCAGGGTCCTGAGCTGAGGGGAGCAGGAGAGGGCAAAGCAAGCAGCTCCAGCCAGGCAAAGGCTGAAAACCTTCCCCTTGCAGGGGACAATAAAGAAATACAGGACGTGGCTGTAAGACTTCAGAGCACCCTCTGCCAGGGTGAAACGCTGTTGGCTGGGGCGGTGGAGAGTGTTGAATAAAAGGTCTTTGTCCTGCAGAGGCCTTTGGCTCATCTCCAGTCACCATCGTGGTCACATCCGAGGCTGACAGCTGGGACACCGACGCCTCCTCCTGTGCGGGCTGTGGACAGTTCGTGGACTGGGACAGGATGCCGGACCCGCAGCGGCCGGCACAGATCCCCCCGGACATCCTGAGCAAGCCCCAGAAGGAGCTGAAGAAGCTGGCGAGGGAAGGCTGCTGGGCCATGAGCCACGCCCTCAGGGCTCGGCTCTACCACCAGCTCATCCAGCAGGTCTCCTGCCGGCTCATCACCCCAGACGCTCTCGTCTACAGGGACGTGGCGAGCCGGCTCTTCGGGAAGCCCGGCGGGAGCTCCCACCCTCTGCCAGAGTTCCTGGAGGGATGCCCCATGCCCACCTACTGCCTCAACCCGGAAGGGGTCACTGCCCTGAAGAAGATCCTCATCTGTGTTGGCAACCTCTTCCCTGACATAACCTACAGCCCGATCCTGCCCTCCCTGGTGGCTCTGCTGCTGCACTACAGCGAGGACGAAGCTCAGTGCTTCGCGAGCATCTCTCGCCTCCTCGCCAGCAACGCTCCCCACACCAGCTACATCGACCAGTCCTTCCTGGCCCACCAGGCCTCCTGCATGACATTTGGGGACCTGGCCAACAAGCACTGCCCAGCAGCTCACAAACTCATAGCCAGTGCCTCCAAGAACGTCTTTGAGGTCTACTCAGAGTGGTTGTCGTGGCTCTTCCACGACCTGCCCTTCGCTTACGCCATCCGTGTGCTGGACGTGTTCCTGCTGGAGGGGCAGAAGGTCCTGTACCGCATCGCCCTGGCCCTGCTGAGGCAGTTCAGGCTCTCGGGGAGCTCGGCCGAGCCGGAGGGCACTGACATCAAGGCAGACCTGCAGGCTTTCGTGCAGAACATTGCTGAGCACGTGACTGTCGACAAACTCCTGGAGAGAGCCTTTGGCATCCGGCTGTTCTCCCGCAAGGAAATCTGGCTGCTCCAGATGGCCAACAGGAAGGCGTTAATGGAGAGGGGCATAACCATGGTGCAGAGCAGGTAAGGAGACCTCTCCCCTTGCCAGCCCGTGGGGCTGAGCAGACAGAATGTGAGCTACTGTGGAGACACACGGGGGGAGCTTCAGGGACCCCTCGCAGCTTTGGCTGTGCTGGGGCCTCCCAGCCCCTCGGGGGACCCTGTTGGGAGACATGGGACAGCCAGAGCTGGTGGTGGTGGCAGAAAGCTCACGGTGCAAAAAGCAGGACAAAACCTGATGCCTGGGGGCTGCACCCCAAAAAGCAGACGGGCCCCAGAGCTCGGCACAATGTCCCTCCCCCTGTGCAGGCAGCCCTTCCACCTGGCCGTGGACATGCAGAACTTCAGCTCCAGCATCGTCACCACTCAGGAGATGCGCCTCGTCTGGTCCTGGATCCCCGAGCGCTTCTCCCTCTTCCCCCCCCTGCTGCTCTTCTCCACCTCCCAGGACGGGTGCAGCCTGCAGAGGTAAAGCAGCCCCTGCCCAGGGGCCGGGCGGGTCGGATGTGTGGGGTGAAAACTGGGCAGGGGTTGGTGGTGTAGAAAGGAGCAACACAGAGTGTCCCCAGGGCACATGGGGGGGCTGCTGGGGACTGTCCAGGGCTCAGTTCAAGACCCTGAGTGTGATCTGGGCCGGTGCTGACTCAGGGGAGAGGGCTGAGGCTCACTCAGATGGTGATCAGCAACTGGGGAACACGGAGCCCTGGGGATGTGCAGTGCTGGGGATGTCCCCTGTGCCACACTGGCCATGCTGTGAGCAGCCAGGTCCAGCCAGCACACCCTCCCCAGGGCTCCAGCTCCCTCCCAGGGATGGGACACAGGGGCTGCTGGGCACTGCAGTCAGTGCTGTGGCTCAAAACAGGCAGGAAACCCAACCCTGTCCTCTGTAGGAGCCCCTGACAGTGAGAGGTGCCGAGCTCAGGGCAGGGGCACGTGGGAACATCCTGCTGGGGGCAGGCACCAAACTCCAGTTAAAAGAGCCCAGGTGTCAAGGCCAATGCCCAAAATTGCAATAGCAAGATGTGTCAGAGCAGGAGAGAGCCCAGGGCCCCTGGCTGTGGAGTGCAGGGTGTGTGGGAAGCAGGGACATCCCCACATCACTCGGTGCCGGGGTGTTTCTCTCCTGGGATGCAGCTCAGGGCGGAGCGGGAAGGGCACTGGGATCACTGGGATGTCCAGGACTGGGTGCTGCCCACTACCCCCCGTTCTCAGGGCAGTGTTTAAAGGGGGGTGTGATGGGCACCTCAGTCAGCACCCCGAGCTCCCCCAGCCCCTGAGAGGCGAGTGGGTGTCCCATGGCAGTGGTGCAGCCCCAGGAAGCACAGCCCTGACCTTTCCAAGGCAGCACAGGGTGCAGAGCCTGGACTGTGAAACACATCCAGATTAAAAGTGAGCTCGTTGTGTAAACTCCCCCCCAAACATCCCCCCCAGCCTGGTGTCTGAGGGTAGGGTGGGAAGGTTGAGGGTTTGGGTTTGTCTGAGCTTCACCAAGCAAAGGTGATGACTTGAGAGGTCCCATAAGGCAACTCCCTCTGCTCTGCACAAACCCTGGAGATGCTCAAGGCAACTCCCTCTGCTCTGCACAAACCCTGGAGATGCTCAAGCTTTGTGACTCTGAGTTTCTGCCGTGTCCTTCCACGAGCTCCCTTGAGACAGCTGAGAAGAGCCACCACCCCCCTCCTCTCTCCTTCCCAGCCCCGTGCTGGCCACACGCTGGGCTCACTGCTCTGGGGTCTGAGAGCCCCCAGCCCGACCCCCTTGTCCATCTGTGCAGGTTTTACACGTGCTGTGAGGGCTACGAACCGACCGTGCTGCTCATCCAAACCACCGAGGGGGAGGTGAGTGTTTCCCAAGCAGAGGTGGGGAAGGGGACAGGGGGTTGACCCCACTGGCAGTTCTTGGAGCAGCCACGGGGCTGTGTGGTCCCTCTCCTGCCCTGCCCCGGGGTCTGTTCCATCTCCCAGGAGAGAACAAACTGCACCTCCAGCCACCAAGACACCCCTCAGACAGGGGATGCTGCAGGAAACAGGAGGAGTTGGTGAGAGGAAGAGGGGCCACGAGTGATACTCTTTTACTGCAAACACAAGTCATGAATCCTTGCTGAGCAGACTTCCCTCGAGTCAGCAGATGCTTTGTCTGAGCCAGGACTTGCTTTCAAAGCACTAAATGCAAGGTTCTGCCACTGATTGCAGGAGCAGCCACACAAGGGAAATGGAGGAGAAACAAGGACAGTTTCTGCTGGAAGCTGTGAAATAACTGCAACCCCCCCTGAGCCAGGGCTCTTCCAGGGGCTCTGACAGGGGCTCAGAAACCTGTATTTTCTCTCTCCACTCTCATCCAACAGCGGAGGCGAGTTCTGTGAATTGTTCAGGCCTCCCAAAGATTTACTGACCCACCACTGCTGATGTCCCCAGCCTGACACTTCAGTGTGGTGTGGAGATAAACACCTGCCACCCCCAGGGCCCCGTGCAGGTGACCTGTAAAACTTGGTTTCCTACACATTTTAGCTGATGTTATTCCTTGGCTGTGCCAAGGACAGGCACGAGTTCCAGCCCTCAGTGGGTCCCTTCCAGCCATGGTCAGGTCAAGGACATCCACACCAGGGTCAGCCTTGGGCACAGAAGCCGAGTGGACTCACGGCCAGAGCACCAGTGATTGTCAGTGCAGGACTCAGCTGGCACAGCAGAATTTGGCTCCCTGACTCCCCCAGGACTGAGCAGAGCCCCTGCCCTGCTGACCCCATGGGCCACTGCCAGTGCTCCAGGGGCTGGCTCTGGTCCTGATCTCCCACTGATCCCTCTGCTCTCTCCCAAGGTGTGTGGGGCGTTTCTCTCCTCCGACTGGAGTGAAAGGAAGAAGAGCGGGGCAACATCGGCCTTTTTTGGGACAGGGGAGTGCTTTGTGTTCACTGTAAGTCATGGTTTATTTCTGGCTTTGGCCCTTCATTGCTGTTTCCTTGAGCCCTCAGGGCACAGTGAGCCCCGAGGTGCTTCCTCCCCACGGCCCCAGCACTGCCCTGAGCTCTGGCAGGAATTGCTGTGCTGGATCAGAGCAAGGGGAGACTCAACTCCTGCCCTGGGTGAGCTGGGGCTGCCCTGAGCCCCCCAGGAACGTGTGATACCCCCGGGTGGGTCTGGGAGCCCCTCCTGGCATGGCAGCAGGGCAGGTTTCTGCCCAGTTTGCTCAGGGCAACTCCTGGATGGGGCATTCCCAAATCAGCCCTGGCACCCCCGAAGAATGAACAGGCTGAGCTGGACCAAGAGATCCCAGGGACAAAGTGCAGCATCCATCTGATATCCCACTGGCATCCACCCAGCATCCACCTGGCACTGTGGGCAGTGCAGGTTTGCCCATCTCTGGCAGCACCTGGCAAAACCAAAACCAACTTCTCAGCCACACCCACCTCCAGGGCAGCCCTGGCACTACCAGGATGCCCTGTCCCTTCCTAACTCCAGATCTGGCCTTGGCTCACAGCACTGAATCTGAGCAACCTGACCTGGCTGGAGATGTCCCTGCTCATGGCAGGGACATGCTGGCCTTTAAAGGTCCTTCAGCCCAAACTATTCCATGATTGTATGATCTGTGCCAGGCAGCCCCATCTTCCCCCAGCAGTGACAAGTGTCCCCCAGGCCAGGGCTCTGTCCCCACGTGTCTCCTGCTCTCCAGGTGCGCCCCGAGGCAGAGAGGTACGAGTGGGTGCTCATCAAGCAGCCGGAGCTGGCCAAGGCTGTGCCGCGCTCCCGCCAGCGCTCGCCTTCCCCCTCTCCCGACTCCCGGCCCGGCTCCTGCCCGGGCAGCCCCAGCTCCAGCTCCAGCCGCCTCACCGTGCCCACGCCGCTCAGGAAAGGCCGCCTGTCCCCGTTCCTGGCCGTCAGGCATTTCCTCCTGCCTTCCAAAACAGCCTCCATGTTCATGTCCGGCTCCCGGGAAGGGATCGTTATCGGTAATTAATTACCCACCGGGGCCCCGGGGGTGGGCTCCGACCTCCCACCACTGCTCCGGCCGAAAAGGGCCCTTTGTAACTGCAGGTTAAAACCTGCCCGCGGGCAAACAGCTCCTGTTGGGATGTCAGTTTAAAGGCAGGGCAGGGGAAGGCAGCCCCTCTTCCTCACCTCAGCAGGACAGTGCCGAGCTGCACGAGGGCCGGGTGCTCCTTCGAGAGCCCCGAGGGGGAGCAGCACAGCCCAAACCACGGGAGAGGTTTGTGCCCCTGGGGCTGGGGTGTCCTTCCCCAGCCCTTCCCTCCGCTCTGGGTGGGATGGAGGAGCCGTGGGAGGGGATCAGCCCGAGGAGGGGCCGGGCACGGCCACCGGAGCAGACACGCGGGTCAGGCTCGGGCTGGGAGTGGGATCTTTGTGCCCCCCGTGCTGGGGTGTCAGAAAGCCCTGCAGCACCGCCAGCCTGTGCCCCCCTGGCAGCCCCGGGAGCAGGGTCAGGACAAGCCCGGGCACAGAGAGCCGAGGGGTGGGCGCAGCCCTGAGCCCTCCCAGGCCGGGCCGGAGCCGCCCGAGGGGGAGCTCAGTCCTGAGCCGGCGCTCGCTCTTGCAGGTGGAGGGGGAGGCCAAGCCCTGTCCCTCGACGCCGACCTGCTCTGGGGGCACACGGAGCACTGCGAGACCTTCGACAACCCCCCGCTCTGCCAGGAGGACTTCAAGGTGCAGCTCTTGGAAGTGTGGGGCTTCCAGAGCGCGTAGGTCCCGTGGGGGACGGAGCCCCTCGTGTGCTGCCCACGGACACGGGGACCCCTCCCCGTGCTGGGCACCCCCGGCCGGCCTGGGGCCGTCTCTGCTGCAGCTCCACTCTCCATCCCCCCTCCACCATCAGCCACCGCGGTGCTGTGGAGAGAGGGCAAAGCAGAGCCAGGAACGGCACCGCGGGCGCTGCCTCTGGGGACACTCGGGGTCCCTTCTGCAGTTTAGACCCAGCCTGCTCCACCCAGTCTGGCCCAGTTTAGGGAGCTGGAGGGGAGGGCAGCCAGTCTGGTGTTTCTCACACCTCCCTGGCCAGTTTGCAGCTTGGGGCTCAGCAAACCAGTGGCACCGCAGCATGGGCAGGTTTTGTAGGAATTTTGAGCCCAGGAAAAAACCAACACCAGGGTCCAAAGCTTCAGATTTCACAGGCATCCAGGGAAGAGGAGGAGGTGAGGCACAGCCCTGCATGCTCCTGTGTCTGACCTTCACCCACAGAGCCCAAATTAAAGAACTCTGCAGAATTGCTCTTTCCCTAAAAAGCTCTGCCAGGGTGTCCTCAGTATTTTTTCCTTTCCATGATCATGTACTGGACTTTCTGTCTGGCTGAAAGTTACCCATAGGAGTCCCTCTCTCTTCCCAAGAGGCTGTTTCATCTCTCCACCCAGAGATGGGAGACCTTAGAGCCCCTTCCAATGCCTAAAGGGGCTCCAAGAGACCTGGAGAGGGACTTTGGACAAGGGCCTGGAGGGACAGGACAAGGGAGAATACCTTCAAACCGACAGAGGGCAGAGTTAGATGGGATATTAGAAAGCAATTGTTCCCTGGGAGGGTGGGGAGGCCCTGGCACAGGTTGCCCAGAGAAACTGTGGCTGCTCCATCCCTGGAAGTGTCCAAGGCCAGGTTGGACACTATTTGGAGCAACCTGGGCTGGTGGAAGGTGTCCCTGCCCATGGCAGGGGGTGGAACGAGGTGAGCCTTAAGGTCCTTTCCAACCCAAACCATTCTGGGATTCTGTGATTTCCTTGTAAAGGTCTAACAGGCACATCTCATGCATTCCCAGGCCAGAGGCTGGGGTTGTGCTGTGCAGGCTGTGGAGTCTCCAGTGCAGTGGCAGAGCCTGTCAGTCCCTTTGCAGCTGCACGTGCCACGTGCCCACACTGCCAGGTCAGAGCCATCTGTCACAGTGGGTGTCAGTGCTTGCAACACTCCCTGTGCTCTGCTGAGCCTTTCCTGTGTCTGAAAGGGATTCTGCAGTCCTTTCTCCTTATACCTTATTCCATTACTGAATAAAGTTCAAAACTCTCGGAGAATTAAAAAAACCCACAAAACCACACAGTGGGGAAGCAGCAGGGCCAGGAGGTTGAGGGGACTCTTTATCTGTGTCGTGCTGTCACTTGCCTGCAGTGGGTCAGCACCCCTGCCCCTCACCTCACATCCCATGGCACCCCAGCCCCTTGACTCCTGGCCCCACAGCCCCACAGCCCGTCACCCCCGATCCCCATGGTACTCCAGCTCCTTACCCTGTGTCCCTACAGCACTCCAACTTCTCACCCACAGCACCCCAGCCCATCACCCCATGTTCCCACAGCATGCCAGCCCCTCATGCCACAGCCCCATTGCACCACAGCCCCTCACCCTACAGCCCCATGGCAACCCAGCACCTCACCCTGCAGCCCCATTGCACCCCAGCCCCTCACCCTACAGCCCCATGGCAACCCAGCACCTCATCCCTATTGCCCCATTGCACCCCAGCCCCTCACCCTGCAGCCCCATGGCAACCCAGCCCCTCAACCTCCAGCCCCATTGCACCCCAGCCCCTCAACCTCCAGCCCCATTGCACCCCAGCCCCTCATCCCACATCCCCATAGCACCCCAGTCCCTCACCCCACAGCCCCATTGCATCCCAGTCCCTCACCCTATTGCTCTGTGAAACCCCAACCCCTCACCCTGCAGCCCCATGGCAACCCAGCTCCTTATCCCACAGCCCCATTGCACCTCAGTCCCTCACCCTATTGCCCTATGGCACCCCAGCTCCTCACCCTATTGCCTTGTGAAACCTCAGCCCCTTACCCTGCAACCCCATGCAAACCCCAGCCCCTCATGCCACAGCCCCATTGCATTCCACACCCTCACCCTACAGCCCCACAGTGCCCCAGCCCCTCATCCCTACTGCCCCAT
The DNA here is from genome assembly GCF_036250125.1 of Pseudopipra pipra. Lineage (NCBI taxonomy): Eukaryota > Metazoa > Chordata > Aves > Passeriformes > Pipridae > Pseudopipra > Pseudopipra pipra. Next base: position 2,534,424 of record NC_087567.1, read on the forward strand.
GGCACCCCAGCCCTTCGTCCTACAGCCCCATGGCACCCCAGACCCTCACCCTGCAACTCCATGGCAACCCAGCCCATCATCCCACAGCCCCATTGCACCCCAATCCCTCACCCCACAGCCCCATGGCACTCCAGACTCTCACCCTACATCTCCACAGCTGCCCAGCCCCTCACCTCGTGTCCTCACAGCTCCCCAGCCCTGCCACCCCTTAACCTATTTCCCTTTACAAAGAGTCTTTACTCAAATACAAGGAAACTGAAGCCCCTGTGTGCTTGTGGCTTTTTCTTTTTTTGCTCTGAATGGACCCGGAATATCCATCAGCTCGTCCCTTTAAGGCATTTCTGTTCCACCTCCACACAACAAGGTTCTCAGAGCAGCACACAGGGACCCGCCTGTGTCACCCCCCCATTCCCAAGAGCAGGATTTTGTGCTCAGCACTCCCCGTGCAGCGTTTAAAACCTTGAGCTGCCAGTGTTTGCACAAGAAGAGCAATTAGTGAGTGGCTCTGAACAATGGTTAATTAATGTAGGAACAATGATATCTCGCAGGCTGCTGGATCATCTCCTGCCCCCACCAGATGTGAGGTACAATTGGTCACTGGCTTGTAACAAATCTCGGTACAAAAAGTCACATTTTGTGTGGTTTGGAGACAGGCTGACATTCAGCTGTGTCCAGGACCTGCACTTCCCCGGAAATCTGGGAAGGCTGTGGATGTCCTTGGCTGCAGATGCCCTTACAAGTGCAATTTTAACACTTTGTTAAAGGTTAAGGGTGGCTCTGTATAAAGATTCTGTATTGGCTCCAATGTTATCAGTTAAATTGTGCTAGAAAGTTGGGAGTGTCCCATACCATTCATTCCTCATTCTAGGAACTAAGATCTCCATGTGGCATGTGTCTGGGAAATGAAGTGTCCAGGTTGTTACATACTCCTTTGTAATCCTTGTATGTGCTTTTGCTGAACCTTTAAGATCTTTGATTTACATGGAAAAAATTACCATAATAGACAGTGGAAAAGACAGAGGATTCCTGCTGGTCCCTCTGATATTGCTCTTTTACTCCTTATTAATATTTCAGAATAATGAAGCCTTGCCAAGGCTTTTTAATTCTTCCAGTGGGGAAAAAACCCTGGATGTTTCTGCATGTGTGGATTTCATCCCACTGTATTTGATTTGCAGCCCGGAAAGCCAACTGTATCCTGGGCTGCACCAGAAGGATTGTGGCCAGCAGATAAAGGAGGTGATTCTGCTCCTCTGCTCTGCTCAGGTGAGACCCCACCTCGGGTGCCGTGGCCAGGTCTGGTGCCCCCAAAATAAGAAGGAAGTGGAACTGTTGGAGGGAGTCCAGAGGAGGCCACGAAGTTGATAAGAGGCCTGGAGCACCTCCCCTGTGGAGACAGGCTGGGAGAGCTGGGGGTGTCCAGCCTGGAGAGGAGAAGGTGGTGTGGAGACCTCACAGCACCTTCCAGGATCTGAAGGGGCTCCAGGGAAGCTGGAGAGGGGCTGTTCATCAGGAACTGGAGTGACAGGACAAGGGGGAATGGCTTCACCCTGAGAGAGGGGAAATTTATGTTAAATGTACGGAATAAATTCTTCCCTGTGAGGGTGGGGAGGCCCTGGCACAGGTTGCCCAGAGAAGCTGTGGCTGCCCCATCCCTGGAAGTGTCCAAGGCCAGGTTGGACGGGGCTTGGAGCAGCCTGGGCTGGTGGAAGGTGTCCCTGCCCATGGCAGGGGGGTTGGAATGAGATAGTTCTGCTGATGGTTGTAGCCTCCTGATCTTCTGGTTTGCACTTCTGGTGCACCTGACAGAGCATGGGAAACTAAAAAAGCCCTACATTTAGGATAAAAATCCTTTACCAACAACCAAAACATCAGTGTGGTAACAATATTTTTCTCATACTGAAGCCAGAACTCAGCACTGTATCAGCTACTTGGGAAATCACTGAGAAAATTAAATCTATTCCAGCAGAAAACATCTCTAGGTGTAAATACAGAGCTTGTGTCCCGAGGCTTCAGCAAATCCAGCCTCTCATGCTCGTAAAGCCAAGCAAACAACATACTAAATCCCACAGTGTTATAGCTGTGTGTGACTCCTTCTGCTTTAAACCCATTTATGCCTCACAACTAATATCTCCCAACACACTGGGACCGTCCGTGGGAGCTGGATATCTCACGCAGGAAAACCCAACCAACCAAATGCCAGACAGTGAGACTGAGAAGAGTGGCCACGTGTGTTAAAGGCAAGTTTCAGCCAAAATAATCTGGCTGAACTGAGAGATCCTCATCAGGTGAGAGAAAACCCACAGACTCTCATAGCAGTGCTAGAAATGCCAGTTACAGCTGGGCGATGCCCGGGAAGTTACCAAGTGTTGGCTCGTGACAGATGGTCTCCCACGGTTTCACCATCCTGGGAAAGAGAGTTTTGAATGCTGAAATGAGGAGAGGCAGTGTATATTTTAGTCACACACCCAGAGAATCCCGCTTTTGCTTCAAAATATTACCTAGATTTGGTTAGGAAAGGTCTCGTGTTCCACAGTGTTGTGGAACTTTGAGTGAAAACATTGGCTGGATCCCCTCAGATTAGATCTTGGCAACATTCTGAAATAAATAAAGCTATTTATGCAGCCCAGAGCTAGACCTGGGACAAGTGTCTTGCTATCTAGACCACAGTCTCCTTTATTTTATGCTTTCCTATCGATTATAGATGATGATAGTTATTTTTCAGTTGGCATATGGAGTTGTGAGGTTCTGAAAGTGAAATACAAACAAGGTGATGATTGACTGTGAGCCTCAGGAGAAGATTGTCTTGGTGAGGAGCAGCTCTGCAACTTGAATTTTTTCCTTATCCTCCTCTTTGTTAGTAGCAGAAAGTAGGGCAACCTCCAGAGGAACATCACAAAATTGATTCACAGATGAACCCTTTTCCTGTGCTATTTATTCTTTGTGAGTGTCTCAATCTCGATCCTGAAGTTTGAGACCCTTGGCTTGGCTTTGCTGGGTTTCATTTCACTCAGAATTTGGGTTTTTCCTGAATCTCATGTGTCATCCCGCAGAGTTCTCTTATACTAAATCTGGTAAAAGTCATAAAAAGATAAAAATGAGCATAAAAATGGACTAGGTCCTGAGTTGGGTTTTTTTTAGGGAGATATTAGCTGGAGTGAGACAGAAGATATTCCTAGGAATGGCAGAAGGGCTGATTTGAGAGGTTTCCCCACGCCAACTGCTATAAGGTCTATATTCAGATCTAACAGATTTATTAAATCATCTGGGCTGAAATTTTCCAAGATCACTATTTGCCACAGGAAGAGGATTTTGGAAAAACTCCAAAGACTCTTAAGAGACCCCAAAAATCAACGCCTCGATTTTAGTGCTCATTCCACGTATTATTCTTCCTCCTTCCCTTCAGGCAGTTGTTTTTTTGAAATCCTGATTCTACTACTGATGAGAGAGAGGTTTTACTGAAGAAGACAGAATAGATAATATAATTAGTTTATTGTAATGCCCATGTGCAACTGGGGCAAAACAAGGTTGCTCAGGGTACATTGACTCTATTGCTCTGTGACTTCATAACCCCAGAAGTGCTTGACTTCATAACCCCAAAGTTCTCTTAACTTAGCCTTTTTTGTCTATAATCAGCACTCAGGGGTCTCAGAATGCAGATCCTGAGGCAGGAATGTCTCTGGAATAAGGAGCTCTGGCCTTTCATTGGAGAGAATTCTGCGTGGAGGAGCTTTGATGATGGACCCTCAGCACCAGCTTAGTGCACTTGTTCTTAGTTCTCTTCATTTATTGATGTAAGACTTCCTGTAACTTCTCTGTTTACACCCAGTGGAGGGAGTGAAACCTGAGGGATGTAAACACTTCCCTGAAGAACTTTCTTGCATGAGGATGAATGTATTTTGTGGTGTAAAATTAAAACCTGATCTCAGGATACATTTATTTGCAATGAGGGTGGGGAGGCCCTGGCACAGGCTGCCCAGAGAAGCTGTGGCTGCCCCATCCCTGGAAGTGTCCAAGGCCACATTGGATGGGGCTTGGAGCAACCTGGGCTGGTGGAAGGTGTCCCTGCCCATGGCAGGGGGTAGAACGAGAAGAGCCTTAATGTCCCTTCCAGCCCAAACCATCTGTGATTCTGTGATCTGTCACTGTCCCCACTAAGTGCAGCTGGTGGGCATTAATCTGTCTTCTCTGCATTTTTATTTGTGTTATGTGGTGACATCCACTAAAGACAAAACAGTGGCCATTTTGGAAGAAGGGAGAGAAAACGAGACACACTGGGTGGAAACAACAAACAGTCCCTCCAATCTCCTCCTTTACCCTGCTGCTTAAAACAGATGTTTCTGTTCAAAGACAGGCTTTTAACCAGACACAGGCTCACCTTACCCACCCTTCCCCTCTTCCTTTCTTCCTCTCTGGGCTCTTCCCTCACTCTTACAAAATGCAGTTTCCAAATGCCCGAAATGGGAGATCCCTCAGGGCAAACCTGTTGCTGCAGTCACTGAGAAACTGGTGCAGTTTTGTCTCCCACTCCTGTCAGATCCATTTTTGTGCTTTCCATTTTTCCCTCCCAAACTCCGTCCTGTGATTCCCCTCCCACATATCTGCACACAAATAATACCTTGTCACCAGGCTGTCAACAAGTCCTCTCTGAATGCACGTAGCATCTAATGTCTTATGGCAGAAATTCCCTTCAGTGACAGAAGAGGCATTTTGCAGATGTTTTTTCCGAGTCAAAGCCATGGCATTGATCAAAACAAAAGTGTTTCCATCCTTGTTTTCACACAATTTAGCACGAGGTATTGCTAACTCTGGGAGAAGTGTTGATTTTTGTTTCCCCCCTGCAGAGCTGTGTGATTCCACAGGACATCTTTGTTGAAGATGTACCAGGTATTAGTAGTTATGACAAAAATTCTCACCTCTCCCGCCCCATGGCTGCTTTCAGTTTCAGCTGAGTCCTGCTGCTCCAGGTAGGCATAGCTATTCCAAAATGTGGATTTTGGGATGTGTAATGGTGTCCTGAGAGGGAATTTCCGCCTCCCTGGAGCCTCCAGTGGTGGAACTGTCCGGATCTCCCTCCCTGCAGAACCATTTTCATCCCTTTGTTGCAATTTACCTGCGAAGATCACAGAATCACAGACTGGTTTGGGTTGTAAGGGATCTTAAAGATCATCTTATCCCAACCACCAGCCATGGGCAGGGACACCTTCCACTAGCCCAGGTTGCTCCAAGCCCTGTCCAACCTGGCCTTGGACACTTCCAGGGATGGGGCATTAAAAAGATGCATTTTAGTGACCAAACATCATCCTTTACCTCTGAGCACCTTATTCACCCATCACACCAGGGAGTTATGAGCCCATGGCACAGCATGAAACTCTAAGCCTGGAATCCACCCCAAGACGAGCTTATCTTTAAAAAAAGGGGTTTAGATCTGCTTGGGTGAGGAGAAGATGTTGATTGAAAATAAGTTTGGTCAACCTTAAAGGAACTCTGCCTTTAGATATACGAGAACGTGTTTATCTTCTAGGCTTGATCTGAAGTTTTCTTTGTTTCTGTTTTGAAGGGGAGTGGCAGAACCCTTCACTGCTGGGATGATGCAACTTGTTTTCCATCTACATGGAATTAACTTTAAGTGTGTTTCTGTAACGTCTATAAATACTGGAATAAACAACCAAATTAATTTTGTTCCCTGTCACAGCCCAAGCAGCTCCAAGTGCAGATGCAAAGTGGGGTGGACGACTGCAAATGCCTTTTCAGGAAGAGCTGATTTGCACTGTAAAAAAAAAAAAAAAAAAATATATTTAAAGATGTGTTGGAAGAGTTCATAGGGTGCTGAAGAACTTCACAAGAGATCAGAACAGGACAAAGAGCAAGTATCCCTGCAGGGGAGGGAACGGGCAGGCGGGACTTTTGCTGGTGTTTTTATTTATAATCGTACTTCAAAGCAGTGGTTTCGTTCTGCAAGGAGTAAATAATGAATGGTGATATTTTTAACCTCCTACATAGACTCTGTGTTTCATCTACAAGAGGTCTGGCAGCATCCAGAGTATTCATGGCATCGTTAATGTGAACTGCTTGACTGCTTGAATAACAAGTGCAACTTAAAGCCATTTACTCGTGGGGATTCAAAGAACAGCCTGGACAAGAAAGAAGCACAATTATCAAGTTAATGTTGAAATCAGACTCTGATGAACTCTGTGAAGACAGGCTGAGGGAGCTGGGGGCATTCAGTCTGGAGAAGAGAATACTTTGGGGAGAGCTCAGAGCCACTTCCAGGGCCTGAAGGGGCTCCAAGAGAGCTGGAGAGGGACTGGAGTGACAGGACAAGAGGGAATGGCTTTAAGCTGAAGGAGGGTAGATTTAGATGAGATATTATGAAGAAATCCTTCCCTGTGAGGGTGGGGAGGCCCTGGCACAGGTTGCCCAGAGAAGCTGTGGCTGCCCCATCCCTGGCAGTGTCCAAGGCCAGGTTGGACGGGGCTTGGAGCAACCTGGGCTGGTGGAAGGTGTCCCTGCCCATGGCAGGGGGTGGAACTGGATGGTCTTTTAAGTCACTTCCAATCCAAACCATGATTTTATGAGCCTGGCAATGAATCCTGTCCACTCTAAGGTGTTTTTTTTCTGTGCTAATAATACCCTTTTCCCTCTCAAAGTGAAGAACTGTAGAGGATACCTTGGACAAATCAAAGCAGTCTTGGCAGTGCTGCAAAAACTCTGATTTATCAGCAAGTAGCAGGGAGCTGTAATCAGATAAACTCTGTAGTTATAGGTTTGATTTTGAATGCCACCTCCTGCCCTAATGCCAACCCCAAAGGGCATGTGAGGTGGGAGCCTTTTACAGGGAAAACTGCAAAGCAGCACATCAAAAGCCAGTTGATGGGCCCGTGATAACAGAGGACTCCCAAAAGGCTGCCAACACCTCATAGGAAATTTTTAAATACATTGTTCAGAAACAGTTCTGCCTGTGTATCACATTTCTCATTAAAAAGAATCCCTTTGTTCTCCTGCTTTAGAGAATATTTGCATGAAGCCTGGCTCCTGGCTGCTGGTGCTGTGGGAGTGTGGCATGAAACCCTCGCTGGGGGTTGTGTTTTTCACAGGGATCAGTCCTGATACTACAGGAGACTCTGGATGTGCTACTGCTGGAGGCAGACCAAGGAAGAATTCCAGTGCAATTAAATTAAAAATCAGGAATTATTTTTTATTTCTTCTTTTTTTTTTTTCCCCCCTGACATCCACAATTACCTGATTCTTGTGTTTGTTAAATATTCAAATATTCCTTAAGCTGGTGCATAGGTGGATGAAAGGCTGCTTGGAATGCCAGCACTGGAATGCCCAGTTACCTGTATGGTGATGTTTTTTCTTCAGGACCTGTGGTGATAGGACAAGGAACAATGGGTTCCAACTGAAAGAGAGGAAATTAAGTTAGATATAAGGAATAAGTTCTTCCCTGTGAGAAGGGAAGAGGGTGGTGAGGCCCTGGCACAGGTTGCCCAGAGAAGCTGTGGCTGCCCCATCCCTGGAAGTGTCCAAGGCCAGGTTGGACGGAGCTTGGAGCAACCTGGGCTGGTGGAAGGTGTCCCTGCCCAGGGCAGGGGGTGGAGTTGGATGATATTTACAGTCCCTTCCAACCCAAGCCATTCCCTAATGCTGTGATTCTATAAGCAAGACTTAAAAAACGATCATTTGCTTCTATTTAGTTTTATAATTGAACCAAAGTAATTTTTCCAAACTCATCAGTCCTCTCCAGAGCCCGAATGTCCACGTTGGTTTCCCTTCTTTCCTCTCTTCCTCTCTCCCCTTCCTTAGAGCTTCAGTTCCTTCCACACAGCAAATCAACACTTCCTGGCTTTTATTCTTTGAAACACTCTGCAAGTGTTTAATCCTGAAAATATCTGGGATTAGGACAGATTAATATTTGGAAAGCACAGGAATGCTGGGTGGTGCTGCTTAGGTGTCAAACTTTATCAGGAAGTGCTGACACCTGTATTTGTTCAAAAATCACAAGCAAAGCACATGACAGTGATTTTTTTTAAGAATAAATGCAGAATTATTCTGATTTATCTCTGTTATTATTTTTTGGGAATTCTCTTCTCATGCTTTCACAGCAACAAATACTAGAGGTCATTTCTCTATCTGAGAAAACACTTTACCAAAGAGAAAATGGTGTCTTCACACATAGAGCTTGGGTTTGGAGTGAAAAAATGGGAATATTCTGAACCAACCACAGTTGGCAGCACTGTCTGTGAACCCAGGTAGTGGCAAATGTTGCTGGAGTTTATATTGCAAGTTAAAATGTCAAACTCACCAGACTCCTCACAAGCCCTGGGGAGCCTGGAGCTGCCACCAGCTGGTCTCTGCCTCTTGTATGCACTTGCTTCGTGCCAGAGCTTTGTTCTCAGTCCAAGTTCTGATGGCATAAAGCTCCTTTATTCCCTTTTTTGTTATCTATTTTCCATATCACTTATGTGTAGTTGCCCCGACAGGAGGGATAATTTTCTGAGAAAGAATATCAGGATTTCAGGGAGGGTTTCAGAATATCAGGGAAGTTATTCTGCCCCTCTGCCCACTCAGGTGAGACCCCCCTGCAGAGCTGATCCAGCCCTGGGAACAGCACAGGGAGGACATGGAGCTGCTGGAGAGAGTCCAGAGGAGGCACCAAGATGATCAGAGGGATGGAGCAGCTCTGCTGGGAGGAAAGGCTGGGAGAGCTGGGATTGTTCAGCCTGGAGAAGAGAAGCTTTGGGGTGACCAATTGTGGCCTTCCAGGACCTGAAGGAGTGACAGGAAAGATGGAGAGAGACTATTTCCAAGGGCCTGGAGTGACAGGACAAGGGGGAATGGCTTCACACTGACATAGGGCAGGGTGAGATGGGATATTGGGAATAAATTGTTCCCTGTGAGGGTGGGGAGGCCCTGGCACAGGTTGCCCAGAGAAGCTGTGGCTGCCTCATCCCTGGAAGTGTCCAAGGCCAGGTTGGACAGGGCTTGGAGCAACCTGGGCTGGTGGAAGGTGTCCCTGCCCATGGCTGGGGGTGGAATGAGATGACATTTAAGGTTCCTTCCAGCCCAAACCAGTCTGTGATTCTGTGATTCTATGACTTAGCCCCACAGAGGTAGTTTTACCCCTTTTGCAGCCTATTCTGGGGTCTCTCAGATTTTGAAGTTAATCTGCTGTGTTCTGTACAGAAGAGCAATATTCCTTCACAGGTGACAGAACTGAAGCAGAGACTTCATCTCACACTTCAAATTTTGTGACAAGGCTAAGGAATGGTTTGAGTTATTTGCTGGTTGGTTTGGATTTTTTTGCTGTAGTCTGGTACTTTATCTGTGGAAAATCATTTCTCCTCTTCCTAATGGCTGACCTGTTGATCTCCTCATCTTAGGAAAGAGCAGACACCCATGCTGATGACAGGCTGACTCATTTCAAAGCTTTTCTGTGACAAATGTGATTAATTACTGACAGGCAGGAGATGGGATTGCATCCTTCAGACAGGGAGAGGGGCCTGGGACACAGAGGACCTGCAGTAAAAGCAGCTCTAGGAAAGGATGTTGAGGCTGAATTTTATCCTCTGTTGTTTTCATGTCTGAGACAAAGAATCAGTGGAAGGAGAAGTGGAGGCACTGACATAAAATGTGTGTGTTGCTGGAATGAGGTAAGGATTTTTAGGATCATATGTGATCCCTGCTATGCTGAAGGACCCACAGTGATGATTTGCTTGCTCCTTACACTGTAATAGTTCATATACAACTATAATTAATAACTCTTTCCTCTCTTCTCCCTCTAGAGAGTCACTCTGTAGCCCAGGTCAGCCCAAGAACACTGAAAAAGCCATGGTTGAGTGACAAATATCAGCACCAGGGGCAGGAGGGACTTTGATGCTGTTCAGCATTGGCTGCAGCAGCAAGGACACTCCAATCCCATCCAATTGTGCTTTGATCCTGTTTTCTCTGAGGGAGTCACAGCTTTGCTTTTGCTAAAGACAGGAAACACAACAGTTGGCACTGGAGGAGGGATTGGAGCTCTCTGTAAAGATTCCACCTCCAGAGTGATGAAGTGAGCTTGGAGATGGGAGGGCAGAGGTGATGCTTCCCCCAGAGGGACACAGTGTAAGAATCACTTGTTTTTACCTAAAGGCATAATCCAAATAAGCATCAGTATTGCAGTCCCACAGGCAAAATGGCCAGTGTGGTTCCACAGCTGAGGGAGAGCAGGCTGAGAATTACAGCCTGTGTTTGCACAGAGGTGAACTGACCTACTCATCCCTCATTGAAGTGAGTGTTCTTTCCTTTCAGGCATTAGGAGACAGATCCTAAAATGGAGCAAAGTGGGCCAAGTCTGTTGCAGTCAGCAAAACGACTCTTATTTACCCCAGCTAAGAAAGAGCAGGATTTTCCAGCTTAGAAAGGGTCTGTTGGAGGAGGGATTGTAAAGGAGGCTCTGCTGGTTGGGTGGGCACGTGTCTGGAAGTGCTGGAGTACGTGCAAGGCTTTTCTCTGCCTACAAAACAGAAACCTGCAGGCGTCACTTCACGGGGGATTTGAAAGTCGGGCTCACAGCAATTCATTTTGCACTGCTTGAGTAACCAGCTTCAGTGCACAGTCCTGCCAGCTTAGCCTTGTACAATTGAAACTATTCCCCAAAGACCTAAGCTGTCTGGAAATATTCTTGAATACGGGATATTGAAGTGCAGTTGAGCAAGAATATCAACAAGGAGCTGTTGCCGTTGGGCTCTGGTCCAAAAAACAGTCTCTGCAGTGTTACCTTTGCACACCCTGGCAGAGGCAGGTGGGACAGGCAAGATCATGTAAAATATTAAGCAGGTGAGGGAATGAAATGTTAGTCCTGACCATGTTCTTGCATACTGATATCACAGCCAAACGTGGAGCTTGCTGGGGAAGGAGGGAGATCAAGACCCTCTAGAGGAGATGGAAAATAGGTACATTGAGGTCAATATCAAGCCAAAATTCAGTTATCTCTTAACAGGAAAATTCAAGTTCAGGGTGCTGTAACTTCCCTAACATGTAGAGGTTGGGGTGACCAGTTCTTTGTAGGGAACAATGAGTAGCAGATTTGTTAATGAACTACTCTGATTTCAAGAGGAGCTGATTCCTGCCTGTCACAAGGAAGCATCAATGACATTGGTTTTCTCTAGTGACTAGCTGGGGTGCTTCTGGCTGGCAAAGAAGTTTCAGTAAGCTGCAATTAAGGTCAGGATAAAATAAGCCCCTTTTAACCAACAGGAACCCCAAACCAGTTGAAGTCCTGACAGGATGATTTATCCTGTAACCTCCCAGTGAACACAAGGGCGACAATGAGCAGCTGCCTGAAAGCAGGAGCCAGTTCAGCTTGAGAGTTGGAAAAATCATCGACTTACAGAAAGAATTCTGAATAAAAAGACTGGAATTATTGACATTTGGGTTATGGCAGCGATGCCAACCTCCCCCTTTTCTCCTAGGGCTGGTGCTCTGACACGGGGGCCTCTCTGGGTGCCAGCAGTGGGAACCTGAAATTCTGCTTTTGTGCAGTTTGTAGAGGTGTCAGCTTTACTGCCCCCACAACATCAGCTGAGACCTGGCTAACAGAGCTGCTCCAAGAGCCTTTTTGGGTCTCAGCATCACTTACAATTGACTTGTTTGACAATGTGACATGTTGAATCAAATTCTAGGCTTATGACAAGAACTGCTGGGCATCCTGGTGTGTCTCATGGATGGACAGCAAACATCTCCTCTTCTGTATAGTAGGATCATGACACTTTATTTAAAAAACCACAATGGATCAATTGTTTTCTCTCAGAAAACAAATTCTCCTAGAGTTCTAGAATGGTTTGGGTTGTAAGGAACCTTAAAGATCACCTCTTTCCAACCATACCTTCCACTAGTCCAGGTTGCTCAGAGCTCCATCCAAAGTGACCTCAGATGAGAGTTTGATCCCAATGAAAGTTTTTATTTTTGACATGTCATTATTACATCACTTCTTGACATGGCACAGAGGATCAAACCTTACCAAGGTGCAGCAAAGTGCACGGTGCAAGATGTTACCAGCCTGAAAAATCCACCTCCTTCTAATGTAATGAGTGAATCATTTGCAGCTTTAGGTTAATCTGATGCCAGTATCCCTGACTGGTGCACCTGTGCCACAGAGGTACCTGGATGAGCTGGATTTAGTGATGATTGTAAGCACTACAGGACTGCACCCTTGCACAGATGTTTGAATCTTTATCTGCCAGCTGCCCTTGAACAGAGAATATTGCTGAGAGGGAAACACAGGCTTCATTTCCCTGTTCTGGCATTTCAGAATACTTGAATTGCAGATGTTATCCTACTTTATAAAGCACCCACACAAACTGGGCTTGAAAGGGGCTGCACTTTTGTTGTGCCAGTTTTCTCTGCCCTGGTTCATCTTTCCGCCGTAGACGGGGACGTCTAACAAAGGCTCGTGGTACTTTCTAGGTTCTCCTTTCTGTCATATCCCTGGGATGTGTGGCTCAGAGCTGATTTCAAAGCATTCAGCCCCATGGCTTTTGAAACGTGGCAGGCCTCTTTTTATTCAAACATGTAGAACAAGTGTGTTACAAACAGGCTCCTGCCGTCGTTCCTGTTGCCCTCAGCGATGCTGAATAGGAATCATCCAGTAAGCAAGATAAAAAATGACATCTTTACAATGTGAGGCTGCTGTTCATCCCTGATGTTAAATCTGGGCAGCCAGCACCTCTGCACCCACTTCTGTGTCTGTCATACACAACACGTGAAGTTGTTTTGAGATTGAATGTGGGAAATACAGGTCACAGCATCCAAACAGGGAAACTCGTTGGGTTAATGGTTGGGCTCGATGATCTTAGAGGGCTTTTCTAGCCCTAATGATTCTATGATTCTAAAGGTAGAAACACTTTTTAAAGTTTTACTTTAAGTGTTCCTTAAAACGAATCTTTGAGTAGAAGCCAGACTGGGGGGATTTTATGTGAGAGAAGGGCCTTTGTCTTAACCCTGGTGATCCCTGTTGGGAAGGTTATTTATGTTAGAAACAGCAAAGCTTCAAAGGATGATCTGAGATCTGATTAGGAAAGAAGCATTTTTTGTTGCCTCTCCTCATCACATCTTCTCTCTGAATTCTCCAGAGGAGTTCCTGACTTGTTCACTGCCTGCTACCTGAGGTGTGGTGTGAATCAACATCCCCAACACGACCTGCAGTGCCATAGAGGTTATGGGATGGCCTGAGAGATGTTTCAGGTAATGGCCAGGCCAGAAGACACATACTTGAATCCCAGAATCAGAGCACATGGCAAAGGATTGTGTGCAGATGGGTCTGGAATATCCCCAGGGAGAAGACTCCACACCCTCTCTGGTCTCTGTTCAGGGCTGGGTCACTGCCCAGCAAAGAAGTTCTTCCTCCTGTCCAGCTGGAGCTTCCTGGGCATCAGTTCCTGCCTGTTCCTGCTGTGCCATTGCTGGGCCCCCCCAGCAGAGCCTGCTCCATCCTCTGCCCCCTCCCTGCAGCCCCTGATGGAGATTTATAAGATCCCCTCAGGTCTGCTCAAGGCTGAAGAGGTCCAGCTCTCCCAGCCTGTCCTTGTAACAGATATTCTATAAGAGGCAGATGAGTTCAGTCTTCAAGTGTTGCCAAATTAAATAAACATCAGTATGTTAGAATGAAGAGAGGATTAAATTGGGAATGGGTTTAACTTCAGCTCATGACTTGACCCAAAGGCCTCTTTGCTGGCAGCTGCTCCAAGGAACTTTGCTCAGTGTCCTGGTGCTATAGTTGTGGTGTACATGGAAGACAAGGTTTGGAGACCTGGCTTTGGATGTGATTTCCAGACCTGTGGTGAATGGAGAGCACCTTTGGTGTAAAGCTGCTCCCCATTGCCATGTGCAAATTGCTGCCACAGGGCTCACTGCAGTCCTAGAGCAGAGATCCCATCTGCCCCCATTGCTCCCAAACAATTTGTCCACAGCCAGAATCAAAAAGGAATTAAATCTTAATGGTTTCTCTGGGACCATCACTCTGTGGGCTCATCTGCAGCAGGGAGGTTTTCACATGTACACTGGTCACCTAGCAGGGTGGGCCTTATAAAAGCTTAATAAGCTTAATTAAAATAGGGTTCATTAGGAAAGGAAAAAGAGACAATAATACAAGGAAAGTCTGTGGGCCTGGATAATCTGCTTCTTTATGTTCATCAGCTTGGAATGATGGGAAAATCCATGCCTTGAAGGCAGAGACTGGGCAGTCAATGTATGTGATTGACAGTGCCTGTAGCTTGGAATTGCTGCTACAAGTGACTGTAAATGAATCATTAGTGGAGGAGGTGAAGGGCAGGAAATTTTTGCTTAAAACCCTGGAGCAGGTCTGTACTCTCATCACAGAGAGTCAGAGTGAGCTGTTCTCATTTTCCACTTCAGCAAAGGTCTGAGCTCCAAAACACTGGCTTTGATATGTGCAAATCTCAGGGGGCATGATGTAAAACAATTTCTTCAGCCTTAGTAGTCTTGGAAATCCTTCTAATGCAGAATATGCTCTTAATCCTTTTTCTTCATTTGTCTCTCCCCTGTATTTGCTTTATCTGCTTTAGTCATCCCTTACAAGCCTCCATCTAACTGTGCTCCAGCACAGATTTTCTTTCTGTAGCTGCTTTGGAGCTCCTTGTCCTGCCCAAAGTGACCTGTATGAATTGATTTCACAGCACAAAGTTCCTTTTATATCACTGTACTCTCTATTGGGTGACTTCCCAGTTTTCTGGGATGGTACTCTGTGGTTAGGTGTTAATTGGACTCTAATAATATAATAGCACTCCATTCCTAACACAATTTTGGAAACATTCCAATACAAATAACAATAAAGTTCGAAAACATGTCGTAGGCATCATACCTGTGCCATTCAACAATTTATTTCCAGCCATGCAAAACAAACACCGTGTACTTCAGCTCCTGCATAAAGCAACTTCATAAAGCAATGACCCTGTTCAGTCAGTTAAAGTGACACTGCTTTCCTAACATTTAAATAATTTAAGCACAGGAGTTTTATTTATATTCAAAAGAAATAATTTGACTGGGAAGCTCATGTTCGGTTTCTTGCCTTGGTTTGAGTTCCTCCTTGCATTCTGGTGAGAGCCAAACATTTAATTGTGCTGTGATTTATCTGCTCCGTGCTCTGTTTGTGTGCCCTGAAATTAAGGGTTCAGTGTGCTGTGCTGCTGAGGGCACGGGAAGTCTGGAAGAGGGAGGAATTGAAGGCAGGGCTCCCAAATCTGGGGCTGGTGTCCTAATCAATGAGCCATCTTTGTGAGTCACTGTGCACCTCGGCTCTCCTGTCGAGCAGTGACACAGCAGAGCCATAAAGACATTAGACATGATGAGCCACTCCAGCCCTTCCTGAGAAAAGCACATCAAAGCAGCTCGGGTGATTAACTCCAGAGGATGTGGAGGATGAGGACCTGGATTCTGTTTCACACCCGGAGACTGGCCCAGGCTCTGCTCAGTTCATCTCTGAGCTGACAAAGGCAGCTGAGACCGAATTAAAGCTAAAGGTTGGTTAAGCAGAAACGAGAACTGCAGGGGAGCACTTGCAGTGTTCATTTGGAAACACAAAAAAACCTGTTCTGAAATGGGAATGGTTCTGTCAAAATCAGTCATCTGGAAGCTGCCACTTCCAGGGACACTTCAAGGACCTGGATGCTCTGAACATTCATCAAGCGGGAGCTGGAGACCCAGATCCTGGAGTTAACTCAGCATCAGACTGGGAAACATAGACAGTCAGCTCTCTCTGCTTCTGATGTCAGTGCCTAAATCTCTACATTTTCCCTAGGATTTGACCTTGGTGGAATTTAAAAGCGAATGGATTTCGTGAAGTTTGGCCCTGGTGGGCCAGTAAGTGCAAGGTGTGAAAGATCAAGCCCTCAAAGCAGAAAGATTTTTGCTGTTACCACCACTGCGAAAAGAGGTGCTTTCAGGCACGTATTTCACATCAAAGATTTAAAGAGCTGGTTTGTATTTACTTTCTGGCATTACGTGGAGCACAAATAGCAGGCAGCTCTTTTTTTATATTCCATTTCAGAAGCTTTGCTCTTTGATCTTGAAGGCACCGCTGGAAATATCTCCTGGACCAGAGGCCTTTTCCTACTCCAGAAATGAGTAAACTGAAGCGTGGAAGAGTGAGAATGTGACAAACACAAGGTGAGGGGTTAATGGTCAGGGATTTCTGAACCGAGTGGATCACACTCTGGAGGACTCAGATAAGTGTAATGAGGCAGCTGTGAGCGACCCACAGGAAAATAGGGGCAGTTGATGAGATTGAGTTGTGAGTACGTGTTATAAGAGAAAATAAGAGTTGAGAAAAGCCTTTGACTGAGCTCAGTCAGGACCAGGTGGTACAAGAGCAGATGTTGCTGGTGATTTTCAGGGGAGGGTCTGGGAGATCAGGGCAGGCAGTTCTGCAGGAGCCTTTGCTGTGTCCTGCGTGAAGACGAAGAAGGACAACCAAGAGTGTGTCATAACCAGCCTGGATGGAATGTGCAGCATGTGGGATCTTGTGAAGGAGACAGATGAGTGTTGCAAAGCACTTAAGTGCTGGGAATGTCTCTGTTGGGTCACTGTGCCCTATTTGGGGTATCTCATAGCAAGAAGGAGGGGAAAAAGAGGATTTGGAAATAGAAATTACTAGAAAAAAACAATTAAGTGAGGGAGGACAGAACCTTCAGTGCTAAGAACAATTCAGAAAACTTTTGACAAACATTTGCCTCGTGTTCTCATAATGGATCCTGCTTGGCCAAGGGGATGGAACAGGTAATTTCCTATTTCCCCGTAGCTCTGTCTTCCAGGACTTTATGACTCTCGTTGATCTATCGCAGATCTGCAAACTCTCTGCTCTGTGGTGAGGGTAAGGAAGCTTTTGCACAGTGAATAGCACCTAGAAAGCATTCAGGATTGAAGAAAAATAGTTCATGTGACAGCAGAGCAAAAGTCTCACAAGGCAGCTGTGATGGGTGAGAGAACTGATGACCCCAATAGGCTTTATGAAACCCTGACCTCAGAGTGGGACCTGAGAAATATCCAGGTAGAAAGAGAGATTTGAGTACAGGACAGGCAGAGATAGTTCAGGCAGACAAAGTTTGGGTTCTGACCCTATTGCTTTTTCCTCATTTGGGGGTGTTTTGCAGTTGTTTTTTGAGAAAACAAATCATTTGACCCCACTCCTCTTTCAGATGTGTGTGTTGCCATCCTGAAAGGTACCAGATAGTCCATGGTGCAACAAGCAGAAGGGTAAGAAAAACTGCAGGAATTCTGTTTGCAGAAACTCCAAAACACAAAATCTGGGGCTTGTTCCATGGTGAAACTCCTGTGCCCCCACAGCAGGTTGTGTTACAGAGCAGGGCTGAAATCTGTGGGGTCTCCAGGCACAGCCCTCCCTCTGCTCTGCTCTCCAGATGAGCTCCTGGGAAGTGCCAGAGAAGTGGAAGGGTCTGTGCCAGGTGCCATCAGTGGGTTGGACATCACATCAGATGGGGCACACTTTGTCACAGGTGAGGGGGTGGGTAAAACCAGAAAAGAGGAGGTCATGCCAAGACCAGGAAAAGCAGAGCAGTGAAGCCAGGATCTCAGAAAGGAAAGAAAAAATTAAAAGGAGAGGTCAGCTAAAGGGGAAAATAAAATGAACCACTGAAGAAAACCACTTAGAAAAGGGCTGTGATTCAGCCTGGGGAGATGCTGAGGTTCAGTCTTGCAAGGTGTAATGTAAAGGTGAAGGCAGGGCTCAAACCTCTCTGGGGAATGCAGGGTTTCCTCGTGCCCTGCTCCCCCTTTAGTTCAGTGGTGTTCTCCGTGCTCTCCAGTGGTTTGTTCGAGTGACCTACTCCAGAATCCTGGCAGCCTGTCAGGTTACAAGCAGGAATGGCTCCAGGCTCCAGCCAGCCTCAGGCTCACATGTTCCCCACCAGTGTGACATCTCCTCTGGGAGCCCAGCCCTTGCACGGGGGAGCTTTGGGAGTGTGTACCTTGGCTTTGGCTAAAACCCATGGATTTACCATCAGTTCTTTTCAATTAGCCTGGTAAATGAATGTTGGTTAAGAGTATTTTGAAGGCCCTCTGTGTTACTGGCACCAGTTGCTGGCCAGAGCTCACTGGCCAGACCCTGAGCGCTGTCCTGGCACTGACTCTGCACTTCAGCTGGAAAGAAGTAGTTGTTGCCATAATGCCCAAAGCAATGTATCCCACCCTGCCCAAATCAAATGGGTGTCTGAGTATTCCCCTGACTGTGGGGATAAGGATAATGGCCTTAAGCAGGTTTAGATTCGGTATTAGGAAGAAATTCTTTAATACAAGGGAGGTGAGGCACTGGCACAGAGAGGTTGTGGACTCCCTGTCCCTGGAAGTGTTCAAGGCCAGGTTGGACAGGGCTGGTGCTCTAATGGAAGGTGTCCCTGCACATGGCAGCACATGGAATGAGATGATCTTTAAGATCCCTTCCAACCCAAACCACTCTGGGATTCTGGGATTCCAGGTGGTGCCAGTCTGGTCTGAGATTCCCCAGGTTTGCACAAACAGCTGGAGCAGGAGCTGTCAGGCTGCTGCTTCCCCAGCCAGTCCAAGTGATCCTTTCCTCTTACAGCTGAGGTAATTCTAAAGCATTTTTACAATAAGAGGGGACACTATTTTTATATGGCATGCATTTATCAGATTCTCCAGAGAGCCCCTATAGCACTGACTAAACAGGTCTGACTTTTTCAGGGCAGCCATGAATCTGCTGTTCCTTTTAGACTGTTGTGAAAGGTTTCATCACTTCTGAAAATCGTCTTGGCTGTTGTTATAACACTTACATGTTGTTACTGCCACCTTTCCTGATAGTCTTCTGGCACAGCCTGACTTGTATCTCTGCTCAGTTTTGTAGGCTCTCTCTTGCTTTCACGTGGTCTCTCCTCCCTCCCCCCTTCTCGCCCTGCCTTTAATGAATGACTTGTTGTGTAAATTCAGTCTTCTGTGTTTATTTTAATTTGTCTGGTCCTGATTAAGGAAAAAGCCCTCAGCTCCAACTCTGGCATTTAACTGGGAAGCTCTTTTGAGTCAAGATTTTAAATCCACATTCTCAAAGGAATACAAGGATGTTGGGGCTTCTTCTTTTGCTGTGTCCAATTTAAAACTCTCTTCAGGGGACTGGTTTTCAAGAGTGCAGTCAGTTCTGAAAATGCCTGGGTGTTTCCAGCTAGACACACTCAAATTCCTGGTTGCTTGCCTAATTTTTCAAACAGGCTCCAAATTTCCATGGAATAGGTATTTGTACTTTTACTTACTCAATATCATATCTAGTATTAAAAGCAACAGCTCTCAAGATACTGTTTGTTTAAAGATCAGTGTAGGCAGCAGCCTGTGTAGTGATGCAAGTGAAGTGAGTATTTCTCTTGCAGGCATTGAAGACCTGTGAGAATTCTGTCATCAATTAAAATGCAGCAAAATGTCGCAGTCCTTAATGTTAAGGATTTTAGATGTTTTAGTTAATAAAGATGATTTACAGGCAGTGACAAAATAAGTAGTGTCACACCTGTACTGACAGTATTAGCTGTTCTGGTAGGCAAAGGAGGACAGGGATTTGAAGGTATGATTGCTCATTTTCTTCTTTTTGTGCCACTAAAAATGTTTCCTGCTCATAGCACAGTAAAGGGGGATCATTTTGGACTGGCCTGGAGGGTATCTGTGCACCTCTGTTGTCCATCAAGCACTATGCAAATATATTCCTTCTGGCTGAAATATCTCTGCTCTCATTAACAGAGCCTTTAGCAAAGGAATTAAGTCATTCCTTCCTCTTTCCCTTTGGAGTTGAGCCTTGATGCTCTGCAGCAATAAACACTCCAGCAGGTTCTACAAGCTCGGCAGCAAAGCTCACTGTGGTTTGGAAGGCAGGATCCAACCACTGGAATGTGGGACAGGCAGGCAAAATGTTTGTGCTTGTGCTGGGGGAACACAGACGAGCAGTGGAGCCTGTGAGAGCCAACCAGGCAGCCCTGAAGACCCGTGTCACTGCCACCTGCTCAGGGTGCAGGATGGCAGATGCAGAACACTGTCTGTCAGAGCCCCACCTCAGCAAAGCCACTCTGTCCCCACCAGATCACAACAAACCTTCACTGCAGGTGTGGGGAGGATCCAGGTGGCCACTGGGGAGCCACAGGCCTGTTTTGGTGTGGCTGCTCCCAGGCTGTAAAGACCAGAGCCCTGGACTCTCCTGCTGCTCCAGCTGGTTCTTCACACCCCAGAGGCAGCAAAGTGAGACGGGCGTTCCTGACTCCCCTGGCCACTGTCACCCTCTGGAGCTGTGGCTGCCAAACCACACTTTCTGTTTGTGACAGCTGCCAGGCAGCTCAGGCTCTGAGCCTTCCACCCTCCAGACTGGAAATCTGGGAGCAGAGGTTCTTTGGAGGAGCCCTGTCCTGCTCGGATTGCTTTTGGGTGGGAAGCAACGTCACTTTATTGAAACCAGGGCAGATTTTAGACAGGGACACCAGCTGAGTTCTCTTGCTGCAGTGTAGCAGCTGATGTAGGTCACTGCCCAGGGTGATGGTGCAGTGGCAGCAGCAGCATCTCCCCTGTCCTGTGGCACACCATGCCCCATTAGCCCCCCAACCCCAGTGTCCATGCACAAGGCTGTGCCATCACATCCTTGCTGCTGTAGGGGCAGATGATTTGGGGCACATTCCCACAAAGGAAATAGTGGTGATAACCCCACAGGTTGTGACTGCAGGTAGCTGTGTGACCTTCCAGGCTTGTCCAGAAGTGCTCAGCTATGTGGCAACTTGGCAGCACCTCTTCCCCCAGCACAGCCTTGTCCCTCCCAGCACATCTCACGAGTGCTAAGAGCTCTGCACGCTCCACACCAGCGCATCCCAGGTCCCCAGGGAGCCCCTGGAGCAGTACAAATGGATGTGACCTACATGAACAACTCCAGGAGCAGATATGCACAGCAACCTGTGCTGCTCCTTGCCAGCGGCCGGCTTGTGTTTGGCAAACACGAGCTGCAGTCCCAACTTCCTCCTTCTGCACTGCCTGACAGCAGGCACGTTGTGTTGTACAGCAGGAATGTGTCATTAGGCTGTCATGAGTCATGAAGAACAGCTGGTGGATAATGGAGATCTCCAGCTCCTGTGTGCAGGATCAGCCATAAGGAGTGTGCTGGGGATGGCAGTGCCCCCGTCTATGCCCAGGCAAAGGCAGCTGATGCTGCTCCAGTCGTATCCGGGGAAGCAAAGAGGTGTCACTGGCAGAAGATGTGTTTGCACACCCGCTGCATCTGCTCCTGACACCTCAGCCCCCACGTCTTGCCAAATTTTCTCTTGCAGAAATGCACAGGCACTGTTGTTGCACCACCTCCCCTACGCTGCCTTGACTGACCCCAGAGATGTCAAAGTGGAGTTAAATTCTGGCCCCTGAGGGCCTGGGGTCTGGATGAAGGGAATATCAGTGAAAACCAGGAATGTACTAGGTTTTGGAAAAGGCTTTATTTACTATTGTGTGGGGAAATAAAAGAAAGTTGTGTTAAACACATCTCAGTGCTGTCCAACTCTCAGGGAAAACAGCCATCGGCTCTCGGCGTTGGGCCAGGGAGGGACACCCGGGTGCCAGCTGTGCCATCAGTGCTGGGATAAGAGCCCTTGACCAGTAAGAATTTGGCTCCAGCCCCCTGATGCCACCCCCACAGTGAGTTCTTTCTCCCAGGTTCAGGCCATGGACACCACTGAAAGGCTTCACCCCCCTCGCCTTCCTGTTCTCGGCACAAAAGGGGTTTTATACACTAAGGGGTTTTAACACATGAGCATCTGAAATTCGTATTTTTGTTGTTGGTTTTCACATGCCTCAGCACCTCATGGCATCTGCTTGTGTGGAGATGGATTCCCTGGTGCTCATGCCCTCAGGTGCCCAAATGCACAGCCAAGCTGGGATGATGCACCAGGAGAAGGGGAGTCCCCCCTCCTTTGGCTAAACGGGGGCAGCAAGTCCCTGGGGAATTCAGCCCACCAGAACCTTTCCAAGGAAGGCCACAGCATGGATATACTGCTGGAGACTGCAGGGCAAAGCTGTTGTGGTGTCCCAGCCCTAAACAATGGGATTTAGCAGGAGGCATCCCCTTGATCTGCTGGCAAGAAGCAGGGGGTCTCCACTTGGTCCCTGGATCTTTGGCCACTGCCCTCTGCTCTGTCCAGTCAGTCTGGACTTTGCAGGCCCTTCAAGGCTTGTTCATGTGCATCCTGCCTGCTCCCCAGGTACCCAGGCTTTCCTCTGCCAGGCAGTGGGCAGTAAGGGAGGGATGGCATTTGGCTCTGTTCTCCTCCAGCAGCTCCCAGACCAGCTGGCTGGGAGCTGAAGGTTGAACAGTGTTTGCCAATCCTCTGGAGAAGGAGGACACCTCCTTTTCTGGTGCAGGTCAGCATCTCCAGCCAGGCAGGCCATGGATCTCTTGGGAGACCTGTGATGAATCCCAGTGGCCACAAGTGATGGCTCTGTGGAGATCCCTGCTGGGTGGTGTGTCCATACCCTGAGGTTGCAGGAGTTCTACTAGGAAAGGGGGGAACTGCTGCTGCCTGTTACAGTCTTGAGCACTTACAATCCCCTTGTCCCCCTGGACATGCCTTCCCTGGCTGCTGGCCCATAGCTGAGATCCTGGAGACCCACTTACACTGGAGCTGAACCAGCTCCTCACCCTTCCCTGTGGACATGCCTCCCATTGCCTCACACTGGGTCTCTGCTGGTGCTCCCAGCTCTGCCCTGTTGCCAAGCCATGGAGTTTCATGTGTGTAGCTCTGGAAGGTGGTTTATTGATCCTGGAGATACCCAAGGTGTGAGACTGGTTTCCAGTTGAGACCTCAGAGCTCCCCCAGCCTGACCTGGGGGAGCCTCAGATGGTTTCCACAGCACAAACCCTGCTCAGTGCTGGTGTATCAGGGCTCAGCTGCCTCTTCTCGCCCCCGGGTTCAGTGCTTGCTGGGGAGATCCCATCATCTCAGTTCAGGGGGATAATGGGTGGAAAGAGCCCGGAGACACCTGCTCAGTGAAGCAGCCAGGGATGGTAGAGATGCATTAAAACCAGAGTGAAATTGCTGCAAACAAAGTGCAGAAGTTCCTGCAGCTCGGGGTTATCTCCTGCTTTCATGTTCTGAACCGACGGAGCATGTTCATGGCTATTCACCAGCACGAGGCCAGGGCCCTGGAAAAGCAGCTTTTACCTGCCTTGATGCTGTCCCTCCTCAAACACACTCCCAAAAAAGGCAGGCTCCATGCATCTTTAATCGGGGCACTAAACAACTCAGCTTGCTATCTATAATTTAATCCTACTTGGAGAGGCTGGAAAAGGAGGTGTTGCGGCAGGGGGGAGATTCCTCTGCCTGCCTTTCAGCCATAAAACTGGTGCAGGCAGGGAGAGAGGCAGAGGTACAGGAAGTGAGGGGCAGAGGGGCAGGCAGGGAGAGGGGCAGAGGTGCAGGCAGGGAGGAGAGCTGAAGAGGTGCAGGCAGGAAAAGGGCAGGGAGAGGCAGGAGAGGGGAAGAGGTGCAGGCAGGGAGAGGGGAAGAAGTGCAGGCAGGCAGAGGGACAGAGGTGCAGGCAGGGAGGGAGAGGGACAGTGGTGCAGGCAGGGAGAGGGGCAAAGGTGCAGGGAGGGAGAGGGGAAGAGGTGGAGGCAGGAAAAGGGCAGGGAGAGGGGAAAAGATGCAGGCAGGGAGAGGGGCAGAGGTGCAGGCAGGCAGAGGGGCAGAGGTGCAGGTAGGGAGGGAGAGGGACAGTGGTGCAGGCAGAGGTGCAGGCAGGGAGAGGGGCAGATGGGCAGGGAGGAGAGGGGAAGAGGTGCAGGCAGGAAAAGGGCAGCGCTACAGGCAGGGAGAGCGGCAGAGGCGCAGGCAGGGAGAGGGACAGCGAGATGGACAGCATCCAGAGCAGGCTGGTTCCCCCGGAGCCGCCCTGCCTCCCCCCCTCACCTGCCCGCGGGCTGCGAGCCCCGGCGGCGGGATGGGGGTTGTTGAAAGCAGTTTCCACTCCGCCGCACAGATGTTCCCAGCCCGTGCCAAGAGAGCGGGAGAGGCTTAAAGAAAGAAAACATTGTCCTATGGCAAAGCCCAGCGAGCATGTAGGAAGATTTCTCCTTTTTTGTTATAACCATTATGATTTGGCAGCGTGAAAATGGATTTCTCTCGGGCCTGAATCAGCTCAGCTCCAAACTATTCAGGATTTTATCCTAGTGCTCATCCCAATATCCAAGTGCCTCCCTGGCATGGAGGCTCATGCCCAGCCAGAGGGAACACTTCCAGTGCCATCCTGTCACCGTGTCTCCCTAATCAAACCCAAACTGTCCGTGTTTTTATATTCATCCCAGCTGTCTGGTGTCCAAAGCACTGGGACAATTCATGCCATAACAGCAAGGAATTTTCCATAATAGTAACCAAGCATTTCCCCCTTTTCTTTCTTCCCTCTCCCCCCCCCCCCCACTTTTCCCCCACTCTACATTTGCTCCAAGGTCTAAGCCTGGTACAGAGAAAACAGGAGCTGGAAAGGCAGAGGCTGGAGACAGCCAGGAGATCCCAAAAAAGGCATTTTAGGGAGAAAGTGCTGATGCAACCCAGTGGTGCCGTCGTGCTGCAGCGCCAATAAATATTTGATTTAGCCTGAATAGGAAGGCATCGCATCTGGAATGATCTGAAGAAGAGGGAAGATCACAAATACAATATTATTGAAAGGAAGATTAGCATGGTGAGCATTCCTGGAGCTCACCCCAGCGTGCAAATTGCCTTAGATTGGAATAAACTGATGGTACCTGTTGGAAAGGTACCACTGGCTGCACTGGGCTGGGTGGGCTGTGCTGCCAGTCACAGGATGCCTGTGCCTGGTGCTTGGAAAGACACTGAGATAAAAATCCAACAGATTTTTAAGTCCTTGGCTGACGTGTGCTGTCAGCATTCCCTGCACTGGCCTTGCTGGGCACAGCTGGGGGGCTGACAGGGCCCTGGGAAAGCCACTTTCATTACCCAATACTTTCAAATTCTGGCAGGTTTGTGTTTTTTTGACTTGGCTGTGTTTCACTGTCACATTTTGGACTCTTCCCCTTTCATGTGTTCATCAGGTCTCACTTTCCATCCATCCCCTTCCAACAAACACCGGGTTCTGATCCGACTCTCTCAGTCCGTTCCCACCTCTTGGACTATCCACTCTCCTCACTTTTTCTTTCAGTTTTTCCTCGCTTTCTTTAACAAGTTGCTCTGGATTTCTGGTTCCACTTAGCTCAGCATTAAGCCCTGCTCGGGTTCCCTCCCTCACTCCCACCACCGCTGTTCTGGCTCGTGTGGGATGCTGCTGGGCTCGAGTGTCCAGCCAAAACCAACCAGAGAGAAACAACAAGTACTTTCCTTTTCAGTGAGCTGGGAGTTTTCTAGAGCCGATAAACCCATTCTTCCCACACTGCGTGAAGCACAACCTGCCTTTGTTAAATAATTCAGAGAGAAAAAATCCCCATGTCCTCATGCAAATGCTCTGCTAGAACCCAGTTTCCATCTCCTCAGGGTCTAGAGCAGGGTTTGCAGTGGATGGGCCTGTGAGCAGGGCCAGGAGTCTGCTGGGGGTCCCAGGGAGTGCTCAGGACTTTGCTTTATGGATTGTGACCTTTGTATAGGATAAGGGAGACTAATATTGAGGATGTATTTCCCAAAAGAGCATTTTATCTACTGGCCTGATAAAGATGGATTTCACAGCTCTCTGGCCAGGAGGATGCTGAGAAATGAGCTTTAACTGTGGGTTCAGAGCCAGTTCAAGTCAAACCTCTGAACTTAGCTGGAATTTTTGTTTGTTTGTAGCTGGAATTTTTGCTCAGCTTTGGTGCTGACTTCCTTGACTGCCTGGGACAGTGAGACCCTCTCCCAGTGCCAACAGCTTTCCTTAGCCAGGCTGGGAGCAGTGAGCCAACAAGGTGCTGGTGGGTTTATCCAGGAGCAGATCCTGCACAGAACCACCACACCACATCCCACCAGCCCAGGCCACCCAAGGGTGGGCTCCACCCCACCAGGCAGGGCTGCTTCCTGCCGTCATTCCCACCTCCTTGGGAGGAAAGACTGAGCTGGCCCCAGGGCAGCATCCCCCTGGGATAGAGATCTGGATAACTCCTAGAAGGGGGCTGCTTCCCTGGGAGGCCTGGCAGGGGTTCACCCCACCAGTGCCAGGCTCTCTGGGGACATCCCTTACCCATCAGGGCTGGCTGTTGGTGGGAGGAAAACTTCAGCTGGGCTCAGCCCTCTCTCCTCTCTGGATAAGCAGGGGCCACTCATGGTAGAGCCATCCCCAGAGGATCCATGGGTGGCTGATCCCCCTCCATCAGCTCAGCATCGCCAGGACACGATGGATTTAGTCTGACATCACTCCTGGCCCCAGTGGCAGCGCACAGCCCTCTGCCCTCCTCCATGCCCAGCACACTGACAGCTGCCAGCCCTGTGTCCCCCAGGGAAGTCACCATCTCCTGCCACCACCCCACCTCACAGCCCCCAGCACAGGGACACCTGGCCTGCAGGGAGGAGGGATCATGACACCTCCATCATTTTGGTCCATCTCTTTTGAAGTTACATCATCACCAGCTGTGTCCAGGGCAGGGCTTGCAGCACATCCCTGTGCCTGGGGTGCTGGTGGTGCCTCATTCCTCTGCAGGGCGGGGAAGGTGGTGGGAATGCTGCCTGGCACAGCAGATCCTTCCCTGGGACATAGGGAGATGCTGCTGGATGCTGCCAAGGCCTGCAGGGATGGAAGAGCCTGCAGCATCCAAAATCAAGCTTAGCCCCCCCAGAGACCCCCTCCCTGGCTCAGCATCAGCCTTGGCAGTTCCTGAGGGACAGAAGAGGCCTTGGCTGCAATGGGGCCACTGCCACCCCCCTGCCCTGCAGTAAGGTGACACTTAGTGGCCACCCCTGCCTGGCAGAGGGACTTCCTTCCTGCTCTGCCCCTTCCCAGCCCTGTGGCCCTGGACAGCAGCTGCTGGGATGTGCTGGGTTCATTGGCACACTGGGCAGCCCTGCTGCCTCCCATCTCTGCTCCAGGCTGTTATCCCAGAGGGTTGGTGGGAGCCATCAGAGCAGTCCTGGGTGAGAGTTCATCTCGGGGCTGCTGGCAGAGGAATGCAGGTGCCAGCCTCATGTATCTGGGCTGACTTTGGCAATTTGAGTCCCCCAGAGCTGTTTGAAGAGAAATGTCCTGCTGTGGGGCTGTGGGTGAGTGGAAGGCAAGTTACTGCAGAAACAACTGGTCCTGCTGCAGACCCTCTCCTTGTGCTGGCATGGTGCCATGGGACAGGTCCAGCTGGACCAGGGCACTAATGCATCTGAAAGCTGCCTGTAAACCCCACGGTGGGTTTTCTCTGCTGAAGGTGCTGCATATGGAGAGCAAGGAGCTGACCTGGTGGCTTCGGACATCCTTCATCCTCTCACCACACAGGGAGGGCTCAGGAGGCACCATCCCTCCCCAGACAGGCTCTGCCAGACCCCAAATGGGCACCTGAGCATGGTGCCAGATGGTGCCAGGTGGGAAGGAGGTGGGCAAAGCCTCCAGGCTCTGCCAGCGCTGGGTTGGCAACCCTAGTTTTGTGTCTCTGTGTAGAGGAATCCTCGTTATGTGCCAAAACCTCAGTGTGGTGGGTGCAGAGGTGACCATTGTCCCACTGTCCCAGCTGAGAGCATCCAGAGGTGGCAAAATCGGGGCATCTCACAGTCATCCTGAGGTGATGCTGAGGGCAGCAGGGCAGCACCCGTAGAGTACGGCTGGGATTCCTGGGAAAATCCAGGGACCGTGGAGGGGGCAGAGGGCTGGAGCACCCGAGGGTGATGCTGGGGGTGGAGGGCTGGGGCACCCGAGGGTCATGCTGGAGGTGGAGGGTTGGAGCACCCGGGGTGATGCTGGGGGTGGAGGGCTGGGTCACCCCAGGGTGATGCTGGGGGTGGAGGGCTGGGGCACCCGGGGTGATGCTGGGGGTGGAGGGCTGGGGCACCCGGGGTGATGCTGGGGGTGGAGGGCTGGATCACCCCAGGGTGATGCTGGGGGTGGAGGGCTGGGGCACCCGGGGTGATGCCGAGGACACCAGGCAGGCGGGGCTCGGCCGCCCGTGCCGCCAGCGGCAGCTCCCCGCTCTCCCCCCCTCCTCCTCCTCCTCTCCGCTCCCTCTTCCTCCTCCTCCCGTCTCCGTCTCCCTCTCCCGAGCCAGCCCGGCCGGGGGAGGAGCCGGCCGCGCACAAAACCTCCCGCCCGGCCCCTCCGGGCCCCGCACCGGCACCGGCACCGGCGGCGCCCAGCGCCCGCCCGGGGCCATGAGCGCCGCGGCGGGGCCGGGGCTGGGGCCGGCGGGGCCGGGGCAGGGCTGGGGCCGCCCGCGGCCATGAGCGCGGCGGGGACGGGCACGGGCGGCGGCCCCGGGGGGCGGCGGCGGCCCCGGGCGGGGGGCGGCGGGGCGAGCCCGGCGGGGCGGCCCCGGGCGGGGGGCGGCGGGGGGCGGCGGCGGCGGGCGCTGCGCTCGCTGGGCAGCCTGGCCGGGCGGCTGCTCCGCACCTGGGCGCGCCTGGCCGGGGGGCGCGGGGGGCGCCGAGCCGCCCCGGAGGATGACGAGGGCGGGTTCCGCGGCGGGGAGCGGCGCCGGCCCGGCGGGGCGGCCCCGGCGGCGGGGGGCGCGGGGGGCGATGCGGGACCGGGCGGGGAGCGGCCGCCGGGCGCGCAGGGGCTGCGGAACCACGGGAACACCTGCTTCATGAACGCCGTGGTGCAGTGCCTGAGCAACACGGCGCCGCTGGCCGAGCGCCTGGCGCTGGGCCGGTACCGCGCCCGCGGGGCCCGCGCCGAGGTCACCCACCGGCTGGCGGCCCTGGTGCGAGCCCTCTGGACCCGCGACTACACCCCGCAGCTCTCCGCGGAGTTCAAGGTACCGATCGGACCCGCCCCGCGCGTCCCGAAGTGACCCCGGCCCCCAGCGGCATCCCCAGCCTCCACTGGCATCCCCAGCTCGCAGCGCCCACCAGCACCCCCTCCGAACCCACTGACACCTTTCCCAGACCCCAGCACCCACCAGCATTCCCTCTGAACCCACTGATGCCTTTCCCAGACCCCAGCGCCCACCAGCATTCCCTCTGAACCCGCTGATGCCTTTCCCAGACCCCAGCACCCACCGGCATGCCCAGCTCACGGGCTCCACCAGCATCTCCTACTCCCAGCACCTGCCAGCATCCCCCCACTCTTAGCACCCTCTGACACCCCTGCCAGCACCCCCAGCTTGCAGCACCCACCACCATACCCCAGCCCCCCAACAGCATCCCCCCACTCCTAGGATCCCTCCACTCCCAGCACCCAGCAGCACTCCCAGTTCACAGCACTTACCAGCATCCCTCCTCTCAGCACCCACCGGCACCGCCCAGCATCCAGCACCATTCCCAGCACCCACCAGCACCTCCTGCTCACAGGACCTGCCAGCATCCCCCCACTCTCACCACCCTCTGGCACCCCCAGCTCACAGGACCCATCAGTATCTCCCCACTTGCAGCACCCACAGCACCCCCTGCTCACATCACTCACTCCCCTGCCTCGTCCTCCCCGTGGCCCCTGTCCTGCCAGACACCTCCCAGCCCTGCTGCCATCACCCCTCTGTGGCTGGGCTGCTGTCACCTGAGCTCTGAGCTCCCGTGGGTGGGTGGGCTCCCAGCCATGGCCACACCACTGGGCCATAAGGATGAGCCCTGCTGGCTGTGCTGGTGGGGTAAGGCAGGACAGTGCCCCGGGAGCCCAACTCAGTGGCCTCAGGCCCTGTCACTGAGTGTGTGTCACGTCCCTGCTGGGCACATGCCAGTGTGCTGTGAGCCTGCACCCAGCTAGGGACAGGGACAGGGTGTCAGGCACAGGACAGCATGTCCAGCCTGGCACCACAACTCCCCATGCTCAGGGACATGTGTCCCAGTGACATTTCAGCAGGGAGGGACTGGGTGCTGCCGATGAACTTTGCAAAGTGGAAAGCCAGGCCCTGCCCTGGGGTAGCAGCCGGTCTGTATCTGCGTGGGCAAGGTCTGGGGTACCCACTTCTCTGCCCCCCTTTCCAGGGGGATCCTTCCTTCCTCCCATCCCGGCCTGGAGGCTGGCAGCACCCACCCCACAGGGTGCTCCTGCAGGAGCTCATTGCCTTTAACAGCCCTATAGCAAAGCAACCAGCTCCTGTGCTGCTGGGCACAACAATTCCATGCCTCTGCTCCTGAACACACACGTTCCTTAGGCACAGATCAAAAAATACCCCTCAGACTTCCAGCCTTTGCTTTGCATTCCCTCCTTCCCGGTGGTTACCTACAGCTGCCACGAATTTCTACCTCATTTTTTAAAGCAGCCCAAGTAAGATTTTAAAATTTAGAGCCAAGTCTGTGACTGGTTTTGCTGGAAGCCCATCTGTGGTGGCCTTGCTCCCTCTGCTTGTACTGGGATGGTTGTACTGCTGGGAGCAGGGCTGGGGACAAGCAGAGCAGTGGCCCGAGGGGTCGTGGCTTGGGGTGTTTCCCAGCGATGTTGGAGGTTCTGATCCCTATCCTGGCAGGTCCCAACATGCTGGTTATAATCAGCACGGATGGTCGGGGTTTAACTGCGTCACCCAGTTAAAATCCACACGGATGGTCAGGCTTTCTCCCTCCTGGTGCTGGGTTTGGGGCTGAGCTCCTAAAATTGTCCTCTGAGGAGCCACCACCAGCCCAGACTTGGAGATAAGTCCTTGGGGATCCCCCCAACTCTGCTTTTTGGGGTGCCCCCTGGGCTTCCCGCAGGGATTCCACACCCTATGCATCCTGCTTTTTCGGGGTCAGGGACCCATCCTGGCAAGTGCATACACAGCTCTCATGGGCTGTTGGCATCTGCTGGTGGCACATACCCTGGGGCCACCCAAATCACAGGCATGTAGCACCCCTGGGAGCTTGGCTGACTTGGCAAGGGAACTGGCTTCAGCGCTGGCTTGGTGGTCTGATGTTACCCTGGTGGGTGACACCTTATCCTGCCTGGATATCATCTCAGCCCCATGGCATTCCCAGCCCTGTTCTTCCCCCTACAGCCCCTAGTGAGGGGGGAACCCCCCATAAGGGCATTGTACCACTCACCTCACAGTGAAATTAATGCTAATTAGCCCAAATGCTGTGGCGTGGCCAGTGCTCAGGGGGGGCAGGCAGGGACCACATGGCATTAGGGCTGATTGGGGCAGTGGTGGAGTTACAGACAGGGAGGTGCTCTTTGATGGGGCAGGGGTGGTGTTGGTGGCATGGGGACATGGGCTTTTGGGGCAGGGTACCCAAAGGGAGCATCACAGCATCCCAGTGCTGGGAATTGCCTTCTCCTGGCTGTGACACCGAGTCGGTGCCATTGGAGTGCACAGGGCAGGTGACACTGGTGGGTCCCCGTGGGCTGGTCTGGCTCATATGGGGTGTGCCCTGTGCCCAGCCACAGCAGGCTATCCCCTCCCAGCCTCATGTCAGCAGCTGGGACACCATGGTGATGGGCATGGAGCTGCTGTCTGGTGTGCTGGTGTCCCCACCTCTCTACTGTCCCCAGGGTGGGCACGATGTCCCTGTAGAGGCAGAATGAGGGCAGGCACTACTGCAGGGGTGGGGCAGGGGTGGGTTTTGTGGTGGGTGCTAATGAAGTGTCTGTGGCTCACGCTGCCCTGCCCGTCTCTTGCAGAACATTGTCTCCAAGCACAGCTCGCAGTTCCGGGGCAACGCGCAGCACGACGCCCTCGAGTTCCTGCTCTGGCTGCTGGACCGCATGCACGAGGACCTGGGGGCTGCCTCCCCTGCCCAGCAGACCCGCAGCCCCCAGGAGGTGGGTAACACACCTGGCTGCACACCCTGGCTCAGGTTGTTTGGGCCAGGTCTGGGAGCGGGGAAGCCAGAATGTCCTGGGAGGCAGTGGGACTGGAGCTGGCCCCCACCCCGGTGTGGATGGGGATATGGATGATGTGGTTTGGTCGGTGTGCGGGTGGAAGGATGGTGGGATCTGGGTGCTGGAGGGGTGAGCAGGGTGGTTGGAGTGCTGGGAGAGTGTGGGGGTGTCAGCAGGAGCATCCCAGTTCTGGTGGGCATCCTGGTTCTTGGGGCTGCTTGGTGAGGAGGAGATCCAGCCCCCCCCGGCCCTCCCTGCCTCCAGCTAAGCCCGCTGTAATTACAGCTCAGCAGCTTTGCTGCTGGCAAAATGAGTAATTAAGTCTCCTTCGATCCATCTGTGCTCAGGCATTGCCCTGGCCTTGGCCCTCCCTGCCTGCCTCCCTGCTTCCTGCCTGCTCCTTCCCTGCTCCCTCCCTCCCTCCCTGCCGGGTGCTGCCTGTTGCAGCGAATGGATTTGTGCAGTTGGCATTTGCCACGTCAGCTCAGCTCAGCAGAGTGCTGTCCCCACTCTGGGGGTGACTCCCAGCTCCACAATGTGCTGTCCCCACTTTGAGGGTGATGCCCATCTTGGGCACAGAGAGCCTGGGACCAGCTTCCTCCTGCTTGGGGTGTCATGGCTGTGCCCAAGGGTGCAGGTCAGGGTCCCCATGGGCAGCCTGATGTGGGCACAGCTCTGTCCCACAGGGAGGGCTCAGCTGCAGTGCCCATCTCTAGAGCCTCTGGCTGGGGCAGCCCTGTGGCTCCCAGCCCTGCTTGGCCAGGGTCCTGCAGCCATCCCTGCACTGAGCTGGGCTGTCCTCAGCCCTGCCACCTTTCCCGTGAGTTGTTTGGATACCCCAGGCTCTCTGGGAGACCCTGGCAGCTCCCGTTGCTCAGTTAAATGTGAGGTGCTCCCGTGTGCCATGGGCTGTGGTGTGACACCAGCAGTGCCCTCAGCTGCCCATGCAATGCCCAGGGCACCTGCCTGGCTCTGGGGATGGGGCCCTTGTGTGTCCTCCAGCATCCATGGTTTTGTTTGGCATTCTCCAGTCTTGGGGGATGCCACCTGAGTGGGATCTGCATGCCTGTGTCCTTGGGGAGGGGGTGCCCAGCGGGGGTGGTGGCAGCCTGGATAAATGGCTTGGAAGTGTCTGGATGGAGGTGGGCACACGTGTGCCTGTCCTAGTGTTGGGGAGGAGGAGGGTGTGTGTGCATACACATGGGCATGGGGAGACAATTTGCTCCTGGTCAAGCCCATCCTGAGGCTCAGGGACTGGGGAGCTCAGCTGTTGGGCAGAAAGTGAGGAGATCAGAGCTGGGCAGGCTGGAGGATTGGGAATACCCTCCTGGCCCATGAGGTGTGTGCTGTGACACCCAGCGAGCTGTGGGACCACTGTGGTGGAGACCAGGGCTTGGCTGCTGGGAGGGCTGGAGGAGGAGATGTCTCCTTGGGTTTTGGGGGTTCTGGGGGCTGTGTAGGGCACAGACATGATCTAGGCCCACTCTCATCCACACCAGATGGACCCCAGCCCTGCACAGATCTTAAGGACACGTCAGGCTCAGCAGGACCTGGTACCAGCAGATGGCATGAGGAAAATCCACTTCCTGGCCAAATACCTCATTGATTTTCAGTCCTTCTCATTGCGACACCAGAAACTCACTGTCTTACCCCAAAACAGCCCAGTCCCTTCCCAAGCCACCAACACTCCTTTCTGCAGCATCTCTTCTGTCACTGGGCTCCGGGAGTGAAGTCAGTGGCTCCTGTCCTTGACGTGGGGCTCCTGGTGGTTGGCAGGGCAGGGGGCAGGCAGGGGGTGTCACCTAACCAGGCAGGTTTGGCTCTGTAACACAGTCACATCCCAGTGTCCTTATTCCCTATGGAATGAGGCAGAAGACTGTGCTCTACTTGGTGTCCCTGGGGCACATCTCAGCTGTCAGAGGGGTGCTGTGCCCACCACCTGCACCCACATGGATCCACGAGAGCCCCATGCTGGGGCAGGGTCAGGGTGATGGGTGCTGTGCCAGGAGCCCTGCTCAGCATGCCAGGTGCTGTGCCTGGGCTTGATGTGGCAGGTGCCACGCTGGGTGCTGTGCCTGGGCTTGCTGCTGGGGAAGCACGCAGCAGCAGCAGCAGGGCTGGTTTCTGGGTGCCTGCAGCCCACACCAGCCCACCTGCTTGGGAGGGCATCGTGCCAGCCCAGCCTTCACTGAGCTCCCCTGCTCTGGGGATTTGCCTGTGGTTAATTGGCACCCAGCCGTGTCCCCCCTCCCCAGGCAGGTGCCCAGGAATGTGCACACCTGCTCCAGGAGCTCACCTCTCATGGAGACACACACGGACATGAACACAGACACACGGACCTGCTGCAGTGTCCCACCACCTCACCCCCGTGCCCCAGCTAACAGTGCCCGTGGGCACGTTTGCTGGGTGGGGTGGGCACCTCCCTGCTGCCTGGGAGGGTGCCCGTGGGCACTGGGGCTCCTTGGGGGGATGTTATGGGGGACCAGCTTTCCCCCACCCCTGAGCTTTTCCCCTGCTGGGATGCTGCTATGGCTCACCCAGGATTTCCCTCCCGGAGCTTTTCAAGCCAGGCTTGAATGCATTCCCAGCTCCAGTTCCTCAGTGTCCAGGAGCTCTGGACGCTGGGACTGCTTTGGGTGGCCCTTGGGGGTCCACCACTGCAGACCCTTCATTAACCCTTTGTGCCCCGTGCTGCTGGTGGATGGGATGTACCCCAAAGATTCCCCAGGAGAAGGTGGACAGGCAGCCTGGAAGGCACAGCAATGCCAGGCAGGCAGATGCCAGGGTCACTTTGGCATCACCTCCAGCCCATCCTCGTGCCATGGGGACACCAAAACTGGCCTTGGTTCACTAGGACATGTCCCCAGAGCCTGAAGGGTGGGGGGTCACCCCGGCACCTCACTCACCCACTTGTCTCTTGTCCCCCCAGCCTGGCAAGGACAGTGGCAGTGCCAGCAGGTCCCCGCCGGCTGCCCAGCACCCCCGGGGGCAGAGCTTCGTGCAGAGCCATTTCCAGGCACAGTACAGGTGAGTGGAGGGCTGGATCCTGCCCCACTGTGAGCCCTGTGAGGGAAGAGATGAGACAAGGAGGTGTTCCATCCATCCATCCATCCATCCATCCATCCATCCATCCATCCATCCATCCATCCATCCATCCATCCATCCATCCCATCATCCCACCCAGTCCAGGCACCAGAGATGCTTCTCCCGTGGGCAGAAAGTGTCCAAGGCCAGGTTGGACAGGGCTTGGAGCAACCTCGTCTAGTGAAAGGTGTCTCTGCAAGGGGGGCAGGTGGAATGGTCTTTGAAGGTCCCTCACAACCCAAACCATTCTGTGGTTCTGTCACAGGGCTCAGGATTAGGGTTTTCCCAAGCCTGTCCCAGCAGTCCAGAATAACAGTGTCCCTGCATGGGACATCCCACATGTTCATCTCTCTGAGACTCACAGGATGCTTGGAGGG
The DNA here is from genome assembly GCF_036250125.1 of Pseudopipra pipra. Classification (NCBI taxonomy): domain Eukaryota; kingdom Metazoa; phylum Chordata; class Aves; order Passeriformes; family Pipridae; genus Pseudopipra; species Pseudopipra pipra. Next base: position 2,569,757 of record NC_087567.1, read on the forward strand.
CCAGCATCTGGCCACCCTGTGCCCATGCCATGGCAGTGCAGGCATGAGGGGATGCAACTGGCATCACAAGCCCTTCCTCCTCTCTCAATTAATCCCTTGGCCTATATATGAAAAAAAGGCACTTTAATTATCCACCCTTCCCTGTGCCAGAGCCGTCTGTGTGCAAAGGGATTTATTAATTTGTGTGGCTGCTTCCCGGGGAGCTCAGTGGCTCTTCAAGGTGACAAATAACAAGCATTCAGGATTTCGATTTGGGTTTTTAATTTGTTTTCCCCCTTTTTGTTGAATATAAAGGCAGGAGAAAAAGAAAAAAAGTAATAAAAAAACAGAATTAAAAAGAAATCGGTGGTAAGGTGATGGTTGGCATTAAAGGTTCACTTAAGCCAGTCTCCAGTGGGAGATGGAATGGTCCCTGTTGGTAAGGGGACCTGCTCCCTCACAGTGGTCCTGTGACCCCCCAGCAGAGCAGATGAGTTCTCACTGTCCCCAGGGCTGCCCTGGAGCTGGTGGTTGTTCCAAGCAGGGCCTGGGTGAGCAGAGCTGGTGGTCCCAGGGCTGTGGTGACATCCTGGGGCTTGTCACAGGCAGATGTCCTGCTGCCCATCACTGTTCCTCCCTGCAGCCCAGCCACAGCCCTGCTTATCAGCAGGGCTCCTGTTCCCTCCCAGCACCCCAAGGTGTTATCCCTGCTTAACCCAGGCCATCTGGGGTCAACTCAAAGCCCCCAGGAGCCAGAAGCCACCCCAGACTCTGCCAGCCCTTGGGAGAGGGAGCAGGATGTGGGGGAGTTTTGGGGCTACATACATGAGAGTGGGAGATCGCCCAGCCCTGGCATTTCTCTGACTTCTCTAGCACCAGTTACTGTGGGTGCCCTTGTTAGGTTTCAGAGTGAGCAGCCCATGGGGTTGGGCAGGTGGGTACAGGCTGTGGTGCCTCACCCTGGCAGGAGGTTCATGCCAACCTGATGTGATGCTGGGACCACCCAAGCTCTGTGGGATGCAGTACCCAGGGTACAGAAGCAGTGACAGGGTGCTGCAGGCACAGGGTGGGGACTCTGGGGGGGCCAGAGTCTGGTGATGCTCCCCATCCATGTTTCACAGGTCCTCCCTGACGTGCCCTCACTGCCTGAAGCAGAGCAACACCTTTGACCCCTTCCTGTGCATCTCCCTGCCCATCCCCCTGCGCCAGACCAGGTGAGCCCGACCCCCCCCTCCCCAGTCGTGGTAAAACGAGAGGCACATCCACCACCGGGCAGGGTGTCAGCTCCAACCTGAGTCATTTACATGGTTTGGGGTAAATAATTGATGTGGGAGTTGGGGGCAGCACTGGGGATGGACAACAGCAACCCACTGCAGGAGCTGTGTCCATGGGGTGTTTGCCAGCCCAGAGCTGGAGCTGCTGTGTGGGTAGGTCACAGAATCACAGAATCAAAGAATCAACCAGGTTGGAAAAGACCTCTGAGATCATCCAGTCCAACCCATGACCCAACCCCACCTTGTCACCCAGACCATGGCACTGATGCCACATCCAGGCTCTGCTCAAACACCTCCAGGAATGGTGACTGCACCCCCTCCCTGGGCAGCCCATTCCAAGGGCTGATCCCTCTCTCTGGGAAGAACTTCCCAATGTCCAACCTAAACCTGCCCTGGTGCAGCTCAAGGCTGTGCCCTCTTGTCCTACTGCTGGTTCCTGGGAGCAGAGCCCGACCCCCCCCGGCTCCCCCCTCCTGTCAGGGAGTTGCAGAGAGTGAGAAGGTCTCCCCTGAGCCTCCTCCTCTCCAGGCTGAGCCCCCCCAGCTCCCTCAGCTGCTCCTCACAGCACTTGTGCTCCAGTCCCTTCCCCAGCCCCGTTGCCCTTCTCTGGACCTGCTCCAGCCCCTCCATGTCCTTCCTGAACTGAGGGCCCAGAGCTGGACACAGCACTCGAGGTGAGGCCTCAGCAGTGCCCAGTCCAGGGGCAGAATCCCTGCCCTGCTCCTGCTGCCACACTGTTCCTGATCCAGACCAGGATCCATTGGCCTTCTTGGCCACCTGGGCACCTCTGGCTCTGGTTCAGCTTCCTGTCAGTACCCCCAGGTCACTCTCTGCCTGGCCCTGTCCCCATCCTATGGTGCTGCAGGGGGTTGTTGTGGCCAAAGTGGTCGTTGTAAGCGGTGTCAGGTCTCAGCACAGTGTGCAGTGTCCCATGGCTGAGGTGTGTCCGTGTGTCCCTGTGGTGTCCCCAGGGCTCTCAACGTCACCCTGGTGCTGCAGTGCGAGCGCTGGCGCTTCGTGCGGGTGGGACTGGCTGTGCCACTGCTGGGCACCGTGGCCGACCTGCGGGAGATGGTGGCACGGGAGGGGTGCATTCCCCCAGAGCAGGTAACAGAGGGGGGACACACGGGGTGGGGGGACACCCCCCTCTCAGGGATGCTGAGGGTGCTGGGTGCCATCCCACAGGTGATCCTGGCCGAGGTGTCCCCGCGGGGCTTCCTGCGCTCGCTGGGGGACAAGGAGGAGCTGGGAGCTGCCGGGGAGGGGGCTCCTCTCTACGCCTTCCAGCCGCCCCCTGCCCGCCGCACAGGTACCGCCCCCGTGCCCTGATTGGCTGCTGGCTGCAGGCCTGCGCTGCTCTGATTGGTTGGGAGTGGCTTGTGCCATGCTGGGATTGGAGCTGGGCTGGGAGGTGGATCCCCTCTGCTGGGATTGGTGGGGAGGTGGATCCCCTCTGCTGGGATTGGTGGGGAGGTGGATCTGCTCTGCTGGGATTGGTGGGGAGGTGGATCTACTCTGCTGGGATTGGTCAGAGACAGCTGCGCTCCACTGGGGTTAGGGGAGACAGGATTGGTTTGAAATCTCTGCTGGGATTGGTTGGAAACGGATCCCTTTAGCTGTGGTTGGTGGGAGGCAGATGTGCTCTGCTGTGATTGGTGGGGGCTGTGTCCTCTCTGCTGTGATTGGTGGGAGCCTTGCCACTCATAGTCTGATTGGTGGGAGCTGTGTCCTGTCTGCTGTGATTGGATGAGAGCCTTGTTTGCCCCTATCTCATGATTGGTTGGACGCGGGTGTGCTGTGCTGTGATTGGTGGTAGTTTCCCCCCCTTCCCATGATTGGTGGGAGGCAGGCGTGCTCTGCTATGATTGGTGGGAGGCAGGCGTGCTGTGCTGTGATTGGTGGGGGGCCAAGCCCCCCAGGCTGTGATTGGTGGGAAGCATGGGGTGTAGGCAGCACTGCAGGCAGGGGAGCACAGGCAGGGACCCACCACGGGCATCTCATCGCACCAATTAACCAATTAACTAACTAACGAGAGCCCCTCCATGCCCCTGCCCTCCTCAGGGTGCCCCCGCAGCCTGCCCGCGTCCCCCGGGGTGGCCCGGCCGGAGGGGCCGCGCCTGCCGCCCGCTGCCGCCCGCTCCTCCGACTGCCTGCACCGCGGGCAGGGCGGCCGCATCCTGCTGCTGCTCTGCAACACAGCGGGCGCCGGCCCCCAGCTCGCCAGGTACTGTCCCCTGCCCCCTGCCCGTGACCCCGCCCTGCCCTCCCGCTGCAGGACGGGGTGTGAGGTGTCCCTCCCGAGCCGCCTGTGCCCCTCAGCCCAGTGCCCCCCACTGCCTGTCCCCAGGTTCGGGCCGCCTTTGGTCCTGAGGGAGGAGCGGGGCATCTCCTGGGAGCAGCTCCAGCAGAGCATCCTGGCCCAGCTGCGGGCACTGCTGCGGGGAGAGGTGCGGGCACAGGTGAGCTGTGAGGGGGGACACCCTGTGCCCTCCTGGGGCTGCTGCCACCGGCTACAGTGGCGACAGCAGGGATGGAGCCACATGTGGCCATGGTGTCTCCGGGGGTGGCCATGGTGGAGCTGTGGGTGGCCATGGTGGAGCTTTGGGTGGCGATGGCAGCACCGTCACTGTCTGTGGTGACACCCTCGGTGGCCATGGCAGAGCTGTGCTTGGCTGAAGGGTCGCCAGGGGTGGCCAATACTGTCACCAGGGGTGGCCCTGGAGTGGTTGTGCCATTGCCGCTGGTGGTCACTGTGGGTGGCCCTGCTGTCCACGTGGGTGGTCATGTTTGCACCGCAGGCAGCCAGTGGTGCCACTATGGGTGACCACAGTGTCCCTGTGGGTGTCTGAGGTGACCCTGGGGATTGTCTCATTGTCACTGCAGTGGCCAATGGTGTCACCATGGGTGGCTACATCATCACTGTGTGTGGCTGCAGTGCTGCCCAGCTCGCAGCAGAGCCACCCCAGCCCAGCTGCACTCCCCAGCACCCAGGTGCCACCATCCTATGGGCTCTGGTGTCTCCGTGCTGCCCCTTTGCCCCTCAGCTACCCCACAACCAGTGGGGCAGGTCATCCTCCAGCCCCACATCCCTGGCCCCACAGATGTCCCCGGCCAACCCAGCCCTGAGGACCAAAGAAATCCATTTTTTGAGCATTTTTGTGTCCCATGTCACAGAGCCTGGCTCCTGCCGGTGCTGCTGTAGGGCCAGGGGGCTTCTGTCCCCCCGCAGCCCCATAGCCCCCTCTCCCCTCTCAGGCAACAGGAGCCCTTTTCCGCATCCGCCTGGCTGGGGGCTCGGTCCCCTGCATCTACCTGTCCCCGCAGGACCCCCGCCCTCTCTGCCACCCTGCCATTGACAGGTAAGGGCACTGCAGCGACGGGATTGTCCCCAGGATGTCCCCTCACTCCCTGGGGGTGGCAAGTGGCAACACCACAGATGGGTGCAGTGTTCCTGTGGGTGGCTATGGTGTCCCTGTGCGTGGTGTTGTTGTCACCATGGGTGGCCAAAGGTGTCCCTGTGGCTTTCCAGTGTCACCATGGATGGCCAGTGGTGCCACCATGGGTAGCCACAGTGGTGGTCACCCTGCTCGCCCAGCACTGTGTCCCCAGCCCAGTGTCCCCACTGTGGGTGGTGCACAGGGAGGTGCTGGCTGTCCCTGCCTGCCACCACAAGTGGGCAAGGAGGTGGCCCCACAGGGACAGGGGGTTCTGGGGGGGCATCTCATGTTGTCCTCCCCCCCAGAGCCCTGCAGCTGAGCGGAGCAGGCGGCCCCCCCCACGTGAAGCTCACAGTGGAATGGGACGTGAGCACCAAAGAGCGGTGAGTCCCTTGCCCCCAGGGTGGGGGGGACACCCCGACACTCAGGCCCCCCTCCCTGACCGGAATCATGTCACCCCCCCCAGCCTTTTCGGCAACATCCAGGAGGAGGTGGTGCAGGACGCGGAGAGCGTGCGGCTGCAGCAGCAGGCACACCGGCAGCAGCACAGCTGCACGCTGGACGAGTGCTTCCAGCTCTACACCAAGGAGGAGCAGGTACGGGGCACCCCACACCCGTCTGGGCACCTGCTCCCTGCCCACACCTGCCAGAGCCACCACCGGGACCAAGCCCTGCCCGTGGTGCGGTGGCTGTCGGGGTGTAAGATGCCGCTGGAGGTGGCAGGGGCGTGTTGAGGATGGTGCCGTGGTGTCCCCAGCTGGCCCCGGACGATGCCTGGCGCTGCCCGCACTGCAAGGTGCCCCAGCAGGGCACGGTGAAGCTGAGCCTCTGGACGCTGCCCGACATCCTCATCATCCACCTCAAGCGCTTCCGCCAGGTGGCCGAGCACCGGCACAAACTCACCACGCTGGTGAGGTTCCCCCTGCGGGGGCTCGACATGGCCCCCCACGTGGCACAGCGGGGCCAGCCCGGGGGGCAGCTTTTGGGGCGCTGGGCGCCCTGGCAGCCCCCCCTCCGCCTGCCCCCGGGCTGCCCCCGAGACTACCTCTATGACCTGTACGCTGTCTGCAACCACCACGGCAGCATGCAGGGCGGGCACTACACCGGTGAGTGAGCGGGGGCACTGCAGGGGGGGCCACGGGGTGGGCATGGCGGAGGGGGCAAACTGCTGGGCAAAGTGTGGGGTTTGGGGGCGCCTCAAAGAGCGTGCTGTGGAGCACGGTATGGGGTTTAGGGGCATGGCTGGGGGTGCCGTGGGGAAGGGCAGGGGGCTGGAGGTGCCCTGCGGGGTTGTGGTGTGGGGTTTGGGGGCACTGCAGGGTTGTGGTGTGGGGCATGGAGTGGGGTTTGGGGGCAATGTGGGGGTTGTACCATGGGGTACAGCACGAGGCTGGGGGCACGGGAGAAGGGTGTGCCTTGGGCGTGGGAAAACGTTGTGGGGGGCACTGCATAGGATTTGTGGGACATCACAGGAGGGTAGACCATGGACCATGCCATGGGGTTTGGGGGCCATGGGGCAAGGCAGAGGGGAGCTGGGGTGCAGAGGACATAGAGGGTGGCATTGCAGCCACCCCAGGGCAGGCACCCCAGCCACGTCCTGCTCCCCCACCGTGTCTCTACTCCTGCTCCCCACTGCACCCTGGAGCTGGGGGGGGGTCCCAGGGCAGAGCCCGCATCCCTCACCCCGTGCCCCCCTCACCCCCAGCCTACTGCTGCAACGCCCTGGACGGGCGGTGGTACAGCTACGACGACAGCCGTGTGGAGGGGGTGCGGGAGGCGGAGGTGAGCACCCGCAGCGCCTACATCCTCTTCTACCAGCGCCGCCACGCCGTGTCCGCCGGCGGCTCCGGCAGGGGTGAGCACCCACCTCCCTGAGCCCTGTGCCCCGGCACTGCCCGGCACCGCGCCCCGGGACAGGGCACAGCCACGTGTGCACACACGGACACACGGGGCACAGCCGTGTGTGCTGACACACACACACACAGATAGACATACACACACAGAGATAGACACACACACACACACACACACACACACACACACACACGCCACAGCCACGTGTGCTGACATGAACACGTGGGGCACAGCCATGTGTGCTTACATGAACTTGTCAGCATGACCAAAGACACGCTGGCACACGCGGGGCTGGGCACGCACGGCACTGCCAAGCACACGTGTGTGCAAACACGGATGTGAGCACACCACGGCCTGGCTGAGGGCACACATGTGCACACAGGTATGTGCATGCACAGCAGAGCCAACTGCGTGTGCATTCAGCACACACGCAGCAGGGCTCCATGCACGTGTGTGCATATGGACACGTGTGCACACCTGTGCATGGACAGCACAGTGGGCACACAGCATAGCCAAGGCTACCCGTGTACATGCATGTGATGCACACTGGCATGCTGGGTTGAGCACACACAGCACAGCCACGTGCACACCCTTGCACACGTGTGCACAAACAGGCAGGTATGAACAGTACAGCCAAGTGCACCCAGGTTTACATGCATGTGCATGGACACATGGGCACACACAGTGCTGACATGTGCAGTGTCACTGGGGCACACACACATGTGCTTGGAACTGTGGCCACACAGCACCCTGCACAGCACATGCACCACACGTTTGTGCACATGCCTACGTGTGTGCACACCCCCCTACATGTGAGACCTACATGTCTGTGCACACAGACCTACAACACCCGTACGTGTATGCACACACCCAGGTGGCTGTGTGCACACCTACATATGTGTACACACACACCTACACGTGTGCACACGCACATACACCTGCATATATGTGTGCACACACATACATGTGACCTACGTGTGTGCACACATGTACATGTGACACCTACCTACGTGTCTGTGCACACAGACCTACCTGCAACAGCTGTACACATGTCCATACACCCGTACACATGTGCACACACATACATCTGCATGCCTGTGCACACACACCTACATGCCTGTGCACACACCTGCATGTGTGCACACACCCCACACACGTGCATACACCTACACACGTGTGCACACACATACATCTGCACGTATGTGCACACACACTACATGCCCAGGTAACGCCCCCCAGCCGATGCCTCCCCACTCCCCACGCTGGGTGCCCCCGGGTGCCTCACTGTGGCCCGACGGGACCCCCGCTCTGGCCCCCGGCCCAGCGCCCCCTCCCGCTCCCCGCAGGCTCCGCCGCCCCCCCGGGACATTGGCTGTTCCGCCTGGCCGGCACCGACCCCGGCACGGACCCCGGCACCGCCCCCGCCCCCTCCGGCACCGCCGCCGCCCCGGAGAACGGTGAGGCTCAGCCCCTCAAGGCCCCCCCGGACCTCCCGAGCCCCCCTGACCGTGATTCCCCCGCAGGCGGGTTCGAGGCGCGACCCCCGGTGCGGGGTCTGCAGGGTCGCAGCCTCAGCGTGCGGATCGCGCCCGTCATACCGCCGGGGCAGGGGGAGTCGGGCCCCCCCCGCGGCCCCCGACGGCCCACCCGGCTCCGCCGGGCCGCCAGCGCCGAGGGGACCCCGCGCCGGCCCCCCCCGGGCCAGGGCAGCCCCGGGGTTGGGGCCCCGGCCCGGATCGTGCTGCTCGACGGGGACGCGGGTGTCCCCCTGGGCCGGCGCCCCCCCGGCCCCCCGGCGCTGGGGCGGTCGCGGAGCTCGGCCAGCCTCCCCCCCCGGCCAGAGGGGGGTCTGCGCCGATCCGCCTCGCTGGGCAGGGGCGCTGGGGGGACCCCCCTGTCCGCCCGGGGTCCCTCCGGGGCCACGCTGCAGCGCGGCCGGCAGCCCCACGGTCCTCTGCGCCCCGCGGCCGTGCCAGAGTCCAGCTTCTGAGCTGCAGATGGGGGTCATCGCCCCCCAGCACCCAGACAGGGGGTCCCGAACTAAACCGGGAGCTCTCGAACTGCGAGAGTCCCAGTTCAAGGGTTCCTGAACCAGAGGATCCCAAACAAGGACTTCCATCCTGATCCAGGAACATCCCGACCCGGGGGCATCCCCCACCGGGGCATCCTGACCTGGGGGCCCCGGAACCGGGGCATCCCCAAGCTGAAGGCAGTCAGGTACCCCAGAGGTGGGTTATCCCAAATCCAGAGGCATCACAAGCTGGGGACATCCCAAACTGGACTCTCACAAACCAGGGGCTCCCAAACTGGGGGCATACGAAACTGGGACTGTCCCAAACCAGAGGCTCCCAAATTAGGGCATCCCAGCCTGAGGGCTCCTGAGCCGGGGGGAATCCCAAACCAGGATATTCCGACCCAGAGGCTCCTAACCAGGGGGCCTCCTGAACCAGAGCCTTCCAAACAGGGAATCCTGACACGGGGGCTCCCAAATGGGGCACCTGGACCCAAGGCATTCCTGCCCAGGGCCATCCTGACCCAGAGGCATTCCAAACTGGGGCCATCCCCAGCTGGGGATTTCAGACCTGGGGACATCCCAAACTAGCGTCATTCCAAACCGGTGGCTCTGAATCCAGGGGTATCCTAGCACTGGGCCATCCCAACCCGGGGGCATTTCCCACTCACCCCCCCACGCCCCTTCCCCGGGAGCAGGCGGGCTGAGGCTCCCCGGCTCTGCCAGCTCGAGGGCACCAGAGTATTTATTGTACCAGGAGAGTTTTATTCAGAGACGCTTTTTGTTTTCTAAAAGGCGACTATTTTGGGGGGTGGGCGGGTCCCCCACACCACGGTTCTATGCAATACGCGATTCCTCCAGCCAGCTTTTGTACGCGGGGCTCCGCCCCACCGCCGGCGGTTTCTATTAAAGACACGTCAAACAAGTCCGGTGTCCGTGCCAGGGGACGTGTCCGAGGGGGAAAAGGGCTTTGTGTCCCATGGCAGGTGGGGATCAGCCTGGGAGTGGGGCTCGGTGGGGTCACTCCTGGCCGGATCCCGCCCCGCACGGTGGCTGTGCCCGGGGGGAGGTCTGGGAGGGGGTGGCAGCACCAAGAGCACCAGCGGTGCGGGACCGTGGGGCTGTGCCCATCAAGGTACCAGGGAGATGTCTGGAGAAACTTGGTGCAGCCACAGTAAGGCAGGGATGGAGGTGGAGGAGGTGGGATCAGGATGGAGCTGCAGGAGATGGATGTACAAGCGGAGGAGAGGAAGAGGGTGCTGTAAGTGGACACAGAGGTGGGATCAGGGTGGAGGAGACAGAGATGGATGTGGAGGAAGTGGGACTGGAGTAGAGGTGAAGAGGAAGGTGGAAGAGCAGGAGGTAGGGGGGATGAGGTGGATGAAGGAGACGGGAACAGATATGGAGAGAAGTGGAGATGGAGGTAGAGATGGAATTAGGATTGGGTCAAGGTGGAGGAGGGGGAGGAGGAAGGTGGAGGAGACTATTCCTTGCTGGAGGGCTGTTCCAGTCCAAAGCCCTTGCTGTGCCACTGCTGGTGCTGTGGCTGTCACCCTGCTTGACCCATGTTGTCACCCAGGCACACACAGCAGCCTTGGGCATGGCAGGTTCCCTGGGGCACCCAGTATGAGTGACCACCCCAAGCCTGAAGCTGCCCCATCCCATGGGACCAGGCCCATGACAACATCAACCATAATATCATCAAACATAAAGCATCAAATCATCGTTTTATCACCCAAACCCACCCTAAACCCCACTTCCTACACCAAAGTGCCTCTCACAGCTCGAGTCCTAAATCCAGCAGTGGGCACCAATCCAGTGCTGGGCTGGAACCAGCCCAAAATCCAGGCTGGGACCAGCCCAGGTTAAATGCTGCCTCATCCCATGGAACTAGAACAATGACATCCCACACAAAGCAAAATCTCCATCATTTTATCCCACCAACCCTCATTAAACCCCATTTCCTATGGCAAAGTGCCTTCCAAGAGCCCATGTCCTAAATCCATTAGTCGGCACAAATCCAGTCCAGGACCACCCTAAATCCAGTCCAGGACCACCCCAAATCCATGCTGGCACCACTCCAAATCCAGGCTGGGAGTAATCCATGCCTGGTATTGCCCCATCTCATGGGACCAGGACATCCCGCACTAACCCCACCCCCGACCCTCCTCCACCCCAAATCCTCCCCCCACAGCCCCGGTTAAGGCCGGCCCGGTGCTGCCGGGGCAGGAAGCAAATGCCAGTGCCTCCGGGCAGTTCTCAGCGAGTGGCACACGGATTTATTGGATTTATTGATTGCTTCGGGGTGCTGGTGCCCCCCGGGTGCCCACCTGGGGCGAGGGGCACGGCGCGAGCGGGGCGGGGGCGAAGCGCTGCCATTTCCATCCTCCCTCTCGCACCGGCTGGGCGGGAATGGCTCCAAATAAAACAAATCTCTCTATAGTTTCTCTCTCTATATATACAAATATATAATATATATATATCTCTGCCGATATATATATATAGAATCTTCTCTCTCTGGAAAGGATAAAAGGTTAATTTGTCTGTGCATGCACGACCAAAGCCACCAACCCACAGGGACAGCGGGTGCCAAGGGACGTGCACCCTCACCCGCCAGCACCCCGAGAGCCCAGGGGGGCCACATCCTGCACGTGCCCAGGTTATTGCTGGTCGGGTCCCATCCTGCTCCGGCAAACAAGCGGTGGGGGAAGAAGCCGAAGGAAAGAAATCCCACTGCAAAGCGCCGGCGAGCTCGTTGTCACCTGGCTGGTACCCAGTGGCACCCGCCGCCGGGGCACGGAGGAGGTGGTGGTGTCACCCCAGGACGGTGGGTGCTGCGGGGTGGGGGGTGCAGGCACCCGGCCGAAAGGCAAAGTCTGGATAAGGCGAAAAAAAATGAAATAAAGAACAGTGACCGCCCCCAAACCGGGCACTTTGCCACCCAAAACTGGCGCGCCCGTGGCCCTCGGTGCCGGTGGCCGGTGCTGGCCCCGGGGTGCCGCACGGATGAGCTTGGGGACAGGGACACTGTCATAGGGCTGTGCTCTCTGATTCCTCCTCCTCCTCCTCCTGCCGGGGGGTCAGGCTCGGCCCCGAGAGTCTCTGCGCTGCCTCCGGTGGGTCCCGGCACTGGGCAGCATCCGGGGGGACGTGGAGGGAGGGGACCTCAAAACGGAGCAGACCTGTGGGAGGGCACAGTGATGGGGGACGCTGTGGCGGGGGCTCGGGGGCAGGACACCCGCCGGGGCTGGCACCGTGTTAGTGCCACCACCAGGGATGTCACCCCGCCCCATGCCACCCCACCCGACCCGGTGGTGACCCCGGCTGCCCCGACCCTCCCAGGGGACCCGCAGGGCGAGGCTGCACTTGTGGTGACAGAGGGTGACCCCAGCCCCGGGTGGGCGGTGTCACCATGGCCCTTGCTGAGAGTGGAGCAACCCCAGGTGGGCAGGAGCTCCTGAGGGCACACGGCGGGGCAGCTGCCCCCGTGCCAGGGGCAATGCCAGGGTGTGATGTCAGGGCTGCACTCATGCCAGGGTGCAGTGCCAGAGCCACAGCAATGTTGGTGCCACCCAAAGGCAGGTGGCAGCCCCTGGGGAGTGCCCTGCCCCGCAGGGTGCCCGGGGCTCAGTGCTACCCGTGCTGTCCCACCCCCTGCGGGCAGGACGAGCATACAGGGACAGAGCCTCTGCCCCATCAGACTCCGTGGGGGCTCCCTGACCCCACACGTGCACAGCCCCTGTGTCCCTTGGTGTCCCTGATGTCACCTGGCCATTCCCAAAGCATATCCCTGACTGTGCCTATCCAACAGCTGCAGGGACACGGGGCGGGGGGTGGGACACATGACACCAACAAAGCCCAGGGACAGCAGGGTCAGAACAGCAGGAACGGCAGGAACAGCAGCACAGGCTCATGGGGCTTCCCAGGGACAATGCCACCTTCCTGGGGACACTGCCAACTTCCAAGGGACATAGCCAAGTGCCCGACTACATTCCTGGGCTCATCACCACCTTCCTCAGGACGGTTCCACTTTTCCAGGGACATCACCACCTTCCTGACTACATGGCCACCCTCACAGGGGTGTTGCCACCTTCCTGGGGACACTGCCATCTGCCTGGGGACACTGTCATCTGCCTGGGGCCAGCACAACCTCTCTGTGGCCAGTTCTGCCCTGCCAGTGATACAGTCACCTTCCTGGAGACATCGCCACCTTCCTGAGGATGCTGCCACCTTACCAGTGACCCATCCACTTTTCCAGGGACACTGCCACCTTCTTGGGGACACTGCCACCTTCCTGGGGACACTGCCACCTTCCTGAGGACATTGCCACCTTTCTAGGGATACCACCACCTTCCTGAGGATGCTGCCACCTTCTTGGGGACATCACCACCTTCCTGGGGCACAGTTCTGCCTTTCCAGGGACATTGTCATGCTCCTGGAGGACACTGCCACAACTGCCACCTTCCTGGGGACATCCCCACCTTCCAGGGCACACGTCTACCTTTCCAGGGCCAGTTCCACCTTCCCAAGGACATTGCCACCTTTATGGGGATACCACCACCTTTCTGAGGATGCTGCCGCCCTCCTGGGGACATTGCCACTTTCCAGGGCAGAGTTCTGCCTTTCTAGGGACACTGTCACCTTTGGGAGGACACTGCCACCTTCCTGGGGACATCTCCACCTTCCAGGACACAGTTCTGCCTTTCCAGGGCCAGTTCCACCTTTCCAGGGACATTGTCACCCTCCTGGGGGACACTGCCACCTTCCAAGGGACACAGCCAACATCCCGACTGAGCTCACCACCACCTTTCTGGGGGGACGCTGCCACCTTCCTGCGGACATCACCTCCTGCCAGGGCACGGTCCTGCCTTCCCAGGGACACTGCCACCCTCCCGGGGCGGGGCGGGGGGGCCGCTGCCACCCTCCCCAGAGCCCCCCCACCGCCCCGTGTGCCCCCGCCGGGGTTACCTGTGAGCGCGCCGTCCCCGGGGCCCGCGGCGTCCAGGCGGGGCGGCTCCGGGGGCTGGGGGGCGCCGGGGGCGGCCGGGGGGGGCTGGGGCGGCGGGGGCAGCGCGGGGCGCGGCCGCGGCTTGGGGGTCGGGCGGGCCCGGGGGGCGGCGGCGGCGGGGGACGGCAGGAGCGGGGGCGGCGGCGGCGGGGGCTGCCCGGGGGTCGGGCAGGGGGGCCCGGGGGGGCCGTACGGGGAGGGGGTGCTGGGGGGGGTCGGGGACAGGCTGGCGGGGGAGGGCTGCCCCCCGCCCGGCTCCCCCGCGGCCGCCCGGGGAGGGATGGGCGCCAACTTCTTGGCCCCTGCGGGACAGAGACACGGGAAGGGGTCAGGGTGCGGGGGGGTCGCACCCAGCGGGGACCCCCCCGGAGCCCCCCGGCCCGCTCCTACCTTTGCGCAGGGTGTGCGGGCTGTGCTCGGCCGGCGGGGCGGGGCCGGGGGGCGGCGGCGGCCCCGGGGAGAGCTCCGGGGGCTTGAAAGTGCTGGGGCGGGGGGACGGGGTGACGAGAGAGAGAGAGAGGGGGGAGAGAGGGAGAAGGAGGGAAAGGAAAAGGAACAGAAAAGGAAAAGGAAGAGAAAGAGAAAGGGAAAGAGGAAGAGGAAGAGGAAGAGGAAGAGGAAGAGGAAGAGGAAGAGGAAGAAAGGAGGGGAAAAGAAAAAAGAAAAGGAATAAATAAAAAAAAGAAAAATGGAAAAGACAAAAAAGGAAAAGAAGAAAATAGAAAAGGGTGAAGAAGAAAAAGGATAAAAAGAAGGATAAAAAGAAGAAAAAGAAAAGGAAAAAAGAAAACAAGTGAGAGGAGAGGGGAGGGGAGGGGAGGGGAGGGGAGGGGAGGGGAGGGGAGGGGAGGGGAGGGGAGGGGAGGGGAGGGGAGGGGAGGGGAGGGGAGGGGAGGGGAGGGGAGGGGAGGGAGGAGAGGAGAGGAGAGGAGAGGAGAGGAGAGGAGAGGAGAGGAGAGGAGAGGAGAGGAGAGGAGAGGAGAGGAGAGGAGAGGAGAGGAGAGGAGAGGAGAGGAGAGGAGAGGAGAGGAGAGGAGAGGAGAGGAGAGGAGAGGAGAGGAGAGGAGAGGAGAGGAGAGGAGAGGAGAGGAGAGGAGAGGAGAGGAGAGGAGAGGAGAGGAGAGGAGAGGAGAGGAGAGGAGAGGAGAGGAGAGGAGAGGAGAGGAGAGGAGAGGAGAGGAGAGGAGAGGAGAGGAGAGGAGAGGAGAGGAGAGGAGAGGAGAGGAGAGGAGAGGAGAGGAGAGGAAAAAGAAAAAAGAGAAATCAAAAGGGAAACGAAAAGCAAGGAATGAAACATAAAAAGGAAATTAATAAACAGGAAAAATAAAATAAAAGGAAAATAAAGGGAAATAAAACGCGTAACATAAAAATTAAAAATTCAAAGAATTAAAAATAAAAGGATAAAAAGTAAAAGACATAATAAAAATTTAAAAAATCAAAAAGTAAAACTCAAATATAATGAAAAATAACATTAAAAAAACAAATTATAAAGTAAAAATAAATTAAAAAATTAATAAAATGAAAACGTAAAAAATTAGTCACAACGACAGGAAAGAAAAAAGAAAAATTAAAACAAATAGCAGAAGAAAGAAGAGGGAGAGCCGTGAGGTCTTTCCCGCACCCAGCGACCCCCTCCCGCTGCCCCCCAGGGGTTCTCTCAACCCCAGCTTCTCGTGGCCACCCCCCCCATGACCCAGGGTCCCCCCGGACAGAGGTGACACCCCCCGCCCCCCCGCCGGGGTCCCCGCGGTTACCTCGGGGGGCCGAGTCCTGCGGCGCGGGCGGGCGGGCGGCTGCCCCGGGGGAGAGGGGGCGCGGGGGGGACCCCGCTGGGGGGGCAGAGCCACGGGGCCAGGGAGGGACAGTGCCACGGGGACAACGGGGGGCAGTGCAGGGAGCAGGGATGAGGGGCGAGCAGCGAGGGGGAGGCGCGGGCAGGGGGGAGGCTGCGGCTGCAGCCCGGCCAGAGGGGCTGTGCCCAGGGAGGGGGACGGGGCCAGGAGCCGGGGCACGGGAGGGCCCGCTCGTCCCCGGGGCGGGGGGCGCTGGGGCCGCCACTGCGCCAGGCAGATGCCAGGTCAGCCCTGCTGCAAATGTACAGAAGCACCATAAAAACCGGCAAAAAGAAAAGAAAAGGGAGGAAGAAATAATAAAAGAGCAGAAGCGCTGGCGGGGAGGGCGGGGGAGCAGCAGGGGAGCCCTCGCGGTGCCGAATCCCCCGGCTCGTGCCATGGCACGACCCACCCGGGGCTGTTCCCCCCCACCCAGTGTGTGCACCCCAGGGCAGAGCCCAGCTCTGCTCCCCTTTTTGGGGCAAAAGAAAGTGGGATTTAGGCACTTTGTCCCATCTGACCTGTGCAAATTAAAGTTGGAGACAGACCCTCGGCAGCCTAAGGGCTCGGGGGTCTCTGGGCTCCCTGAGGCTTTTCCCTGCACCTTCCTGGCACCTCCAGCCCAAATTCTGCTACACCCGGGCAAGGGACCCTGAAGGCAGCATGGTTCCCATGGGAATGGCAGGATGGGGATGTGGCAGTGGCTGCACGAATGCTAAACATCCTCTCCTGTTGCCCTCCTGCTGCTCCTCTCCCAGGGGTGCTGAGCATCTCCTCCTCCTCCTGCTCCCAGGATGCTGCTCCTATCCCAGGGATACTGAACATCCTCTCCTCCTGCTGCCCCCAGGACGCTGCTCCTCTCCCAGGGATGCTGAGCATCTCCTCTTGCTGCTCCTGGGATGGTGCTCCTCTCCCAGGGATACTGAGTATTATTCCACCCACTACCTCCAGGATGCTGCTCCTACCCCAGGGATGCTGAGCACCTCCTCCTGCTCCTCCCGGGATGCTGCTCCTCTCCCGGGAATGCTGAACGCCTCTCCCGCGCTTGTTCTACTGCCGGACTGACAGACGGGGAGGATGCCCGGCTTGGGGACACGGGGCGCTGGTGGCCTTACCTTGTCCGCTCGGTTCCCGGCGGGAAGCCGAAGCTGGTGGGAGGCGGGGAAGGCGTGGCTGAAATCTCCGGCGATTGCTCGGGAATGGGCGAGTGGGGCGTGGGGGGCAGCTCGGCGGGCGGCGCGGGGGGCTGGGCGGACGGAGGGGCGGAGGATGCCTTGCGTCCCGCGGAGGTGCCTCGGCGAGCCACCCACGAGGTGTCCATCACCCTGACGCCCATGCTGGGGGCACACAGAGACAGGGGCTCGGCACCCGCCCGGCGGGAGGGCACCGCCAGCACCGCGTCGCGGCTCCTGCGAGGTGCCTGGTCCCTAAAAACGCCTCCTCCATGGGGAAACTCCTGGGAATAAACCCAGGGTAGGGTGGGACGTGCTTGTGACTCCCACCGGCCACCTCTTCGTTCCCCGAGTACCAGCACACAGCAGCATTGTCCCAGCACCCACCCAGCACCCTCCCAGCATCCCAGCAGCTTCCCAGAACCACTGGAGAGGATACAGTACCTTTGGATTTTCCTAAGGCTGCATGGGCAGAAACACACAATTATTAGAGTGATAAAACCCCTAACACTGCTCAGTCCCCAGAGCGAGAGCCCAGGGCTCAGGAGCCGTGAGGCCCAGGGGCTTAGAGAGAGGGCACAGTGGGGACCAGGCTATGCCAGTGGGAGGGACGGTGTGGGACATTTTCCGGAAATGGGGACTTTTTTTGGGATGAGGAGAGCCCTGGGGTTATTTCTGGAATTGACCTGACTATTTGCAGTCCCTGTAGCACAGGGGTGGATATGCACAGGCTGGGAATGGGGAGCTTTCCCCTGAAGCAAAGCCTGCAGACCCTGGGGACACCAGGGCACCTGTCTGCAGCACAGCACAGCCTTGATGTCACATCATGGGCCACCCCACTCCCATCTACAGTGGGCTGGGGGTGGGAGTCAAGCCCTGGGCTCACCTGAGCATCCTCAAGAGGCTGGCACGGAGAGCAGGGGGTTCTCCCACCCCAGGACCACCCAACCTCCACCAGCTCAATGCCACCCCATCCCGAGGTGGCCGCAAAGCCAGGGATGCTGAACATCCTCTCCAGGTGCTCCTATCACAGGGACACTGGCAAAGCCACCGCCTCCCTCTCCCCAAACCCTGGCACTTCAAAGACCCTACCCATCCTTCTTGTAGAACTCCAGCATCATGTTGTCCGTGGCCACGCTGAGGGGCCGTCGCGCCTGGTCGTGCTGCCGGCGGTCGGCGTGGTCCATGTCCGGGGAGGGCATGGAGCTGTAGTTGGCGTTGTGGTTGACGTGCATGGGGCTGCCATAGTTGCCTGTCACGTTGAACTCAATGTCTGGGGGGGGGGAAAGGAGCAGGGAGGGATGACATAGGTATAAGTGTGCTCAGTGAGGGGGTACTGGCCCCGCAGAAACACCCAGGGGGATCTCGGGTTGGGCACACAGCAGTGAGTCTTGCCAGATCTCTGCCCTGCCCCTGCCCTAAGCCAAGGCAAGCAGAGAGAGCCGGCAAAAATAAATCTGGGAGCTCCCTAGGGAGAGCCAGGACGTCCCACAAAGCCCATGCTGCCCCCACAGCCACAGCCTACCTCCTGGGAAGAACCAGTCGGCGTGCTGGATGAGCGGCTCGATGATGCCCACGATCTGCAGCGACACGGTCGTCATCATCTCCGTCATGTTCCTGCAAGGTGGTGGGCAGCACAGCAACCTCAGCCCCTCAGCAACCCCACCTCAGTCCAGTCTCATTTCCAGTGGGATTTGGCCCCCAGTTTCCCCCTCAGCCCCTTCCCCAGCATCCCCCTGTCCAACTCCTCACCCTTCTGCCTGTGGCCAGAGGAGGTTGGGCCCCAGCACGATGGCCACGTTGCTCGGTGTCATTTTGTTCATGTCCTGGTACTCGGTCAGCTTGGCCAGGAATTTAATCACATACCTGGAGGGCAGGTCCAAAACATGTCCATGTATTTACTGATCACAGCCTCTCTGTCCCCTCCCTGTGTCCTGCTGGCCCCAGGCTCACCTGATGTTGTTGTAGTTGGCTTTGGGCAGCTTCTCACAGGCGTTCCAGAGAGCCTGGAGCCGCTTCTCCTGCTCTGGGATGCTGTGAGGAGGTGTGAGAGAGTGTTATCCCTCATCCCCACCCCACCCCTGGGCCCTCCACCCCTGCCCTGGGGGACCCTGAGAAACCCTCAGGCTGCTGGCAACACTATATAAGTAAATTAATCCCCAAAACCTGGCGAAAAGGAGAAGGAAACCTTTTCAGTGGAGGTTGGATGCTGGGCCTCTCCCCACCTCCTGGCTCTCAGTCCCCGGGGGAAACATCCCAAATGTTGTGAGCCATGTCAGAAATAACTCATGGCCCCTGACCTATCCATGGGGACCCAAAATGCCACCACCTGTGTCACAGAGGAATGGGGGAGACGCCCCAGACTCACTTGGAGGCCTGGATCCACTCCTCATACAGCTCAAACGTCATGAGGGGCTCTGGTAGCTCTCGCAGGTAGGACTTGAGGGCTCCTGTGGCACACAGGGGACACAGGCATTGGCACTGCGGGTGGCACCAGCTGTTGGGCACCAAGTGGTTTCGCTCCTGGGCATTTTGACTCCATCCCTCCCAGCCTTCCCACCCACCACACCCCAGAGCACCCGCTAGCCTTCCTGGCTTGGTGGAGCCTGTAGCACTCCCTGACCTCCAGCAAGCACCTTGCCACCCCCACTAGTCCCTCCCAGCACCTCCCTAATTCCCTCCACCACACATTCTCCCAGCTCTCCCTCATTTGTTTTTGCTTAGGACATTCACAGCTCCTTGTGCTGGGAACAGGTTCCCAGTGGGAAACCAGGGTTCAACCCTATGCCTGCAGGAGCACCTGCCCCCTCTGCCCATCTCCAGCCTGTCCAGGTCCCTGTGGATGGCAGCATAACTCTGGGGCAGCCCCAGGTTGTGTCATCTGCCAGCTCACTGATGGTGCACCCTCCCCCATTGGCCAGGTCATTAATTAATGATGTTAAACAAAATCAGACCCAGTATCAGGGTGTAGACCCTGGACTACAGCACTAGTTACTGGGATCCAACTAGACTTCGTGCCACTCACCCACCCTCTGGGTGCCCACAGTGGGTGCCTGGATGGGCCACCCCCCACCCCACCAACCCCCTGCCCCGAGGAGCCCTCACCTGCAATGGCATGAGGGTCAGCTGAGTACTCCTGCACGTCCACCACGCAGCAGTCCAGGGCTGCCTTCAGCTTCTTCAGCTTGGAGGCCGAGGGGGCCACTCGGAACAGACCCTTGGCAGAGGACACAGGACAGCGTCGGACAAGCTTTGGGGCTGGGGGTGTCCCCAGAGCCCCCCAGTTCCTCATCCCTGCCCCAGAGGCACCCATGGCCCCTTCCATCGAGCCCAGCAAGGGTGGTTGGACATGGGACCCACCTCCTCCTGCATCCCACACTCCAGCAGCATGGTCACACACGCCTCCACGGGGAAGGCGATCTCCCGCCCGCTGACAGCCAGGTGCTCTTCCAAGGGCTTCCCAAAGGAGGGCTTCTCCATCCACGCCTCTGTGATGGGCAAAGGGGGTGACAGGGTGAGGAGGACAGTGCTGGATTCAGCATCCCATCCCTGAAAGGCTCTTGGTAGCAAAATATTCCGTTTGGGTGATGCTAAAACAACAGGACCCTGACCCTCTGTCCTGGGCGGCTCAGGAAGTGCTTTTTAAACATAAAATTCAAACAAAATGTTTTCCAGTCATCACATGGGACATTTCAAAGGGGCTGGATAACATTTTCCAGGGCAGGCAACGACAGGCAAACCTTTGCAATATTTCTTCCTTCTTCCATCACAGTTAGAGACAGGAATATTTTGTGGGAATGAGAGAAAAAACCCCAAATGAATCCTTCCCTGCCCCATTGCAGTGATGGCAGGACCCTGAGCTCTGCCTTGAGAAGGAGCTGCTCCTGGGGCCATCATGTGAGTCTCACCCCAACCTTGGGCTCCAAGCCCAGTGCCTACAGAGGCTGCACACCACAGAGTGACACCCCAAGCCTCCCCTCTGTGCTGGGGCTGGTATTAGGGCAGGAGGTGGCATTCAAAATCAAACCTATAACTATAGAGTTTATCTGACTACAGCTCCCTGCTACTTGCTGATAAATCAGAGTTTTTGCAGCACTGCCAAGACTGCTTTGATTTGTCCAAGGTATCCTCTACAATTCTTCACTTTGAGAGGGAAGAGGGTACTATTAACACAGAAAAAAAACCACCTTAAAGTGGACAGGATTCATTGCCAGGATCATAAAATCATGGTTTGGGTCAGAAGGGACTTAAAAGACCATCTAGTTCATCCCTCCTGCCATGGGCAGGGACACCTTGCACTAGCCCAGGTTGCTCCAAGCCCCGTCCAACCTGGCCTTGGACACTTCCAGGGATGGGGCAGCCACAGTTTCTCCAGGCAGCCTGTGCCACAATCAGTCAGGTTCCCCCTTTCCATGAAGCTGGCTGGATCCTGTACCCCACAGCCAAGTGGGTAGGGATGGGATGCCCTCCCCAGTGCCAGGGCAGGCAGGATGCAGACAGGACAGGCAAAGCCAGGCTCAGCCACAACACTGTGGGGTCACCCCAGAGCCAGCTCTGGTGCTGGCCTGACACAGGGGCCTCGGTGTCACGTGCAGGACCAGGACAGACCCCGTGGGCACTCACCCTGCTGGGCTTTGATCTGGGGCAGCACGTTCTGCAGGAGCGCCAGGGACTTGCGATGGTACTCGGCCTGCACCTCGATCAGCTGCGGGGACACGGCACCAGCGTCACCCCCGGGGATGGGGACACAGGGGGACAGGGACACGGGGGATGGGGACACGGGGGGACAGGGACACTGGGGGACAGGGACACGGGGGCACAGGGACACGGGGGGACAGGGACACGGGGGATGGGGACACGGGGGGATGGGGACACGGGGGGACAGGGACATGGGGGGACAGGGACACGGGGGGACAGGGACACTGGGGGACGGGGACACTGGGGGATGGGGACACGAGGGGACAGGGACATGGGGGGACAGGGACACAGGGGATGGGGACACGGGGACATGGGAGCCCCACAGGGACGGGCAGCACTTACAGTTTGGAAATAGTTTGCATAGTCTACTTCTTTGGCCACGAAATTGTACATGTCAGCCGAGAGCTGGTCCTGCAGAGAGCAGAGGATCAGTGACTGTCCCGCTCGTGCTGCCCTGGGGGCACCTTGGGGGGTCACCAGGAGGGACCAGCTTGGTCACGCCAGGAGCCAGCGTGGCACAGTGCAGCCCCCACTCGAGGTGTGCTGGGGATGTTGAGTGTATGGCAGCACCACGGGGATTTGCTCTCTGCCACCACGCAGACACCTCCCACCTCACCCCCCGTACCTCCTTCCAGAGCCCACACTTTTCCAGCACTGTGGAAATTTCACGCTCGCAAAATGAGGCTTTGCCACTTCCCGGATTACTCCTTTCCCAGAATCCCCTGGGATAATTCAACTGGAGGAAAACCATCAAGGCTTTGAAATACATTCCAGCTGCAACATCCAGCACCAGTGCAGGGAATGTACTGGGGGCAGTTCCCGGCTGCACTCGTTTGCTTGGAAGTGCTGGGTGTGTGGGGCTGGGATGCCCCAAGATGGGGAGACACAGCCTGAGTTTGTATTTCAAAGGATGTGGGTTCTGTTTGTGTCCCTGGAGGACAGAGCCAGGATTTGAGACACTCACACAGCTCCATCTCCTGCCCCCAACCTGCCCAATGCCACAGCACCGGGTTTGCCCAGCCCTTCACATCTTCTGCCCCAGGAGAATTCAAAGTCACACAAAACTTCCAGTGGGTTTTATCACTAAATCCCACAGTCCATGACAAGGGTGCTGGCTGCAGTGTCCCCCCTGGATTGGACACTTCTCCCACCCAGCCTGACCAACTGGGGAGATCATGGCCCTGTGGGATGGTGGGGGGTGATGTGGGCTTGGCACATGCCAGCACTTCCTGCAGGTGTTGGGGATTAAATTAAGTTTACTTTCAGAATATTAGAAATTAATTGTGGGATTACTTAGGGTTCATTTGCATCACATTGGCCCCTGCTCAGAACTTAGCATGAGCAGGGGAGGAAATGGAGGCTGGATCCACTTATCCCACCAGATAAGAGGACTCAAGGGAAAAGACCTTCAAGAACAGGCAACAGAAAAGGCATGAGACCTTGGTAGAGATAAGGTGGAGGGTAAACATGAATCAAGCTTGTTACTCAGTTACACCAGCCAGAAGGTAAGAACAGTTATTGACCTGTCTGTGTGGACATGGAGAGAGAATCCAGTGAGGTGTTAGAGGACCCCAGACCCAAAATCACCAGAGGACCAAGAAGTGCGAGCACGGGAAGAACGGGGACATCAACTGAATGGGTAAAAAGTCCCAGGTTTTCTTTGTTCAGGGTCCCTGAACAGCTCCACCAGATGGAGTTGTTCCCACTGCTGTACCAAATAATTATTAAATTATTCTTTCCTGGAATTGGATGTCTGAGTCTCTTCTGTGGGAAGACTAAAGGAGAGAAATTTCTATAACAATTTGGTGACCCAGGTGGAATCCCAGGCCACCACCTTCAGATCCTCCCATCTCCAAACATCCAACTGCCACCAGTGGCTGAGCTCACCTGGGACCTACAGAGTGGGAGGCACTCAAGGGTTAGTGTTAACAATTCCCTGAGCAGATTTGGTGAAGATACTGTGGGTTTGAGACCCTCTTAGTGTTAGAGAGCCCTGCATCTTGTTTATAGTGCACAGCCTGAGCAGTGCAGGGGGTCTGAGACCCTCATGAGGTGCACATAGAAGGGGAATCGAGTCTCCCTTAACCCACAGAAGGGAGTTCAAGTCTCTCTTAGTGCTTGAAAATTATGGGAAATAAATCCAGCACTGAGAAGGGAGAGAAATGTCTCTAACAGCAGGACTCTGTGCCAGGGCTGGGTGTGCTCAGTGCTGAGCTCACTGGCTCCTGCCAGGATGGGTCCCCTGGGAATGGGATGCTCTCCAGCGCCAGTGGGATAAGGAGGATGGGGACAGAAGAATTGGGGATGCTCTGCCTGGCTGGTGAACATCAGCCACTGCCACCAGGCTGTGTCTGGGGATGGGGACCAGCACAGGCAGTGGGGTACGAAAAGATGAAGAGCAGGGTAAGAGGAGAGGCTGCAGGTTTTCCACGGTGTCTGGGACACCAAGATCATTCCCCCCAGCAAGGAGTGGTCCCCCCAGGAGCCCTGGGTACCCTGCAGATCTCCACTCTGTTGGCTGCCTCCTCCATCTCCTCCCTGAGAGCGTCGGCTTTGGCGCCCGAGGGTTGCAGGTTGCTGGCCAGGCCCGAGGACTTCACGGACTGCTGCCACCTGTGGAGAGGGCAGAGCTGTCACAGGGAGGGACAGGGACCTGTAGGGACCAGGGAGCACATCTCAGCAGGCTTGGAGGGCAGCACAGGGACCCCCCTCAGCCAAGCCCACCATGATCCCCAGGGCTGAGCACCACGGAGATGATCCCAGTCCAGCTGGGATGCAGCATCCACTCCCCAGGACGTGCTGTGAAGTGGGGCCTTGGACAACTCAGTGGTGCCACAGGACAATCCCTGCAGTGGCAGGAGCACCCAGCTCTTTGCCAGCACATCAGAACTCACCAAGACAGGGAAAAGAGGGAGCAAAATACAGATTTCTGCCAGAAAAAAAATACTCTTTTGCTGCAGAGGGCAGGCAAGGAAAAGGAATCCGTGGATTCTGCAGACAGGAGCAGAAATTGTGGCTCACTGCAGAGCTTGACTTCAAGGCACACAGTGACACAGCAGACACTTACTGACCCAGGGGAACTGCAGTGCCAGGAGTCCAGGACCTGCTTTCCCTGGAGCTAATCATCCCTTGGGAATTCTTATTTTTCATAAAGCATTTGAAGCCACTTCCTACCTCGTCCTGGAGGAGTCCATGTCCAGCACGAGCTTTGCCAAGTGCTTCCTCTGCTTTTGGATATTTGGGATTTCCACCTGCAGCGACACACAGGAATGGGAGGAGACAAATATCCCTGGAGAGGTGTCCAGGAATGGGTCACTCACACCGGGAGTTTGGGCTGGGGCAAGATAAGGATGCAGCTCCTTCTTTTATCATCACCATCAGGGAGATGGCACAGCTCATCCCTCTGTGTCCCCACAGGGACTGTGCCACACCTTGACAGCCCCAACTGCAGAACCCAAGAGGAGCATCCTTGGGGGATCAAAGCTTCCTGCCCTGGGGAGCTGGATGAGGGAAGGAAAAGGGCTTTTGGGGATGGCAGTGCAAAGCCCTCCATGCATGGCCACCACTTCCCAAAGGATTTGGTAACAGCTGAAAGCCCTGGACACCAGTAGTGCCTCAAAGCTTCTGCTTCTGTTGGGGAAGACAAAATCAGAACCAAGCCCAGGATGTTTTTCTGGGTGTAAAAGCAGGGAAAAAAGCATTGGGTAAAATTGAAAAACAAAGTTGGCAGCAGGGTGGAAAAGGAGGGGGGGAAATCCCAACACCAAAGAGTGTTTGGAGCTTGGAAAAATGGGTCTGAAATAAGAGTGTGAACCCACTGCCCCTGGGAAAGGCAGAAAGGAGGAGGAGCAGTGGGAGCAGGTGAAGGAGCCCAGCAGGACACGCTCCAGCACCAGCCTGGCTCCAGGAACTGAACAAGCTGCCCAAGGGGTGCTTTCCCCAGTCAGATGTGAGTCCCCAGCACGGGGACACCCCCACCCAGTGACCCCCCCACGCTGCTCACCTCGGCCAGCACGAAGAGGGGCTCGATGACATCTCTCTCCACCTGCAGCTCGAAGTGGATGAGCTCCTGTGCCAGCTTGTCCTCGGCCTCCCCGCACAGCCGCAGCATCTTCCTGCAGGGACACGGGCACAGCTGGGCACCGCGGGGCTGGGGGGCAGGGGGTGGCTGTCCTGCACCCACCGGGGTGGGCAAAGGGCACCCAGCACCCCTGGGGGTCTGGGCAGTGGTGAGGGGCAGCCTGTCCTTGGTGGAGAGCTGGAGAGAGGGGAACCGTGGGCTCTGTGGGTGTCAGGAAATCTCATTCCCCATTCCCTAAATATTGTACCAGTTACAGTCTGAAGGTATGGACTTTGTTAAGAACTATATACATAGTTATAGATATATTAAGTTACTTATCCACACATAGTTTACATTGTATACTGCATGACCAAAGGACTTTGTTAAGAATTATACACACACATGTACAGTTTCTTAAGTTATGGATATATTAAGTTACTTAAGATATATATATAGACATAAACTTTACATGGTATAGTGCATGGCCAAAGGACTCCAGCTCACAACAAGAAAGAAAAAGCACTAAGGAGCTTGCAGGAGCACCCCAGCCCTCCCACACTGCTTTGAAACCCTCCCTGTTATCCAGCACCACAGATGAGGAACAGCAGCAATTCCTGGCAGCAGCATCCCAGCACCCCCCCAACAGTGTCAGAGCTCTGGGGCAGCCCCGGGCCCCCCTTACCCCAGCAGGGAGTCATCCCCCAGCACAGCAGATCCCTCCATCAAGCACTGGGCCAGCGTCGTCAGCGGCAGCTTCTTCTGCAAAGAGAGGGGCTGTGTTCCCACCCTGGCACCCCCGGCACCCCCGGAACCCCCGGAGCCCCCGGAGCCCCCGGAGCCCCCGGAGCCCTCACCGAGCGCTTGTCGGCGTCCACGCCCTGCTGGCCCTGCAGACATGCTGTCAGCTTCTTGTGGGTGCTGTGGGACACCTGCTTCACCAGCTCCAGGCGCTTCTCCACCTGCGGATGCAGCCGTGTCCATGCCCCGGGAATCCCGCCCGGCCCGGGCAGGGACCCAGGGGGCTTTGCCAGCAGAGGGCTTGGAGTTGCTGCTCTCTTGGATGTGACAGCACCAGATCAAAGCCATCTCAGAGCAGAGGTGCTGCTGCCCCATCTGCCCCTGGATCTGGAGCAGCCTCCGAAGCCCAGTGTCCATCCCCTGCCAAGCCCAAACTGGGCAATCACTGAAAATCACCTTATTTGCCTCTGAATTGATTAAATTAAGCAATTCATCCCAAAAACTCAGCAAGATGAACATTTAAACATAATCAGCCAAGATCTGTCGAAAAGCAAAGCTGAGAGATGTGGTGAAAACATGGAAAGCTCAAAATCTGGGGATACAATGTGGAAAAAGAGAAATAGGCTCTAAAGTTCAAAATCTTGGGAAATGATCCAGGGGGAAGAAAAGAAATATTCTCTGTCTGAGCCTGCAGCAAGTCCTTGAGGCAGGAGGCACCTCACAGGAGCCTGGCACTCAGGCTGAGCTATTTTCCATCACTATAGTAATATATATTACTAATAATATATACTATATAATATATAATAATATATACATATATAATATAATATGATAATATATAAATATTATATATATTTAACAAATAATAGATTTTCAGGATGTCTGGCTGAGGTGGAGCAGTCTCTGTCCTCCTTGCAGCATATATATGTTCCTTTCACCATACACATGGACATGTATATATATAAAATTATATATATATAAATTATATATATTATATATACACACACATTTGTGTATATCTTGGAAAGAAGGGGTATGATGGTCATGTGGGTGTGCACCCATCTAAATAAGCCAAACTGGAGTTAATTAGATAAAGACGCCTGCAAACAACACTGGTCCTTTGGGAGACACCTGGACAGGGTAGCAACGACCACCCTCCCTACTGAATTATCACCCAAAGATGTAAAAATCCCCTGTGTGACCTTGTTGGAGTCAGAGATGTTCCAAGGGCTGGAGGAGAGAAGGCTCCAGGGAGACCTTAAAGCCCCTTCTAGTGCCTAAAGGGGCTCCAAGAGAGCTGGAGAGGGACTTGGGACAAGGGCCTGGAGGGACAGGAAAAGGGGGAATGGTTTCACACTGCCAGAGGGCAGGGTTAGATGGGATATTGGGAAGAAATTCCTCTCTGTGAGGGTGGTGAGGCCCTGGCACAGGTTGCCCAGGAAAGCTGTGGCCCCATCCCTGGAAGTGTCCCAGGCCAGGTTGGACGGGGCTTGGAGTAACCTGGGCTGGTGGAAGGTGTCCCTGCCCTTGGCAGGGGGTGGAATGAGTTGATCTTTAAGGTCCCAACCCAAACCACTCCATGATTCCATGAATTTGGTGATGGATTTGTGAATTCACATCCCTTTGCTGGCACTTCCCCTCCCGGGGCATGCAGGAAGCCAGGACACATGACCTGGGATCACAGCTGCTAATCCAAGGCACCACGGGAGGCTGAAATCACCCAAGCCATCAGCTTTGGGAACCATCCCCTGCTGTCACATGTCCCTTCCCCAGGGCAGGATACGGGGAACAGGCACCCACAATCTGGCTGGCTGGATCAGGTTGCCATCCTGGCAGAGACAAGACTGGATCCGATTCCAGCTGACCTGGAAACCAGGCTGGGAAAGGGCCAGGAGGCACGTGGGAGGGAGACACTGCTGCTTCCCACGCTCCCAGCCCCCTCCTCCTCCTCCCAGCCCATCTCATTCCTGTAGGATGCTGCAGCACAGACTGACATGGAGCTGCTGACCCAGCCAGCACCCAGAGGGGGGTGCCCAGGCACCCATGGACACCTGGGAATGGGTCAGACCTCACAGAGGACCTCACCTGCAGGAGATCTTCGCTCAACACTTCAGTCTTCTCGGCTCTGCAAGACAAGAAAGAAGACAAAGCATTGGTGAGGGGTCTGGCACATGTGGCAGTGCCCGGCTGCACACCATGTACACCCGGAATGTGCTTTTCCATTGGGATGCAGGTGGTGATTTAAGGATCTCTGGTCTCATCAGGTATCGGCTCATCTCCTAAAGAAGCAAAGGAACCACGTCCAAAGCCTTTTAGAGAGTGTAAATCAGAGAATCACAGAATGGTTTGGGTTGGAAAGGAGCTCTTGGTGGCTCCCTGCCATGTCCCACACCAATTCAGGGTCCACCGCTGATCTCCCACTTATTTTTCCATCATCCCCAGCAAAACAGGCGTGCTAAATTCCCAGAAGGAAGCAGGCAGTGCTGCAGAGGGAGGTGGTGTGTCTACACAGGGAGGCAGCTCCCTGGGCTCTGCACACCCTCAGCACTGAGGGTTCCAAGGACACAGCCCGTCCGCACGGCTGAGCCTCCTCACACCGACACGGCCACTGCATCTGCGGCGGCAGCTGCTGCCCGAGGCCTGGCCAGAACCCTTCCTGCTGCTCCCTGGGGATGGATTTACCGCTCCAGAGCCCGTGTCATCCTCTGTCCACGCTAGTGAGGAGCGCTGGGGGTGCAGAAGGAGGCACAAACCCTCCATCCCCGGCCTCACATGCACCCTCAGCATCCTGCCCGCAGAGCCCGCGGCTGCCCCGCACCACATCTGCTCAGGCTCAGTTAAACCATCACGCTCCGGATCATTTATTCATTTTCCCAGGGTTTTTAACAATGTCAGGGCATCATCTCGCTTGGAAAAATGAGCTCTGTCAAGATGTGCTGAGGCAGAGCTGTGATTCAGCCAATTAGTCCCTAAAGGTTCGTTAACGAACAGCAAAAGCTTGGTGCTCTCATCGCTTAAAAAACACCTTTATTTCCTGAGCCCTGGTCTCTTTCTGCCATCCAAGGTGGTTTCTCAGGTTGGGAAGATGGAGGGAATTATGGAAACAGTGGAAATAAGGAGCAAACACAGGCAGAGCAAGGTTCAGAGAGCAAGCCTGGCACAGCAGCAGCTCATCCACAGATACACCACCAAAGCCTTTTAGAAAGTGTAAATCATAGAATCCCAAAATAGTTTGGGTTAGAAGGGACCTTAAAGCTCAATTTGTTCCATGCCCTGTCATGGGCAGGGACACCTTCCACTAGCCCAGGTTGCTCCAAGCCCCATCCAACCTGGCCTTGGACACTTCCAGGGATGGGGCAGCCACAGCTTCTCTGGGCAACCTGTGCCAGGGCCTCACCAAATCAACTGCATTACATCTCCTTTGTGTATTAAAGTTGTCCCAGCATCTGATTTAAATTGGTTTAAAAATAAATCTAAAAAGAAATAAATTTTAAAAACCCTATTTATTTTAATTGGGGGGGAAAAGGGATTTAAATGAACATATTTAAATGAACATCTATAAGAAGCGCAAGTGATGTGCTGCTTGCCCGGGAGCAAGAGCTGATCAGTTTCTCCTCCTCTTCTGGAAATCACCTTCACTTTATTTAGACAGGGCTGGAAACGCTACAGAATTAGCACAAACAGGGAAAAAAGCAGCAAATATTCACCAGCACAGACACAACGGCCGTTCCTGCTCCCCCGCCCGGCTCGGGATATATTTAGCATCCCAAAGGAGTGGGAGGTGACAGGGAGTCAGGTGAGCGCTGCACAGCCACAGGCAGGCACTGCCGGTGCACGTCCCTGCTGCTCCCTCCGAACCCCAGGAATCCTTTCTAAACTTTAACATAAAAAGTAGGGTTTTTTTCATATGTTTTCTCCTCTTCCAGCCGGGCTGGGGGATGGGATTTGCACATCCCAGGGTCCTGCACTGCCAGGTTTCTCTCCCAGCAGCCACAAGCCAACCTGTGCTACAATTTGATGTGCATTTTGGAAACAGAAAATGATGATTCAAACAGAAAACCAAAAATCTGGCCTTGATCTGCTTTTAAGCACATCCTCAGTGTGAGAAACTCCACTGGCTTTAACGGAGAGCAACCCCCCGGCACAGCCCCCCCTGCACATTCCAGGATGCTCAAGCAGGTTGGGGAACCTGCCAGTGATTAAGTCGGCTTTAAAAGCAGGGAAAAAACAGGTTGCAGCATTTTATGGATGGGAATAAGCAAAGAGGCTGTTGGAGCTGCTCAGCACAGCTGCCCAGGGCCGTGGCAGAGCGATGGGCACACAGCAGGAGCAGAGGGTTCCCTGCCTTATTTTGTCATCTGTGGGAGCTGGGATGTTTTCCACAGAATCACAGAATCAACCAGGTTGGAAAAGACCTCTGAGATCATCCAGTCCAACCCATGAGCCAACCCCACCTTGTCACCCAGACCATGGCACTGATGCCACATCCAGGCTCTGCTCAAACACCTCCAGGGACGGGGACTGCACCCCCTCCCTGGGCAGCCCATTCCAACGGCTGATCCCTCTCTCTGGGAAGAACTTCCCAATGTCCAACCTAAACCTGCCCTGGGGCAGCTCAAGGCTGTGCCCTCTTGTCCTACTGCTGGTTCCTGGGAGCAGAGCCCGACCCCCCCCGGCTCCCCCCTCCTGTCAGGGAGTTGCAGAGAGTGAGAAGGTCTCCCCTGAGCCTCCTCCTGTCCAGGCTGAGCCCCCCCAGCTCCCTCAGCTGCTCCTCACAGCACTTGTGCTCCAGACCCTTCCCCAGCCTCGTTGCCCTTCTCTGGACCTGCTCCAGCCCCTCCATGTCCTTCCTGAACTGAGAGCCCAGAGCTGGACACAGCACTCGAGGTGAGGCCTCAGCAGTGCCCAGTCCAGGGGCAGAATCACTTCTTCTGCCCTCCTGCTTGTGATGGGGATGGGGGTCCCTGTGTGGCCTTGGGGACACGCCACAGCCACCAAGAGGCTGCAGTGGATGGGGGTTGGTCACAGCAGTGGGAGCCAGGTCCCACATCCTGTCAGTGCTGGGCACTAGCATCCAGAGCCAGGAATCATCCTGCTCCCACACCGTGGCTTCCCCAGCGAGGTAAAACACGGCCCCAGGAGCCACGACAGTGTGTTTTTCCACAGCCAAAACAAGTCTCCTTCCCCAGGCCACCTGGATCCTACAGGTGATGCCACCAGCAGCCCCCACAAAGAGCTCCAGCTGCAAAGCCTGGCCCTGGGATGCACCAAAAAAATACAAGTAATTCCCCCCCGAGCAAGTCTCTGTACTTGTCCTGCTGGCAGCACTCTGGAACCTACAAATCATCTCCAGGAGCACCAGAACCGAGTGGCACCTCCAAACCCCCAGCACGCCCAGTCCAAGCTCCACGTGGCCATTTGATGTGTAAAACCTAAAAATTAACATCATCCCACTCCCCTGACATCACACTGCGCCCCAGCTCCGTGCTGCTAATGCCTCCAGGGAAAATCCCATTATATCCCTTACGTTTCTAACGTTAAATAGTTTTCAGCCTAAAGTTAATGCGGTTTTACAGGAGCTTATATGGTTTTATGAGCCATCCTGTGAGCCTGAAGCAAGGGATGCTTGGAGGCAAATGCACACCCTGCCTGGGAGCAGCCAGGGAGATGAGACTGTCCTGCACATCCCTGGCTCCATCCTGCCTGCCTTGGAGGGTATTTTTTGGGTGTTGAGCCCTTGATCAACATCAGAGATGCTCAAGGAGACCCCAGTGCCACCTCTTTGGCATTCAATAGCATTTTCTGGAGCAGTGGGATGGCAGCACCTCCCTGGGATTTCAGCAAAGCATCTCCAGCAGGCTCAGCCCTGAGCATCTCCACAGCCCTGAGCATCTCCACTCAGCTCAACAAACCCTGCTTGGTGCTTTCTTCTCCCTCCCAAATTGTGCTCCAAGCAATGCCCCACTCAAGGATGGGTGAGGATCCCTGTGCCTTCCACAAACTCTCTCGTCTTGGCTTCCCATCCCCAGGGAGAACCACTTGCTGAAACCCTCTGGATTCAGGAGCCCCAGCTCCCAGCTTAGTCTCCAGAGCTGAGTTCAGACCCTGTGGGACTTTGGAGCCCAAAGCACAAGGGCACTCCTGAAATCACAGCCCTGCAGAAACCCCCCGACAGTGCCAAGAGGGACCAGTCTGGATGTGCCTGATGCTGGGAAACATGTCTGGCTCCAGCAGAGATGCCCTCCCTGTTCCAGCCTGGCATCTTGATCCCAATCAAGGAAACCCCCAGCCCCTCCAGGCACACCTGAACCCATCCCCAGCACCTCTCAGTTCCTCCACAGCACCCCCAAAGACCTTCCTCAGCAACCCCCAGCCCTTCCTGGCATCCCCCAGTCCATCCTCAGCACCCCCCAGTCCCTCCCCAGCAAGCCCCCAGCCTATCCCCAGCAGCCCACCATCCTTCACTCATACCTGCCACGTCCCAGTCCATCCCCAGCACACCCCCAGTCCATTCCCAGAACACCCCTCAGTCCATCCCATTCCCCCCAGCCCCACCTGACACCCCCCAGTTCCTCCCCAGCACCCCCAATCCATCCCAGCCCGCTCCGTGCCCCATTCCTGGGGTCAAAGAGATCCCTGAATTCCATCTCTGCCGTGGGCTGACTGTCACCCCAATCCCAAAGGACCCCAGGACATGGCCAGGCCCACAGGAGGCAGCTGAGCTCCTGCCTGCACAAACCCATCCCCTTCCCAAATTGCTATCGAAGCAATTCGAGGAGGTTCCAGAGCCCCCCCAAGGGAGAGCAGAGGGACCCAGACTCCCACACCCTGGGGTACATCAGTCCCCCTCCCTCACACCCTGGCAGAGTTCAGGGCCCATCTGTGCCTACCCCAAAACCCCACACCCCGAACAGACCACACAGGTCTGGTGTGTGGGAAGGGGTGATCCGGTGGCTGCAGCTCCCATACAGCAGAGCAGGCAACTGGTGGCACCAGTAAAATGTCCTCTTGGCACCAGTTTAAGCCAGGACCAGGTCTGGGCCATCCTTTACACCCATTTATTTCCATCCCCATGTCTCCCAGGGTGAGTCCCCAGGGCTCCTGTGCTGGGTCACGACTTCCCCAGGGAACCAGAGACGGTGGGTTTTGACCATGCAAGGTGTCCTGAGCAAAGAACAGCACTCGAGGGAGGGGTGCAGGGACCCCCAATTTCCCTGGCTGGTCCCTAATCCCCCAAAACTTCATGCCATACGAGTTCCATGCATCCTGTGGGAGCATCCCTTGGAGAGGCAGCCAGCAGCACCAGCCCTCAATGCTCTCTTTCCTCTTTCCTTTCAGCAAACAAAAGCCTGCTCCTCCCCTTCCCCTCCAGGTTTCCAGCACCCCGGGGCTGTTTTTCCCAGCACAAACCCAGGCACCTCTCAGCCAGCACCCAGACACTCAGTCCCTGCAAGCAGCTGGGAGGAAAAAGGGCAATTAATACAGAGACTTAAAGCAAACAAGCAGGAGATGCAGTCACTGTGTGGTCAGGCATTGGCTTCTGCAAAAACTAATTGCTGCCAGCAGAAATCAACACCAATCAAGCAAATTATGTTGATTCCCACATAAATACATGACTTTCCAGTGCCCTGACATGGGGAGGTACAGCAGAGCCAGTGCTTCCCCAGAGCATCTGCTGATGCCAGACAACTCCTTCTGGCTGGACCGTCCATCACCAGTGCCCAGCCCTGCCCCTGCCACTGTCCCCCTGTGATGCTCCAACCACCTGAGACAAGGAGCTGCCAGCCTGGGATTTGACCCTGAGCCAGCAAAACTCCAAACACAACAAGGATTTCATGGCAATATTATCTCTGAGTGGGAAAAGCATCATGCCTGGCTGGTGGGCAGAGCTTCACCTGGCATGGGGACAGCAGGAGCAAGGATGTATCTCCAGAGGCACAGTGTGTCTGCCTTGAGGACCCTCTGGCCCACCCTTCCTGCCCAAAATACTCCTTTCACCCCATTCCTGGCCACCCGTCCCTGCAGTCTGCCCATAAATATTTAACCACTCTTTAATTACCAACGCTGATTCCCCCGATTTCTCCTTGCTCCAGCCTAGAAGTAACCTCCTGGCTGAGGGCAGGAGAGGGAGATATGAGGACCCAGCCAAGGCCGTCCCGCGCCGGCAGCGTTCACTCCCATGGGTGGGTCAGTGCCCGGCTCCATCCTGGTCTTGCCACATCTCCCTGTGGTGCTGATGCACCTGCCTGGTACCCGTGGGAAAATTCCAGGTCCTGCAGTCCCTCAAGCCCAGAGGGTGAGGTTGGTGAGGTTGGTGAGGTCGGCGAGGTGAGGTTCAACCACACAACTCGAATAAACCATTGAGGATCCACTGCATGTGCCAGAGGGGGAGGAAGCTCCTTGGTTGTCATCCAGAAAACCCCTGGAAGCGCTGGGCATTGCAATCCAGGCTGGATGCTGGTCCAAGGACCGCACCGTCCTCAGCTTCTGCCGCCACCTGAGCTGTGCTGGCCACCACATCCCCGGGGACACACGATCCAGCGGTGCACAACCAGGATCTGCCGAGCCCAAACGGAGCTGCGGATTCTTCCCGGTGCCTTTTCAGCAGGCAAAGAAGCAAAACATCAAATATTTATATCCTCAAATCGCTGCTCAGATCCCTCGGGGAGACGACTCCGACGGCAACATCCAGCGAGACACGGCGAGACGGCCCCGCCACCGCCTCCTCCGGCGCTCCCCGGGCTGGTCCTGCCCGTGGGTGACACGGTGTGACAGTCCTCGTGTCCCAAACCTGCACCTGAAGGCAGTGATGCCCACCCAGCAGTCCCAGTGCCAGGGCTCAGCCCCTGGCAGCTTGCCCGCCTTTGGCCGAGCCAGGCTGGAAAAAGCAGGATGACACAGGCAGGGAAGGCTGGTCCAGCTTTCCATCATCCTTCTGCCCACAGCTGGGAAAACCAAAGGAATCAGAGCAAAATGGGGGACAGAGTTTTAAAGGCAAGACTCCTCTTCTCCTCCTCTCCTGCCCTTCTCCCAGCTGTGAGCTCTCTGTGTCTTCAGCATGGGATGTTTGAAGCCTTTTGCTCCTGGCACATCCCTCCCCGGGGTCGCATCCTGACTGGGCTTTGATCCTGATTTAGAAATCATGGAGAAGCCCCTGCAGAGCGAAGAGCCCTGAGGCTGCTGGAGTGGGGACAAAACCTTCAGCCTGCTCCATGAATATTCCAGTTTGCCAGAGCTGCTGCCTGGTGAGGAGGATAAAAATATCCCCAAGGCTGCGGGGATGCTGCCGGCACCGGCGGCAGGGCCAAAATTCCCAGGGGGGTCTGCTGACAGAGAGTCACTGGCACCCCAAAGTGCAGATGGGGAGCCCAGCTATTTAAAGGGTGTTGTTCCCTCCAGCAAAACCCATCGGAAGAAATCCCAGGTGGTGCTTCTATTCCCTCTGTCCTTGTTTCGTACAAGCGGAATAAAATGTCCTTATTTCTTGCCGAATATTCTTGCTGCACCAAGAATAAACCCTCAGTGTTTTGAGGCTTTGTACTGATGTGCAAGTGCTGGTGCTGGGAAAAACATCTGCCCTGAGAGCCACCAAAGTGCCATCCAGACCAAAATGCCACAGCTTCCCCCCCCCCCCCCGGAATGGGGATACAGCGTGGGATGTTCAGGAAGGACTAGGATCTAAAATCCAACCCCTCCAAGCTGCTGCCATGATCCCTGGTGTCATCCATGCCCACTGTGCCGTTTGGGAACCCAGCTGCACGTGGCTGCAAGTGCCTGTTTTATTCCCAAAGGAAAAAACCTCCATATTGAGCCAATTTTGGAAAATTCACAGGGCTGTTTGGGCCGCTGGAGTGGGTGGCAACACCCTTGTGCCATCATCCCATCACCTCAGAGCCAGGGTGGAGCTCCCACCAGTTCAGTCCCCGATGGGATGGATAAATAAACACAAATAAAAATGAAAGCACTTTGCAAGAAACATCCTCAGAGTGTTTTACAGCCACTTATTGATTTCTCTTCTCTTTCCTTTTTCCAGCCCATGGAGATAAATATTATGGCCCTTTTCAGACTGGGCACAACAATTGTCCCCAAGGTCAGGTACCAAACAAAGGGCTGGGCTGGGCATCCCCAGCTCTTTCTATTAGTGAAATGACCAAAATAAAATAAACCAAAGTAAAACAAAGTAAAATAAAATAAAATAACATTAAATTAAAATAAAATAATAAAATAAAATAAATACTGTGCTCAGGGCCCAGCAGAGCGTGGGGATGCTCTGGCTGGTCC
The DNA here is from genome assembly GCF_036250125.1 of Pseudopipra pipra. Taxonomy (NCBI): domain Eukaryota; kingdom Metazoa; phylum Chordata; class Aves; order Passeriformes; family Pipridae; genus Pseudopipra; species Pseudopipra pipra. The sequence goes on from NC_087567.1 coordinate 2,606,101, forward strand.
TGTCACACAAACTGGGCACCCCAGCACCTGCAGGGGCTGCTGCTCTCTCCAGGGGGGTCAGGAGGTCCTCACTGGCCCCCTAATACTGATCTTGACCCTTTCCTGATCACAAACCCAGTTCTCATCCTTATCCTGATCCTGACCTTAACCTTGACTCTAAACCTAATCCTGACTCTAACCCTTACCTTATCCTAACTATAACCCTGACCCTAACATTAACCTTGACCCTAACTCTAATCCTGACCCAAACCCTCATTTTGACCCTGATCTTAATCCCGACCCTCATCTTGACCCCAACATTAACCCTGACCCCTGTGGGTGACCCCTGTCCCTTGGCTGCAGATGGTCCCTCACTGCCCCCACCCAAGTGCCAGCTGAGGCCACCCCAGGGACAAAGGGCTGCTCCTGCCTGTCCCCTTCTGGCATCTGACAGGTCCATGGAAAGGGTTTTCCCTTCAGTTGCCTGTTTTCTTCCATTTTTTTAAGGAAATTGCACCATCAAAAGTAGGAATAGCCACCAGGGTTGGGACTTGGCTCTGCCCACCCTGCAGGATGGCTGGGCAGATGGCCCTGCTGTCCCCAGTGTCCCCCCAGCCTCCCCGCTGTGTTGGGGGGGAACCAATGGGATCTTCTGGGAGCTGCTGGGATAGGTGACACAGACACACCAGCTGGATGCCACCACTGCCCCCAAGGCTCCCATCTCCCCCCAAGAGACAACCTCCACGTGAGCACAGACCCCAGCCCCAGGACAGCATCCACCCTGGCTGACCCCAGACTCAGAGGCACTGCCACTGCAGGGTGATGGTGGCCCACTGGGGTTTGGTGACAAGCAGGAGGGGCCACCCCTCAGACCCCAGAGAGTTATGGTGCAGGTACCCCAGCGAGCCTTTCCCAGGGGAGACAAAACACCAGGGTTCTACTCTTCTTCTTTATTTCCACTTATTATTCCTTATTTCCACTTTTATTCCTTATTTCCATTTATTATTCCTTATTTCCACTTTTATTCCTTATTTCCATTTATTATTCCTTATTTCTACTAATTATACCTCATTTCCATTAATTATTCCTCATTTGCACATATTATTCCACATCTGCATGTCTTATTCCACATTTGCACGTGTTATTCCACATTTGCATGTATTATTCCCTACTTCCTTTTATTATTCCCTATTTTCATCTATTATTCCTTAATCCTATCTATTACCCCTGATTTCCAGCTGTCTGGAGAGGTCTGCTCAGGACTGCACAGTGGGAAGAGGGATAACGGGGACCAGTGGAGTAGGGCTGAGGAAGAGGATGGTCCCCGAGCTCCTACTGTGCCCTGAGGAGGATCCAGCTGCCCCATCCCGGCAAAGAGGGGGCCACATTCCCCACATTCAGCCCAGCCCGGAGGTTCTGGCAGCAGGGGCAGCTCTGCAGGCAGCCGACGAGCCGGGAACCAGCGGAGCCTCCCACTGCCCGTCACGAGCCGGCGTCGCAGGGAGCCCTAAGAGGATTAGGGGTTTAGCAGCCCCCGGCCGCTGGCCCCGTTCCCCGGGCTGCAGGGAGCCGGCACTGCCCCCGCGCTCCCGGGGGATGCGGGAAGGAGGATGCGGGAAGGAGGATGCTCCTCGCCGTGTCAGCGGCACCATTTTGAGGCCGGGCGTGTGCGCGGTGCCCGGCTCACGGCTCCCCGCGGGGGTGGGGGGACACGGGGACACCCCTCCCGTGCGGGGGGCAGATGTGCCAACCCCCCTCGGAGACACGGCAAACCCCCTCGGGGCGTCCGGAGAGCGAACCTGGAGAAAATCACACGCCCTGTCCCCAGACCAGCCGCCTCCTGCTGCTCCCCCAAGGGAGGCAAGTGCTGCTCCCTCAGCGCTCCCGCACCACATTCCCACAGCGTGATCCACGGGCCATGTTCCCTGTGCCACCCTCCCACATCACGTTCCTGCACCGTGCTTCCATACCACGCTCCCTGTGCCATGTTCTCTGTGCCATGATCCCACACCACATTCCCTGTGCCATGTTCTCCGTGCCATGATCCCACGCCACGCTCCAGCACTGCACTCCCGCACCACATTCCCTGTGCCATGTTCCCCGTGCCATGATCCCACACCACATTCCCTGGGCCATGTTCCCCATGCCATGTTCCCCATGCCATGATCCCACACCACATTCCCTGGGCCATGTTCCCCATGCCATGTTCCCCGTGCCATGATCCCACACCACATTCCCTGGGCCATGTTCCCCATGCCATGTTCCCCGTGCCATGATCCCACACCACATTCCCTGTGCCATGTTCCCTGTACCGTGATCCCACACCACATTCCCACACCGTGCTCCTGCCCCATGTTCCCACATTGCACTTCTGCACCAGATTCCCACACTGTGCTCCCACACCAGATTCCTGGAGCACGCTCCCAAACCACACTCCCTCACCACATTCTTGCACCATGTTCCTGCCACTCTGCTCCCGCACTGTTCCCACACCGCGTTCCCACACCAGGTTCCTTCAGCACGCTCCCAAATCACATTCCCACACGTTCCTGCACTGCTGCCACAGCCCCACAGCGGTGCCCGCTGCCATCCCACCCTGTGCCATGTGCCAGCAGCCTGACTCCAGCCTGGCAATGGGCCCCGAGCCGGCGGGATGTCCCCCCATTGCCATGGGGGACACAGAGAGGGGGATGCAGGGGATGCCAGTGGAAATCCCAAGCCCTCAGATCTGGAAGAGGATGCTGATCCTGATGCCCTGGTTATGTTGGTGCCCCAGTGCCACCATGGGAAGGAAAAAATAAACAAATCCTCTCCCTCCCTCCTTCCCCCCCCCGCCTGCAAAATCTCCAGGAATTACACAACAGGCACCATCAAATCCCAGGCCTGGCCATGCTCCGGCGCACACGGGCACTCCCGTGGGCACAGCCCCTTCATCCACACCCCGCTGTGGCCCTGGCCCCACAGCCAGCCAGGGGTGCTGGGGAGCAGCACACTGGGGCACCCCACAGCATCAGGGTGTCTGGAGAGAGGGTGTTCCTGCAGCCCGGCCCTGGCACAGGGGATGGGCAGGCAGGGAGCAGGGGGTACAGGGGGCAGGGTGTGGGACTGGGGCAACGGGGGCAGCAGGGCAGGGTGGGTGCAGTGGGTCAGGCAGGGGTTAATGAACAGGCAGGGTGTGGGGCAAGGGGTGCAGCTGGGGGAGGAGGCAGGGAATGGGCAGGGAGGAGGGGAGGTGGGCCTAGGGGCAGTGGGGCAGGCAGGCAGCAGGCAGTGGGACAGGCAGGGAGCAGGGAATGGGGCAGGCAAGGATCAAGGTAGGCATGGAGCAGGGAATGGGGCAAGGTGAGGACAGAGGGTGTCAGGGTGCAGGAAGGAGCAGGCAGGATGCAGGCAGCAGGGCAAGGGGCACACAGGGAGCAGGAAGGCTGTGGGGCAGGCAGGGTGCAAGCTGAGGGACGGGCAGGAGGATGGGCAGAGTGTGGGCAGGAACAGGGGCAATAGGAAGAGGGCAGGGAGCAGGCAGGGTACAGGAAGGGAGATGGAGCAGTGGGGCTGGCAGGGAGCAGCCAAGGCACAGGATCAGGGGCAGTGGGGCAGGCAGGGAGCAAGGGAGCAGGCAGGGGTAGGGGGTGGCAGGGTACAGGCAGGGAGCAGGCAGGGAAGCAGGCAAGCTGTGGGATTAGGGGCAGTGGGGCAGGCAGGGGGTGGGCATTCTGGAGTGGCACTGGGCAGGCAGGACACAGGTGGGCTGCAGAATCAGGGCAGTGGGGCAGGCAGGGAGTGGGCAGGGAAGACACGATGCAGGTGGAGAGTGGGATGAGGGCAGTGAGGCTGGCAGAGCACGGACAGGGAGCCAGGGCAGCAGGGCAGGAGGCAGGGGCATGGGGAGGGTGCAGGATCAGGTCAGTGGGGCAGGCAGAGCACAGGCAGGGTATGAGACTGGGGCAGTGGGGCAGGCAGGACGCAGGGAGGGTGTTGGGTTGGGGTAGCGGGGCAGGCAGGGAACGGGCAGGAGGCAGGCAGGTTGCTGGATCGGGGCGGTGGGGCAGGAAGGGAACGGGCAGGTGCGGGTGCGGCGGGGCAGGCGGAACGGGCAAGAGGCAGGCAGGGTGCGGGATGGGGGCGGTGGGGTGGGCAGGGAGCAGTCAGGGTCCCCACTGCATCCTCATCCCCATCCCTATCCCCATTCCATCCCCGTCCCATCCCCATCCCTTCCCATCCTATCCCCATCCCTACCTGCCCACGGTCTGGTTGGCGAGCTGGCGCATGCGGTTGAATTGCTTCTTCATGGTGGCGGCGGTGCGGGCGGTGCGGGCGGGCAGCGGGGCCGGGGGCCGCGGGCCGCCCCTCCCGCATCCCCGCCCGGCACCGAGCCGGGCCGGGCCGAGCCGAGCCGAGCCGGGCCGAGCGGGCCCCGCCGCCCCTGCGCCGCTCCGCGCCTCCGCCTGCGCTCCGCGCCCCCCGCACCGCCCCGCACCGCCCCCGGCCGCGGCGGCGATGGGAAATGTAGTCCGGGGCCGCCCGCCCCGGCGGGCTCTGCAGGGCGTGGGGGGGTCTTGGAGCGAGTCTGGAGCCGAGCATCCCCCCCCGGCATTCCCTGATATCCCCCGACATCCCTGGGCGTGGCCCCGGCGTCCTCCCCGGCATCCCTCAGCATCCCTTGACATGGCCTCGGCATCACCTGGCATCCCCCCGGCATCCCTCTGGCATGCCCCGGCATCACCTGGCGTCCCCTTAGATCCCGTGACACGGCCTCAGCATCTCTCCAGCCTCCCCTGTCATCCCCCCCGACATCACCTCGGCATCCCCTGGCACGGCCCCAGCATCCCCCAGGATCTCCTGGCATCCTTTAGCATCTCCCCTGGAATTCGCCTAACACCCCCAACACCGCCTCAGCATCCCTTGGCGCGGCTCCAGCATCACTCCGGCACTCCTTGCCAACGCCCGGCTTCCTCCCGCGGCATCGCCCACCTCCGCTCCCCGGAGTCCCCGGCACTGGGGACACTCGGGGCTGGGGCAGGTTAAACAGCACCTGGCTGGGCAGCGCCGGATGAGCCGGGTTTGGACCCTGCTGCAGACCCGGGCAGGGCAGCAGGAGCCGGTCCCAGCTGGGGCACCCCTCTGTCATGCTGCTCTGTGCCCCCCAAGCTCTGCAGACCCCAGGGGGAAGCTGGGGGGGATGCTCCCTGCCTGCCCAGGGCACTTGGCCTCCAAAGGGCTGCTCTGCCCGCGCTGGCATCGCTCCAGTTTGAAGGACACTTGACTGATTTAATTGCTCTGGAGCTTCTTGGTGTGGAATAAACAGAATTTGCAGCGTTGATCCCTGTGAGGATGTGAAACCTGCTTAGGAAAAGCCTCGGTGACGATCCCTGTGGGCAGCTTTATCCTCCTCATCCCAGTCTCCCTGTCCTGCATCTGGATCCGCCCCTCAGGGATGGTCGGAGGCTCAGTCCCACCCCGGCAGGGCTGTGTGAGTGGCTGCTCTCTCCCACAGCAGCAGCCAGGCTCAGGCAGCAGAGCACCAGGGCGGTCCCTACACCAGGCTGTGAGCTCTGATTTGACTCCCAGACCTCTTCCACATGTCCATGTTTCTCCCTGCTAAAGCAGGGTCAGGAACCCTACACTTGGATCCTGCAAAGCATCTGCTCCCTCTCCACCTCACCACCCTCGTCCTGTCTTCCCGTCTGAAAAATGGGGTTAGAAAGGTGCTCCCAGGATTTTTACAGCCTCTTTTAGGACCAGTGGGATTTTCCAGTAGTCAGCAGTTTCCATGGGCTGTTGATCATCCCTCCCAAAAAGATGATGGGATGCTGCTGCTGCTATTTTGGTCAGTCCAAACAACCCCTGATGTAGCATTTCCCTGCCAGCTCCAGGATGAGGCACCCAGGGAGGGCAAGGACAGATGGGAGAACATCCCTGGTGGGGGTCTGGGCTGCTGGGGAAGGTGATCTGAGCTGGGGCACCCTGGGACCAGCAGTGAGGAGGATGCTCCAGAGCTCCTACAAGCCTCTGCCACTAAATTTAGCCATTGCCTGAGGGGGCTGAGATCGGGAACCACAGGCTTGCTGTGATGGAGGGGAAGGTGGCCAAGCTCCCTGGCTGGGCTGGGACACACCAGGAGCAGTCCCAGCAGGAGCTCCAGCTGCTCCTGGACACCTCCATCCAGCAGAATGGGGATGAGGGACCTGGGCTCCTGCTGCAGGAACCCAAAGCCTCTGATGATGCCCAGTGTGGGGTCTTTCCCTGGGACTGTGCCCATGGGAGGCTGTGCCCAGGGGGGCCTTTCCTCCCTGTGATGCTGTTGGTGCATCACACCCCCCAACCTGCCTTAGGATCCAGGAACATTTTGCAGCCAGGGTGCTCCTGGCATCTCCCCTGGCATCAGCTGGTGCAGCCTCGGCACTTCCTCTACCTCACTTTCCACTCTTAATTGCACAGTCACTGCAGGATGGAAAAAGGAGATATTTTATGGGGTGTCTGAGGGTGGAGACAGGGAATTTTGGCTCCTCTGAAGAGCTGTGGTTCCCACCATGGGATCTTTGAGGCACTGACAGTGAGATGATGTACAACCTCCCAGTGGAGCAGGAAGGGTCACACTCCTGGACACAACCCTGGGAAAATCCCTGTAGGACACAGAAACGGTGCCCACCTTCTCCTGGCTCAAAGGCAGCTTCAAAATACCATATCAGGCTTGAATCTTATTGTTTTTACCAACACAGTGGTGCCAATAAGGTCAGTCTGACCACCCTGACTTGCCTGTGGCTTTAATCCTCCCTCGTCGTGCACACAGTGACAGAGCTGTCCCTGCCACCCACCCCCAGCATCTCGGTGCCGTTGAAGCTCCAAGATCTGATAGTGTTGGCCCAGATGGGTCAAAGCAAATTAGCATCAGAGCAGCCCATTTCAGTGGAAAACAGTCTGACAGTCCAGAGCCCTGACGTGAGCCGGGCTGGCCCCGCCGTCCCCACCCGCAGGTGCAGTGCAGGCTCCTCCTGACCCACATCCCTCCCTCCCTCCCTCCATGACCCGGCCTGCTCCCCAAACACTCACAGGCAGATGTCACAGCCCACCCCACCTCTTGTCAGGGTTTGCTGGGCACTGTGGCGTGGAGGTACCAGGAGCCACAGCCCCCGCTGTGCTGCTGACAGCCTGGGATGCTCTCCCAGCAGCAATGAAGCTCTTGGCCTTCCTGCAGCTGATAAGTTCCCTGTGAAAGGGCTTTAATCATATTTCTGTTCCAGGAGGCAGAGATAATGAGGGGCAGGAGGGAAGCAGTGCCTGCAATCACTGCAGCAGGAAAGCAGGAGGAAAGGGAGGCGAGGAGCTCGCAGTGGGGTCCTGTCCCTTGTCCCTGGGTTGGTGGGCACCCACCTGCCTGGGTGGGCCTGTCCAAACCCGGCTGGCACCCACTGTCCTGTGACCAAATGCCTGCTCTGTCCTGGCTGAGCTGCTGCTGGAGCACAAGCACTCATCCTCTGCAGGATTCCATTCCATTCAACTCCATGTCACCCTTCCCCAAGCACCAGGAGGCACCAGGCTCTCCACTCTCTCCTTTATTAGTCCCGTGCAAGTGTAAATAATCATTTGGGCACCGAGAAGGAGCAAATTCCCAAGCAGCAGGGCTCTGCCTGGGCGCCTGCAGCCTCCCTCTCCTCCCCATTCCTGCTTGGATTTGGCTGCAGTGCCTGGCACGTGGCCGTGCCCCCGGGATGGGCAGTTCTGCTCCACCTGCCATCTGCTCCCCTGGCTCTGTGGTGCCCGTCCCACCGCGTGGCATATGGCACTGGAGCTGCCCCTTTTTGGACAGGTAAGGAGCGATGATGCCACTCAGGGCCGTGCTGGTGGCTCCAGTGAAGGGTCCAGTTCCCTCCCTGCCACACAGACCCTGGGGGCTAAATCCCCTGGGACAGAGGACATGGCTGATTCTGGAGGAGGTGCAGAGGTGGCCAGAGCCCCTTGTCCCCAACCCAAAGCCCTCAGGGTCAGTTGGAGGGATCACAAGGCACAGAGAGCCCCACTCTGCCTTCTGTGGGCTCCAAGCCCAAAACCCAGGAGCTGGCACCTACAGCAGAACTGCAGAGGAAGGTGTTTCACTCCCAGTGGAGGAGCTCCCAATCCCCAGGGAAGATGTCCCATCCACAGGGAGATGGTGTCAGTGCCAAGTCACCAGCTCAGATCCCGGGGTGCATCTCTCCCAGAGGTACTTGGGAGGGTGTGATCATCCCTCTCCGTTGTGCCAAGTGCAAGTGCTGTTTGTTTTCCCCATTCTTGGAATTAGCACATTTTGATGGGGTTTATGGCCGTGGTAAATACACACACATGGAGCAAAGGAGCAGCGTGCCCTGGGTGAGGACACAGAGTGATTGCAAGGCAGCAGAGAAGGGGGGGGATTCTTTTCTCCTCTCCATAATTATTGCAGAAAGGTGAACAGCAGGATGGGAAGGTTTCAGGGCAGTGCAGCTGTTCTAAGACACGTGTTTTACATCCTTGAGATGATTTTTGTAACAACTCCCCAGCATCCTGCTGGGATGCCCATCTCACCAACAGGGAAAATGGGAGCATGGTAAAGCTCAGCTCATTTTCCACGAGCACAGTGCAAGATTTGCCCTCTCCAAACATTTTTTAAAGATTGAGCCATGTTTATGGAGAACTGGGAGCGGGATCCTGGTCCCAGTAGGAGCAAGGGTTCAAGGGGAGCAGCAGGATCTTTTCCTGGAGCGATTCAGAGCGTGGAATTGTGCCCCTTGTCCATAATCCAGACCCACCACAAGCAGCACAGACGAAGAACCCCCTGCTGCAGCCAGCCCTGCTCTCCAGGAATTACAGGAGGGATAAATGAATGAATGCTGTGTACTTAAGCAAGCAGGGGCTGTATGGGAAGGGGCTGGTGCAGCTGTAAATCCACCATAGCCTCCCCTCACTCCTCACACCCAGCACACATCAGATGGGTGGTGTGGGGAAGCAGGGGGAGGATTAGAAATTAAAATGCTTTCAGGAAGTTTAACCATATTTTTCAGTTCAATCACAAATGTGGTGCTGGAGATCATTCCCTGTGGTGGTGATGGATTTCCACCATAGGTAGTTCCTCCAGCTTGTCTGATTCCCAGTGTGGCAGCAGGGCTGTGCCTGTGGACCAGGACCCAGCCAAGTGTCAACAGACATCTGGGCTGTCTCCACACCACAGGGCCAAGTGAGCTTCAGGGCATGTCCACCTTTGATGTGCATCCCTTTGGAGAGGGATGGATCCTGCAGGCACTTCAAACAGAGCCTCCATTCCTTTGCCTTCTGTGCAAACTCTGATTAAAGGGCAGAACGTCTGTCTCTCTTTTTTCTCCCGAATCCAAATGAAGTCTGGCAGCCCCTGATTAACCACTGCCCTTCCCACAGCTGTTCCCAGCGCTGGGATTGTGCTCTGCTCTGCTTTGCCACCACTGTCCACATCACCCACTGCTGACACTCTATTAAAATTAAAACCTTGCTGGACCAGAAGCTGTTGGCCCCGAGATAGTCATGGTTGACCCAAGTTGGCCACTGTTGACCTCCTGTTGGCTTCAGGCTCCTCATCAGCCACTGATGATGCTTTGCTGGCCACTGCTTTGCCCATGTCTCACCAGGAGAAAGCTCTGGGAGCAAACAACCCACCCTTTATTGCCGAGACAAATCAAACTGTGCCTCTCCCGCTCGCTAGGGCAGATCAGGGTTGGGTGATGGTGTAAAACTGGATTTTCTTGAGGCATCCCACAGCAAACCCCAGAAATAACCCCCAGGAGTGTGTCAGGGGCTTTAGCATCACACTGCTACGGAGCTACAGAGCAGTGAGAGGGGATGACAGTGATGACAAATGACATAATTACGGCCAGACTCCGCTGCAGCGAGTTCTGCTGCATTATTAAGAGCAACCAAAAATACTCCCAGCTTAGTCATGAGCTGGTCTGGGCCACGCAGTGAGGGGCTGCTAGGGCTGCCTCACCCCTGGGCTGGCAGAAGAGAAAGAGGGAGAGACTGAGATGCTTTGCAGCCGTGCTTACTCATCCTTCATTCCTCGTGGAAGAGGCCCCTGGGTGAGCGGAGCACCTCAGAGGCTCTGGGATGCTGACGGGGGAAAATGGCATTAGGACAACATTAATTGCCTTAGTGAAAGTGTAACAGCTTAGTCTAAGCCAGCAGAGCTGAAGCAAAGCACGGGATCAGGGAAACCTGTGGGTGTAGCTTTGCTTCGTGCCCAAAGTGGGATCTGGGAATCATCTGGAAAATGGGCTTTGATGCAGAAGGTGCAAGAAGAAAGGCAGGCAGGTTGGGTGGGTTTCCCAAAGCCCAGGCTGAAAGCTCCCATGGTGTAAGATCTGCCCACTGGCGCTGTCATGAAGGCTGTGCTCAAAAGCCTGTGGACCAGAAGTCTCCAGAAATGTTGTTTACACCTTCATTAATGCCCTGGCTGAGGGGGCAGGGTGCACCCGCAGATGACACCGACCCAGGAGGAGTGGCTGCCACCCCAGAGAGGTGCTGCCACCCCAGAGAGGTGCTGCCACCCCAGAGAGGTGCTGCCACCCTGAGGGACCTGGAAAGGCTGGAAACAAGGGCTGAGAGAGACCTGGGGAAGTTCATCAAGGAGAAACACCAAGTGCTGCCCTGGGAAGGAAGAGCAGCAGAACACGCTGGGGAGCAGCTTGGCAGAGATGGCCCAGGGGGTCCTGGTGGCCACCAAAGTGACCATGGCCCAGCAATGCACTGTCACAGCACAGAGGACCACCAGCCTCCTGAGCTGCACCAGGCAGAGCATCTCCAGAAGGTCTAGGGGCAGATTCTGACTGACACACCTTGGGGTGTTGTGTCCCACACTGGGCTCCACAGGAAAAGAGAGATGTGGACATGCTGGAGCGAGTTCAGTGAAGACTAAGGGCCTGGAGCACCCCTCTGATGAGGAGAGGCTGAGAGAGCTGGGATGACTGAGCCTGGGCAGGAGATGGCTCAAGGAGATCTTCCCCACGTGGATAAATACTTGATGGAGAGGGATAAGGGAGACAGGGTCGGGCTCCTCTCCAAGGTGCCAAGAGACAGTGGGCACAAACCAAAATGTAGGAAATTCTCCTTAAACAAAAGAACCCACTATTTTACTGGGAGGGTGGTCCAACGTGGGGAGAGGTTGCTCAGAGAGGTTGTGGAGTCTCCATCCTTGGAGCCCAACTAGACATGCCCTGGAGCAGCCTCTTCCCACTGGTCCCACTGGACCAGGAGGTTGGAGATGACTCCCAGAGGTGCCTCCAGACTTGGCAACTCAGTGTTTCTGAGACTACAAGCCCCTCATCAGACCCTCTTCCCATCCATGCCATGCCCTGGCTCTGCTCCCCATGCTCCTCCCTGTGACATGGGACATGTCTGGATCCTGGCCAAGGTTTTTGGACACTTGACTGAGAGACAGGAACACCCATCGTGATTTCCTCCAGCAGATCTGCCCAGATCAAACAACCCAGGTGGTTTATTGACTTCTGTATTTAACCGGATCATCTTCTCTCATGTTGTTTCTGTGTGAGTTTAGTCCCAAAAACATGACTTTGAATTAATTCTTTTATTTTTTTGTGAGTCAAAATGCTCTTTTTTTGTTGCTGTTGTTGTTGTTGTTGTTCAAGTCACCTGGGTCTTTCCATGTGGGTTTGCAGCAGACCCTGCCCCGCTATTTTAATTTTTGTGGCAGAAAGGTCTCACCAGCTGCTCCTGAAAGGACCCCAAAGCCTTGCAGAGCTCTGCTTCTCTACAGGTCCCTGCCCTCCAAAAGCCCTAAGAAGAAAATGAACAGAAAAAAGGACAAGGTACCACTGGATGTGGGTCCATAAGAAGTGGTTTGGACCCACTTTGGGTCCCACCCCACGAAGTGCTGAGGTGGCTGCACCAAAGCCCAGCTGGGCTCTTCCCTCCTGACCTGTCCCCAGGCAAAGTGCATCAGCTGATCAAAGTTTATTCTTCTACCTTCCCCTTTTCTTCCCTGCACACTTGAGAAGAGACACTACACCAACACTATGGTTTGGGTCTTTTGGTTCAACTAGTTTTATGTATTATGAAGAGAAACTCAAAGCAAAGTTCCAAATTCATCATCCCTGGGAGTTGTCTCTTGTTAAACTTCCTGTCTGGTGTCCTGGACTCACAAATTGCAGGATGATTTGTTTGTTTCCTCTATTTCATTAATAAAATATAAACAAATAAAATACACTTATATATTAATAAATGTTTTTAATAAATATTATATATTAATAAAAGTAATAATGATATCAAATGCAAAACACAAAAGCAGATATATGCCAATCTATTTTATATAGACTATTTCATAATGTCATAGAAAACATAACATAATATACAAATATATAGAAGTATAAATATAATAAAATATAATAACTCTTTTTTTTTTGTTTAATTAGAAACATTCACCTTTCAAAAAACCTGTTGTGGCAACGAGTGTTGCACTGAAATGCCATTGATGTCCAGGCAGTGGGCACAGGCTCTGCCTGAGCTCACCCACAGAAGTGGGAATTTTCCGTTGGATTTAAACTTTGCAGCTCAAATTAATCCCCAGGGCTGTTTCTTTTCCTGTTGTTTGAGTGATTTCTTTGTATTGTTTGGCTGCCATGGAAAAAAAAATCCCAGTGTCAGTCACTGAGAGACTGCTCACCCCCCTGCCAAAATCCCAGTCCCCCCACGAGCAAAGTTCCCCACTTGCAGGCACCCAAGCCAAGAATTTAGAGCAATCCATGGGAAGAGCATGGACGGGATGGGGTGGGACGGGATAAACAAGTGACTCATGGTGACCTCCTGGCCTCAGGCTCCTGGCCCTGCTGCGGGTTGCCCCTCCAGCCACCACAACCCTCTCCCCTCAGATCCCTTTGGGATCCCAAATCACTTTGGCCGCTTGTGCTTGCAGAACTGGTGGGAGCAGGAACCCTTCTAGCCACCAGCAGGAAAAATCAAAATATTGGAACAGAGACATCCCAGGCCTTGGAGGTCCATTGTCAGTCACGTTTTTGGTGATTTGAGAGAGAGTTGTAGTAGAGGCATCAGGAATTGCACTGTGGCCATGGGAGATTGCCCAGAGCCTGGTTGGGATGAGCCCAGCTGGTGGCATCAAAATTCCTGGCCTGACACCTGCAAACTGCCCTTCTATGTGGCCAAATATGAGTGCAGGTGCAGAGGTCCTGGCTGTTCCTGTCAGTGCTGCTCAAACACATCCTGGCCCCTCATCCTGCAGCTGGACTGGGAGATGCTCTGCCCTGGGGGAGTGCTGCTGGCTCCTCTCCACCAGCACCACTTCATTCCCTCTGCTGAGGGTCTCCCTCCTCTGCAGGGACTAGCATGGACCCAAACCTCCACCCTCTTCTCCTCCAGCCCTCTTCTGCAGGAAGAATCACATCTTTTGTTGGGAATTGGCTTGTGACCAGCTCGCCCTGCCAAGAACCATGTGTGCTCTCGGCCAGAGGTGTGGTGGCGGAGCCTGTGCCAGATGTGCTCGTGTGCAGCCAGATGTGCTGGTGCTCAGAGAAAGACACAAACTGGAGGAGCCCTGAAGAGGCCAGAGGAGCCCTGAGAGGAGCTGACTCCACACCTGAACAATCACAACACCTTGGGCTGATGTTCCTCCAAAGCCCAAGTAGAACATCAAAATCTTTCAGAAAAAAAAATGTGGGTTTCCTATTTTTTGATCTGTTTTCCATCAGAAAGGAGTTTGATGGGAAATTGTCACCAGCAGGTACGTGGCCAGCCACAGTGCCACTTCCTTGGTGTCTGTTTGCTGGAACATCTCCTCCTGGGTCACTGCACTGGAGGCAAGGCAGTGACAAGCCGGGCAGTGACCTGGAGGGGACAGGCAAGGCTTGGCCAGGGCAGTGACAGCTTCTTCCACCGAGGGAGTACCGAGCAAAAAGTGCCTCAGTGACCCGAGATTGCTCCCGAGGGGTTCCTCAGAGCTCCCAGCACCCCGGGACAGTCACAGCACGGGAGGGGGGGGGGGGGGGGAAGGAGGGTGGCGAGCAGGAATGTCCTGTTGCAGAGCCGAAATTGCAAGTCCACCTCCCAAAACTGAATAAGGATGAAGATTCCTCCCAGGAAAAAAGTGCCAGGACAGAAAGGTCTTGCTACCCGTGGAGTGCGCTGGGTGGCCCCTCAACTGCACCTGAGATCACGAGGCTACGAGCTTTCTTTCCTGGGGGAGAGGGTCTCGGGTTGCCCTGTCCTGCCTTGCTTGCCGGATCCCATCCCGAGGGGCTGCCGTCCCCCCAAAATGCCCCTCTGTCACCCCGACACCTCCCGTCACCCGCCTGATCAGCGGGTTCTGCCCGCGAGCTGCGCGGCTCTTAGCAGCACTACGGCCGGCGGTTGGATATTTACGGTAACTGTCGCCCAGCGTGGCGGGGGCGGGCGGGGACCCCGGGCAGGTGAGCGGCACCGAGCCGGGGCTCCGAGGCCACCACGGGGGCCGGGGGGCGGCTGGATGCCGTGGGGGTCCCCTCGGGACCGGCGGAGGGACGGGGCTGTGCCGGGTCCCCCGAGCTCCGAACCCCGGTGCCGCAGCCGAGACTCGCGGGGGGCTGTGCTGGACAGGAGCTGCCCTGGCCGTGTGCTCGGCTGCGGGGTGACCGCCGACCCTCTGAGGGGTGTTGGAGTGGGGCAGAGATGCTTGAGGTGTCCGCGGACAGCAGCAGGAACTACGAACGTGAGAGGGGCATTCGCTGCGTTTAACCTTCCCTTGTCCTGGGGACAACAGGGACATTAGTCCCCCTTTCTTTCCTTCAGCAGTGTCGTAGCTCTAGTCGTATGACTGGAAAATCTTGCGGCTAAAGGAAGAGAAGGTTTCCCACTCTTTTCAGTAAAGCAGTGCTACGTCCTTGGCAGGAGGTGGGTTTTAGAGTCTGGGACAGTCACCCTCTCATGCTATAGGGAGATGTGGAGGAAGAAAAGTGCCTTGTGATAGTAAAGAGAAAACTGCTGCACTTCGTCCCCACCAAGCTCACTCAGGGTCTCCTGTGGCCCCTCTGCCCCCCTGATGTTTCCAGCTGTGGAGAGCCCCCAGTGCTCTCCAGGGCAGGGGTGAGGGGGAAGAGTTGTCATGCTGCCCCTCAGACCCCACTGGTGTGAGCTGTCCTGCCACACCTGGAGCGTTCCCAGCATTTTCCTTTGGTTAATACAGCACCAAAGTAACGAGCAGAAGAGTCAGACTAACACCAACCAACTCCTGCAGGGCTTCACTAACAACAGTGCTGTGAAGGGCCACCAAAACCCAGACACTTATGGGACTGTGAATTCCCCTGTCTGCCAGGTGATCCACCACCAGCAACGTGCTCCCAGCCCAAAACACCGAATTCAGGAGGGCCCTGATGCAGAGGACAACTCACCTGTGTTTGTAGCTGATCACCATGTCACCATGGCTCCTGCATCTCTCCAGTCATGCTCTGAAGTCACCCAGTGCCAGGACTTCACCCGCTGCCTGCCCCTGCAGCTGTCCCTGTACATCCTGGGTAAAGCTGCTCTGATTTCCCCAGGGTGGTTTCCCTTGAGGGTAAGTGTGGACAGGGGTTAGCCAATCTGTCCCTTTAATTTCTCAGGGTTTTTGGATGAAAAATCCCTCAGTGCCTGCTCTGATGTGAACAGTCACTGGGCTTTTCTGGCCGGAGCAGTCAAAGAGGAACGCGAGTGTCGAGCCACAGTACAGCAGGATTTCCTGCAGCTGAAGGTATGGCACCTGGGCTCCTGCCATTATTATGCACTTTAAAAAGAAGGTGTTTTCCTGCTGCTTAAGACTTTACATGGAGATACTTGTACTAGAGGCTGCCTCCCAACTCTGCCAGTCTCCATCTGCGTAGCAAAACCAGGTTACCTGTTCACAGTGGCTCAAGTAAGCACAAGAGAACAGTTTTTACTGACCTTTAGAGAGCCTGTGACTCCAAAAATGGATCAAAACATTCCTGTCATCAAGAAAGCAGAGTTTGGTCACAATGAAAATACTGGACTTCTTAGAACAGTGGAAATTGGGCAGAGCTACAACAGCTCCCTGAGGCAGCTCAGAAATGAGCTTTATTTGCTCCAGAAAGGGCAATGGAAATGCAATGTCTCTGTGAGGAGTGGGAGGTGGTGGTTGGGACACAGGAAAGCAGAATTCATGGGAAAGGCTTGTCCTGGTTAGCAGGACCTGCTGTACACTGAGAGAGGTGTAAAGGTACATCCCCCAAGAGACAATTTGGAGCCTTTGCATACTTTGATTTGTGAAGAGAGCACAGAACCTCAGCTCTGTGCTAACCTTCAAAGAAGGCTTCATGGAAGGTTTCACATGCTCAAAATGAATCTTAAATGTTGATCAAGGTGTTTTGAAAACCTCTCAACTCAATGGGTTTGGGTTCTGAACCAACTGAGTGCACACCAAAGATGAGACGCGCTCAAAATCTTGCTGATTATTAAGAGCTTAAGACTAGAGTTTGGGGAAAATAAAAAAAAAAAAGGCAATTACTTTTCACAAGAAGTTAAACCTTTAGATAGACAAAGTCATAAATGCAAGGCAGGTCTCAAACAACAACAAGGCAGCGTGTGCAGCTCAGCTTTGCACGTAACTTCAGCGTCCCATGGACATCCTGAAGCATCAGCACATGAGCAGCTTCCCTGGTGTGCACGGACTCTGCAGTTATTGTTGCCTCAACTGGTTTGTTCCAGGAGTTGTGTCCTAGAAAAACCATCCCAAACTATGCTAAAAGAGTCACTGTGCAAATTCCACAGTTAAATGAAAAGGGTGATGTCACTGAAGAGAAAGGCAACAACCTGAAGAGACGCAAATCCTCAAAGGTATGTTGGAAGCTGTTTGCCTTCCATGGATCCTGCACTTGAGTATTTGGGGAGGAAGAAGGACATGTCTTGGAAGACAGGACACTTCCAAGACACTTCTTGGAAGACAGTGAATTTGGAGTTGCTTTACTCTTCTCCCACTCCTGCTTCTGGCTTGCCCCATCATGAGGGGCTTGCTCAGCACCTTCTCACACGGGAGGGAGCCTGCATTCCCAAATTCCTGCCTCATCCTCATGCATCCCCAGTTGTACACAAAGCCCTGAGGCCAGGGGTGCTGCCAAGCCTGGGCCTTCTTCCTGCAAAACAAAGGGTGCAGCTCTCAGGGCTTCAGTTTTTGCCACGGAACATGGCATGGGAATAACCCTTGACTAACCAAGGACTTCCTGCACTCTGGGGGCTCCTCAGCAACCCTTTGTGCCTCTGTTGGGCTCATCACTGTAGTGGGGACCAGTGTGTTTAATTCTATGGAATAATGCTGCATTTCTCCCTCCCTCAGTTACTTTTCCCTATTTTTCTTTCCATCAGACAGAGGAAGTCAGTCTGCAGGCAGCCTATCGTAATCTGAAAACCAACAACATCCAGCTGGAAGAGAGAAATGTCTTCTGTGGCTCCTACAATACCCGTGTCCTCATGGCCCAGTGAGTAGATGCCTGGCTGTGGGGCCAAACAGCAGCTCTAGAAACCCTGTCCCACTCCCTGTGATCCTTCTGTGAGAAGGCATGGCTGGGGAAGGGTCTTTCAGCATCAGTGTTAAGGAATCTCCGTGTCAAATCCATTGTTTTAATAAAGATACCAAGAGAAGCTGTTTTTAAAGGCAGATGGGTTAGCAATCCATGGTGTATCACCAGGGCTATGGGGCTGGGAGGAGCCCTCTCCCCTCTTTAAGCCCACCCCCCTGATATAAAGTTGGGTGTGCAGAGCTAGGACCGTGGTTGTGGTGCCCTGCAAAGGATTCACCCACTTTTGCCCATCAGGTTGCTCAGCTGAGCACCAGAGAAATGCCTCTCTCAGCCTCAGAGCTGTTGTACCTTGCAGCTGGCCAAAGCTCATCTCAGTCACCGTTTCTTATCCAGGTCAGACAAAAGAAGAATGATCCATTACAGTGGTGGCAGCTTGGTGGCCGTGGCCTCTGCCAACCAAAGAGTGAGGCTGCTCGGGGTGCCAGCAGGGAAGGAGGTGCCTGCTCTGCTCTATGGCCACGCTGGGAGCACCAGAGCTCTCCACCTCAGTGAGGAGAAAGGGCTCCTGCTCACTGCAGACTTGGACCTCAGCATCAGGTGAGCTGGGGCTGTGCCATGGGGTACCAGCCCCTTGGCAAATCCAGGGAGAAGGGAAATGTAGGGGTAAAAATTTAACACTAAGCCTGACCTGAGCATTCCAAATTCTCTGACACCTCAGTGGAACAACTCCTGGTTTTTACCTCATGTGTGTGGGAGAAGAGTTGGGCACATTATGTATTAGACAATCATCACAGAATCATGGAATGGTTTGGGTTGGAAGGGACCTTTAAAGGCCATCTAGTCCCACCCCCAGCCATGGCCAGGGACACCTTCCACCAGCCCAGGTTGCTCCAAGCCCTGTCCAACCTGGCCTTGGACACTTCCAGGGATGGAGCATCTACCAGCTCCCTGGGCAATCTTAGAGGTGGCATCTGTGACCTCTCTGAGCATCTTATTAATGAATAAGATGAATAAGCCATCAGTTAAATTGGTCACTGTCTTCCCCGTTTGGTGCTGCTCTGTAGGTGCTGGAATATACACAGTGGTGCCTGTATGAAAAGCTTTAATGGTCACTATGGGACAATCACCTGCTTGGATTTACACAAAGAGCAGTTTGTGTCAGGAGCTGGAGATGGGATGGTGAAAGGTGAGAGCCAAGACCAGGAGATTTCAGCCAAAGGCCAACAGTGGAGGATAATGGGCAGAGTACATGGAGCTGTGAGGAGTGTGAGTATGGAAGGAAGTGTGTCAGCCAGAGGGTGAATCCCAGTGTCCCATATCTTTCCTTCCAGAAGAGCCAAAGCTGAGACACACAGTCTCTAGCTGTCTCTTTGACTGATTCTCATAATTTCTGCTTTTATTCACTATTAATGCCTTTGTGGCTATAATGCCAGCCCAACTCCTGGGCAAGTGCTATCAACTTTCAGCTTTGCCAGAGGTTTCCTTGTAGAATAAGGATGGAAAAGATGTGCTATTTTCTGCACTTTACATTCAATTCTTTTGCCATGAAATTACCCTTTTTAAGTCAACACTCAGCTCCACACAGAGCTGCAGGGACAAGGTGTGACTGTAATTCCAACAGTATTTTTGAATTCAGATTGTACTCAGCAAAACTCATCATTTGGGCAGATGTATTTTTAATATTTCTCTACTTTGCCCCTAACAGTGTGGAGCCTGAAGAGTGGGAAATGTCTCAACACTCTGATGCACAACAGTGCTGTCTGGGCAGTGAAAATGGACGGGACCCACGTGGTCAGTGGGTGTGAGCAAGGGCTGGTGAAGGTCTGGTGTGCTGATACAGGTGCTCTGATCAAGGTGAGCTTCTTCTTAGGTGGATAATTTTGTGCTAAATGATCAAAAATCTGTGCTGGTTTATCATAGGTTTTTTTTTTTTCTGCTTTTGCCAGAGATTTTCTAAAAAAAGAAAATAATCCCCCAAAACAATCCCAAAAGAAGTCTAAACCAATAAAAGAGATCACAAATAATTTAAGAACTGACTTGCAAACAGCTTGATTTTAAGGCAGGGTTTGATTTGCCTTGCTTCACACCCATCATTATTCATTCTCTCTAGATATGTTCATCTCTGCTCTGGTACAAACATTCAGAACCTGGGAAGAGGGTGGGAGGGCTCGACTGACTTGTGGCTGGAGGTATTAAAATGTGGAGGTATCGAAATTTGGAGGCTCAAAATGTGAAACCTGCTCTCAGAACCAGTTTCTAAAGCTGAAGCAGCTGAGTAACTGCTCAGCACTGTAAGGCTTGAGGCCAGAGTCCATAAATTACCTTATCAGGCATTCAGAATTAGAGAATCACAGAGTCAGTGAGGTTGGAAAAGACCTCTGAGATCATCAGCTCCAACCTGTGACCCAACCCCACCTTGTCACCCAGACCATGGCACTGATGGCACATCCAGGTTCTGCTCAAACACCTCCAGGGACGGGGACTGCACCCCCTCCCTGGCATTATGGCCCTTAGCATTAGTCCATATCTGGGAAAGGAGTGAAGCTCTTCACCTGCAGGGAAGAGAGTTGCAAACAGAGAGATATCTCAAATATCTCAGATATCCCATCTCCAGCCTGGCTATTGCCAACTGAACTCACCTGGAGGTGGGATATCTGAGAGATTGTTCCTGGGATCACAAAGGTCTTGGTGCAGTAACATCTATTTATCACATGTAATAAAGATGCAAAATGGATGTTAATTCCATGCTAGTGGCTCATCAGCATCAACAAGCTCAGAATATTTCTTTTAAGTGACCATAAGACTAACACAGCTATCCAGAGGGTGCATTGCTACAGTAACAGCCAATAAACAATACCTTATAGGGCTGGTGTCCTGAATGCCATCAGATACCTCAGCAGCTCTGCTGACAGTGTTGCACCTATTTCTTTTACTTTGCAGACATTAGAGAAGCACCAAGGCCCAGTGAGCTGCCTGTCCTTTGATCAGTGGCACCTCCTCACAGGAGGCAGCGATGGATTTGTCCTGGGATGGAGCATGTTGGGAAACCTTAGGAAACGCCTGATGGCTTTCTTCCATCCTCAGTAGGAATCAGATGTGTTTCAAGTTGTAGTCAGCAGTGTACTAAACCTGCAAGGAAAATGCATCCCTTATAGGAAAAGAAAATGCCTCAACCAACTGTCAGTCTTAGCATTTGAAATATCCTCACTTTCAACAATTTTCATCCTAAAGGCTGTGCCAGGCACCACGTGGTCACAACCAGCACTCCTCAGTTAAGACCTGCAACATCTTGAAATGCAAATCCACAACCACTTGTTCTCAAACAGGGATGACTAAAGACTGAGGGTGCACAGTCCAGTATTCCAAGGATCCCAACCTATGTGTGAGGGTATCACACTGCCCAGTCAGGAACACACTCTGTGCTGGAGGTGGCCCAGTTTCATGCTGAACCTGACCATTTGTATATTCTGCCATTTTCTGATACTTTAATTGTATATAGAACTGTGAAAACTGTAGAATCATACTGTTTTCATTGACTTTCCTACAGAAAACTGAAATTTAAAATGCAGCAGATGGCCAGAACCAGGCTGGTTGCTATGGGGAGCACAGAATGGTAGAATCACAGAATGGTTTGGGTTGGAAGGGACCTTAAAGATCACCTCCTTCCAACACCCTGCCATGGGCAGGGACACCTTCCAGTAGAAGGATGCACTGGGCTGGTTGATTTGGACCTGGAGTGATTCTGAAGGACTTCTCTGTTAGAGCTTTTGAGTGTGTTGATGAGCTCCTCAGTTCAGCCTGTTGATGGAATCAGAGCTTTGCATCTCCTCCAGCACAAAATGAGAGTTGCCTGTGTCCCCCTGTGAAAACACGAGGAATGTGCCAACCCTTACCTGCTGTGTTTTCAGGGCAGTTCTGTCTCTGGAGTTCCTCTACCTCAGAGTCATCAGTGGCTGTGCTGATGGAAAGATCCGTGTCTTTAACTTCTTGACTGGGACCTGCCTGAACGTGTTGCTGGTCAGCAGCACTGGAGACCCCCTGTCTTCTCTCCAGGTGGCAGAAAACAGGTTGGTGACAACAGCTGCCATAGGTCTCTGAACCAAATTAGGTAGATTACACTGTAATTTAAGGAATTGTGTATTTTTCCTTCTCACAAATAACTTTTAAAGGGTTCTATTACTTATTGACTGCTTCACTAATCTGTTTTTGTTCACAAGGCTAAAAAGAGATATAAATTGTTCATCCAGCAATGCACAATGTCCTGCTTCTATACAACCTAAGATACAGACCCAACTGTAAAGCTGAATTCAGAACCCAATTTTTCTAAGAGGTTGGAGAATCAGGCCAAGGCCTGACAAAGACTTTCCCTGTCCTACAGCCTCCTTATAAAAGCCATTAATGGAAAATTCTTCCAGGTTCCTGCACCATTAATGAAAGGTAGTTCCCAGCTTTAGTGGAAGCAATAGCTAAAACACTGCTGTGTTTTCAATGCTGGTTTGGCCACAGCTCTAAAACACGGTAATAAATGGGCAGCTGTGAAGAAAACTAATTCCATCCCAACCAGACCCATCACACCTCTCCAATCTACACTTTGACATCCCTAGTAATATGGTATTTCCAGTTTCTTTTAGCACTGCAGTGATATAGTTCAGCCCACTGTTGACAATTTTCATCCTAATTATTTTAAAACTAATTTTGCCACAGAGCTGAACGAAAGGAGCCCCAGAGAGTTCATGCAGAGCACAAGTTAAAATGTGCAGTGTCTGACTGATGGGGCTAATTGTGCTGCTTCCTTCCCCAGGGGATGGCTGTCTCAGATCTGGGGTTCTGTATTGCACACAAACAAAGGGTCCCTCAAGCAGGAACTGACGTGTCCGTGTTACTTGTGCCTTTACTGGCTCTTCCTTCCCTTCTCCAGGATGGTGATCAACTCCCCAGCCAGGGTGCTGATGTTCCAGTTCCAGGATGTCACGTGGGACTATTCCTTACCTGCTGACAGGGAGGTGAAGGAGAAGGAGGAGAAGCAGCCCAAGGGGAAGTCGAGCAGATCCCCATCTCGGCAGCAGAAAATGAGGAGCCAGTCAGCAAAAGGCCGTGGAACATCCAAATGTATTGCATTCAACCTCTGGCTTTTCTAAAACGAGTTAGAAAAGACTCCAAGGCCCCAGTACCTTCATCCCAGTCAATACACACTCTCTGCTGTTTGCAAGAGCAGTCTGGTAGATGTGCTGCTGCATTTCAATGGTGCTGTCATTTTTAGGCTCCTGTAAAACCTTTATGCCTTTTTAGAAGGGTTTAGTATAAATACAACAGATTTTTCAAGGCAGGCACTGTCATTTTCCAACTGAGTAATAGAGAAATCAGTAGTAGTATTCATATTCTTACAGCTGGTGGGCATGGAAACACACTGCTGATTCAGGGCTTGAATTATTCATTAAAAATACTCTAGAAAGTTATAGAACACCTACATTCAGGATCTGCCATCACTGGGAAATGCAGCTGCATATAAACAGACACCTTTTAAATTGTAACATAGTGATGTCATTTTTTTTAAAATCAGAGTTATTAAACGCAGAGTGTACCACAAATCTTCCAGCTCCACAATCAAACTGGATATTGCAAATAATCTGATAGGCTAAGAAAGCATTTATGCTTTTAAGATGCCATCAGATGCCAACCTCCTGGATGCAGCTCTGCATGGAAAAGATAGGACCTGAGGGAAAATCTGGAGCTGTGTCAGGGCAGGCTCAGGTTGGATCTCAGCCAAAGATTCTTCCCCCAGAGGGTGGTTGGGCACTGCCCAGGCTCCCCAGGGCAGTGGGCACAGCCCCAAGGCTGCCAGAGCTCCAGGAGGGTTTGGACAACACTCTCAGGGACAGGGTGGGATTGCTGGGGTGGACCAGGAGTTGGACTGGATGATCCTTGTGGGTCCCTCCAACTCAGCATATTCTGTGGTTCTTTGATTCTATGATTCTATGATCTACAGCTGTAGAAACAGGAAACAAACAAGGAGTGGACTATATTTTAACTTTAGTGGCAAAAAAGTATGGGTTGTGTATAGATAATATGTTTTAAAATCAACATATGAACTCTGTAAGGTTTTCTAGTAATCAAGTATCCTTGGATTATTTCTAATACTTATATATTTAGAAGCTGCGATAAGAGCTAAACAGTAACAAAGACCTGAAAGCTTATCAGTTGTGGAGATTTTATGTAATAAAGAAAAGTGTATCACCAGCAATGTTTAGAGATGGTTTATTCTTCTCTTTGCCAGCTCCCCCTCGTGAACTGAAGAAATCAGCAGCTTGCCAGCAGCCAGGTAGGACACTATTTCCTCAAAGAAGTGCACTAAGAGAAATGAATGGATAAATCCAAAGATAAAGGATCTCTAGAAGCCAAACCCATTCTGGGTGACAGGTCTGCAGTGGTAAAACTGATCCTGCAGAGCCTGGGGGGGCTACAAGAGCTGCTTCAGATCAATCAAATACACAGGACAAGTCCTCAGCTCAAGCTGTAGGGCTCTACTCTCCAGGTTTTCAGGGTCTCCTCTATGTTTTGTTTCTTTTATCAGGTGTAGGAGAATTCAGCACCAAATTTATTCAGGCAGTTGGTATTTAATCAATAGCAGCAACTCAGAATTGTTTAAAATGACACGTGAATTGTGTCAGCCAGCAAAGACATGGCAACCTGAAACCTGAAAATGAGACAGAACTGAGATCACAATAGTGTCTGTGGCCATGTGGCATTTGTCTCCTTTAGTTTTGATCAGGTGTTTTATTCAGAATCTGTTGGGATCTTAAACTTTCAGACATACTCTGACATCTTCCTTCAGAAGAGCTGCACCCACTGAAAGGCTCTAGCCCCAAACTCCTGGGGCTGGTAACACAGTTACCAACAGCTCTAAATTCTGTTAATTTAGAGAAACACGCAAGATTTTCATTAGTTTTTTGCTGTATTCTGCCTTTCTGCACTGTAAATGTTCTCTGAAATACATTTCTAGAGGGCAGAAGTTTCAGGTAACCGGTCTGGAGGAACAGAGTTGCATTGTGAAGAAATGTTACATGAAGAGCGTGACACTGCAAAGCCAAATGACAGATGAATCTCTGTGGCAAGACATGGGTCTGAGTGCCTGACACAGTCTGTGCCATTGTCCACAGTTAGTTCTTGGCCAAGGACACCATCACACAGTCCATCCTGGCGTGTGTCACACAGCACAGGTCCCTCCCTCACCCCCTGAGCAGCAGAGTCTTGTGATTCCCAAGAGCAGCTCTGAGTCGTGATGGTTCCAAGTGATTCCCAGATGCTGGCTGATCAAAGATTTCTACCAGCAGCTGACTTGTCTTGAAGCCTTTTCCCAAAGCACAGACAAGAAGGGGGTGCACGGGGAGAGGTGATGGGGAACCTCACGGCTTTTAGAAACCATGGTTTCAAACAAGGTGGGCACCAAACCATCCCCACACAAACACAATGCCTGCTACAGAATCTGGCTCTAGTTCATGGCAAGGGGCACTTCACAGCTATCCAAGGCAGAATTCCCTCCTTTGGCAGTGTCACAGTGAGGCCAAGGATGAGCAAACAGCAATGGCACCATCGGTTTGCGGCTTCCTACGCTGCCTGTTCTGCAGATAAACGTGGCCTGCCCACGTGTGTCAATCCAGTCCCCATCCCTGGTCTCACTCAAGTGCTGCCCTTCCAACAACTACCACAAAAACTATCCCCAGCTCCAAATGTATTGCTTTATTTTTGGATACAGATGGTGAACCTGAACACAGCCCTTCTCTCCCTGCACCTGCACACCCTGAAGAGGCAGAAGACACTTTGCAGCCTGTAAAGAGGAGAAGCCCAAGTCATCCAATGTCCCCTTCAAAGCTCCTCCTAACAATCAGTACACTGCAGAACACCTCCAAGCCAGCCCTAGTCAGCTCCAGCACTGAGCACTCTGCCAAAGCCAGGGAATCATGGAAATGTCCACGGGAACATCAGCAACAAGGCCCTGAAAAGGTACCAATGTCCAAAACCCCTCTGCAACACAAAAAGGATCAGACAGAGCAGCTCCAACGAGCGAGACTGCACAGTGACTCTCTGACTATGAAAACAATTTCTACACCCTTTGAAACCAAAATGCTGCGGCTCAAGCTGAAAAATTCCTTGCACGGCCCCGGTGTGAAATCCTCCATCCCTGCTCCCTGTGTTGTACGTCCCAAGGCTTTGCTGGGAGAAAACAAAGTTCCGGGGGGCCGTGGTAAAGCTGCTCCTCTCCCCAGAGACAGGGTTCAGTTCACTGATCTCTGTACAGCTTCTTCCGAGCTGATCAAACCAACACCAAGGAGAAATGAAGTTTCCAGGAGGACAAAGCCCTCTCGTTCATATAACCCAGACCCTTTCCGGAGGGACGGTGGGTTCAGGCTCCTGACAGCAAAGCAGGCAGATGAGGCAGCTGCTGCAGCCCAGTGCCAGGCACAGCAGACAGAGCCCACCGAAGATCAGGAAAGAGCAAGGCAGAAAGCCTGGTTAAGGAAAGTTAAAGGCCTACCTGTGGATTCTTTTACTGGGGAGGGGAAAACACCTGTTCCTGAACTTGGGTATAATGTGTGGGTATAATCCCTTAGTCCAACTAACAACCACTGCCTGAGGATTTTGGTGTCCAGCTCAGTCTGCCATGTCAAGACCCTTGTGCTTTCTAAAGGTAAAAGACATCCCCAGTGTAAGTTTTCCTGCAAAATATTATTGGTATATCCAGCTATTTCTCAAGGCAGCAAAGGGACCGAGCTCTGTCCTCGATTTAACTTGCTACACCTGCTGTTACAACAGATGTGACACTGTTTGACACTAACACAGCTGTGTGCAAATAATAATAAAAATATCTTTATTAGAGTGCATGTGGATTGATTGGAGTGTCTAAGATGACAGTGTGTGGATGGAAAACTGTCTGAGCAGCTGAGCCCAGGGGGTGGGATCAGTGGCACGAAGTCTAGTTGGAGGCCAGTAACTAGTGTGTAGTCCAGGGGTTGATATTGGACCTGATTTTGTTTAATATCTTCATTAATTAATGCCCTGGCTGATAAGGAGCCACCCAGGAGGAGTGGCTGCTATCCCAGAGAGGTGCTGCCATCCAGAGGGACCCGGACAGAATGGAGACAAGGGCTGTGAGAGACCTGGGGGAATTCAGCAAGGGGAAACACCAAGTACTGCCCTGGGGAGGAACAGCCCCACAGCACCAGGACCCGACTGGAAATCAGCTTAAAACTTAATTCTTCTTAAGTATAAAATAAAGGTTAGAGTTTCTATTTCCCCATTTTTGTTGATAAATGCCTAAAACTGTACTTGGTTGTGGAAGGTACCCTGCCCATGGCAGGGGGGTTGGAACTAGATGATATTTAAGGTCCCTTCCAACCCAAAGCATTCCATGATTCTGTGATTTCCACTAATGCTCAGGACTTAAATTGCCTTGAGCCAGGAAGACAGAAACCTCTCTAGTTGTCCAGCTTTGAGTATTTAGGCCAGCATACCATAAATTTCTTATTCTCTTGCATTAGAGGCTTAAGACAGGCCACTCCTGCCCATGGACATATCAAGGGGCCTTTCAGCTGCAGTTCTGCTTTGAAATGAAAGCCTCTGAAACTCTCCATACAGTGGGGTCGTGATTAGCTTTGATTTGTTTATTTTAATGTCATCTTCAACTCCCAAAGCCTGGGATTAAGCCAGACCTTGTAATTGTGTAAAATAACAAGAGGGGGGCTGGCAAGTGGCCTGGATCAGCACATCTGTGCCACTGGGACTGTCACTGCCTGAAGGGGCTTTGCCTGGCTCTGCTTTCCAAGCAAGAAGCAGCAAGGATTTCACAGGCAGCCACAGGATGGCACTTTCTCCAAAGAAATCAGGCGTAAGTCCAGCCAGGGGTCCTTTGGCACAACCCCCTTGGGAAAAAAACATCTCCTAGAAAGAGAGAGTGATGGGAAAATATTGCAGAAAGGCTGATGCCTTCTTAGCCCTGCTGAAGTGAGGAGGATCAGAGGGTTGTGTTCCTACTTGGAGTCGATAAATCAGCACCTCCCTCCAGGTGTGTGGGCTCAGGTGCTTGGAAGATGCTACAGCCAACAGAGGTGTTGTGAGATCACCTACAGGGCAGTGCTGGACCAAGTCCTGGGATCAGCTTCAGCTCAGCACAGCAGCTGCAAAGTTGGGAGAGGTTGTCACAGAGGCACTGGAAGGGAATTAACCTGTGGCAAGATGTCACATGTGGCAGGTGAAGTCACAGAGGTAAATGAGAGGAGGTGGTTTTTCATAGAATTCCAGAATGGTTTGGGTTGGAACAGACCTTAAAGCTCACCCTGTCCCACCCCCTGCCATGGGCAGGGACACCTTCCACCAGCCCAGGTGGCTCCAAGCCCCGTCCAACCTGGCCTTGGACACTTCCAGGGATGGGGCAGCCACAGCTTCTCTGGGCAACCTGTGCCAGGGCCTCCCCACCCTCCCAGGGAACAATTTCTTCCCTATATCTCATCTAAACCTACTCTCCATCAGTTTTACCACATTAACCACTCACTTCCGAATTAAACTGTCCCGTCCTGTCCCCTGGACCTTCACATGTGCAGAGGTGACAACCCGGGGGGCAGTGGCAGAACTGGGTCGTGCAGGACGTGACACACCTGCGAGCAGAGAAACCCACTCAGGGGGGTGCCAAGAGAGTTTTCATGCAAGTTTTGCCAAAATCGGGTGTCACTCACGTTGTACCTGTCACCCACAAAGTGCAGATGTTACCCTGATGTGATGACACAGCGTTGATGTCACAGCAATCCTGTCTGTGCAGCTCCACGGGTGTTTTTGAACAATTGAGTGTTGGTCAGAGCTGGAAGCGTTGCCATTTCAGCAGAAATACCTGATGCTTCACAAAGAGAATAAAAAAACCCCCAAAATCCTCCAAAAAACCCCCCAAAGAGGCAAGACTGCCCCCTTCAGATATTTTTCAGGGGTACTTCTGAGTTGTTTGTTTTTAGGGGTTTACTTTTATTATTATTATTATTATTATTATTATTATTATTATTATTATTATTATTATTATTATTATTAATTGTCTTGTTGTTTCGTTTTCTTTTTGCTTTGTCCTCCAAGCAAACATTCGGCCGCAGGCTGTAAAAAGAAAAAAAAAAAAAAAAAAACACAAACAAAACAAAAAAACCCCCAAACCCAAAACCCCCCCAAAAAACCCCCATCCAATAAAATCCCCCAAAAACCCCAAACAGGCAAGATTGTTCCCTTGAGATCTTTTTCAGCGGAATTTTTGACTTTACTTTTTTTTTTTTTGACTTCCGGATAATTTAACACAGAACGTTATGTGCTGCTGCGTCGCGTCATAACGGGCCGGGATCGGCATCGGCATCGGGGTCCGGGATCGCGGTCTGGGACCGGAGGCCGGGATCGGGATCGGAGGCCGGGATCGGGATGGGAGGCCGGGATCGGGATCGGGGGCCGGGATCGGGATGGGAGGCCGGGATCGGGGTCCGGGATCGGGATCGGGGTCCGGGATCGGGATCGGGGCCCGGGCGGTCCCTCACACGGTGCCATTCCCACCCCCTCCCCTTCCGTTCCCCTCAGGGCCTTTGGCGGGAGCGGCGCGCGGACACGTCTCCCACCTGGCCCCCGTCAGCGCGCACGCGCGGGCTGGGAGGGGCGGGGTCACGGGGGCGGGCCGCGCCGCGATTGGTCTGCGAGTGTGCCAGACCGGGGTGTGGGCGGGATCACGGGGCGGGACGCGCCGCGATTGGTCCACGGAGGTGACGCTCGCGGAGGGGCGGAAGTGGCGGCTCCGACCATGGTACCGGGATCGGGGTTGGGTTGGGATTGGGAACGGGGCCCTCGGCATTTGTCATGGGACCGGGATCGGGGTTGGGGTGGGATTGGGAACGGGGCCCTCGGCATTTGTCATGGGACCGGGATCGGGCAGCCGCAGCCAGGATCGGGATCGGAGGGGGGCCCTGGGCATAGGACCAAGATCAGGATTGGGATTGGGATCAGGCCCGGCAGCGGTACCGGGATATGGGCGGCAGCCTGCGGGCCCCGGGACACCGAGGCGGTTCATCCCAACAGCCCCTGGTTGTTACCAACAGCCCTTGTGGTGCGCTGCCGCCCGGTGTTTGACACACACACATTCCCTGATATGGGAATGGAGAGCTCGGGGGTGTCACATATGATGCCTTAAAATCTCTATTATGTAGGTTTTCAGGCATCACTTTGGCCCGCTGTTTACAGGGTCACAAGAGGCAGGGCTTTAGTCACAGCAATTTCCCACCCTGGCCGCAGTTCGGGTCAGGAATTCTCTCTGAAGGGTCAGTAACAGAATATGCTTCCACTTGAGTTGTTATTCAGGCAAGAACAGGAGGTTTCCGAGGCTGCTGGTTAAGCACTGGGAACAGTCAGTGTTTTTGAGGAGCTCTAGAGCCACAGGGCTGGGCTGGCACTGCTGGGGGCACGAGGGGCTCAAAACACTAATTCCTCAGGAGAGGCAGCACTGATCTCTGCTCTCTGTGGCCAGGGACAGCACCCAGGGAATGGCTGGAGCTGTGCCAGGGCAGGGTCAGGTTGGATCTCAGCAAAAGGTTCTTCCCCCAGAGAGTGGTTGGGCACTGACCAGGCTCCCCAGGGCAGTGGGCACAGCCCCAAGGCTGCCAGAGCTCCAGGAGGGTTTGGAGAACGCTCTCAGGGACAGGGTGGGATTGTTGGGGTGTCTGTGCAGGGCCAGGAGTTGAACTGGATGACTCTTGTGGGTCCCTTCCAACTCAGGATATTCTACCATTCTATGCATTTTTTGTTTTGTATGTGGTTAAATCTTCACATTCTTCCTTAACTAATTTTGATCCCGAGGTGCCTCTGATTTTCTGGGTGATCAAAACTGTCCCTGCTTGAAGTTAGAAATGGATTCATTTTTCTCATGTAACTCTTCTCTGTTCCCCTCTTCAGGACAGTGATGACATTGAGGATGTGTCTCTCTTTGATGCAGATGATGATTTATCCAGGAGATCAAAAAAGTCAAAAATAAGGTCAGTGGCCACAGAGGGAGTTTCTAGATGAGCTCTGGGCAGAAGTGTGAGGAAGGAAGGACTGTCATGTTACATCAAAATATGTAATGGCAAATACTTTCTTCATTGATTTAGAAGTTATGGAGAGCAATTTCTGGATAACTGAGTGCACCAGTTCCAGAAGCTCAGTTGGGATCTGTAGATCTGTGTTTTCATGTTTTTGGGTGCCCCCACACTTGATCTGTGTTCGAATCCCCGTGTGTGAGGAAACCACAGTGACACAGCTCTGTGTAAAAGGGGTTCTCACCGTGTCAGCTGCTGGGGCTGGGCTGGTCCATTATCTCCCCCCAAATGTGTTCTGTGCTGCCCTGCTCTCTGCCAAGTCCTGGCCTGGTTAGTCCAGCTGGCTCCTTCCTTGTTCTGCCCAAAATTGCCCCCCTGGAGCATTGTCCATCCCTCATGCTGTGACCTCGGCTCTCGTTTCTGACCTGGAAACCAGAGAAACTCAGCAACCTGGGCTAGTGCAAGATGTCTCTGCCCATGGCAGGGGGGTGGAACTCGATGAGTTTAAGGCCCTTTCCACCCCAAACCATTCCATGATTCTATGAAATCAGGAAGGAGGGCGACTCTGCTGTGTTGAGAAGTGACATCTTTCCTTTAGAGGAGTTTTCTCTGTCAGAACCTCTTTAAATTTACCCCATAAAAATTGCCATGTGTTGAACAGCAGGTGAAGCTCCCTGTCCCCTCCCACCCCAAATCCTGCCTGCATGTGGGATATCCCTGCATGCAGAATGTCTCTTCCTTGTGGTGACTTTCCACTCAGTTTGTGTCCCATATTTTCAGAACTTGTTGCACACTGGGTTCATGTTATGATGCTGATCCTTATGCTGGGAGATCTCTTGGCAATGTCATTTGTCTGAAGGAGCTGTGACTGTCCTGTCCTTCATTCCAGGCACCCAGTGGCATCATTTTTCCACTTATTCTTCCGAGTCAGTGCCATAGTTGTCTATCTGCTCTGTGAGCTCTTAACTAGCAGCTTTATTGCCTGCATGGTGACCATTATCCTCCTCTTGTCCTGTGACTTTTGGGCTGTAAAGGTAAGTTCCTCTTATGCTTTTTGTTATCTTTGCCTTACTGTGTAAAAATAATTGACAGTGATATTCATGTCTTAAAAAAGTAACTTCTTTGTGCCTTTGCTGCAAAATGATGCCCAAAAATACCCTCAAATTCTGTGATGGATTGCAAAGTGTTATGAAATAATAAGTCTGTGTACTTGGTTTCATTTTGAAAACCAAATAGGGAATATGTTTTAGACTTTCTTTTGAGGCAGCACAAGCTTTGTTATCACATCATTTTTGAACCAACAGAAATCAGTCATTTGGCATTGTACTGGACATCCTACAAAACAGATTGCTGTGGGCATAAGGGCCTTGTAATCTTGTTTTCCCAAATGTGAGGCACACAAGCACCATGGAAAACAGCAACCCAGGCAGCTGAACTTTGGCAAGAGGTTTCTTTTAGCAGGAGACACAAGGCTGATTGCTCTTCTTGTTTCAGAATGTCACAGGGAGACTGATGGTTGGCCTTCGCTGGTGGAACCAGGTGGATGATGATGGTAGAAGTCACTGGGTGTTTGAAGCCAGGAAGGTAAATTCCTTTGGTTTGTATTTTTTTTAATCTTTTAATTGTTTCTGTTTTATGAACCCCCCTATTAATTGGTGGCTGTGCTTGTGAAGGTAGATTGCACAATCTACATTTACTTCCAGCCACAGGTCTGTCACCATGGGCTTGTTTCCCAAAGGCTGCTGGATGAGCTTTTGGATTGTTGAGTTATTTAAAAGTTCTCATAATGTATTGAGCTTAATGGTAGTAACCTAAAAGTCCCACATGAGAGGCAAGAAAGGTTCCCATGCTGTATCAGTATCCTACAAATTTTCTAGTGTGAGCTTGGAACAGCTGATGTAGCTTTTTGCTGCTTTGGAAAACTATTGGAAATAGGAAGAAACACACAGCTGGTCCTGGCTTTGCTTTGCCTTTGTGTTCCTGATGCCTCTCTGGTGTCACATCTGTCAGACATGTCACATATTTGCCACTTTGGATCCTTATTTTAGTTATAGGACATAGAGGAATGGCTTCAAACTGAAAGAGAGTAGGGTTAGATTGTATATTAGGAAGAAGTTGTTCCCTGTGAGGGTGGGGAGGCTCTGGCACAGGTTGCCCAGAGAAGCTGTGGCTGCCCCTGGATCCTTGGAAGTGTCCAAGGCCAGGTTGGAGCAGCCTGGGACAGTGGGAGGTGTCCCTGCCCATGGCAGGGGGTGGAACTGGATGAACTTTAAGATCCCTTCCAACCCAACCCCTTCTGGGATTCCCTGATCTCTGGATGGAGCAGATCTGGAGTGCAATAAACATCCTTTCCTAAATCTCATGGGAGCACTGCAGTGGTTTAGGGATTGAACCTAAACCTTTCTCCAGCTCAGTTTGTGCACTCACTGCAGGCACACTCTTTCTCAAAACAGTGCTAGTTTAGAACAGCTAAAACACATTGGGAGAGGGGCAAAGTGAGCTGAACTGCTGGTGGTGTGAACTGGTGGTGGAAACTTGCCTATGAGATGTTAATCCAGTCCAGACTTTTTAGCTGTTATAGGAGGTGTTTGCTTGGGGTCTCCTGCCATGTACAGACTTTATAAAATCAACAGTGTGTGTCAGACCTCTGTGCTTGTAAAGGAAAAATCGCCCTCCTTGGATGCCTAAAAATATTACTATTTATTTCTACCAGTGCTAGGATTAGTGAAATTCTGTTTGTCTGTGTTTTTGGAGGTAGAAGATTCCCCCTATGCCTGTTTCTAAGCTTTGTAAGTGAACCATGCAGTAAATTCACATTTCCCAAACTTTTAGCCCCAGGCATTACAAGAGGATTTGAGGCTGCAGCCTCCACTGTGTCTGATAGAAAACTGACAAAAGGATCCCATAAATGCAAACACTTTCTGGTGCTGAGAGGTCTTTATGTGACTAATAATGAAATTAATCTTGAAATCACCCAGTGCTGTTGTGTGGAGGCAAAAACCAGGGAGCACAGGGATTCTGCACTGGTTTTAAGGACAATGAGGTCTCTACAGTGGAGCAGCCTGTTGGTCCTCCCAGGCAATGGTGTGACTCTTGGGGATGGTGCTGTGCAGGGTTGGACTCGATAATCCTTGTGTTTCTGTGATCTTCATTCCTGTTTTTAGGTATCAGCACAAGGGAGTAAAACCTCATCTGAAGCAGAGTCCCGAATTTTCTGGTTAGGCCTGATTACCTGTCCCATGATCTGGGTGATATTTGCCTTCAGTGCTCTCTTCTCTTTCAAAGTCAAGTGGCTGGTGAGTTCCCTCCTCAGCTCCATAACGGATCTTGCACCCCACAAATAAGGTGGTGGAACTCTGACTTTACCTTCCTGTGCCACAGGCAGTGGTTGTGATGGGGGTGGTGCTCCAGGGAGCCAACCTTTATGGTTACATCAGGTGTAAAGTTGGCAGCAGGAAGAACCTGACCAGCATGGCAACCAACTACCTTGGGAAGCAGTTCCTGCGGCAGGTAAGATTCCCAGGGCTTTGGAAACCCTGGGAAAAAATAATAGTGTGGCTCCAGAAAAGAGTTGTTATTTAGGGTTCTGCAGTGGGTTATTTAGGGTTCTGCAAGTTCACACGTTGCCTCCTTGTGAATTTGGACTCCCTTAGTTAAGTCAATCTCTTGCTAATTATTGTCATCAAGTCCCATTTGCAGCATTGTGTATTTTGCTGGTGCCATGGACAAGTGCCAGAGGATTTATTGGGATATGTCTGGTATACTGGAAAAAAGACTCTTAGCTAAAAGGGCTGCCACTGCCCTTTATGTTCTTTCTCATTTCCACCCAGCTCTTCTCAACAGCTCCTTTTCTGCCCCAGCACAGGCTTTTCTTCCTTCCATGGGGCCCTGCAGCTGTAGGAACAACCATCCCTGTTCCACTTCATTTAACTGCAGCTTTACTGGTTTTTCTGGCTGTATTAGATGACTCTGGGGAGTGGTGGTTTGGCTGCCCCAAGTTCACAAATATTTGCTGGAATTACTGTCACCAGTATGATCAGAAAAGCAAACACTGATCACCTTTCTTGGCACTCTGTGCTGGGATCATCCTCTTCTGTAGCTTGATTTGCTTCTGAAAATCTTGATTTGCTTCCTTTATACCATGGCAGTGGTTACCCAAAGGCCCAGCCCTGTCTCAGTCTCTGGCAGAAATGAATGTCTTGCCCCCAAAATCACAGCAGTGACTCATAGTTCTCCTGTCCTTTTCTTCTTTTATTTTGCCTCCTGCAGACTGTGGCTACAGAGGAGCAAACAGCATCCTGAGCATGGTGGAAGCCTCAAGCCAGGCTGGATTCACAGCAGTGACCAACAGAGAACGTTGCTCAGACCGGGAGGTTTGGGAGCTGCACACGAGGTGTGAATCAAAAGAAGTAAATAAATTGTGCAAGACTTGAGGTTAACGCTCCTGGCAACTTATATTCCATTTTCCACTAGCAGTTTGTGTTTAAGTCCTTTCTTTAGTTTGGTTAATTAATTCGCTTAGACTTTAAATCGAAAAACATCCTAGGTGGGTTTCCTGCAGGTTTAGAGCTACTGGATGAATTAAGTGATAATTGCTGGAGATTCTTCAGAAAAGCCATGCACAAGCTGAGCCTTCTGTCACCTGGGAACTCCTCAACTCCTCCAGCAGTTGGTGCCTCAGATAGTTTGTCGTGGACATCACTGTGTTTTGCTCTTGGAGGTTGTTGCTGCTTCTTTTCCAGTTTAGGTAGTGACCTTTTGGCCCTGCATCCCTCATTCCGTGGTTGGAACAGCACTGAGAGGTTGCAGTGAAGGACATCTACAGGAATTGGAGCTATTGGATTAGTGGGAAGATCACTGAAGTCTCGTGGAAGCTGCAGAAAGTGAACTCTGAGCAGCTCCAGGCCCTGGTTTATGTGAAGCATTCACAGATCTCAGTAACATCCCAAAGCCCTGGATTTATGGGAATCCCTGTTCTCCCTGTGGGCCTGTGCCTGTATGGAGAGTGTAGCAGTTCCAAGGAAGGCTGCACACATCATTGCAGTGAGGGGAGTGAGAGCAGCCCTTGTCTGACCAACCTGTCACAGCGAGGCCATCAGCTGTCCTGGAGTGTGTGTTGGGGCCACAGGGCTTTTCCTCAGGCCAGGAGGGTGCAGGGATCAGCAGGGAATGTGACTGACAGGGTTTTATCTTCCTGGAATCCATGTGGTGTGCTGAGGAGTCTGTGGGCTGGCCAAAAAGCCTTTTGTAGGCTCATGAGACGTTGGCTTGCAGTGTTCACTGGGATGGCAGAGAGTGGTGTGTTCAGTGTGTGGAGTTAAAAATCTGTACAAAAAGGGTCTGTTCCTTCTTGTGGGATTTGTGCTTGAAAACTTTGGATGAGGTATTTTAAATGAAGAATGTGGGTTTCTCTTTGAATAGTGGGTGTTGTAAATTGTGGGATTGCATTCACATGGTTCCTCTCCCTGTGTTCCAGCAATACTTGGGAGCTGTACATTTAACTCTTTGGATTGATACCTTCCTTTTGTAAATAAGTATTTATAAAATCTTGAAATTAAAATAATGCTTTGTTTAACCAGAGCAGACATTCCTTCTGTGGTTCGTGGCTCAGCTCTGTTTCTACACCGTGTTCTTGCCATGTAGCTTTAACAGGGGTTAAAACTCTTAAGTCAGATGGTGCTGCTTCATGAGCTCTGGGCACAGTTCCTTTCACCCAGGGGTCTTGAAAGTTTTCCCTGTGGAAACACTCTCTTCCTGAGTGTGCTGGAGTCTCTTAAAGGCTTGGCTGGAGAGGTTGAAATGCTCCTTCTGAGAGCAGTCAGAGGTGCCCCCTGCTCAGGTCTCTGGCCTGTCACTGGAAATGCTCGTGGCACCATGATGTGGGAACTTTTGGACCCCATTTACATGGAAAGGATCATTTATTTCTATGTAAACAGGCAAAATTCAGTGAAACCCTGAAGTAAAGACACTTCTCCAGCCACACGGGGCCGCTGGTCGGACGTGATGGAACAGGAATCCTTCCTGCTCCTGCTCCTGCTCCTGCTCCTGCTCCTGCTCCTGCTCCAGCCCAGCGAGCCCCAGTTTGCTGCTGGTCAGAGGCGCTGGCCCAGCTCCAGCCACGAGGTCGTTCTTTTCAAGAGTGTTAAAATTTTTGGACTTAATGTTTATTCTCCTGCTGCCAAAGCTCCCCCCAAACTGCTGGAAAATAGTACTTTGCTGGAAGTCGCAGTTTATTTAATCAAGGACAGAGGCATTTCTTAGGACGTGCCTTTAAATAGAGCCCTCTTTGGTTTATTTTTAGCCTCTTGGCAAACATTCAGTCTTTTGGCTTCTGAGAAACTGGCAGTTAATTGCATTTCTCCCCAGTGTGGATCGGAACCAAATTTCTTATCGCTGCTGCACTTGGGTGTGAGTCCTGTTTGATTTTCACTCACTGTGTGCTGGGGTTTCCTGGGGAGCAGGAAGTGGGAGTTGCCACAGAGCAGAGAAATTCTCTGAATGTGCTTTTTTTTCTTTTTTTTTACCACAAGCCTCAGGACTCCACACCAAGCCAGTTCCTTGAGCATTAGCTGTGTAATGCTGGCCCCACCTCAGCCCTCCAGAGCTGGGTGGGGGCTGAACTTTGAGGCTTTACAGAGCAGAAATACTCCAAAAGCAATAATAATAAAATACTCTTTGCTCTGACATAGCAAAGTACGCCTCTGATGTTGTGAACACAGGGGAAAGGTGGGCTTGAAATCATCCTCATTTTCCATTTTTGAGTCCTTGGAGCAGAGTGCCTTGGGCCAGCGAGGAGCTTGGGGACAGACTGGGCCCTGGGGACACTTGCTGTCTGTTTTTGGGGTGCACAAAGTCTCACCCTTCCTGTGTGTCCTGAGCTGCTCTGGGGCTGTTTGGTCACAGCAGGGACCTGTGGTGTGCCCTCCCCCACCGTGCAGCCAGCTGGGTGCTGGATCCCCCTGGAAGGTGCCAGGACACAAGGAAGGATTTCAGGGACACAAGCAGTGGTTTTCCTAGCCCTGTGCTTTAACAGGTTACCATTATGCACCTGGATGCTCTAAAACAAAAGCTTTCAAGGCAGATTTTCCCCATCTCCCCTCCTCCTGTGCTGGGGAAGGGCACAGGAGGATGCTGAGTGTGCCAGGCAGCCCCGGGCACTTGGAGCCTGTCTTTTCCTCCCTGGATTCCTTGGAGACTTGCTGGGGCTGGAGGCCTGCAGGGGAGGGGTCTATTGTAGCAGCTTGGCAAGGCCACAGTCAGCCCTGCTCACAAGGGACAGGACATCCCAGCTGGTATTTCCTAAACAAAAAGCTGTGTGAGCTTTGGGAGAGCAAAGGGAGTGTGACCTCTGGGGAGAGCCCGTGAGGAGGGTGGCTGTGGGCCAGGACCCAGCCCCGCTTCCAGGGCTCCTTGCAGGAAGGAATTTCTCGCTTCCCTCCTGCCTTTCCTGAGCAAACAGCCCCAATTTGGGAGCAGGCAGCCCTTCCCACCCTGCGAACCCACCGCCAGCCAAGCGCCTCCCCACTGCCTTGATAAGGCAGCGAAGGGCAGAGAGAAAGGAACTGCTATTTCTGTGTCACTGAGAGCAGCATTTTCGTGCCACAGAGGCCACGTGGGCCTGTGTGTGCTGAGAGTGTGTGCTGGCAGCACCCTGGGTGTGTTGGATGCCATTCCAGTTCCTTCCTCTCCTCCCCAGGGCCAGTGTGTGGCTGGTGTTGGGCACACGCTGTGCTGGTTTCCACCACTCGCCCACAGCACTCAGAGGCTTGAACTCCACTCCTCTTCCTCAGGGAAAGCATCACTTGTGGTGCTCTCAGCACCCTCTCCCTGCTCCCAGCCGTGTCCTGAAGCTGCAGGAATGTCTCCTGGGTCACAGTGCACCCCTCAAACCCAAGGCTTGCCTCGAGCAGCAGCTAATCCCATGTGCCTTGCAAAGCTGTGGGGAAATGGCAAGCACAGCCACGGTCCCAGGAGCACCTTTGTACCTCCACAGGTTTGGGGCTCCCTCAACGTCACCTGGTGGATTTTGGTGCCATTAATTTGGCCAATTCCTTTCCAAGCCCATAGAGATTCCTGGTATTTGCAGTGTCCTGCAGCAGAGACCTCCACAGATAACAGTGTCCATGGAAAGATGTGTTGCATCTCCTTCGTGTGGAAACTGCCTCCCACCTAATTTGGTGCCCATCTGGAGAGGGAAGGGAAGGCCAGGGGTCCTCTGTGTTTGCAGCTGTATATGGCAGAGACACTGAGTTTTGTGTGGGGTTGCACTGCTTTAAACGTGGGCTTTGGAATTCCAGGAACAGACTTAAACTGCTGCTGGGATCCTGCTGGATCTGCTTGTTGGAGCAGCTTGGATTTTTTCCCCCAAACTATTAATTTGTAAATTATCCAATTAATGGCTGTTCAAGCCAGATCATCTCATCCCCCAGCTGCTTGCTGCACATTTCAAACAGCTTTAATATTTGCCAGGTGGGACTTGGCAAAAGCCACATTGATGCTCTTCTCTCTGTGATTCTTCTCTCTGTGAATCCTGCTCTGTAGAACTCCAGTTTGCTCATCATGGGAGCTGGGCCTTCTGGTCTGCTGTTCCTCATATTCCTTCAAGAATCCTTAAAGAAACACCAGGATCACACTTGCCACCTTCCACCCGTCTGGCACCAGGAGCAGCAGTTGGTTGGGGGATTAGTTACTCAGTGAGTTCATCCCTGAGCCCTCTGGACTGCTGTTGGAAACCTCCTTGGCCTGCTGAGTTATTCCTTTTCGTGTTACCAGCTACAAACCTCCTCCTATTTAATTAATTTTGAGTGAGTTCTTTAGCTTTTTTTCCCCCCTCTTTTTTTTTTTTTTTTATTTTAAATTTTTTTTTCAATCCCAAAGCAACATGTAAACAACTCCATAGTAACCTCTGGAGTACATGAGTCATTCAGCTTTTCTGCCACAGGACATACTCCCTTGCTCCTGCCTGCTCTTGTGTTTCCAGATTAAAGGAGACAGTTACTCATGGTTTCCTACTGAGTGTACCAGTGTTGAGTCCGGCCCTTTTTTATGCTCTGTGTAACTTTCCCCCTTAGAGAGAGATCCTCAACCCCTCTGGGACCTTCCATGCTTGTCATCCATCCCTCTCCTCTAAAGTTTAAAACTCATACCAGTTTCTTTTCACTGGTAGCTGGACTAGGTTTTGCTTTTGTAGGAGCCCTCCCTCACATCTGGACCCTGTAGCAGAAGGAATTTGTGTCACCTCTGGTCCCACATGCACTTCCCAACACCTGAGAACCCACTGGAGGTGCCCAAACCCACCTGCAGGCAGAGTCCTGACCCAAAACATCACCTAAAATCTCTCTGGATGAGGACAAAACTACCCCCCTTTTCACACAACTCCAGGGTACGTGAGCACCTGATTTCTCATGTTTTAAACATGGTTGTGCCCAGAAATTTGGTTTAATCAGGATCTGGACTGGATGGAGGAGGGGATGGGGACTTTGCTTGGATCCTGTTCCATCCCTGGCTCACAGAGCAGATCCTTGTTGATGGGGCTCAGCCAGGAGCTGGGGCAGGAGAGTGACCAGGGCGGTTTGGGGGCTCTGGCACCAACACCCAGGATGTGGGACCTTCATCAGGCATCACAAGCCACACTCAGACTGATCCCTCCGAGCTCTTCTGCAGCTGCTGCGAGTGGGACACCCCAAATCCTGCTGTTCCCGAGAGCAGCCTCAGCACAACAGGACAAACCCGCAGGATCTGTAACATCCCTGGGGGATTTTTCTCTCCGCTTGTGGAGCAGCATCCCCTGGGCAGCCTTTAGAGAACTGTCAACCAGCGATCCCCCGGACAAACCCTCCTCAACCCCCACGGCCCTGGAGTCGAGCCTGCCCTCGAGTCCCTCCCACAGACCTCAGCCCATCCTCTCCCATCCCATCCCTCTCCCGTCCAAACCCGGCAGAGGGAGCTCTTCAGCTTTTTCTTTTTCTTTTTTTTTTTTCTTTTTTTTTTTTTTTTTTTAAAGAATAATTAAATAAATAATAATTTAAAAATGGAACAATGAAAGTTTTCTGGGAGGGTTGGTTGGAAACTCCTCCGAGGATCAGTCCTGCGGCGTGTGAGAAGCTCCAGGAGCAACCTGCCAGCCCGACACATCCCCTGGGAACGTGGGACTGCGGTGGGAAGGGTGTCACCTCCCCGGGTGTCACCCCTCCTCTCCGAAGAGGGGAACGGTCACCAAAACCACCTCGGAGCGCTCTGGGGCCGCGCTGGGATAGAGCGGGATATAACGGGAACATGATTCACCGCCCTGGTGTTACAGGGTGGTGTGAGCAACCGCTGGAGCTGGAAAAAGCAAGTAAAAAGTGAATTTACTGCCAGCTCCGTGTGTGTGGGACCGGCTGGCGGGGCTGTCTCCTCGAACAGGCGTCGGGGCCGTCCCGATTTCCATCAATGTTCCCGAGGAAGCCATTCAGCCCCGGGGCCAGTTCCCAAATTTCTAGGGGTACATGGTGCCCCACTGCACCCCTGTGGGTCCAGCACCCCTCCTGGGACACGGGCTGGGTGTTCCTGGAGCAGCACCTCTGGGTTTGGGCCAGCTCCTGGTCTGCCAGCCCCTGCTCCTGGTTCCATAGCTCCGAGCCTCCTGCTCCAGATCCCAGGGACTGTCCTCTTTGGAAGCACCTTGGCAAGGATTTGAACTGGGACTGCTACAGCTGGGCAGTGCTGCTCCACCTCCCCCAGTGATCCAGCGCTCTGGCACCTGCCCAGGTTGGCAAAACTCAACCATCTCCCCAGTTCTGCTGCCAGAAACCAGGAGGGAATTTTACCGTCGGGTTTAGAGGGAGCTGGGCAGGTTTAATTGTTGGACACCACAAAAAAGTTGTCTCAGGTGCTTCCAGGCTCCAGCACCTGCCATCGGTGCTACAAAGTGACAATTGGATGCTTTCCCTGCCATTCAAATGGTGACATTTTGGGATGAGAGGACTTGGGATAAGATGACCTGGCACCGCTGGCTGCCAGGTCACGGCCCCTGGACTAGGGAGGTGCAGCAATGTCATGGTGGGGCACTCAGCCTGGCTCAGCAACACAAAGCACATCAACCCTGGTCTTTTTGGTGTCAGACTCAGCTTTGTTTTGCATGGGAAGGGATGGGGGAGATGTTCCCATGATCCATGAATGGGTGATGAAGAGCCAGGGCAGCACCTCTCCTCCCTCCCAGCCCATCCCATGTGCCAGCCCTGCTCAGTGTGGGTGCAACACTGCTCCCAGCACATCTGTCCCAGCTCAGTGGCTTTCCTCAGCTGGCAACCATGGGACTGCACAGCCCTGAGCCTGGGTCCCCAGAGCCCTTGGGAAGGACCTTGGGAAGGACCTGGCTCCCTCAAGTCCTTTCCAAGGTGCTAGAGAAGGTCCTTGGGAAGGACTCGGCTCCCTCAGGTCAATCCCAAGCCTCCCTCTCACAGCACTGGGTGTGGCTGGCCTTGGTGATGGGTGAGGAATAGCTGTCACCCCTCATCAGGCCTGCACACCCCTCTGCCACAGGCAGTTCCAACCCATGAGCTCCCAAATCCATCGTGGTTTTCCAGTTGCTCCTCATCCCTTGTGCTCCAAGCAAGCAGCTCAGCCCCCCTCCTTGGGTGTTCTCACCCAGAGCCATCAAGTACAAACATCCTCAGGATAATTTTTGGCAATGTCAAAGTTTCTGGCTTCAGATCCATCGCCAGGACTCGTCATTCCATGTGGCTGCTTTCCCCTCCCCTCGCTCCCACCAGACCCTGCAGTTCTCTTACACAATTTTAGGGCATCCACACAACAACCAACCTGTTATCCAGGCCTTGCATTCCATTTTTACAAGGTGGGACCACAGTTTGCACACCACAGCCTCACCCAGCTGCCACCCCCACCCATGCCAAGCCCTGCAGCACCTTCATCCTCATCCTCATCCCCCACCAGCACCACGAGCACCACGACCATGTGTGTCTCGTGGCTGCTGCTCACTCAGGTCCCTCTCCAGGCCTGGGGCCACACGTGTGTAACACAGGACTTGGCCTCAGCAGGGCTTGGGGGTTATATTTTTATTAAAAGCAGCAAGAATTGATTTCCTCTCCCCTGTGACCTGTTGCCATCAGTGCCCATGGATGGCTGTGAACACTGGCACTGATGGAACAGTGTACCCTGCCCTTCTCCCACCACTACAGGGGGAACTCTGAATTCTTGCTCTTCATTCGCAACTTTAAGGTCTCTTTTTTTAGCAGGGAGGAAACTACATCAAATGCCAAGGACTTTTCAAGACTTCCATCCAGTTTATGTCTGTGCCCAGGCAGTTTGTTGCCCATCCCACTGCTCACTGCCCTTGCTGAGGGTTGGGGATTTTGGGTGGCTGCACTGATGTCATGTGGAGGGTCCAGAGCCACCCAGGAGATGTGGGGTGAGCAAGGAAGGAGCTGCCATCTCTAGGCTGGGCTGATGCACTTGCTGGCACAGGTGGAGAGGAGTTTGGGACCTTCTCTGTCCAAAACCTGCCTGTGCTGGGATCCCTGCTGTGGTGTCTTCACCAGCCCCGTGACCACCAGGAGATGACCAGCAGGGACTGACCCTAAAGTACAGCTGCTCCAGCTGCTGCAGGCACTGAGGTGGGACCTGCAGAGCAGGCTGAGACCTGGAGCTCAGTGGACACGTCCTGCAGGGCCATAGGACAACCCTGGCAGAGGAAAGAAAATCCATTCCCTCCTCAAAGCTGAGGAAGGCTGTCCTGTGCCCAGATTTCCAGTGTAAGCTTTACTTGCAGCCCAGCCCTGTGTGATGCATGTGGGCACCCCACAGACACTGGAAGCAAAGCAAAGAAGGCTTGTGGCAAAAGCAGAAAGTGAATCCTGATTTCTTGGGCAGGAGGAAAGAGCCCTGGAAGGATTACATTTCACAGGACTTTCTTTTTGCAATATTGGTTTGTATCACATTAAAGTTCAGACTCTCTTTTCCCCAGGGTTGTTCTACAACTGCCTGACTGGAGGGTAGAGCCAGGTGGGGGTTGGTCACTTCTACCAAGTGACAGGATGAGAGGAAACAGCCACAAATTGTGGTAGAGGAGGTTTAGATTGGCTCTTAGGGAAAATATTTTCACTGAAAGTAAAGGAAGGCATTGGAAGGGACTGCCCAGGGAAGTGGTGGAATCACCATCCCTATAAGTGCACAAAACACATGTGGGTGTGGCACCTGGGGACGTGTTTAGTGGTGACATGGTGGTGCTGGGGGAAAAGTTGGACTTTGTGACCTCAGAGGGCTTTTCCAACCTTAACAATTCTATGATTCTTCCTGGAATTAGGTGATTTCATG
Source organism: Pseudopipra pipra (assembly GCF_036250125.1). NCBI lineage: Eukaryota > Metazoa > Chordata > Aves > Passeriformes > Pipridae > Pseudopipra > Pseudopipra pipra. Next base: position 2,649,965 of record NC_087567.1, read on the forward strand.
GCCTGACAAAGATCAGGGTGGCTTTTTCTCCACAAGCAACTAGAGAGCTCAGGGGTATCCCACCTGCCCCCCTGCCCCCAAACACCAGAAGCAGCAGGTATTCCCTGCTCACAGCCTGACTCCCTGGGCAGGGAATAGCACAATGGCCTGTTATCCTGCTTTTCACCCTCCTACTGAGTGAGATCCTTTCACAGAGGAAAATCAGAGCCCCACACCTGAGCCAAACACACCATGTCATTGAGCCCTTGAAATTAAAAGTGGCTCAAGCATAAAACTCACCAAGCTGGACTACAAATCAAGCCTCTGCTTTCAGGCAAGCCCAGCTGGCTTATAAATCACTCCCTCCTCGCTTAATAATTTGTATTAAGAACATCTTCAAATTCATGTCCTCAGGTCGAAAAGTCCATTAAAACGAGAGTCCAAACGACTAAGGGAGGATTTTACATCTGTATCCAAGTTTGCAAGCAAATATAGGCATTTGTAGGAAGAGCTGTCATCCTCAAAGTATTTCTGCAAAAAAAGAATAAAGCCCAGGCAGGGAATGACTAATGGGAAAGGGCAGGAAAGGGCTGATCCATGGGCTGATCCATGGGCTGATCCATGGGCTGATCCACGCTCGAGCTGCAAGGAGTTTGGCTGTGGCTGCCTGGCTCCACCTTGACCTATGCAAATCTGGTTGAGTGAAGGCAGATTTCTTAGGAATATACAACTTTTCCCTGTTTTCTACTGGCTCTTTGCCAGGCTGGGAGGGGAGGGTGTGCAGCAGTGAGGGGGCTCACGGGGTCTGTGCCGTGCTGGGGACCACAAAAGGCAGCGGAATTGCCTTTGTGTCCTTTGCTTCTGAAACACCAAAAAGTCTGCCTGGGTTTTTTTTCCATGTTGAAAAATCCCTTATAAAATAAATTCCTGAGGCTGCTGAGAGCAGGAGAAATTCGACTTTCCGCACATTTTCTGCAGGAGGGTATCGAGGGTCTGGGATCCCTTCACTCTCCTCCCTGTGCATGCACTCAGGATTTCTCCCAGGAAAAGGGGGTTTGGGAATAGGTTCATGTCTCTGTGAAGTTTGGAAGGTGGGAAGACATCATCCATGGGATTATGTGTCCATCTGCAGCTGGGAGAGCCAGGCAGAGGAGCCCCACAGAACAGGGCTCTGGGGTACTTCCCCTCACAGCAGGAGCTGTTTTTCAGTTTGAAATCACCTTCCCCCTGTTCTTCACCTGCTCAGCCCCTGGGCAGAGGGGTTTCATGGCCCTGTGCAGCTTGCATAGATTTGGGATGGATTTCATCCATTTTTTGAATGTCAGCAACTGCTTTAACTGAGGCTCAACAACACCCAAAGGTGTGGAAGCACCAGGAGCTTTGCAATTCCCTGGGTGGATAACTACAGACACAACCCTCCTCTGCCTCCTGAGCATCCTCTCCTGGCTGGGAGCAGCCCCAGATGTGAACTCCACAGGAACTCAGGTCTCTCCTAGTCTAAATATGCATTGGAAGGAAATTCCAGCTCAGGCCCCTCCTGGCAAAGCTCTCGGCTCTGCTCTTGTGGTTTGAGCACGCAGGACCTCTGACTTGCAGCTGCAAATATCTTGTAGTTACACAAGAGGAAGCAGCACAGCTCATGTGCCTGGGAATTATCCCGTGTCCTAAAGCTTTGCCGGGCCTGGAAGCCATCTGTGTGACCCTTCCCGGGGTCAGAGGGGAGACATTCCGTTTTTCCCGTGTCATTCGGGATAAAAAGCCAAATATTGGTGCTCACAGCCCTGTGTGGGGACACTGTGAGCTATTTTTTTTAAGACATGAATTAGCAACGCCCGAGTGAGCGCAGCCAGCAGCCTCGGGGGCCTGCAGGCACACGGCTGGGGATGTGTGGGATGTGTGGGATGTGTCACAGTCCTTCAAGGAAAGGGCAAAAAAAAATAAATGAGCACAAGTGAAAGGCTGAAACCTTGCAAGTCTGCAGGACTCAGCAGCTGCAAGGGGAAATGGGAAGGATTTCAGTGTCTGGAGAGATTAAAGCATGGACATGGATCCATGTGGAAGTGCTGGCTGGACACTCTAAGATGGGCAATTTATGGCAGTTCATGACATACATTGGCTGGTAGTGGAACAGTATCAGCCATCAGCAACCACAGCAGAAGGTTAAAATTCACTGATTTACATTTTAGTCACTTGGTTTAAACCAATCCCATACAGGTGAAGTCAAATTCACCGAATTTTGACCCCATGGACCACCCATGAACACCCACCCACGAGCACCCACCCACACCCAAGGAGTTGTGGTGCCCCAGATGGGTTTGAGGTGCCCAGCTCCAGACGTGACAACCCACTCCCCAAAGAGCCTGTTTCTCCACAGTTACAACAGAATAGAATATTACTCTCAATATTTAATTACTCAGGACAGAGCTGTGCATCTCCTGGCTGCACCTCTTCTTCCCACCAACACAAACACAAGCTGGGGATGTGCCAATAAACCAGGGTATATCCCAGCCTTCCAGAAAAGGTTCTGCCTCTGCTCCCTGGGATGGGATCTTTGGGGGAAGACCTGGCTGGTTGTGTAGTCCCATGATAAGGAAAGGTCGTCATGGGCTCGTTGTGTTGGACCAATCCAAAGCCATGGAGCTGAAGGCTTTTATCCTGGGTTTTTATTTGGGAACTGCCCAAATGTGGGTGAAGGGACAGACTTTTTTTGGGTGCACAAGGTGAAAGACAAGAGGCCAATGTGGCCATGGGTGGACAGAGCAAGGCCATGACAGCCTGGGTGACAAAGCTCCCCCCCTGTGCCAGCGGGTGCCAGGGCCCTTGTTTAAGCCTCCCAAACTTTCTCCTGAATCTCCATCCTCTGGAGATGCCACTGCCAAGATGAGGTTTTGAGTCTCAAACTGGCACTTTGCTCCTCCAAGAAAAAGTCCAAGCCATGAATGAGGAGAGGGGGAGTGGGGCTGATTTGCATTGGAACATTTCCTACAGGGAATAAATGAGGCAGCGTGAGGAGGGGAGGAAATCACCCTGGAGAGGCTGCTTGTTTATCACTACTCACGCTGCTCACAGACAGGAAAAGTGGTCCCTGACTTCCCCCATCCCCTGGCAATCCGAGAAGTTGTTTTGATGTGTCGGGAGAGGCGTTGGAACTGTCCGAAACACCCACGGAGAGACGCGTGTTCCCACCGCTCCCGCCCCGCCGAGCGGCCGGGGCTGACTCAGATTTCCCGGAGATCCTCTTATCTCGTCCTGCCCAGCGCTCGCTCGGCAGCGAGGGCGAAGCAGCAGCCCCTGGAAAGGCCCTTGGAAAGGCTGCCCTCTGCCCTTTCACAGCCTGCTGGGGTTTCCTGGCTCTGCGGCTCCCACACACCCCGAGAGCTGGAAAAGCCGCTGGAGCCGCTCCTGGGGAGGGCTGGGGGGATGTGGCACATCCCGGGCCACAGTGACCTGGGGGGGCTCCAAGGTCGGTGCAGGTCTGTGTCCCAGCTCAGCTTCTCCGAGCAGGGAATCCCAGAATCCCAGGATATGCCGAGCTGGAAGGGACCCACAAGGATCATCCAGTCCAACCCTCAGCCCTGCACAGGCCCATCCCCAAGAGTCACCCCCTGTGCCCCAGAGGATCAGCCAAACCCTCCTGGAGCTCTGGCAGCCTTGGGGCTGTGCCCACTGCCCTGGGGAGCCTGGGCAGTGCCCAACCAGCCTCTGGGGGAAGAACCTTTTTCTAATATCCACCCCAAACCTGCCCTGGCACAACTCCAGGCCATTCCCTGGGTGCTGTCCCTGGTCCCTCCAGAGCAGAGCTCAGTCCTGCCCCTCCTCTGCCCCTCCTGAAGAAGCTGGAACTGCAAAGAGTTACATGTTCAGTTGGGCATGGCCAAATAATCCTGCCCAGTCCTGGAAACCCCTCGGAAAGCTCCGGGACACTTCCATGAGCGTGTCATGACATGGGACCCCTCTGGCATCATTTTTCCATCACACTGTGGAAATTAATGCTGAGAGCTTTGCTGGAGCTCTGGGAAAGCCAGGATGAGAAACTCAGTGTCACAGAATCATAGAGTCCCAAATGGTTTGGGTTGGAAGGGATTTTAAAGACCAACCACTTCCAACCCCCTGCCATGGGCAAGGACACCTCCCACTATCCCAAGGTGCTCCAGGCCCTGTCCAACCTGGCCTTGCCAGGCCTGGCCTGGGTATCAAAGCATACAGCCAACACTATTATCATCAAATTATTACCCTTGTTATTTTCTTATTTTCTTGCATGTGGGGTCTGCTCTCTGTGTTAACCAAGGACTACGGGGAGGACTCTGGGCTGACAGGAGACCTCGTGTCAGGATCTGTGGCCATGGCCAGAATTTTGCACTTTTCTTCATGGCTTCCTTTTTTTTTTTTTAATCTGTGGCCAGTTGTTTTCTTTCCTCCCTGTAATGTGACCAGTGTGACATTTGGGTTCTCCAATCCCTTGCTGATGTTCCCTGCCACCTGGAGCTCTGCCATGGTGTCCCTGTCCTCTGGCTGCTGTGCTCCTGCCCAGAGGGGGGGGATGGTTTCTCACCAGTCACAAGGACATCAGGCCATCATCCTCCATGTTGCCCCAAATTATCCCATTGTGTTGGAGGCAAACCTCATCTAGACAGGTCAAGGTGTGTGAGAAATGAGCAAAATGCACAAATTTAGGAAAAAAATGCCACCAAACACACACAAAATATCATCTTGACCTGGCAGCGTTACCACCAGGGGCAGCTTTGGTGTCTCTGACACTGTGAGTGCACTTTCCTGTTGCTGGAGACACCCTCAAATGTGGGATTCCAGCCCTTCTCTGTGACTGGAGACCTTCTTTGTGTCAGCCCAGCCCTGAGGGTCTTGTAACCAGATGGAGGAGGAGGAATTCAGGTGATGCAGGACAGAAAGGGTTTTTCTGGGGCTGGGGATGTCCTCAGCTCAACTCCTCTGACTTGCAACTTTCTCTGACCATGAGAAGATCTCCAGGCTTTGACCACAGCTCCAGTATTGTCCCTGTTGGAGGAACTGGGCTGCCTTGGCTCCCTGCCTCAGTTTCCCCAAACAGAGCTACCAGTGTACCTACCTCACAGGAGCAGAGGACACACAGGGACAATGTTGTGCTGGACACAATGCCACCGTGCTTTCCCCCTCTTCAGAAAGTCTGGATCACACCAGCATCCCACCTCTGGGTTGGAGTGAGACCTCTGGGATGTGATCCTGAGCAGGACCCAGCCTGGCCCTACAGGCATTGCCCTGTTGGATCCCCCTCGCTGTGCACAGAATGAGCACCTCTGGCTACGAACAGTAAATCCTGGAAGTGGTTACATCCCTCCTGCACACTGCAAAGGCATCTGGAAAGGGCCCCAGCCCGGGGAAGAAGGATGGTGTGGGTCAGTGCTGCGTGGTGGATCCGGCTCTGCAGGGACAGGGTTTAGTGGAAGTGATGTGGCCCAGCCTGGCCAGGACGGGCTGGATCCGTGTCACACCAGGAGGGGCTCTGGCTCCCTGCCCTGCCAGAGCCCAGCCTGGAGCCACGATGGCTCAGATTGTCCTCATGCTGCTTTTTCCAGAGCAAGGCTGGAGCGCCTCTTCCCGGGGCTGGGGGCTCCCAGAGGAAGTGATTATTCATTTCCAGGAATGTGTGAACCAGGGAGAGCTCCTGGAAACCTCCTTAGTGCTTGATGTCAATGTGTTTCCTCAGCGCTGGACTTCTGTGTCCTTTGGGGCCAGAGAACCCTTTGGCATCACTGCCTGGTGCCATCCAGGCTGCCTGGGCAGCTCCAGGCTGGGCTGATCCCTGGAATAGCACTGTCCCAAAGTGGCCAGAGGTGGGTGGCTGCAGAGCTGCCAACTCCTCCTCCACAGGGACAGGCTCTCCCAGGGCAAGGACTGGTTTCCAGGAGTGTAGATAAATCATCCCAATGGAAACTCTTCCCTGAACTTCTCTGCTGCTCTTACACCAGCACAAGCTCAGCATCCACAGGACCTGTCGCAGTTTAACTACGCACTGAAAAAACCCTCTTTTTGCTTATTCTGAAACTGCATCCTCCTACTTTCATTAATATGACCTTGCAGGATGGAGACCTGCTTTTCTTCCATCACAGCTGCCTTGGAGAGCTGTTCCTTTCAGCCACCCCTCTGCTGTCATCTCTGGGATGGGCAAACAACATCCCCAGTGCAGGCGACTCGCAGCTTTCTCAGGTGGAACAACATCATCCGAAGCTCTAATCCCTTTTCCTCCCCTCACCCTTTCTCCCCTGGGCTGGGGGGAGCTGGGTGCACCCACCAGCCCTCCTTGCCTCCATCCCTGCTCCTCCCAGCACAGGGCTGGGACACGCTGGGGCTGGGACAGGGTGACCTCAGCGCCGAAACTCCTGGCTGGGCCTCAGGGCTCTGCCCCTGGGTGTTCCCCAAACGCCTCTTTATTTACGATGCTCCATGAAAACAGTTACTGTCACTACCAAAGAGGCTCAGCTGCAGAAGCCCCCAGCTTCCCTGGAAGGAGGGACAGAGCTGCCAGACTGTATCCAGGCACAGCTGCTGGTAATGGGGATGGTGACAGCTCGTGTAATCCCCGACCACTGCCTGTCCCAGAGAGGGGCTGCTCTGGGTGGATAACCAGCCCCTCTCCCTCTCCTGGGGTTGTTTCAGGTGGAATTGCTGGGCTCAGTTGAATTTGCTGGGTTCTGCCTGCTGTCTTTGGGAGCATCCTCCCCATCCTGCCCCACCTCGGTCCCTTCCGGCTCCCACCCTCTGCCCCTGCCATGGGCGTCCCCCTCCCTCTGTCTGACTGCACTGCTCAGGATTGTGGTTATTAAAATCTGCCCAAAAATAAGATGAAGGTTTGCTCTCCCTCCTCCCCATCTGGCTCAGCCTTCACCCTTTCTTTAAGGACATGGAGAGGTCACATTGCTGCTTCCTCTGGCCACTCAGGGGTGATCCCATGGGAGGGGAGGCCAGCAGGGAGGAGACATATCCACGGGTTTGGGTGCAGGATTTGTCCTGGCATTACCAGTCCTGCCTGCTGGGAGAGCCCCGGGGCGGGCAGTGGCTGCATGGGTGGTCTGTCCTCTCCTCCCTCCACAGCCAGGAATCCCTCGAGGCTCTCATGGCACGAGAGGCACCATTACACACTTCCCAAACTTGCTGCTTCTTGCCAGAGACATTACTCAATCCAGACACAGCAGGAGCGTCCAAATCCCTATCCCATGTGCAATCGGGTAAGAATTACACCCAGCTTCCTGCAGGGAGCCCTCACCCACCTGCTGCAGGTGCAAATCAACTCCTTCCATGAGAGCAACGTGTTCCAGAGAGAAAACATCAGAAAACATCTATTTTTGTGCCTAAAGGCACTTGTGGGGGGGACTGACCTGGTGAGACATCACAGACAGCGTGAGGGGCTGCAGGGGGAAGTGGTTCCCTCCTGTCCCCTCCTGTCCCCCATGCAGGGACCAGGAGAGGGGAAGCACAGCAGCTCTGGTTCAGAGCACACACATCCCTGCACTGCAGCAGGGAAGGAGGATCAGGGACAGGATGAAAGCCCTGTAACTCCCTGGTGAACGGCCTCTTGCCCAGCCTCCTCCCACAGGCTCCACTTCTGCAATTTGTCATAGGAAGAGAAATGGAAGCTCTGGGAAGAATCACAAGCTCCAGTTTGTCATAAGAAGCAAACTGGAAGCTCTGGCAGGAATCAGAAGCTCCCTAAGGCTTTGTGTAGGGAGTATCTATGAGGTCACCCCGTTCCTGCTCCTCCTATTGCAAAACATTCCCCTCTGTGGCTTTTCAGTGTAAGACACAATCTGCCCTGAATCCATCTCCTGCTCCAGCAGGCTGCAGCTCCTGAGGCCAGGCTGGATATTCTTTAAGTACATGGAGGTAAAAGCAGAATATTTAGAAGTCCCAAGGGTCTGTGAGTTGATACACAATCACCACTGAGCCAGGTAGGCTCTGATCCACAGCAGTGCTCCGTGGCTGTGCTGGGGTTTGGTGCTGCTCTGCACCCTCTGCACGGACACACTCACCCATGTCCAGCGTGTGGGGATGCAAAGACATGCTAAAGGCAGCAGCTGGGCTGTTATTTCATGGTTTAGACCAGTAGCCAGCTTTTACAGGACCCAAGACGAGCTCCCTGTGCCTGCAGAACTTGTCTTGTCCCAAAATATGTATTAGCTTTGCTTCTGTGTGGATGTTCTCCTTGTTATAGTGGTTTTCCTACACCAGTGTGTGATGGAGATGTAAGATAGTCAGGTGTTCATGTGTGTCCTTCCCACACAGCTCCTCAAAGCCTCCCTTTCCACAGCCTCCAACAGCAAACGTGGTTTCTCCCAAGACTGGAACAGCCAGTGGGCACTGCGGGAGGAGCTGTCTGGATGCTCATGTAATTAATGCATCCAAAAACGGGAAGCTGAGATGTTTGGGATTGACTTTGGTGCACACTGGCCTGCAGAAGGGTATAAAATGCTGCTGGAGGCTGGGAGAACTGGGCTAGCTGGTCTCCTGAGGCTGCAGGAGTTTCTGGGTGGGATTCCCTCCCTCCCTCCCTGTAGCACACGTGGTGTCGAATGAGCAGGTTCTGGTTAACGATGGGTTTAATTTGGGTTTCAAATCCCGAATTTCTGGGAGCCAAAGGAATGAGCTGATGAGCAGCACCTGGCACGAGCAGTCCCTGGGCATGGGCTCATAACATGAGAACATTTGGGGCTTTTTAAGGTTTCTTTTCTTGCCTCAAATCTCCGAGGCATTTCTGGATGTATCACCCCTGACGGACCAAGCCTGTTTGTGCAGAGCAGCTTAACATACATTCCTGCTATTAATTAAACTTCCAATCTGTCAGCAAAATAGGATGTTTGCTGGGTGGAGCCACAGATTAATTCCAGCTTTTTGGACACCCAGGCAGGTGTGATAACCATGGGATAGACTCATCTGAATTATCTGGGGGGCAATATCCATGGACTGGTGACCTGCTCCAGGGTGTGCATGGGCCAGTGTTGGTTTAGGCATTTAATTGGTGTTGCTTTGAGAGGGCTGGATGTGGGTATTTTGTTCACACAGGATGTAGGAAGGATGATATCATAGCATCATATCATGGAATCCCAGAATGGTTTGGGTTGGAAGGGACCTTAAAAATCATCCAGTTCCAACCTCCTTCCATAGGCAGGGACACCTTCCACCAGCCCAGGTTGCTCCAAGCCCCGTCCAACCTGGCCTTGGACACTTCCAGGGATGGGGCAGCCACAGCTTCTCTGGGCAACCTGTGCCAGGGCCTCCCCACCCTCACAGGGAAGAATTTCTTCCCAATATCCCTGCCCTCTTTCAGTATCAGTTGAGCTGTGTGTGCAGCACAGGCTTCAGGAGCAGAGTCACAGAGGGAGCAGCACCGAAGTGACCAGAAGGACTTTTTCTAGTCAAGATTTGTAGTTTCTGGAGAGCTGGTGTGGGAGGAGGATGGTGATACAGCCCTTGCACTGCCACAGGAGTGCACACAGGATCTGGATCAGCTGCCCAGAAAAATGCTTGTCCTTGTGGGGAGGTAACCAGGGGAGAAAGAAAAGTTTGGAGAGACAGATGAGGCTGTACAAGGGCCATGTACAGGCCAACAGGAACAACTGGAGACATCCAGGCTGATTTTAGGGTTACTTCCTAAGGAAATGAGCTCTGTAGCAGTGCACTGAGTGCCTCTGCCCTGGTAGCCTTTATCCAGCTGGCTGATCCAGCTGAAACCCAGCAGAGAAATTCCCCAAGACATTTCAAATGCCCTTTTAAAGGTGTGCAGTGGGGGCTGGAGCAGGGCTCAGCTGATGGCTCTGACTGAGGAGGTGGCTTTGGGGGATAAAAGCACCTCCAGCAGCTGGGCTGACTTCCACCTCTCACTTCATCAGGTGCTGCTGCTGAAATACTTTTGTGCTGTCATAGGCACCCAACAATGGTTGGATTCCTGGGTGTGTCCTGGGGCCTAATTCCAGCAGAACTTGCCCTGCTCCAGGCTTGGCTGCAGCATCCACAGGTACTGGGGGCTGAGGGCATGAAAATGGGGATGGGTGAGGTTGGGACTGGAAGGAGAAAGCAAGGGAAGGTGGCTTAGAGAAGGGAGTGGTGAGCTGGGTCTGAGGGATCAGCAGCCTGGAGGGAGGGTGTTGAAAAGGAAAACAAAGGAGTGTCTGCAGCCCCTGGCTGTGCCCACTGCCCAGCTCCCAGCTGGCAGGGGGTGACACTGGGATTCTCAGAGCAGTCCCACGCTTTACATGCTTGTTTTTTTGGTGGTGCAAAGCCAAGTGCTCTGGGTAAGGAGAGGTGGAAAAGTGTGTGCAATGGGGTAACTGGAGATGAGGAGCACCCCCAGTGCAGGCAGCTGGGTGTGTGCCCAGGGTGGGGGAATGGCTGGAACCCCAGGCAAGGAACTGGGAACTGGCACCAACCAAGGCCCTGTGGTGCCAGCTGAGGGCTGGTCAGTCACCCTGGGATTCTGCAGGAGCCAGGGAACAGACCCCAGACACAAAAATAACCCCTGGAATGGGTATGTTGATTGTCAGGGAACAAAAGCCAAAGGATTCTGTTGGTTGGGGTCCCTCCCTGGAGGCACCAGCTCGAGCTGTTATTGCATCACTGCACCACAATGAAGGGACTTAAAGAAACCAGAAGTCTGGGCCTCAGGTTGCCCAGAGAAGCTGTGGCTGCCCCATCCCTGGAAGTGTCCAAGGCCAGGTTGGACAGGGCTTGGAGCAACCTGGGCTAGTGGAAGGTGTCCCTGCCCTTGGCAGGAGGTGGAATTGGATGATCTTTAATGTCCCTTCCAACCCAAACCATTCTGGGATTCTGTGACTATGCTGTGGGAAACCTGGGGCCAGGTTGGTGAGGGAACCTTGTGAGTGTGGGGTGTGCAGGGAGTCAAGGAGGACACCCATGGGGGTCACTTGGAGCTGCCTACTCTGAAGGGACTTGGGTCCCAGCACTGCCAGTCTGAGTGTGGAGTGTGTTAAGGAACACACAGCACTGGAGGGTGAGGCCGAAATTTCTCTCATTGTGCTGGTTTTTTTCCTTTAAAATGCATGACTTTGCCACCTGCCCAGTGCTATTCCAGCGCTGTGAGCTCTGTGTGCACTGCCCAGCACCCAAAGCCCCATTCCAAGCCTTTCAGGCAGGAGCTGCACTCCCAGGCCAGGCAGGGAGAGCACCATAACATCTCTGCAGTAACCCTGCTTGTTGGCAGCAGGGCACCTCCTGCACTCTGCTCCTCACCCGTGGCCCTGAGGGGGGAAAAAGGGAAAGAAAAGTTTGGCCACTCCGCCAAACGCTGATTTGCTTGCTTGGTGCCCCCACTACAGATTCAGTGAGCCAAAGGGGAGCTTTTAAAAGGAAATCCTGGAGCTGTCAGAGCAGGATTAATTTGGCCACTTGACACGGATGGAACAACCTCCTGCTGACACCTTCAGTAAGTAGCCTGTGCACAGGTACGGGCTGCCCGGGGAGGGGGTGGATGGGCAGGATCCTGCCGGTGGTTGCCCAGGGCAGGGATAAAGCAGAGGAAGCTGGAGGATGCCCACGGTGTGCCCCTCCAGCGAGGGCACTTCACCCACGCTGGTCTCCTGCAAAACTCTGGGATTTCTTGCAGTCTTAAATATCTACTGAGCTGAAACTTAAAACTCGGCTGCAGGAACACGGATGAAGCCGCACCTTTGGTGTCTGTGGCTGCCCACGTGGAGATGGTTTTGTGCTGGGAACTGGGGGCTCTGCTGTGCTAAATAAGGTTTAATGTTCTGTTTGACCTTGGTTAGTTGTGCCGGGCCAGCCCTCGCCGTGCGTGTCCTGCAGCTCCCAGTGGAGTCAGGAGTTACCTCCTTAGGGAATGTGGGATGCGCGCCCTGAAATAGCTGAAAATACTCGGATTTTGTTACGGGCAGCTCAGCAGAAAACAGTGAGGCTCATTTAAGTTCTTGTAGCAGGTGCTTCCCGAGGTGTAACTTCCCCGCTCCGGGATGCCCAGTAATTGAGGTTGATTAGTGGCTAATTGGAGCCATTAGTGGCTCGTTTAAGGCTTCGCTGCCCGTGCGATGGAAACGGGCAGGGAACTTGTTTTTGCAGCAGGTAACACAAAAATCACTTTCTGTGTGGCTTGGTGTGGTACGTGTAGTATGAACATCAAACTGTGTGTGTTCACCAGGCTCTGCAGAGCCCTCAGAGCCTGCCCGTGGGTGTCCGGGGTGTAATTCCTACACCTCTGGGTAGGAGGTGATGATGGAGTCTACGGTCTAATTAAGTGATGGTGGAACCTGTAGTGTAATTCTTGGTGTTTTGCATTTTCCTGGATGTTTTCTACCTTCTTGCAGCCATGTATTTGCATGTACCTGCTACATCTCTACATGCTCTTGAGACCCCTACCTGGGGGTGGGAATATTTTGGCTCAGCCTCTGTGGCTGCCTGTGGGGCTGTGTGTGCAGGCAGAGATGCTCTTCCACCTAAGAGGGTCCCTGATGCTGGAGGTGACTCTTGTTGTGCCACAGCCTTGTGGTGGGACCTCTGGGAGATCCTTGTCTCTCTCCCACTCTCAGGACCTTCCTGTAACATTTCCTGCCATCTCTGGCCAGTGAATCCCAGGGCTACACGTGGTCTCTAAGTGGAAAAGCAGGACCACGATCCTGGGCTGTCCTTGTTTTCCCAGCAGAATTTGCAGCACAAGGACGTTTCCATCCGGAGAGGTTGATGTTTTGGTTTAAAAAGCTGGGTGCTGCTCTCTCTGCCCCCAGAGAAACGGGTATGTAGTTGTTCTATGTAGCTGTGCTCACTCATTAACTCACAGATCACCGGGGTATATTTTTTTTGCATGAGTTGCTCAACTAAAGTTTGAAGATTATACAAACAAAAAGAGTATGAAATAGCTGGAAAATGGTGCTGGGATGGGCCATGACTGTAATTTTGCCATAGGACTGGGAGCTGGCTTGATGTTGTTCTGTTGAAGGCACAAACTCCTCTGCTACCTCTAACAGGGTATTTCAGCCTGTGTGCTGTGGAAGAAAATAGCTCAAGGAGCTCCAACCAGCTCTTGAATTGCCTGTTGGTGGCTTGTGGGCTTCAGGTGATGTGTCCCTGGGTGCTGTGCAGAGATCCCCTGGCAGCTGGCAAGGCCTGTCCCCTCTTGGGACACTGCCCTGGTCCTCACAGCCCCCTGTGCCCCTCACAGTGAGGGTGCAGGGAGCCCTGGGGTGCTGAGGCCACCACATCTGACTGGGTGTGTGATCAGCTGGCCTTGGGCTGTGAGACACTTGCCATCCTGAAGGGGAGCAGTTGTTTTTCATCAGGACTCCACAACCCCACGGGCTCCCCCAGGCTGGGGCTGGATGAGGGGTCAGGCTGTCCTGAAGCCAAACAACGTGCTGAGGTGCAATCCTGCTCCAGACATCTCAAGGTGGGTGGGACTGGCTCCCTGTGGGCTCCTTGCTTCCCCTGGATCCTCCAGCCCTGTCCATACACCAGCTGCAGAGGTTTCTGTTGCCAGCCAGGGTTATGTCAGCCCTGCCTGCTGTGGGCAAGGATGCCCTGTGTGCCTCTGGTTTCAGCCTGTTGAGGTTGAGCTGCTCTACAGCCCTGTTTCTTGGGCAGGGATCACTGCTTTTTCCACCTGCAGCTCTGATTTGGTAGCCTGACTTTGTCCCAAGGGATGAGGTGTGTTTCTTGGGGAGCTGCTTTTTCCTTTTCTCCACCAAGGTTTGCTGGGATCGGTGGTCAGGAGTGTTGGAGGAGACAAATGGCATGTGCTGCATGCAGACAGACAGGCAGATGTATGTGTTCCATGCACTTGGAGCCCTGCCCAGGGGAACATAGGAAGCAGATGTTGGATTGGGACCTGCTGGATAAGCCATGGGCCCTCACTTCCTCCCGTGCCTCTGTGGTCTGGGTTGGCCAGAGCTGGAGTCAGTAACTCTGCAGGGGCTCAGGCAGATCAGTGCAGCCCTGGCTGCTTCTGCTGAAAGGAATGTCTGTTCATTTTGGAGTTTGGATAGTGGAAAAAGGGATCCAGAAGGCAGGTTAAATAGGAATTGAAGCATGATCAGGAAATTGAGATGCTCTGACTGCTTTTCCCTATTCTCAAGGAAGCCTGGGGGCTGCTCTAAGGTACCCACGGGCCAGCTGGAGACAGCTGGGTGTGTTGGGTGCTCCTCTGAGAGTCTGTCCTGCCCAGCCAGACCCATCCCCACCCATTCCTTAGACACCACTTGGTTATCTGAGTTCTTCCATCTTCAGCATTGGTTATCTGAGTTCTTCTCCATCTACCCCAGAGCTGGACAAAAGCTGAGGGTTTAACCTTCAGATCTCCTTGAACTTCAGCCCAAAGAAAGACCCAAATGGGTGAGATCCTCAGCTGGGCTCCACAAACTTTCCTCACTTCCACAAGCCAAGGAGCAGGAATTATCTCACTTGTCCTCTGCTGTGCCACCTGATGCTTGTTCCTGTACCATGAGGACTGATAGGAAGGGATGTATCTGGACCATGAAAGAGAGTCCTAATTAAAATCTCTCTGGGGCCATGCAGCCCCTGGGGTGTGCTGGCAGTGCTGCTGTGGTGTGCAAGAGCTGCTCTGCCCACAGGACAGCAGTGCCAGCTCTTGCTGGTGCCCTGTGCCGGGTCAGGTGAGCAGTCATGTGCCAAAATGGGAGAGCAGCAGGTCTGCCTTGGGCTGTTGGGTCTGGGCTGCCTTCACTGCTGACCTCAGGGCATAGAGGAGCAGCAGGGAAAGCTGGGCAAAGAAATATTTCCTCCCCAAAATGTGAGATCTCGTGATTCCAAATGTTCAGGGGCCGTGGGTGTGTGCCCAGCCCAGCTGGGTTGGTGCTGGTGTGGAGCACCAGTGGTCCCAGGCTGGCTCCAAACACTGCTGCCTGTGTCTGCCCCTGGGGTGTGACATTCCTCCCAGCTCTGGCTCCTGGCTGCAGCTTGGATGTGCCAAAGGAACACTGCTGCAGCACAGGGAGGGGTCTGTGTGAGCTGGATGGCTTTCTGCAGCATGGAGTTTCTTTGCTCCTAACAAAAAAACCACAAAAAAACCCCACACCAAAGCCCCAAAAAACAATTAAGGAATTTTATTGTGTCTCAGCCATAGGCTCTCGTTAAAAACCTACCAAGGGTTTGTTAATTCGTGGCTGGAGATGGGAAACAAAGGTTGCTACATGATCAGTTTTGCTGAGAAGGAAAACTTCACTGGAGTGATTTTGCTTTTGGAGTGAGGAACAGCACTGTTGGGAAATATATCCTGAAGAGGATGTTTTGAGGGACTTGTGCCTTTCCTGCTCTAAGCCATATGTGCAGCTGGAGCAGCTTCAGCCCTGGCTGACTTTCAGGGCAGATTAGGAAAACTAATTGGATCCAAATGCCCTGATTTGGCTCCTCTGAATAAGGAGGATCTGAGATCCAATGGGTGGTTTGGGGTGTCAAATGTCTCCTGTGCAGGGTTGAGTGCCACAGGTGATGGGCTGGATGTGGCTGATGGTTTGGAAGGGACTTGTCTCTGGAAGCCCAGCACCTCAGAGGGGCTGAACCTTTTGCAGAGGGAGCTCCAGCCAAGGGTGTGTCACAGCTGGCGACAAAAACCTCTGGATGCTTTTGGACATAGTGGCCTGTTCTTTCATTTGAGGGTGCCTCATTTTTTTTGAATCAACCAGCTTTATGAAGTGTTAATCTGAGACATCCCTTTCCTACCAGCTCAGGGAAAAGGCAGGTTTGTGGGGGCCACTTGTTCTACTGGTTTTGGCTTTTGCCCTCTGTCTCTGCAGCCCGGGGAAGATTGTGTTCTGATTTACACTGTCATGTTTTCTGCAATGCAGATAAGGGCAGGAGCAAGCAGAGGGTGGTGGAAGGCTGAACTCTGGAGGGCTGAGCTGTTCTCCAGGGACAGCTCAGCAGAAATTCAAAGGAATGTTGTCTTGAGCACAGCTCAGGAAGGAGAATGCAGGAAGTGATGAATTCAGTGGTGGACACTCATATTTCTTAGGAATCTTGTGTTGCTGGTGTCCAGATTGAGTTGGTGTTTGCTTCTCTTGGAAATGATATCAAAAGCTTCCTTGCAGGAATGTGTGAGAGATGCAGCAAACTTGCAAGCAAATCCCTTGGGCATCCTGGTGGAAAAGCAGTGCACATTTTTAACTGGGGGTGGCTGATCTGAAGGTTTCAATGTGAGCTCACATGTGTCCTGCTGGCACCTCTGTCCCTGCTGAGCTGCTGCCTGGTGGCCCCTGTCAGCCCACGTGGGCCCAGGGCTGAGTCCTGCTGATGGAGCAGCTTGTACACAGCAACTTGTGTAGAAAAGGATTAACAGTTCCTCTAGAAATCACCCCAAAGCTCTTTGGACCATTTTGGATGTGTTCCTTGCATTTATTTGGCACTGCTGGCCAGCTCCATCAAGCCTGTGTGTATGTCTGGGCAGTGTGAGCACACTCAGCTCTAGCCCTGACCTCCTGCTCACCCAGATTGATCTCCCAGACTTAAATCTTTTTTCCCTTATCCAAGTGTTCCCACAGCTTTCAGAAAGTTGCTGCCATCTAAAGGGTGCTGAAAGGATGCTCTGAAGCTGCAGAACCGTGGAGGTGGTGAACACTTGGGTCAGTGTGTCCCTGTTCACGTTCCAGCATCAATCCTAGGGAAAGGAGCCTGGGGTTGTGCTGATTTGGGGGCAGTCCAAATGTGGCTGTGCTATCTGAAAATCACAGCCTGGTTTGGGTTGGAAGGGAAATTAGAGATCATCCAGTTTAAACCCCCTGCCATGGGCAGGGACACCTTCCACTGTCCCAGGTTGCTCCAAGCCCCGTCCAACCTGGCCTTGGACACTTCCAGGGACGAGGCAGCCACAGCTTCTCTGGGCAACCTGTGCCAGGGCCTCCCCACCCTCACTGTAAAACACTTCTTCCTTATATCTAATCTAAACTGACCCTCTTTTAGCTTTAAAAAAAGGTTTGAAGTGTGCTTTGGGTTTGTTCATAGGGATCAGATGGTGCTCAAGGGAGTCTTGGTCAAAGCCAGAACTGGTCCCTGTAGGAGAGCAGGGCATCCATTGGTCACAGGAATGTCTGTTTGCGGGAATTCATCAGATTTCTGGAGCTTTGTGTGCAGTTACCAAGCCACAGGCAAAAAGCACGAGCACCCTGTGTCCTGAGAAAGCATTTGTTTTGGCTTTTCGTGGCCTGTTTGCAGGACTCTGGGAGGGCTGCAGGGCTCTGGGAGAGCTGCTTTCCCTTCTGATGAGCTGTGTTCTGAAAATGGGGAGAATTTCCTGTGCTGAGTGAAGCTGTTGGTTGACAGAAGGTTGCTGCAGATGGCAGATACAGAAAGGGTCACGCGAGCGGTGACACGAGTGCTCTGACTATTTCCTTGTTGACAGAGCTGTTCTCAGCTTCACTTGTTAAAACTGACTTCCCAGCCCTGGGTCGTAGGGGAAAGGTTTGGTTTGGGAAGGGCTGCTCAGGCACAAAACCCAGTTCACTTGGGAGGGTCCTTCTGCTGTGCTCCTGTGACATTCCTGATGGAATACAGGCCTGTATTTTCCTTTTGAAGATAAATTGTTCTGTGGTGTGCAGCATCCATCAGGGACTTGTAGGAAAATGAATCATCAAGGAGGTGCTTCAATCACTCAGGTCATTCCAGGAGGCTCCCAAAAACACACAAACCCCACCATAACTCAGCAACCACAACTACTTGAGGGAATTTCGTTCCTGGACCTGTAAAACCTTTATCATGGTGTGCAGTCACTGCTGCTCCAGCAGCAGCACTGGAGACCTTGGGGTGGGGGAAAACAAAAAGTGAGGATCTGCTGTAGCTAAACCACTTCAGAAAGTCATTGGAGCAGATAAATGTGCCAATCCACATGGGTGAACTAAGTAGGAGAGCTCCTGCTGCTCGGACACTCCGGTCCCTTCCTGGGTTATGTTTGTTGGGGGTCTGTGTGGGGTTTCCTTTTATGTCTTTGTTCTCTCTTGTTTGTTGTTCAGGAGTAAGGGGCTGGGGAGCCCCATTTGGGTCATCCTGGGTTTCAGGAGGGCGGGCTGGGGATGTTCCCTTCCCGTGGAAGATGAATTGTCCCAAGTGGTGTTTCAGTTCCCCAGGCTGATTTGGCTGCACACTGAACATTCCCACCTCGCATTTTTAGGGCTGTCACAGCCCTGCAGCATCTTCCTGCTAAAAACAGCTGCTGTTCCAGCCCCTGGCTCACGTTGCAGGCTGTGTCCAGAACAACTCGTGTCAGAAAGGCACACACCCCGCTCCTCCCAGCCAGGCATCTCCAGGGAATGCGGGGCGGCTCCGGGATGTGTGCTGGGCTCTCACAACATGCACGTTCACGGCAGCTGGGGGGCGAGATGACCTTGCCCATCCACTCCTGCTCCATGAAGAGGCTGCCCAGAGCAGTGGGGGAGTCACAGTCCCTCGGGGGTTAAAAGCTGTGTTAGTGTCACTTTGGGACATGGCTCAGTGGAGGCCTTGGCAGTGCTGGGGGAATGGTTGGAGTCTGTGATCTTAGAAGGCTTCTCCAGCCCAAATGAATCCATGAACTGGGGGGGCTCAGCCTGGAGAGGAGGAGGCTCAGGGGAGACCTTCTCACTCTCTGCAACTCCCTGACAGGAGGGGGGAGCCAGGGGGGGTCGGGCTCTGCTCCCAGGAACCAGCAGTAGGACAAGAGGGCACAGCCTGGAGCTGCACCAGGGCAGGTTTAGGTTGGACATTGGGAAGAAGTTCTTCCCAGAGAGAGGGATCAGCCCTTGGAATGGGCTGCCCAGGGAGGGGGTGCAGTCCCCATCCCTGGAGGTGTTTGAGCAGAGCCTGGATGTGGCATCAGTGCCATGGTCTGGGTGACAAGGTGGGGTTGGGTCATGGGTTGGACTCGATCTCAGAGGTCTTTTCCAACCTGGCTGATTCTGTGATTCTGTGGTTTCAAAGGGCCAGGTTGCTCATGCAGGGCTGGGGGTTGAAACTCTGGGTCCAGCAAAACCAAAAGCAGGGCTTGGAGCTGAACTGGAGCAGGGATTTTTTGAGCGCAGAGCTTGGCTCGAAGCCCTGGAGATATTTGGGCAATGACATGTCCTGTGGGCCTCCAGCTCAGCAGGAGGCAGTCTGGGGCCATGAGAAACCCCAGCCAGGAGCAGAGGTACCTCAGCCAGGAGCAGAGCACGTGGGGCCAGCTCCAGTGGCAGGAATGCTGTGCTTGGGGCACGGTGTCACTTCTCAGGATGGCAGAGCAGCCCAGTTGCTAATCAGTGGAGCTGTCTGGGAATGCTTTCCTGTGCTAAGGAGGATTTAATGACAAAATGAAAACAAACAGTACGAATTTTCCACTTGGAGAGATCCTTTTCACTCAAAGGCAAAGTCTTCTCTTCTCTTACCTGATCAGGTTTTTGATGTGAAGTGGATATTTTCCAGTTGGAGTTTTTCATCTTGTCAAAAAGTCAAGAGCTCTGAAAAGCAGATTTATTCCAGCAAAATAGTTTCAGGCTCAAGCTTTTTTCCTCCCAGCTCTCTTTCAGACAGCTCAACTCATTATTGCTGTTGAGGTTGGATGCCTCCTGATCTGAATGCCTTCACACAAAAACCTTTTTTCCATGATCAGAGACTGGGATTTTAGTTAAAGCAGAAAAAGCATAAAGCAGAAGAGTCTCCATCCTCAGTTATAAAAAATCTACTGCTGGCCCTGCTGGGAGGAGGCAGGTTGGAGTAGAGGATCTCCAGAGGCACCTCCAGCCTCAGCAGTTCTGTGAACCACTGCACATAAAGCAATGAGCTTTGATTAGGGGCTGCCCTGTGGAAGGGAAGTGTTGGAAGCCACAGAGACTTGACCTCTTGCTCAGTGAAATTCCTTCTGGCCGCTGCTGGAGATAGTGGTTTGCAAGCACAGCTCCTTCCTGGAGCTTCCAAAACAGTCTGGGAAAAGTGGAGTGTTGTGCTGCAGGGTTGGGGTCTGTTGGGGTCTGTGCAAGTCCTTGTCCAAATTCCTTCTAGGCTGGGTAGGCAGGGAGGAGAGGAGACAGCCTGGCTGAAAGCTTTGCCTCCTGCTCCCCATCACAGAGGTGTGGAGAAGCTGATTTTTGTGGCTGTCTCAGCCTTTCAGGAAATCCATGGAAGAGCAGCTTCATCCCTTAGTTGTCACCTGCTCGAACCTGCCCAGGTACATGAGATTCCTTCCTCTCTGAGATGGATTTCTATCCCAGTGCCTTGCCCAGCAGGCAGGTCACTTGCTGCAGCTCAGCCCTGGGGGGTGCCAGGCTGTGGTGGGACCACAGACCCCTTCAGTGCCATGTCCTGATGGGACAACAGCAGCCAACACTGCTGAGGGGCTGGGAGTGACTGACAGGATGGAAGTGTCCCCTTGAGGGACACTCTAGGAAGGAGCAGGTGTCACCCTGCCTCTCAGGCCAGGCTGCTGGGTGAGGAGGGACATGTTTTCTGTGAGGCCTTTTGATGTGGTCTCTGTCCAGCTTGCAAGTGAGAAGCCATTCCCAGACAGAAATGGGGATGTCCATTCGAATGGATATTGGAGAGGGTTTCTCCAGCAGCTGCTCCCAAGCTGGGAGTGGGGACTTGCCAGAGCAGTGTTTGAGTTGCTGATGAAGCACACAGTGGGAACGCTTTGGGCTCCCCTCAGCAAGCTCTGAGTGTTCAGCCAGCTGAACCCCCCGGGGTTATCAGGCTGGGTTTGGAGTCTGGGTCTGAGCCACCCTGGGAGTCTCCCCCATCCTTTCTGGATTGCTGCACATGTTCTGTCCCTTGTGTTTACTGAGTCATGTTATAGTATGTCTTGGTAAAGGAGAAATGTGTGGCTTCCCTGACTCATCTACTTCCTCTCTGTGAAACTCTGTGGGGATCACAGACACCAAAATAGGGAGGGAGGAAAAGCGGGAACCCAGAGCTTCCTTCTTGTTCCTGTGTGGTGCAGGAGCAGCCAGAAGCCCAGCAATGCTCAAATTAACACTGTGTGTGTTTTACATGTCAAACAGGCACCACCTGACAGCGGGATGGACCCCTTGGCAGCGCTGGGTCCTTCTGGGCTGGGCTCCACAGATGTGTGGGTACATGTGATCCCAAACAAGAGCTTTTTCACAGGAAAAGTGATCTGAATTCCACGGGCAGAGGGAGCCAACTGTGGTTGTGGCACTGGGTGACTGGGGGAGCATCAGTGGAAATGACTCTTCAGCAGTTCATGCTGGCTGCCAGCAGGATCTTGCCTATCAAGCCCAGTTTGCTGCAGAGGCTAATAGCCCAGTAATTAAGGTAAACCAAATATTAGCTGGGAGCTGTGCCTGTAACTTAAATCAGATAGCTCTACTTTTGATGTGAGGCTCGATTGGAAAACCTTATGCTTAATTTGTGTTGCATTAGCCTGGTGGCAGCTGGTTTTGTGGGCTGAGCCTGAGCCAGATCTGCTGCTGTCATAAAGCTCTGGCTCTGCTAACACGGTGCTGATTTATGCTGGGTGAGGATCTGGGCCAAGTCTCCTTGTTGTGTTGCTGTAACCTGCATTGTTCAGGCATTTGCTGGGGTGTTTGAGGACAACCCAACAGTAAGGAGGATGTGAGGAAGGAGAAAACACTCTTTTACTTCCTGTTGGTCCGTGGGTTTAATTTTTATTGTGCTATAGATAGACCTGACTGTAAATGAGTCAGATTTGTGCCTGGATTTGAGGTTTTTGTTGTGCTTCAGCATCTCTCTGTACCTGAATTTGTATTAAATGTGGGAGAAGGTGCCTGTCTTCATATCCAAAATGTGCTGAATTTTTACACAGGGATGCTCTGGGTGGGCAGTTCCCAGGGAAGGAGGCAGGAAGGCCCTCTGGGAGCAGCACTGGGTGTCCCAGGCTTGTTGCTCTCCAACCCAGCAACTTCATCACTCCCATTTGCTGCCTGAGAACCACAGGCTGATGTCAGCTCTAGTTCTGCCCCAGCCCCCCCTTGTTCAGCCTGTTCTCTCCCTGGCAGCCCCTTCAGGGCCGGGCTGTGCAGGGCCACGGGCGAGCTGGAGGTTTGCAAACATCCCTCTGAACTGGGGGCTGAGCTGTTTCTCTGGGTGAGGGTGGACTTCAGGGGGTCCTCCCAGTCTTCAGCCTCATCCCAGCTTTATGCTCAGCCTCTGGATTTGGAGCATTACCCCTGAGGTTGTCCCATCCCCGTGGCTCTGCTCCGTGTGGAACTCGTGGTGTGGAGGCAGGGAGTGGGCTGGTTCCACGTGGTTTGGGTGCGTGACCCCATCCATGTGCTGTTGGGTGATGGGACTCAGTGGGCTGCTGCCCAGTGTTCTGGCCATGGTGACTGAGATGCCAGCCTGGGAGGTGCTGATCTCTCCCTGGATTTTGGGTTTGGCCTTGCCTTGTGTCAAGTTTTCCCTGGGGCTTCATGCCCATGAAGAAAGGGCAAGTGATGTGTGGTGAGGGGGAAGCCCTGGCCAAGAACATCCCCTTTCCCTTGTGTTTAAGTCCTTAACCTGAGTGCAGTGCCCTCACAGCACTTTCCTTCTGTGGGAATAATATGAACTTTTGACTCTCTGACTAATCCTCAGAGCTGCTGTCCCTGCCCGTGCTGCCAGTCTGCTCTTGCTCCCTTCAGGTCTGCGATTTCATCTCATCCCAAATCCAGTCCCTCCTCTCTGCAGGGTGTGTTTTAACTGTCAGCATTGTGTTTTGTACTGCTTGTATGAGTACTGGAGGTATTGGAGCTGTGTCAGTGCCTGGGAGAACACTGCAGGTTACAGCCTCCCTGAAGCCAACTCCATGTGCTTGTGATCCCTGTGCAAGAGGAGCCTGGGAATGTGGCTGTGACAGCAGGAAGCTCAGGGTTTGCTGCCTAAATATTGATCTGGTTACTTCTGCTTTGTAGAAGAAATTGTTCCCTGTGAGGGTGGGGAGGCCCTGGCACAGGTTGCCCAGAGAAGCTGTGGCTGCCCCATCCCTGGAAGTGTCCAAGACCAGGTTGGACGGGGCTTGGAGACACCTGGACTAGTGGAAAGTGTCCCTGCCCATGGCAGGGGGTGGAACTGGGTGGTCTTTAAAGTCTTTTCCAACCCAAACCATTCTGGGATTCCATGATTCTACTTGGGAAAGGTTGGAAAGAGCCTGTACTGCTGGTTTAGAGCTGCTGGGGTCTTGCACACAAGCTGTGCTTGGGGCAGACCCCCTTGGTGGGACAGGACCCTTGTCTGTGCTCTGCTCCAAGTCCAAGACTTGGAGCATCACCACTGAGGTGCTTGTAAGCCCTGTGCAAGGGACAGTGTGTCTGCTGGAGAAATAAGGATGGAAAATGCTCCATTGAACTGGTCACCTTGAAGTGAAAACTGACTGTTCTTTCAGGGACATACTGGATAATATCTTAGGAAAATGATTCCTGGGGAAAATGTGGTCCATGCTTGTTCTTTAGTAGCACTAAGACCCTACTTAGCTCTGATTTTCCCCACCATCAGACAGCTGAAGTAGAACAAGGTGATGCTAAACCAAGAAGGCTTGTAATGACTTCCATCAGCTTATTGCTGATTAAGGAAAATTAGGGTGAAATTTGGGGCTGGGGAGCGGGGAGATGAACAGCTTTCCTTGGAAAGCTTTCCAAGGCATGGCCTTTGGATGTCACAAATAAGGCACCCCTTGGGAGTGGTCACAGGGTGGCCTTGGTCTCCAGTGTGTACCTTGTCACCACGTGTCTGGATGCTCTCCCTGCCCTGGCACCACTGGGTTACCAGCCAGAGCACTTGGGGAAGTGCCATGGCATTCCTGGGGGATTAATTGGGAGACAACACGAGAAAGCACAGCCCCACATGACTGGAAAGGCACAAACACTGGGATTTATGGTGTGTTTTCCTGCAGACCCACCACAGGGGTGTCCCGGGCCTGTGTTAGAGGAGGACACAAGTGCAGGGGAACTGTGAAAGCTCCAACTCTGCATGTTGATCTGCACATAGGGAGCAACATCCCTGACTCCTCTGGGAAGGTTTCCATAGGTGAAATTCCAGGGTGAGTGAGCTTTCAGGAAGATCCAGCTCACAGCAAGGTTTGCTGCCTTGCTTAGTCAGTGGGAGTCTTGCAAGAGTCACTAAAAACAGAAGCTGCACTAAAATAACTCCCCAGGCCAGCTCATTTCCAGGGAAAATCCTGCTGAGTCACCAAGTGTAGCTCAAACTACATGTGCTTATTCATAAACACGTGAGGTATCCTGGCTCTCCCTCACTGTGGAGTGGAGCATCCATAGGGCTTCCAAGGGGGATGCTCTGGCTGGGATTCCAGGTACATGGCTCTGCTGCACTGGGTTTGTTTTTATTAGCAGGGTGTTTACAAACATCAGAATTGAAGTGGGGGTATGAGAGACCCCAGTGGATAACAGGATTAGCAGTGGGGTGATTTTAACACAGCCTGAGCCCCCAGACTGCTGGGGTTGGAGTCAGTCAGGGGAGAGGTGAGGGGAGGCAGGTTGGGAGTGCAGCTGGGGAGGAGGCTTGTGTGGGGCCAGATTTGTCCCCTTGGCCTCAGGACACGCCTGTCTGAGCTGGGCTGTGATGGTGGTGGCTCTTCCCTGGTGGAGCTGGGTGCTGGAGGAGGGTGAGGAGCCTCTGCTGAGCTGGTGTCTCCTCCTGAGCTGAGCCTGCTGCACTGGGCTAAGGAGCAGTGGGAAGAGACTGGAGGGAAGCCTGGATGGAGAGGAAAATGCTGAGGAGGCTGTTTCTGTAGAGGTTTTGAAGGCTTTTATGGCCATCAGTGCTTTGAGAGCTCTGGGGCAGCACTCACTGCTTTTCCTGCTTTGCTGTGGTCAGTTAAGTCTCTCCACAGCCATTCCAGGCAGCACCTCTGGAAGGTGCAGGAGAAGGTCAGAGATGTGAGGACACGGTGCTGGATACGTCCCTTCCCTGCCACAAACAGCTGTGCCTTAATCATGGAACCCCAGAATGGTTTGGGTGGGAAGGGGTATTAAAGATCATCTCATCCCCCCCCCCCTGCCATGGGCAGGGACACCTCCCACTAGCCCAGGTTGCTCCAAGCCCTGTCCAACCTGGCCTTGGACACTTCCAGGGATGGGGCAGCCACAGCTTCTCTGGGAAACCTGTGCCAGGGCCTCACCACCTTCACAGGGAAGAATTTCTTCCCAATATCCCATCTAACCCTGCTCTCTGGCAGTGGGAAGCCATTCCCTGTGTCCTGTCCCTCCAGGCCCTTGTCCAAAGTCCAGCTCTCTTGGAGCCCCTTTAGCCCTGTGCTTTGTACAGGTTGCAGGAAATCTGTGTGCTGTGTTGCAGGGGTGCTGGATTTTGGGTTGGGGATGGATACTGTATTTATCTCCTTCCCTAGTGAGCAGCTTATCCCAAAAAAGTCACTGAAGGCAAATAAAACACGAGGTTATTCCTCCTTTTGGAGCTGCAAAGGGTTAACTGCTGCCTGAGCTCATAGCCCAGTGCTGTGGAAGTTGAGCAATCTGGGATTTATTAGGGAAACTCAAACTGGGAGTTAAGAATGCTCCAACCAGCAGAAAGCTTTCTTGGAGCTTTGAAACAAGTTTTCTTCAAGCAAAGCCCTGCTCTGCAGTGGCAATGCCAGGATTTCTTGCAGGGGCCTCCGGGAAGCGAAGGAGGGACAGGCGGATCTGCTCTGTCCCACCAACCCAGCATGGAACTGCTGCTGCTGTTGTGTCTCCTTTCCCAGGCAGACAAAGAGCCCATTGTCCACCCCAGCACTGCTTCCTCCTCCACACCCCAACCCTGATCTTGTTTCTGGTGGACAACAAGGAGGTTCAGTTCTCCCTGGGGATGCACAGTGCTCCAGAGCGATCAGAGGCGTAAAACCAGCTGGGGGTGTGGCCCCTGGCCAGATGCTGGGGAGCAGAAAGAGCTCCTCTGGCTTCTCAGAGGAGGTGGCTGTTCTTCACCCCTGGGATCCTTTCCAGGAGTTAAAAGTGATTGGGGGAAGCTTCAGGAGCCTGGACAGGAGGAACTGAGAGGAGACCTCATAGCTGTGTGTAACTCCCTCAGGAGGGGCAGCACCAATCCCTGCTCTCTGAGAGGAGGGACAGGACACAAGGGAACGGCTGGAGCTGTGTCAGGGGAAGTTTGGGTTGGATCTCAGCAAAAGGTTCTTCCCCCAGAGGCTGGTTGGGCACTGCCCAGGCTCCCCAGGGCAGTGGGCACAGCCCCAAGGCTGCCAGAGCTCCAGGAGGGTTTGGAGAATGCTCTCAGGGACAGGGTGGGATTGTTGGGGTGTCTGTGCAGGGCCAGGAGCTGGACTGGATGGTCCCTGTGGGTCCTTCCAACTCAGCATATTCTATGATTTCAAGTAAAGCACGTGCTGTGCAGTGGGTGGGTGGGGAAGGGAGGGCTGAGAGAGGCTGTTCCCAGTTCCTCGGGGAAATGGGAGCTGATGCTCAGCCCCAGCGTGGCTGGGACTGGTTATTCTCCAAAGTGCCTCCATCAGATGTGGCTGTGCATCTGTATTTTTTCTTTCCTCATTTGGAGTCTCACAGTTAACTGGGAGAATGTTCTTCTGCCAACTCCTCTGCCCGCCCTGACGGGAGGTCCTGGTGCTCCCCCCGACCAGCACGTGCTGGGCTGTTCTGTGGGCACAATGCCCTGCTGTTCCCTCCTTGTGCTTGGTGGGATGACACACTTCTGCTGGCACTGGGGGGGTCATGCTGCAGGAGAATGGGGGTTTTATTTTCTGTGTCACCAGCCTTTGAACCGGGGCTGTCCTGAAACGACCTTATTGCCCTTGGCTGTGTGCTGTGCATGGGCAGGAAGGGGAAAATGTGCTGGATTTCCAAATGAACTTGGAAGACTCTGTTTCTCCCCTTGCTGCTCACTGGGTAGGGTGGGGAAATGGCTGCAAACAACAGGAGTTGCACTGAGTCCTGGTGTTAATGGGACTTTTATCCCATAAACTGCTTTAGGAAGAAATTGTTCCCTGTGAGGGTGGTGTGAAGCTGTGGCTGCCCCATCCCTGGAAGTGTCCAAGGCCAGGTTGGATGAGGCTTGGAGCAACCTGGGCTGGTGGAAGGTGTCCCTGCCTATGGCAGGGGGTGGAATGAGAGGATCTTTAAGGTCCCTTTCAACCCAAACCAATCTGTGATTCCATGAAACTGTGGCTGCTGTGCCAGGGTTGGATTTATCCAGTATTTCACTTGCATGGAGGTGTTACTGTCCTGCTGGTGAGGGATCTCAGCTCCCATCCCTGTTCTACCAGCACCCATGGCAGAGCCTGCCAGGGACATCATACATGGGCAGAAAGTGCCCTGGGGGTGTGAGGAGCTTCAGGATGAGCAGGATGGTGGGGTCTGTGCCAAATTCTTAGTCTTTGAGGTGGCAGATGTTCACAGAGGGTCAGGTAGGAGGCAAATCCACGTGCCTTTATGAACTTGGAGAAATCCTTGTGCTTTTGGCAAGATGAGGTGGAGTAAGAGCGCTGCTGTGTTCCACAGGTGCCCTGTCCACAGCCAGATGCTGGGGTTGGGTTGGTTCAAGCCCTCTGTGGGCACTCTGGGGCACAAAACTTTGGGGGGCAAAACTGTTGTGTAACACTTCCATGAAGAAAACAGAGAGGAATCCTCAGCCCTGTTGGGAACAGCACTGATGGAGAAGCAGACATCTCCTGGTCCTTGCTGGGACAGGAGCATGGGCGTGGATGGGGAGCTGGGCAGGCTGGAAGGTGGTGTGGGCTTGATGCCCCTCATTGGGGGAAGGTCTGGAGGTTTGTGTGGACTGATGAGTCCAAGGGAACCTGTCCTGGCTCCCAGGAGACACCTGAAGCCTGGTGTATCAGCTGGCCTGGAGATGCCCAGCAGCTTGCCTGTGGAGCTGCTGTCCCCTCTCCAAAAGGGGAGGGATTCAGCAATGGCTCCCTCCACCACCTCCAGGTGTGGGGGTAGCTGTGAGTCCTGGTCCCGAGGGGAGGCACCTCCAGGCTCTGCCCCTCCATCTGCTGCAAGCAGGGAGGGGGTTCTGGGGGTGTAAAGGGTTTGGGGGGCTGTGGCAGCAGCAGGGCAGGAGGTGGATGTGGAGTCACACATGAACATCTCGTCCTTTCCATCCTACTGGAATTGGGCTGTGGGGCCACTGCGTCTCCCAGGGGAAAAAATGCCCAGGAATTCCACAGACTCTTCAATCTCATTTCTGTTTTACAGTGAGACAAAAAGGGTGCCTTTGTGTGAGGGCTGAAAGGAACTGCCCAGTCCCACAGCCTTCCCGAAAGCTTAATGTCAACTATTTGCCTCCTTGTGTTTTCACATAATCAAGCACTTTTAGCTGAATTTCTGTGCTCTGGCTGCTCCCCCAGATGGGTGTCCCCCTGCTCCACGGCACCCATGGGATGGACAAGCTGTCCCTGTCAACTACCTCCCAGCAGAGATGCTGGGATATCTGGGGGATACCAGCAGGAAAGGTGACTAAAGCCAGGCTGAGAGA
The DNA here is from genome assembly GCF_036250125.1 of Pseudopipra pipra. Classification (NCBI taxonomy): domain Eukaryota; kingdom Metazoa; phylum Chordata; class Aves; order Passeriformes; family Pipridae; genus Pseudopipra; species Pseudopipra pipra. The sequence goes on from NC_087567.1 coordinate 2,678,327, forward strand.
CAAACCAGCAGCTTGAGCTGCTTTTAATTTGAGCCAGTGCTGCTTTTCTGATAGCAGGGGCAAGCTTGTGCTTATAGACCTGGTGTCTCATCCCTGTTTACACCAGCCTGGCCCAGTATCTCTTGCTGGGGCATCACCCATCCCACCCTGGGGTCAGATGTTCCCCTGGTTTAAAGTGACTGTCAAATTAACAGCGGCAGCTGAGAAACCACCCCTTCTATTTTGGTTGCTGTTTGCATGTGCACACTGGAGCGTCTCGGGTGTAGCACCAGAGGTTTCTATCCTGGACTCCACCTTCTGTTTGTTTTTTTTTCTTTTTACCATGTTCTCTTCCCCTTTATGAGAAGAAAAACTAGAAGTGAAAGAAGGACTAATGCTGTGTCTGGAGAGAACACAGCTGGACTAAAAATGCCAGCAGCGTTCCTGTGGGTACCGTTCACTGAGCTGGGCTGCTCCCTGTCCTGTTCTGTGAAACATGAGCTGTCACCAGGAGCATTGTCAAACATGTCCCATGAAAAAAAAAAGAAAATCAAACCCAAAATAACCTGGGGGGTGCAGTGCCTGCAAACTGCTGCTGCTGGGGAAGCCCTCGTGGTTTTTTCTCATGTTCCTCAGGCAGTTTTCAAAACTCAGGGTTGGAAAGTGGATCCTGGGGTGGCTGAGGTAGTGGTGGGGATCCACAAGGATTCATTCCTCACTTCAGCACCCATTTAGAAGTATTTGGCCTGGGACAGGATCTTGGCTAATGAACCATCGTAGTTCACCCCATGGTTCAATGTCCAGTGGATCCAAAGCCCCTGGAAGGGAATGGATGGGCACTTGTCAACTCCACCTGATGTTGGATTGAGTCCACCCTGGAATAAACAGCAATAAACCACTTGTCAAGCTATTTGTTTCTCCCACTGGCTTTTCACTGTGGCCTCAGCACCTAGACAAGGTTTTTCACCTTGCCTGGAATCTGTCATGGGATCCTGACTTCCCAAATCTGTCTTGCTGCCTCTTCTGTTGATCCATTCCTTCTCCTGCCCTTTTCACAGCCTGTGATCATCTCTTTCCATCTTTATCACAGCCTCCAATTCACATGGATGGGGAGGAGTTTGGGTTGGAAGCAGCTCATGGAGAACTTCAAACAGTAAAATCACATGAATGAATAAAGGGGATTTTTGTTGCTCTTATCCTTTCATCAGCTTTATTTCATTCCCAGCAGTTGAACTTGCAATTGCTGTTCTCTCTGGCTTCTTGCTGAGTGTCAAATTAAAGTCCTGCTGAAGCTGAGAGCAAACTGCTGTTGAGCTCTATAGGACGAGGAAGGTCTGAACTTTACTTCTGGCAGAGTAGCACTTGGTTCTCTTCGTGTTGCTTAAGCTGAGAGGTTGCAAAGCCCTTGGACAGGAGCCTTGGAGGCAGGAAATTCCTCTCCTGAGGATCCCCCAGAAATGCAGGCTAAACCAAGGTGTAAAACAGAGGGTTAAGATGTGCCCAGTAGTGCCTGTCAGGCTTCTTGGGAAGAAGGGTCACAGCTGCTGATGTCTTCCCAGGGGAGTTCAGGGGTTTTCTGTGCCACACTTCTGTTTGGTTGTAGGAAAAACAGATGCTTCAGTTCCTGTGAGAAATCCCACGTCAGTGGAAGATCACAGAATCATTAAGGTTGGGAAAAACCTCTAAGCTCATCAAGTCCAACCATGAACCAGCACCCCCCTGTTCACCACCCAAACCATGTCCCCAGGTGACAGGGTCTCCCTCTCAAGACTCTTTCCACTGGTTTGGGTGTCCTGTGGACTGACTGTGCTGCAACAATCTGGGTGCTGGGGAGGGGTGTGTTCCTTGGTTCCCATGTCCAGAGTGAACCCCATGTGGAATCCTCTCCACCCCAGCCTGTGGAGATGTCAGTTCTTGCAGGGCTGTGTACCCCAGCCAAGAATATGGGAACCACATGTCCAAAGCCCAGGGAAGCAGAGGCTGGGGGCCCAGAGCCCGACAGCAGGGGTGGCTTAGAAACAAGTTAGAGAACAGAGGGGGGGGAAAGAGTTAGTTCTAATTATCTTGAACTTTAAAAACCAGAAAATAAAAGCTTATTATTTCACAGAGTCCCCTCTGCAACATGTAATTTCATTTCCCTCTATTTGCTTTTACTGCTTGCTCTGGGCACTGTCAGAACAACTTGATTTATAAGCGACAGCTTTGGCTGTTTTTCAGGCGAGTCTCTCTAAATATAAGAGTGTGAAAACTGTCCCAGTGCCAGCAACTCTCTGCAAATTCACATGAGTTGTAGCATGAAGCAAAGTGCTGGGTGCTTTATGTCTCTCATAAAAAGCAACCCTCCCTTCTTCCTCTGGGGAGATTTTTTTCCTTTTATTGCAGGGAATATCTCGACCTGCAGTTGGAGAAAATAAAAACAAAATAAGCAGTGGTTGTTACCTTGCTATTGCCCTGCTACTGCCTCCCTTGTGTGCTATCAGTGGAGAGTTGTAGATCAGGAGGGAGATGTTTATTGACCAAGGCTTTTAGCAACAGGGCTTTGTCTCGAGTTTCTTCCTCATCATGGAGAGGTAAAAGAAAGGAATAAAATGAGGCCTAATGCAATGGCAGGTATATAACACAGCCATGAATTGATAATTACATCTGAAATTTGGGGACAGCCTGAACAGGACTTAGCATGTGCTTAATGTTCTGGTTAATAAAGACAAGCTGTGTTCTCTGTGTGACAGTTCTTCTGTGTCACTTTGGAAGTGCCTGGCTTTGGTGGTGCTGTTTTGGATGTAGTCAGAGAAATTTGGACCTTTGACTGTCAATCACTAGAAGCTCAGAAGCCTTTGATGTGGATTTAAAGTTGTCCATGTGCATCCCCATTCTCACAGGAGTTGTAATTCTGTAATTAACTATAAAGTTCTGGTATTGCCCATTTTTAGTGTCACAAAAGGATCATTGTTTGGGTCTTTTAAACTCTGCTCTCCAGAGTGGGCTCCTCTGGTGTCCAAACAACCTGAGTCTGATTTATAGCCTGGCTGGACAGAGCAGGCTGGAGGCTTGTGCTGCCAAACCAGTGGGAAGGGTCTCAGGTGGGTCCCTGGCTCTGGCCTGGCTGCTGCTGATCCTGCAGAGCTGGTGGTGGACAAAGGAGGCTTTTTGATTTGATTTTTGGACTGAATCATAGAATCCCAGGAAAGTTTGGGTTGGAAGGGACCTTTAAGATCATCTCATTCCTGCCAAGGACAGGTTGCTTCCACTATCCCAGGTTGCTCCAAGCCATGTCCAGCCTGGAGCACTTCCCACTGGAGCTGATCCCTCGGTGTGGACAGCTTCAGACAGACCCCAGGCAGGGGGAGGTAATGGCAGGCAACAATTCTCTGCCTCCAGTGGGATGGAAGCCAACCCAATTCTGCTCTGGGAAGCCTTTCCCAGGACAGTCCTGGAGACAGAACTCCCTGGCAGGTGCTTCTGAGGCAGAGGAGCTCACGCTCAGTTATGCTGAGAGGATTCCCAGGGATGTTGTGGAGCCATTTCCCTTCCAGGCCAGTAGCCAAGCACAGGCTGTAAATAACAAATGGTGGCTGATGATCCCCTCTTGTTCTGCTCCGAGGTGTTGTCAGCTCTGGGCTTTCCCTTGGCATCTTTGCATTTCCATCTTCAGCTCCAGTGCTGCTGTGGCATCTGGCTGTCTCCTGTCATGCCCTTGGTGTGAAGGAGTCCCTTCTGGGGTGGCCTGCCTCACATCAGGGATGTAATCCAAGGAAAGTTGATGAATCCAGGCTCTGTGTGTCCTTTCCCTGGAGCTTCTTTAGTTACTGCTGGTTTGGGAAGGGTTAGAGATAAGGTCAGAGGAGAAATATCTGGGATTTGCACCAGCCTCTGTCTCATCACTCCAACATGGGCAACTTGGCAGACCTTGTGGACTTGTCTGAGGTTCTTTGCACCCAAGCACCCACAAGTGCACTGGTAAATTCATCTGGTGGGTATCCAGACTTTATCCTGTCACCAATGTTCCCACATCATTAAATATCCAAACTGGGGGTGCTGTCCATCAGGTTTTATTGCCCTGTGAGATGATGCTGTAGCAACATAACTGAGCCCAAGGCTCTTCTGAAACCCCAGCCTACATGAATATCCCTGGAGTAGCAGGATTTATCCAGGATTAAACAAATGTAGGAGACATGCCTGGTGCATGCACATGTCCTTCTGTCCTGGACCCATGAGCTCAGCCAGTGTCTTCACATCAGGAGCCCTTTGAGCTGGGAACATTTGGCTCCAAGGACAACACCAGGCATGCAGTGAGAGGAGCTGGAGCCACAGCCCAGCACCAGAACCCTTGCCCTTCCCTGCTCCACCACCTCGTTGTGCTCATTCCTTGCCTTTCCAGTGCACAGCTGGTGGTTCAGGGTGAGGGACTGAGCTGGATCTTTGTTTGCTCTGCAGAACATGGGGAGAGCTTTGGTGGTGAGGAACAGGAACTTCTCCCCCACGTTAGGCTTGTGTTTGCATGGTGAGGAGCTGGGGGTGCTGTTCTGGCTCTGGCCCTCACTGTCACGCTCCCTGTCCCCCCTGGCACCCGTCTCACTGGCTCTGGGTCCTGCTGGGAGCAGGTGGGAGGGATTTGCTGCATCTCTGGGGTATATGGAACTCCTTCCATGGGCTGTGCTTCTGCTGTTATCCCCACAGCTCAGCCCTGGGTGGCATCTGTGTGTTTATTCCTTTTACAAAGACATGAACTACGGCCTATAAAAGTGGGGAAAAGGCTCCAGATCAGCTTTTTGTGCCTCACTAAGCATTGTTTTGTGTCTGATTCTGCTGGTTTATTACCAGGTTGCAGGGCTTTACCTCACACATGAAAACACTCATCATCAAGCCAATGGGTCCCTGTTCAGAGCAGCTCCTGGTACCTCAATTCCTTCTGCTGGGGGTGGCCTGCTGTCCTTCCCAGCTCTCTGGAGAATGGGCTGAGCCAGAACTCCCCAGTCATCAGAAACACTTTGAAAATAGTCAAACTGTCCTTTAACAAGATTTTTTTTTAACCCTCCTGTAGTGGTTTTACTGCCCATCAGCCTGATGAACCCAACAGTAAAACAGTGCTGCAACAAGGGTTAAAAACTCCAAACAGTGAGTCAGAACAGGCATTCCAAGAGACATGGACTATCTCAGACTGTCAAAATAAATTCTGTTCAAGCACAGAGCGTGCCACTGTCTGAAATCTCATCATTTAAACCAAGACTATTTTTGGTTGGGCTTTTCCCCCTGCCCGGGCTGAGCGTGTGTGCACAGGGTAGGTACAGAGTTTCACTGCACTGAAACTTTTTTGGTATGGAAACTTTTTTTTTTTTTGTTTCCCCCTCTCCTGCAAACACGTCAGGCTGTTTCTATTCCTGGCTCGGGGAAGAGCCCGGGCTGCCCTGACCGTCCCAGGGGTGTCCTGGCTGGATGTGCGGCCGTCTCCCTGCGGGGAGGATGGATCGCTGTTCCTGGAGAGCAGGGGGAAGGCGAGCAGACCCCAGCCCTCGGGCTGCCATGGGAGCAGTTGCCGGCGGGAGCGCTGGGCTGTGTCCGGGAGCGCAGGACAGCACGGCCGCCTTCCCGCAGCGCAGGTGGGAGCACGGCTTGTGGAAAAGCACATTCCTGACGTTTCGCACACCCAGAGCCCACCTGGAGCCAGCCCTGGCACGGACAGAGGTGCAGGAGCAGTGTGGTGCACGATCTCAGGCTTGGAAGCCTGAATCATAGAATTATGGAGTCAAGTGGGTTGGGAAAGACCTCCGAGATCATCCAGTCCAACCCCTGATCCAACCCCGCCGTGGTTCCCAGCCCATGGCACTGATGCCACATCCAGTCTCACCTTCAACACCTCCAGGGACGGTGACTCCACCCTCTCCCTGGGCAGCCCATTCCAAGGGCTGATCACTCTCTCTGTAAAAAATTTCTTCCTGATGGATGTGGCTCGGTGCAGACACCGCTGAAAATACAATTTCCCTCCTTCCTTCTGTCCCTACAACTTTAGGCTTCAGATTATCTTTTACTACAGTCTTTAAATGCTCTCATTTCTCTAAAACCCTGTCTTGCAGCTCTGAGCCTTTTGGTGTTAATTTGTGGTGGGACCTTGGGAGAAACCCCACTCCCAGCTCTGACCCTGCCGTCCCCCCTCTGAGCACCCAAAGCTTTTTGGCACTTTTGAGGGGACCCTGGGTATTGCAGCTGAATATCACAGCCCTGACAAACCCCAGGGTGCTGCTGTTTTGGGTGTTTCCCTGACATGCTCAGCTGGCTCACAAAGAACTGGCCCTCTGCAGGAGAGAAGGGCAGAATTATCCCCAGTTGAAAAAACAAAATAGTGCACAATGAGATGTAAGGACAAGCCTTGTGTCAGGTGAAAACTCTGTATCTAAAAATACTGATACCAGTGATCTCATTTTCCAAGATCTGTCTGAGTGTATCTTCCTTTCCTGCATGACTTTTTTCCTGGATTTTCTGCTTTGAAGCCTCCCTTGGACAGACATCTTCCCAAGTAGGCTCAGCCTTATTGCTCCAGCCATTTCTGCCAGCCTTGTGGCTTTGTGTGTGAGGTGCAAGACTTGAGTGATGAAGGGGTTTAGGACAGAAAGATGAGACTGGGAAGGTCTTCAGTGCAGGCTTGCCTTGGCCATTGGTCAGTGCTGCAGAAACAAGAACTGCTGATTTCCAGCCCACCCCCTTTTCTTTCCCACTGTTTCTTGGTGTAACACTGACCTCCTGCAGCTCTTCCTGTGCTCAAAGATAGAAATAAAGGCTCAAGGGCTAGAAATTATGGACATTATCTCTGTTTCTTGCATGGCTTATTTGGATCTTGATGCAAAGTAGCTCTGGGGAGAGCACTGCTGTCCCTTAGTGCTGCCTGGCCCTCCACGGCCATCGCTGATCCCAACGTGGTCTTTGGCTCCAAGGAGCATCCTTGGTGTCACCCTTCTTCGTAACCCTTCCCAGAGAGGGAAGAAGCCGGGCTGGGATCTCATGGTATCTGTTTCTTGGGTTCCAGAGGCTGTGCTGCCCTCAGCCAACGTGGGGCTGCCAGGACACCTCATCCAGATCCAGCGCCCCGGGCCTGCCTACGTCACCCACACAGGGCCCCTGGTCAGGAGGCTCCTTGAGCAGGACCAGCAGAGAAAGGCTCCATCCAACCCCCCTGCACAGACAGAGCCGAACATGGAGCCTCCAGGAGATGGTCCTGAGGAGCAGCCCCAGGTGCTGAGCAGAGGCAGCAGCCCTGGGAGTGGGAAGGACTCCGTGGGAATGCCCCCAGCTCAGAGCACTTTGCCATCACAGTGTGTTTACAACAGGGTTATTTTTGCAAGGAGACCTCCCTCCCGTGTGCTGCCATGGAGCAACCTGGTGTGTGCCAGCAGGAAGGACTGATCTGCCTGCAGCTGGAAGCAAAGCAAAGAAAGAAGATGCTCTTCAGTGTTTTCTGGAGTCCATTAAACTACCCATGCAAACAGCATTTAACTTTTTGAGTCTTTTCCTAAAAGCCCCATGTCAATGAAAGCAGAGGAGCACAGGAGATGGTGGTGATGCACTCTGTGCTCTCTGCTCTCAGGTCTGGAGGAGACCAGAACCTCTGCTGCTGGTCTTGCCTCACATGGCAGGAGCTGTTTGCAGCTCTGCTGCTCAGAACTGCCCCCGAGAGCCGGGGATGGAGATGAGATGCCTGAACACCCACACACAGGGCTCCTTCTCTGCTCCTGTGACCCTGCTGGCATCAGCACAGAGTGCCAGCACCCATGGGGGGGTTGGCTGAGGGGAACAGCCTCTGGGGACTCTCTGTGCATCAGCACCCGCTGGGGGTGTTGGATGAGTGGAGAAGTGCCCTGGGAATTGGTGTCCCTGCTCCTTGGAGCTGTTGTGTCCTGCTGAAGGAGCGTGGACTGGAAGGGAGAGGAGTTTACAGTGGGCATTTCCTTGTGCTTGTGTCCCTTTTTATCTTGCCTGCCTGTCCTTAGGGTGTGAGGTCTGACCAAGCTGCATTTACTACTTTAGTTATGAGGAAAGGCTGAGAGAACTGGGATTTCTGCCTGGAGAAGAGAAGCTTTGGGGTGACTTAATTGTGGCCTTCCAGTGCCTGAAGGTGCTACAAGGATGGAAAGGGACTATTTCCAAGGGCCTGGAGTGACAGGACAAGGGGCAATGGCTTCAAACTGCCAGAGGGCAGGGTTAGATGGGATGTTGGGAAGAAATTCTTCCTTGTGAGCATGGGGAGGCCCTGGCACAGGTTGCCCAGAGAAGCTGTGGCTGCCCCTGGATCCCTGGAAGTGTCCAAGGCCAGGTTGGACGGGGCTTGGAGCAACCTGGGCTGGTGGAAGGTGTCCCTGCCCATGGCAGGGGGTGGAATGAGATGAGCTTTAAGGTCCTTTCCAACTCAGGCCATTCTGTGATATCCATGGACACAGGTCAATTAAAAGCAGAGTGATGCAGCAGCAAAGCTGATTAATCAGCTGGCAGATGAGCTGCTGCTCCTTTCTCACTTTTACAGATGAGCTGAGGTTAAAGCAGCTTGGGGGACATGAATTTTTGCAAGTCCTTCCCCCAGTGTGACACTGCAGAGCCCATCCTGGGTGTCCAGCTGCTGGTGTGTGCCAGCTCAGCCCTCAGCGCTGAGGAATATTGCCAGGCTTTTAAAAACCATTTGCAAAGGCACCACCTCATCATTTTTTGGCTGTCAGAGGTGGAACCCAGTGTTCTGGTACCATCTCTGTGGCCACCTTCCTCCTTTAGGATGTTCCAGCTGGCACAGCAGAGCCTGCAGGCCCCTCTGAGAGTGTATCTAGCTCTGCTACAATGGGTCCACCCTGTGCTTCGAGTGAAGTGGGGTCCAAATTGGGCAAAAATGCTGAGTGGCTGCTCAGTGACCAACTACACCAGCCTGCACTCCTGAGGGGTGGCATCTCCTCCTGCAAGAGCACTGCTGAGGAGGCACCTGAGAGGGAGCAGGAGGCTCTGCAGAGGTGGGAGGGAGGTGCCCAGTTTGGCCACTTGTACCTGTTTCCCCACAGGGCTCTGCTGGGGATGGGACCTCACATTTCCCTGGAGTTTCTAACTGGCAAATATGGGAATTCTTGTCATGAAAACACCAAAACACACCCCTTCCCACAGGGGTGAGCCCTTCTTTTTTCAGATTCCTCTTCTGCAGGGACTGAGCTGGTGCTGGATCATTTCAGCATTTAAAGCACTTGAAACAAAGTACTTTTACTTTCCTTGTGATGGTGTAAAAAAAGAATTGGCAGGTGTTTTTTTTCTTCCTGTCAAAATGAAATTTGCTTGAGGAAGATGTTTGCCCTGGAAAACTTCACTGAAGTTATAAACAAGTTATAATCAGCAGTATTTGCTGCTGCACCTAATGGTGTTCCCAAAGCTGCACTCTCAGATAGGGGGATTTTTGGCTGCTGTGGGACTGGTGCTACTCATCAGCTTTGGGAAACAGTGTTGGGTTTCTGCAGGGAAAAAATGTGAGGAATTAGAAAATATGACAAAAAAAAAATTAGAGAAATTACCTCTTTCTGTGGATGTAAAAATAAGTTTGTTCCCTGCCCTGTTTTGAGCCCGGGCACCCTCGTGCCCAGAGCACGTCAGGAGCCCCGTGTTCAGGGGCCTGTCCCTCCTGCCAACCCTCAGCTTTGGCCACGAGCCATGGAAATGGGAATAAATAAACAAACCTCACTTTCTGACTTAGTTTCCTGGGAGGGATCCTGGAGAAGGGAGGCAGAGGTGCCGTGTGCTCCCCCCTTGCTGCCAGGGTGGTGGTGGAAATGGTTGGGAGAGAGACCCAGCTGGGGCTGGGGCTGTCCTGCTTGGGACTGGGGGGGTTGTGGGCTCTGTCCCCCTGCACCCCCTTGGCACAGAGCTCCAGTGTGGGGGGCACATCTGTGAGGGGTGGCATCTATTTAGTGGCCATCTGGCAGCTGGCACCAGGAGGGTGTCCCATGGCAGCGCTGGAGCCAGTGCAGGAGGTGTGGGATGTGATGTGAACCCCTGTCCAAGCCTCTCAGGGTTTGCTCTGCAGTTCCATATTCCCAGGGAAGGTGGATAAGGCCCTGATTTCCCCTCAGGTTTGCTGTCAGCCATCCCTGCCCATGCAGAGGTGTGTGAGTTGTTTGCACTTGCAGGGCTCAGGGGTGGGGAGAAGGAAAACATCCCCCTCCTCCTGCTGGTGCAGGGAGGCTTTGCCAGGGTCTTGTTCATAGCTCTGTGTGAAACCATTCTCACTGTTCCACCTCCTCCTCCTCGGGGAATGGCCTTCTCCTTCCTCAGCTTATTTACAGGCACTTCTGTGGTGAGAAATGGTAGAGAAAATGGCTGAAATCATCCCTAGAGAGCCAGAAACAGTAGCTGAAGTGACTGAGAAAACATTCTTGTTTTCCTTTTGCACGTGCAAGTGTTTCCACGTGTGCTGGAGCACGTTAGAGCTCGCTGAGGGAAGGTGTCTCAGGGCACAACAGCATCTTTCCAGCTGGGGAATCCTGTCCCATGGCCAGGTCTAGGACTGGTGGAGGTGTTGTGGGCTCTTCTTTGCTCTCCTTTTCCTCACACAAGGTGGTTTTCTGTCTCAGTTTCCCTGCAGCAGGGTCAGGGGTATGTGGTTGGGTCGTGCCTGTGCACTGGAGTTCAGGTGTGTTGGAGCTGTCTTGAGAACATTTTGGCATTGCAGATTCCTGGCAGTACAGATTCCTGCAGCAACATGGCCAGAGGTGTAAAAGTTTCAAGGAGTTGAATGATTTTGTCATTAAAAAATAGTTGAAAATGCGTTATGTCTTCAGTGAAGGTTGGAGCGTTGCTTCTCCATGACAAATTAGAGTAAAATGGAATCAGGCAAAACCAAGTGTTGTGAAAAGCACTGGTAGGAAAAAAGGGGGGAAAACTCACAGTGAAGAAAGCAGAAGAGAAAAAACAAACAAACAAAAACCACCGACAAAACCCATACAGGCTGGCTTTGGTAATTCTTAAATTAAGCTTTTAGTAACTTTTATGGGAAACGTTGATTTTTCTGTTGTCACTGAGGACGAAAAGGACTTTTCCAGGGTTGCAAATCACAGAATGGCAATTCTGTTTCAGCCTGTACTTTCCATTAGCAGTAATAAAATACTTGGAGCCCCGTTCAGCTCCAGCTGAAACCATTCCCTGCTATTTTGGAGCCCCGAGGCCCAGCAATGCCTGGTGCTGGTGAGCCCAGGGCTGTGCTGGAGGGGGTGCAGGGGCACTGTGGGTACCAAGAGGGCTCATCATGTGGGTGAGCTCTGTGCTCTAGGCAAGGCTGAAACCCCTAAAGCAACCCATAAAGGTGCCCTGGGCACTTGCTTTGCTCTGCAGCCTGGCAGTGGGCAGGCAAACATTTGCTGGATGGTGCAGGAATCCCTGCTATGGCAGAGCATCCATGGAACACTGGATGTGGAACAAGGGAACACTGGGGATCTGAGGACAGGAGGAGATGTGGGGAGTCTCTTGGGGGTAGGGTGGAATTGCCCCCCCTCTGTCTGTCAACAGATGTAGCAGCACCTACTTAATCATGATAATGTCCAAGTGGGGGCCCAGAGCTAATTGCAGCTCTAAATGAGTGTTATTATGCTGTGGCTGCTCCCTGCCTGCTGTATGGAAACCAGATGCTCAGGTTATTAAACAGACACAAGCCAGGTGCTGACTGCCTCGTTTAAGTAAAATAGGAGCTGATTTCCTGCAGGACTGAGTGTGGTCATATATATGCCAGCACCCAGGGATGGGAGGAGAAGGCTGGGGACAATGTGGCCATTGTGGCTTGGGGACCCCTGATGAGGGGTTTAGTATCACTTTGGGATGTGGCTGATGGATGGAGTGGATGCAGAGCTGCTGAGGGTTTTGGGGCAGTTACTGTGCTCCAGAGCAGTGCTGTGTTCCCTGAGCAGGTCACCAGTGTGCTGATGTGTGTTAGGAAAACGTCTCTGGGTGGGACACCTGCCCTGCAGGAAGGGCCCTGGCAGGGCACACGGTGACAAACCCTCAGCAGCATGTGGGGCTGATCCCGGGAGCTGCTGGGCCCAGTCCCTAGATCAGGTTTGGGAGTTACCCACACTGTTTTGCTTTCAGAAGCAGAGAGTTTTGTTGGAGGGTTTGTCACTGAGAACCCTCATCTCCAGGTGCTTTACAACCATTGTGAGCACAGCGGGTGAAGACTGGAGTTGGTTGTGACCAGAGCCAAGAGTTGCCCAGATAACTCTGAGGTGGTTCCAAAACAGCCTTTTTTCAACACTTTTGTTTTGGTTTTTGGTTTGTTTTGTCTGCAATCTCCACTTGACTCATCTGTCACCACGTGGCCACCTGTGCCAGCAGCAGCTCCAGGCGGGAAGTGCTCCATGCCTTGCCCTCACCTCGGGGTCATGTTTGAGCCCTGGTGGGACTGAGCTGCTGCCAGAAGCTACAGTGAGTAGTTCCTACTACTACTAGTAGTTTGGCTTGTGCCAAATACCACAGCAGTGTTCAAACTTGTCCTCACCACCCTGTGAGGTGGAGGGGAGGTGCTGGAGATGCCTGTCCTGCTGCTCTCTGATCCTTCACAGCTCTTCACAAAGCCTGTGGTGAGTGCCACGGGGGTCACAGCCTGCTGCAAACTGTCTGATCCTCACAGACATGTGGATTTCTTTCCTTAGAGGTAGCTTGGAGTGAGTTCTGAGGGGTTATGTGAAACTGGGGGGGTGTGGGGTTGTCCCTCCTCATTGCAGGGGGGCTGGACTAGATGAGCTTCAAAGGTCACTTCAACCCAAACTGTTCTGTGATTCTGTTGGAGAGAATCACTTGCTGTTTGGCTGCTAAGGCTGAACCTGGGTAGCTGGAAGCCTCTTGGAACAGCACCAGACCACAGGTGAGGGGAGACCTCAGTGCAGTTCCACCTTCCTGGGCAGGGGCAGAGGAGGGGCAGGGACTGAGCTCTGCTCTGGGGGGACCAGGGACAGCAGCCAGGGAATGGCTGGAGCTGTGTCAGGGCAGGCTCAGGTTGGATCTCAGCCAAAGGTTCTTCCCCCAGAGGCTGGTTGGGCACTGCCCAGGCTCCCCAGGGCAGTGGGCACAGCCCCAAGGCTGCCAGAGCTCCAGGAGGGTTTGGAGAACACTCTCAGGGACAGGGTGGGATTGTTGGGGTGGACCAGGAGTTGGACTGGATGATCCTTTTGTGTCCCTTCCAACTCAGCATATTCTGTGATTCTGTGAGTGCAGGGCAAAGCTGGGACAGTCTGGACCTGGGCTTTGCTGAGTCATTTTTATTGGACTTAAAGAGCAGTGGAAAACCGGCCATTTTCATGCAAGAATTCCCCCCCCCAAGCACTGCTCTGTCCTCTCATGCCACAAAGATGCTTTTTTTTTCTGTCCCAGCCTTTGCTCTGGGTGCAGTTGTGCCACTCCAGCTCTCAGAGTGACTCTGCCTCAGTAGGAGCTTGGTATGATGTCAATGTTTCGAGTGGGTGAAGCAGAGGAGGCAAAAATAGACATTTAGACATTTTTCCAGTTTTGTCTTTTCAAAAAGGAATATTTATAGCTCGGTGCATAAACACAAGCTCTCTTTGTGCTACCAAATGCAACATACAGCACATCACCCCCTCAGCCCCTCAGCCTCAGGATGGGTCCAGGCAGCTTTGCCTTCCTGGCAGTGGGAGCCTCTGTCTCCCTGTACCCAGCACGGTGCTGGAAGTGTTTCCAACCCAGGCATGAAGCACCCACCAAGATCTCGGGGTGCCCAGGGGCTGCATCCCTGGCAACAAAGCTGTCCTGTGGGGCTGCATCACACTGGAGTCTGAGCCCCCATTTTGGGATTAACTCTGCAGCATAATGAGGATGGGGATCAGGGGGGTTGTTATCAGGTCACTCTTTGCTGGGTGCAGAAGGTCCAAATCACTACATTTCCCCTTACATGTGTTTTTCCATCTGTGGGATTTGGATGATGGCCTTTACCACAGAGTTTTGAAGTGCTTTGAGACTTTTTCAGGGTGTTGTTTCACAGCTGAACCACCTCTCAAGTTCTGACCTTGCTTGCAAGGAGTTTTGGGTCAGTCCTCGTGTGTTAAGGTTCTTTAGCTGCTGTTGTCTCCAGTGTTTCAGCAGGAATGGGAGGTTGGATGTGGGTGGCAGGTGAAGAGGTTTTCAAAGGCCAGCACTGGCTCTTCAAAACCTGTGTGAACTGTATTTCCCAAGAAGGTTTTCCTGCTGCCTCTCAGCCAGGAGGGCTGGTTGGTTTTGGCAATACTCTGCAATCTGAACTGCACAGGGATGGTGCCTGAAGGGCTCTGTTGTGTTGATGCTGCTCACCAGAGTGGCTGGTTTATATGTTTGTGTTTTTGGATCAGTTGTGACCCTTTGAAGAGCAGCTTGGTGGAGGGTTAACACTGGCTCATGTGGGAGTAAAACTCCCAGATCTTTGTGATAAGGAAAAGCTTAGTGGGCAGGAAGGTGGGGGCTGGTGATGCCTGAGAGTCTCTGAAGGTGGAGAGGATTCAGTGCCTTGCAGGATCACTCTTCTAGGATCCAGGGGGATTTCACTTTTGCACCTTAAAGCTTTAAATGCAGGACAAATAATCCTGATAGCAGTGGGTTTAAAGCCAGGCTCGCTGTGCTGTGCCCACTGTGCAGCTCCGAGGGGGACCCTCCAAAACCTTGCCAGAGATCTCCATCTCACCTCCAACTGCTTTTGGTCTCATCTCTGGCATGTTCTCCCAGCTGCTGGAGCAGGACAATCAGCTCCATTCCACAGTGCCCAGCTATGTGCCAGCTCATCAGGCTCCCCACGCTCGCTGCAGGCTCTGAGGTTGGCACTGCCTTCCTGGCTCCTGCATCCCTGCCCTGCTCCAACAGCCAGAGCCTCTGCTGCATCAGCAATGGCATTTTGATTCCTCCCCTGCAGAGGCAAAGTCCAGCAAGTTTGAGTATCCCAGCCCTGATGGGATTTCCGGAGCTCTGGGTGCAGGAAAACCCTCTGAGGGGGTCACGGGCGTTGTTTGAGTCCCTGGGTACCAAGAGGTACCTTGGAAATGCAGTTCCACCCCCAAAACCCATCTGCTCCAGTGAAACCAGCACTTCCAGAGGAATTTTGCTGTGTTCTTGGTTTTGTTTGTGTTGAAGGCTTGTCTGGATATCCCAGCATGGGTGGGGATCGTGGGAAGGAGAACCTAATCCCTGTAATTTCAGTCTTTCCCTCCTGATCATTCTGTTCCTTTTCTTTCTTCTCTCTCCCTGTCCCCCCTGGCTCCATCTCTCAGCTGAGCTGGTTGTTAGCACAGCAGGACAGGAGGAAAGCTGAAAGGCTGGATGAGATTTCCCTGGCTCAAATGTCAGGGTGAAACCCCACACCCCACTCTCACAAAACTTCAGGTGTAGTCACCTTTATCAGTCTTCAGTGGGTGGCATCTGCTTTGAGTCCAACCTTAGTCCTGCAGTGGGAATTCTGAGTTTGCAGTTTGTGTTGGACATGGGATTTTTACACTTTTCTTGTAATGGAAACTTCTCAGCAGTTATATGAAACTTAGATGCCTTTTAAAATTTTTCTTAATGTAGAGTAGGTGCTTTTTTAAAGGTGTTACAGTTTCTTGTTAAAAATCTGAAAACCACAAACTGATTTTGGTTGGGTTTTGACCACAGATTTTCAGTTTCTAAAGAGATAAAAGATCTCTTCTCGTTGAGCCTGGGCAAGGAGAGAGACTTTCTCCTACACCTTTAGCTGTGCTGGTGTGAAAGTCTGTGTCACCTGTTCAGGAAGAACAGCACTGAAAATAAGTAATGTCTCCTCTAAAAGATGCAGACCATAAAGTCACAGAATCACAGAATGGTTTGGGTTGGCAGGGACCTTAAAGCCCATCCAGTTCCACTCCCTGCCATGGGCAGGGACACCTTCCACCAGCCCAGGTTGCTCCAAGCCCCATCCAACCTGGCCTTGGACACTTCCAGGGATCCAGGGGCAGCCACAGCTTCTCTGGGCAACCTGTGCCAGGGCCTCCCCACCCTCACAGGGAAGAATTCCTTCCCAATATCCCATCTATCCCTGCCCTCTGGCAGTGGAAAGGCATTCCCTGAGTCCTGTCCCTCCAGGCCTGTGTCCCAAGTCCCTCTCCAGCTCTCCTGGAGCCCCTTTAGGCACTGGAAGGGGCTCTCAGATCTCCCCAGAGCCTTCTCTTCTCTGGGCTGAGCAGCCCCAGCTCTCCCAGCCTCTCCCACCAGGGTGATGTGTGAGCAGGGGCAGCTGAAGGTCCCTGGCAAAGCCTTGTTTGGAGGAGTGCACGTGTGTCTGTCCAGGGCAGAGCTGCAGAAGGATCTGCCTCCCTTATCTCCTGTCCTTTCCTTTCCCAGCAGCTGGAATATTTCCTCTGCTGGGATCAAGGAAGGTGGGTTCTGCTGTGGTGGCAAAGGTGGAGATGAAGAGGCATCCTCTGGGATGGATGTGCTGGTGGGTCTGCTGTGGGCTCAGGAGGTACCTGAGCTGTCCACACAGAACTGGGGAGCTGCTGGAGCTTAAAACTGGGATTTGGAGCTTAAAACATGAACAGCCAGAGGGAGGAGGCAGCAGAGCACTCAGTCCTTGCCTACAGAGGTGGGATCGGCTGCCTTCATGGGGGACTGGTGTTCCACCTCTTCCCATCCACCTCCAGGCTCTTGGCTTGACTGTTTGCCAAGGAAGCAGAGTGGTGGCAGTTCCATTTTAGCCCATGGCCCTCTCTTATGGGACAGATTATTTTTTACAGTCATCAGGAACCAGCAGGTCTGACCTGCTGCTCTCCAAACTTCACTCCCTAAAAGCCAGAGAGATGCCAAAGCTGTGGTGGAGGATGGCACAAAAGGCAGCAGCTGGGAAAAGTCTTTTGAGTTGCAGTCAGCAATCCCTGTGCACTCCTGGGTTGGTGGCTGTGCCCAGACCTCACATGAGGACCTGTCAGCCTCCTGGGGGGGTGCCTGGAAGCCACTCTGTGGCAGCTCCTCTGTGATTAAAGGATTTCCCTGCTGGTGCTGGCATCCTGGGCTCCCTTTTAGCAGCCTCAGGAGGTGGATGACATTCCAGCCACCCACAGAGGTCATGGCAGCTAAAGGAGCCAGAAGACTGGGCAGTTCCAGCCAGTCATGTGCCCGTCTGCCACCACACCCAACACTTGGAACTGCAGGAAAGGGCTCCTCGTGTTCTGTCTGTGCAAGGTCACAGAACCACAGACTGCTTTGGGTGGGAAGGAACCTTAAAGATCATCCAGTCCCACCCCCTGCCATGGGCAGGGACACCTTCCACCAGCCCAGGTTGCTCCAAGCCCCGTCCAACCTGGCCTTGGACACTTCCAGGGATGGGGCAGCCACAGCTTCTCTGGGCAACCTGTGCCAGGGCCTCCCCACCCTCACAGGAGGAATTTCTTCCCAATATCCCATCTAAACCTACTCTTTGGCAATGGGAAGCCATTCCCCCTTGTCTTCTCACTCCAGGCCCTTGTAAACAGTCTCTCTTCATCTTTCCTGTTTCTTCTTCAGGTCCTGGAAGGCCACAATGAGGTCACCCCAAAGCTTCTCTTCTCCAGGCTGAACAACCCCAACTCTCTCCCCTTTCTTCCCAGCAGAGCTGCTCCATCCCTCTGATCCTCTTGGTGCCTCCTCTGGACTCTCTCCAGCAGCTCCATGTCCTCCCTGTGCTGTTCCCCAGGGCTGGAGCAGCTCTGCAGGGGGGTCTCACCTGAGGGGCAGAGGGGCAGGATCCCCTGCTGGCCACACTTTTTCTTCTCAAAGAGGTTGTACCTGAATTTGGGGTGCTTTACAGCAGCCTGCCAGCCAAGGCAAGCCTTGGCTCTGATACTCACCATGTCGCTCCCCTGTTTTCTTTCTAACCACACACGGATCCTGCAGCACATTTCCTGGAAGATGCTCCGGCAATTAAATTAGCATCGATCCCCCCGAGCTGGAAGTGGGCTGTGCTGGGAGCCCAAGCTGTTAGCAGGGCCCTGGGGAGCTCTGAGGGGCAGAGATGAAAACATGCTGGGGAACAGAACCTCTCTGTGGCTGCCCCAGCCGCTCTGGGCCGCTGGCCAGGCTCCTTCGGG
Source organism: Pseudopipra pipra (assembly GCF_036250125.1). NCBI lineage: Eukaryota > Metazoa > Chordata > Aves > Passeriformes > Pipridae > Pseudopipra > Pseudopipra pipra. Next base: position 2,696,356 of record NC_087567.1, read on the forward strand.
CGCGTTAATGGCAAAGTACAGCGCTGATAACGAGAGCGAGCCCTTTCAGAGCAGAGCTAATCCAGGGCTCCAGACTTGCTGATTCACTCTCTAATGGATAAACAGGGATGCTCTGCCCATGCTCCATGTCTAGACGGAGCAGGGTGGGCAGGGAAAGGTGCTCTGGGAACAGCCAGGTCGTTTGGGGCTCCGTAGACTCGTGTCAGCACTTCCACCAGAAACTCTCCTGCCTGGAGGATCCGATAGGGAAATGGTGTGGGAATGACAGGGTGAGGCTGTAAAACTGGGCGAGGCAGGACTTAGAGGAGATTTGTTGTAACAGTGACCTTGAAGGCCGGTCAGGATACTGAGGGGCTGGAGCGTGTTCAGAGAAGGGCAACGGGGCTGGGGAAGGGTCTGGAGCACAAGTGCTGTGAGGAGCAGCTGAGGGAGCTGGGGGGGCTCAGCCTGGAGAGGAGGAGGCTCAGGGGAGACCTTCTCACTCTCTGCAACTCCCTGACAGGAGGGGGCAGCCGGGGGGGGTCAGGCTCTGCTCCCAGGAACCAGCAGTAGGACAAGAGGGCACAGCCTTGAGCTGCACCAGGGCAGGTTTAGGTTGGACATTGGGAAGAAGTTCTTCCCAGAGAGAGGGATCAGCCCTTGGAATGGGCTGCCCAGGGAGGGGGTGCAGTCCCCGTCCCTGGAGGGGTTTGAGCAGAGCCTGGATGTGGCATCAGTGCCATGGTCTGGGTGACAAGGTGGGGTTGGCTCATGGGTTGGACTGGATGATCTCAGAGGTCTTTTCCAACCTGGTTGATTCTGTGATTCTGTGATTCTGTAACACCCGGGGTGTTCTGCCCATCTGCACCATGGCAGGAATGGAAAGGCAGGTGGGTCACATTGCTCCCAGGAAGGAGAAGTTCCTGCTGGAAAAGGCTTGGAGAATCCACTATAGGATGCTGTTTTGCATAGGGATTTGTCTGTAACTTTGCATGGAAAAATGCATCCTGCTGGTCCAAGTGGATCCCTGAGAGCTCCCTGTCAGTGGGACAGTGGGATTTTGGGGTGAGTTTGGTGCTTTGCCATGCAAACCCCACTGCCCCTATAGCAGTGCAATAGAGCAGGGGAAGATTCATGCCTTTACCTGACTCTTAAAAATGCCTTTCACCTGTGAAAGATGCTTTGGGGTGAAGTCAGATGGTTTAGGAACCTGAGTCTGTTCCTGCCCTGCAGCAGAGTCGGTTCCTTCTGTGGTGTCAGTGCAGCCAGCTGGGATGAGCTCTGGCTTTGGGGAGGTTGGTGGCATTGGGCCTGTCCCTGGTGCAGAGTCTTTGCTGGGACTGGAACAGACAGACACAGTGCTTTGGTGCTCCTGGGAAGCTGGTCAGGCCCAAACTGAGGGAAGGGGACTCAGTCTGGGGCTCCCTGTGAAACCACAGGGTATCCCAAAGCCTCAGTCCCAGCCTGGGTGCGGCTTCCAACTCCTCATTTCTGAGGGATTTGGAGTAGAATTGGTACATCCAAGAGCATAACATCCAACAAGATGCCTCTGTTTACCTAGATAACTGTTTTTTGGGGAAGAAATAAATCAGTTTAATTAAAACCAAAGCACAGTAGGCCACACTCCCCACACATGGCCATGGCTCCCCTGGGCACATTCCCGGTGTGGTCACGCTCAGCTGGGCCATGCAGAGCAGCACTAAGGTCTCACTTGCCTTGTGTTGACTTTAACCTGAAGCTGCTGCATTTTCCAAGCTGCTGAGGACCCATCAGTGTCCAATACAGCCCCTACTTTGCTGCCTGCAGGCAGCTGGCCCAGGACAGAGTGGACAGAGCAGAGGTTCCAGCTGTTTCTCCAGCCAGGGATTGAGAGGCAGGATTTGGAGGTAGGTAGAGAGTGAGACTTCACACAGAAGTGAACTTCACTCCAAATTTTGGCCAGACCCTTTGCTTCCAGCACTGCAAATGAGGCAGATCAATTATTCTGAAACAGAAAGTGGAAATTACAGCTCCCCTGGCGTTGTTCCAGCCTCTTGGTTTGCTGGAAATCATTCCAGCTGATGTTCTCCACGCACAGACTCCCCCTGGGATAAAAGGCATCCTGCTGCTTGTTTTCATGCAGATCCCTCCATCCCACCACCCTGAGCCTTGCCCAAGTCTGTGCTCGTGCTCCTGCAGTGCTGGGGAGCAGTTTGGTGGCAATTTTGATAGCTGAGCTGCCCCATGCTCTCTGCACCCTGGGACAGGGACGTGGGTTACACAGGAAGAGATTTTTCCCAACTAATGTATTTCCCAACAACTCAGTTTCTTTTCTTGCAGCAGGACAGGCTGAGGCTGATACAAGTTTTGTGATCCAAAAGCAGAGCCAAGAGCTGTGCCTGGGAGGGACAGTCCCAGGGTGAACCTCTGCCCTGATCCCACATCTTGCAGGGAGGACAAACCTTCCTTCAGAATTATGTCACAGGAGGGACGTGCTGAGAAGTTTCACTTCTTCAAGCAGCCGTCTTTTGGACAATTTCCAGATGAGTTCTGGTGATGAATAAGCACTTTTGCCCTGGAAAACTCTTTCCTCCCCCTCCCTGTAGCAGCACAGTCCTCCAAGACTAATGGCCACATTGCCTGAATTCCAGGAGAGCCACCTCCCCTCCCCTCCTCACCCCTCTGAGGGCTGACACTGCTTTCTGGGGGGATGTGGGTCTCCCAGGGGCTATGGGACACTTTGCCAGCTCCAAACCAAAGCCACTGCATGCTTCCCAACCTTTCTCTTGGTGGGGTTGCCCCTCTGGTCCTGTGGCTGGTGACAATCTGGGTGCACTGAGTGCAGCTTCTTTCATAATTTGTCTCAGGTCACCTTACATGGGCTTGTGTCACCTGCTCCTTTGGGGCAAACCCGGGGTTCCTGTGGCTGTTGGTGAGACTGTGGGTATCCCACAGCATCAGGACCAGTATGTCCTGCCCAGTGCTTTCCCTGGATAATGGAATATCTCCTCCATGTGCAACCTCTGGCCATTAAGGTGCATTTCCTTTGCCTCTCTTTTGCAGCATCCCACCCTTCTGTTGTCCAGAAACTTTGCTGGGGCTGCTTGGTTTGTCAGGTTGTTGGTGTTTCCTGGGCCTTTGGGGCTCCAGCTCTGCCTTTCCTGCCTTCTTTTTAATTTTACCTCTTTTTTTTTTTTTTTTTTTTAAGTAGTTTTTGTATCTGAGCTCCAAAAGGCAGATTTTCCCAGCTGGGGAAAGCTTGCAAGGATGTAATTCAGGCCTTTAGGAGAAGCAGTCCTGACACATCTACGTGCAGCTTCCCCTTAAAGACGTGATGGATGGTGCAGGATAAGGCAGAATATGTGTAAAGCAATATAGCTCTAATCATATAGAGGCTAAAAATGGGCTGGAAAACACTCCCAGGGAGTCAGTCCCTGCCACAAGTCCCAGCACATAATTGTTTTTTTGTGGCATGCCTTGAGCATTAATGTGAAGGGATATTTTGGACTGAGAGCTGGGAACAGATCCCAGCGTGCCGGAGCCTTCATGAGAGCTCCTGGCAAGGGCTCACTCTCCTAGAACACAAAATATTTGCAAGTCCTGCTGGGCTGCCTTCCCCTGGGGAGCAGTGGTGAGGACACTGGGCTGTGTGTGTGGATATATCCCTCTCCACGGGCTGGATGGGGCTCTGGGAGAACCCAACCCTTCCTCCACTGTAGGGTCACGGGGCCAAATGCCCGAGGTTTTCTCTCTGTGAAATGCAATCCCCCCGTGAAACATGGGGGATTGGTTTTCCTGCTGTGAGCTGCCAAATGGCAGGGTTTGATCTGGGAGTGAGCTCTGGGCAGAGGAGGATAAGGGACAAATGGCACAGAGTCACCAAATGCCTCCCCTGTCCTTGCCCGGGCTGAGGTCCTGCTCTGCTGAAGAGATTTCTGCACCAAACACTCTGGACTCTCGCTTTGTATTGACTTGAAAGAAAAATGGGTGTCAAAATCTCAAAACCAGGCTCTTGGTGCCTAAACCCCTTCTGAAGGCGGGCCTGGCATTGTTCTGTCACTGGTGGGGTGACAGAACACCCTGGGTTGTCTGCAAGTCTCAGGTGACTTTGCAGAGAGGGAGAGTGGGTGCCTTCACTGTGAGACAGGGAAAAATGCCTCATCTTGGGAAGGAGTTGAAGCAGGGGCTGAATGCCCCACTTGGATATTGCCTTTTATTATTTTTGGGGGGGAGTTTAAAAAAAATCCGACGTGAAACAAGGGACCCAGTTTTATCCAGCGGCTGGATAAAATTTTATCCCAGTCCCTGGGAGCATCCCCGGCTTTGCTCAGTGGAAAACTCATTAGCAGCGTGTGTGTGATGAATGAGGCTCTGTTACGACACGGAGGCTTCAGAGAGCAGCGAAGCCCCGCTGGGTTATTCAGGATTTCGTGGTGCTCTGGAAACATCCCAGAGGGGGAGCTGGTGGGAGGTGCTGTCGGAGCGCGGCTCCGCTCAGCCTTCCCCGCTTTTCCTGTTTCCCTTTGAGGCTTCCTGGAGTGCCCGGCGCACTTTGGGCTGGAGTTTGTGAATGAGCACTTTGGAAAGGGATGGAGGGTGGGAGAGCTGCGGTGGGCAGGAGGCCCGGGACCCCTCACTGCTCCCAAACAGTTCTTCTGCTGCTCAGGGAAGTCCAACCAGTTTGTTCCTCACTTTGGGCTTTGCCCTTGTGCCTCCACATTTTTCTTGCAGATTCCCAACCGAACTTGGATAAAGTCTTTTTTTTTTTTTTTCCAAGCTTTTTCTTTTCCCCCCTCGAAGTTTCCTCGTGCTAAGGGGAAACAGAATGTGGGGTCTGAATTCTTCCCTCCCCTGAACAATTAGTATCACATTGACTGGAGCACAAATATGCTCTCTGCAATCCAATGTAAAGAGCCGTGGAGCCAACAGCTCCTTCCAAGTGCTTTGTGGTGCTGAAATGAGGGACCAGACCCCATGTCCTGCCCCAGCACTCGTGAGCAGCTACTCAAGTGCCTGATCCTGCTGCTCCTGCACACCAGCCCAGCGTCAGAGCGGGGTTCCTTGTGTGACTGAGCTCAGAGAGCCCTCAGGGGGGTAGAGCACGAGGAATAAGCAGGAACAAGCACCTTTCCCCGAGGTGGTGGGCTCTGTGTCCCCTCAGGGGCTCTTTGGGACCGTGTCCCCCTGGTTTGCTGGTGGCAGGGTTGTGTTTCTGTGCCTGGCTGCTCTCAGCAGCCTTTGCCTCTGGCCCTGGCAGCGCTGAACACGCTGAACACGGGCTGGTTGCATTACCCCGACCTTCTCAGGTTACAGAGCTTTTTGTCCCTGGGAGCTATAAAAAGCCAGTAGTGAAATTAAAACCACAACGGAGCTCCTGCCTCTGCTGGCAGGATGTTTCTTTTCCTCTCTAAATGGAGCAGAGGATGAGGAGGAGGGATGTGTGTGGCAGTGCAAGGAGTGTGTGTTTGCATGAGGGGGAACAGTGTCGGGGCTGTGTCTGTCCATGTTCCACTCCCACCAACTCCCCAGGGAGCCACAGCTCCTTATTTAGCAAAGTACCTAAAGTTAGGCAAGACAGATGTGGTCCACTGAGTCATTTAAGACCAAACTTCAATTATGACATCAGCAGAGAACCTCAGAGGTGCTCCTGGGTGGAGCAACCTGGTCTAGTGGAAGGTGCCCCTGCCCATGGCAGGGGGTTGGAACTACATGATCTTTATGGTCCCTTCAACCCAAACCATTCTGGGATTCTGTGATATTCTCCATCTGTGCTTCCCTGGGCATGAAGGTGGTCCAGATCTGACTGGATCTGGAGGATGTTTGGGGCAGAAGGTGGCCCCTGCCGTGTGGGACCATTTGTCACAATCTGTAAGCAGCTTCTGGTGCCTCCTTTTTTCCCTTCCTCTCTGCTGATTCTTCTCTGTTCATGTGTTGAGGACCAGCTCCAGGAAGGTGATGGAGAGCCCTCAGGACTCCCCCCCTGCCATCTCAAGGTGGCCTTGGTGAGCCAGGGTGGGGACAGTGGGCACATTGATAATAAGGAAGAGCATGTAAGGAAGAGGGAGGATGTGGAGTGAGGTCTGTTGGTGGAAATAGCAGTGGAGAATATAGGAATATGTGTCATGTCTTCCAAAGAGTGGTGGGATGCCTTGCTGGGTACTATAAATTCCCATGGATTTAAATTAGTGGTGTCTCTGGGCAATAAGCCAGAAATCTGAAGTTGAATAACTGAAAGGGGTTTTTTTTACCCCTTTGGAAAACATCAGTTTCTGGAAATCTCTCCCACCTGGAAAAGTATTTGTCCAGAAGGTTTCTGAGTTTTAGAGTGGACTGTCAGAGGGGGAGGGATGGACACCCACTGGTCAGACTGGCCTTGGGATGGGGCTGCACCCAGGTGCACCCAGCCCCGTGTCCTTTGAGCTGAGCTCTGCCATGCCCACCCTCCTGAGGTGTCCACAGTGCCCTGAGCTGTTCCTGGGAGGGATGGTGAGAAGGTCTGGAAAGGGTGAACGATGTCCCAGATTGCACCAAAAAAGCCCTGGAACAAAACCAAGCCTGGAAACCTCATTTTGTTCCCACAAATTGCTGTTTCTCGTTGCTGTTTCTCCAGCTGCAGCACCACGACATGACCAGGCTGTGATCGCCCTGCTGGGAAAAGGCAGGGATTGCCCAAGGAGGGGAGTCTCCTGGAGCAGCCTGGCTGCTTCACGGGTGATTCCCTGACAGAAGGGATGCTCCAGCGTCATCTCCTCCTCTCAGCTTTTGGTTCTTCCCAGCCTGAAGGACAGGGAGGTGCTCTGGTGGCAGATTTTCCTCCCTTCTCCTTGGCAGCTTCCTGGAACCTCTTGGGGGTGGTGTATCCCTGTGCTCCTCTGCTCCCAGAGCACACTGTACTTTGCTTCCAGATGCTGTTCCAGCTGTGTCCTGCCAGCACAGCCCAAGGCACAGCTTCCTGATTGACACAACTCACCACATGAGACAGTGGGCAGATCTCTCTTTCTCTTAACCCCTGGGGAGTGACCATGAAGAGGTGTCCCTCCTTCGTGGGAGAAGCTCCACACTTAAGGAAGTCTGTGGAGTCATCTGCCATATGAAAGTTGGACTGGGCTTTTACAGTTATAAAGTGATGGACTGGCAGGCACAGATTTCCAGGCCAGTGAGCAGCTTATCTGTCAAATCCTGCTTCAAAAAGCAGGGGGTGTGTTTGAAGTCTGGGGAACCAGGCTGCTTTTAGCACAGTTCAACACCAAAGCAGCACCCTGGTGCCAAGCAGCAGAACTTGCACGCTGGCCTGCATTGTTTGCATTCTCTGAGGGGATTCTAGGCCTTCTTGGGGTGGGCCATCCTGCCACACCATGTTGTGCTGGTTCCCATGTGAACCTGCCTTCACACCTGTCTCCTCTGTGAGTGACTGACACCATGGGCTGGAGGCCTAAAATCCGTCCCCAAACCAGGGGGCACGTGGGAAATGCAGGTGGCAATCAAAGGGAAAAGGGGGCAGCTAAATGTTCAAGAATATGGGTGTCACTTGGCACAGGTGGGTCACACAGCAATGCACTGTGCAGGGCTGGCTGGGCTTCCCATCTCAGGAACCTGGATGTGTTCACCAGGAACTGCAGTGACAGGACAGGGAATAATGGGTTCAAACTGGAAAAGTCCCCTGGACATAATTTTCCAGGGGAAATGTAGGTTAGATATACAGAAGACATTCTTCCCTGTGAGGCCCTGGCACAGGTTGCCCAGAGAAGCTGTGGCTGCCCAATCCCTGGAAGTGTCCAAGGCCAGGTTGGATGGGGCTTAGAGCAACCTGGGACAGTGGAAGGTGTCCCTGCCCATGGCAAGGGGTGGGACTGGATGAGCTCTAAGGTCCCTTCCAACCCAAACCATTTTATGATTCTGTGATTCTGAAACTTGGTAATACACAGGATACAATAATTGAGACAATAAATACTGGTTATTCCAGATGTACCCAGGGAACAGGGTGGATGTGCTCCACTCTTTTACTCCTTCCCTCTTTGAGAGCTGACTCGGGGCAGGCTGTGCCTCATCCAACTGCAGATGGAGTCATGGAATACTCTGAGCTGGAAGGGACCCACAAGGATCATCCAGTCCAACTCCTGGCCCTGCACAGGACACCTCAACAATCCCACCCTGTCCCTCAGAGTGTTGCTCAAACATTCCCTGAGCTCTGGCAGCCTTGGGGCTGTGCCCACTGCCCTGGGGAGCCTGGGCAGTGCCCAACCAGCCTCTGGGGGAAGAACCTTTGGCTGAGATCCAACCTGAGCCTGCCCTGACACAGCTCCAGCCTCGGGTCCTGTCCCTGGTCACCAGAGAGAAGAGATCAATGCTTTTTAATTTCAAGCTTAATTTTGGAAAGGGTCTCTTTTCAGTACCCTGAGGGTGAGGACATTGCTGTCTCCACTGTTTTGGGGTTTCCAGCGGGCAGGGACCACTCTCGGTGCTGGAGAAATCCCACCTTCCCTGAACTCTGCTCTCTCTTTCCATCCCATCACTTTTGGGCTTTATTTTTGCTTAATCCCCAGATGATCTGGGGAAGGAGTGTGCAGCTGGGCAGAGAGGAGCTGCAGGACAGGGACAGAGCCTCGGGAGTTGAGACCCACCTTCTTATTTGTGTCTTTTCACTTGTGGCATCCAAGGGCTTGTTATCCTGCTGTGCTTTTCATCTGGTTTCTCTTTCCTTTTTCCTATAAAACATTTTGAGAGGGTCCTCTGGGAATATCCCAGCTTGGTCTGGGGGATCTGGAGAAATCCCCAGATGCTCCAATGGCCAGATGTTTTGAGAGCCATTGCTGAACCAGTTCCTCAGCATGGAGCTAGGGGGAGGTACCGTCTTTCAGATGAGATAAAATCAAAGTCCCTGTGACCCTTAAAAGTTCTAAGATGCTTTTTGCAAGACTGGAGATGTTAAGGCCATTTTTAGGGCCAGATGCTTGTACACCTTCCTTGTCATTTTGGTTCTGTAGCATTAGAACATCTGCTGCTTCTTCCCAGGGACATCTGTGCTTTCTTTAGGGTTGTGTGACTGTTGCAGGAGACACCCAATATTCCCTATCATTCAATCCATTCAGGAACTTGTGGGATGAGAGGCATTAATTATGTAAGTGACAGTGGGGGGGGATTTTCATGGACAGGAGCAAGTGATTCATCCCTTTGTATTGGCCACAGTGATGCTCCAGTTCCTGCTCTGGCTTCCTTATGTCAAGTGAAAGGTTGGTGTGAGAGCAAAGAAATTTGGAAAAAATCCATTTTGGGTGGGAACTCCCACAGTGGTGCAGGATGGAGACACCATGCCTGGCATTGTGGTCCATGCCTGGCCTGGCTGGAAGGCAGGGAAGGCACATTGTGGTGGCCAGTGCTACCTGTTAGCAACTCCTCCTGATCCTGTTGTGGCCCTCTGAGCAGATAAGGGCAAGCAGATGCAGAAGTGAGATGATTTTCTTGGCCCAAAATATGCTTCAGGTGTGGGATTCCCTCTAGAAATGCAAAATCTTTTGCTTTTGCCTCGGTGCAGTTTCATTTTTGCCTCTGCAGGAGAACGAGAGATTAAAACCATCAGGACTGAGAAGTCCCATAGTCCCTCTGTTTAAATGAAAGCATCTCCCAGCTGGTGTTAGCATTTCCCAACTGCTGTTACCACCTCCCAGCTGGTGTTAGTGTCTCCTAACTGGTTTTAGCATCTCCCAACTGGTGTTGGTGTCTCCCAACTGGTGCTGTATCACTGTCACAACATCTGAACCCCAGCCACTGTCACCACCTTACAGACATCTGGTTTTGATGTGTGGGGGTTTCTTTGCAAGCACAGAGATGTGAGGAGGTCACTCAAGTGTACAGGTGGTGGGAAGTGGCCCCTGAGCTCCTGTGGGGGCTGTGTGGGGGTGGGATGCAGTGGTAGGAGCTGGGCTCTGAGCAGGGAGGTGACCACAGCCCACTTGGCTGAGTGGGGAGGGAAGCCCTGAAGACCAAGGCTCCATCTCCAGTCACCCTGGGACTCCTCAAGGAGAAAGAAGAGACCTCACAGCAGCTACAACTTCCCGTGGAGGGGCAGCACCAATCTCTGCTCTCTGTGACCAGGGACAGCAGCCAGGGAATGGCTGGAGCTGTGTCAGGGCAGGCTCAGGTTGGATCTCAGCAAAAGGTTCTTCCTCCAGGGAGTGGTTGGGCACTGCCCAGGCTCCCCAGGGCAGTGGGCACAGCCTCAAGGCTGCCAGAGCTCTGGGAGGGTTTGGACAACACTCAGAGGGACAAGGTGGGATTGTTGGGGTGTCTGTGCAGGGCCAGGAGTTGGACTGGATGATGCTTGTGGGTCCTTCCAGCTCAGGAGATTCTATGATTCCCCCACCTCGGTATATTTTTGTTGTAGTTTCCTCTTTTCCCTGGTAAAACTGATTTTCCCCCAGAACCTGCCTTTCCCTGTCCATGTGGTTTTAATCACACGCACGTGCTGAAGGAAACCAGAGGTGCTGCCTGTCCCAGCCCCGCTCACGGGCCCTGTGTTTGTGTAGGGCTGCTGCTCCACACCTAAGGCTGCTTGGCTTGGGTTTTCTCTTTCATGAATCAGGCCTCTGGGGAGGAAGCTGTTGGATAATACAGCCATTTGTTTTGGCAGCTGCCTGCGGGTGCCGGCCCTCCAGCCTTCCTGAATGTGCTCTCACATGTGAACTGCTCAGCCCAAAGGGGCAGCAGGGCCTTGATCTGTAACCTTAATAAAAAGCTGGTCAAAATAACAATAAGCAAAGGGAGCAGCTCACCCTGCTCTGCTATCACACAGCATGAGCCCACACGGGATCCTCTCCTCAGCCCTGGTCCCTGTGTGAGGCTGCCCGCTGAGTTTGGGATCCCCGAGCACAATGAGCTGCAAGAGGAAAGTTTTTCATCTACCCAACCCTGTGAGGACAGAAATCTCCTCTGGAGGAATCCCAGCTGTCTCAGCTTCCCCTGTCCTGCACAGTGCAGAAATAGGACAATTACACCTTAATAAAGACAGAGTTCCCATCCCTGATCTTCTGGCAGCCCTTTGTGGGGTGGATGAGGCATCTGACAGAGGGCAGGGTTAGATGGGATATTGGGAAGAAATTGTTCCCTGTGAGGGTGGTGAAGCCCTGGCACAGGTTGCCCAGAGAAGCTGTGGCTGCCCCTGGATCCCTGGAAGTGTCCAAGGCCAGGTTGGACGGGGCTTGGAGCAACCTGGGCTGGTGGAAGGTGTCCCTGCCCATGGCAGGGGTGGAACAAGATGAGCTTTAAGGTCCTTTCTAACCCAGATGATCTTTAAGGTCCTTTCCAACCCATAATTTCCAACCCAGATCATAGAATCCGTGATTCTCTGGGGTTCTATAATCTGTGATTCTCTGATTCTGTGTGAATCTGTGATTCCATGATCTCCCACGTTCCTGCCCTTGCAGCACCAGGGATGGGGATAACAGGGACAACTCACACTGCTATCAAGAAGCAGAGGTCTGTCAGGATGAGCTGGGAATCTCCCCAGGATGACTCATGTAGTGCTGCCAACACCTCAAGATGGTGTTTTTGGGCTGATGAACTGAAGATAAAATATTTAGACTCTTCCCTCCCAGCCAGGATGCCTGGAGGGACCAGCCAAGGCCATGTCCTGCCCTGGTGAAGGGTGACTGCAGGGCCTGGTCCCCCGTGGGAGTGGCTGGGATTGAGTCACTCTCCATCTGTCTCTTGAATCTGTCCCCTCTGTATCTGCAAAATTCCCTTGCAATGAGCTGTAATGAATAAATAATTCCTAACAAGATACTTTTTATCCATACTAAAATCAAGAGTGAATAACCTGAAGACAGATTAACTCAAGCTTTGGAATCTAGAAAAATACTGAGAAAACTTATCCATTAATTTCACTGCTTTCTCTTCATCAGTGGCTATTGGGTATCATTAAGTTCTACTCCAGATCCAAGTCCTACAAACCTACTGTCACAAGGGAAGATGACCATTTGTTGCTGTGCCTTTAATTCCTGATCCCTGGGAACACTGATTGTTTTGCAGCACCTTGTGTAGAATCAGTGTAAATCAAAAGGACATGGTTGGACCTCTCCAGATCTGTAAGTGCTCTTAGCAGACATCAGGCAGTCACCTTTTTTTCCTTGCCAGCTCTGCTGGGCAGTGCCAGTGCCTTCAGTGCCACCCCTGCCCTGCCCTTGGCATGTGCTGGGAGCGTCCCTGTCCTGGTGACACACCAGAAATGCCGAGGCTCTGTCTGGGACTATCCCAATAAATCACTGTGCAGGGCTGATAAGGCTGCAGTTATTGCCCCCATTCTGTCTGGGAGGTTCCTGTTGGCTTTGGGGCACTGATCCCACAGAGGGCATGTGTGCTGTCAGTGTGACATTGTTATAGTGTGATCCAGCCATTCAAAATAACATTATTAAAAGCAGAAAATGCAGAGCCAGTTAAACGGGAATATGATTCCATTAGAAAATGTTTTAATGAAAAATCACGTGGAGGGGAGGCAGAGAGATGTAACGTTAGGTCAGAAGAAAGCTCACAATTTTTTTATTCTTTCTTTGTACGTTTTTTTTCTTTTTATTTGTTATTTTTTGTTTTGTTTTGTTGGTTTTTTGTTTGTTTGTTTTGTTGTTTTGTTTTGTTTTTCTTTCCCTGTTTATTTATTTATTTGTGTGTGGAGGTTTTTTGAAGGTATTTTCACAGTGCAGCTGACAAACCTGAGTACAGACTCTGGTGGTGCAAGGCTGCTCTACCAGCTCCTGTCAGAACCTTTTCCTCTCCATGAGACCCAGACTTATCCAGCCTTGGAGCTAAACACAGTGTTGATAAACCCCATTGGTTTTGGGGTTCCTCTTGCTTCTGGTCCCATCTCTACCCCGTTTGCATTTCAGTCAGCAGGGAAGGGCTTGCACACAAACCCACACCCTCAGGCAGCTCTGAATGGCATCATTGAGATCCTAATCACTGGCAGCCTCCTGCAATCCCAGCCCTGGGATGGCTGGCACGGTGGAGTGTAAGTGAATTAGGGAATGCAAGAGCATGATTAAATAGAATTGATGGTACAATTAGATCTGATTAGCTCTGGGTGCCAGTCTGCATCCCAAGGCTGTGCTTTGGGTGCTGAGCCCCTTTTTGTGAACCTACCTGACAAAGAGGGTGCAAAAAGGGCTGTGTGTGTGCTGTGACCACACTGCTCTAGGAAGGCAGATTGATTTTTTTCCCCTAAACTGGGAAATCCTGTTGTTCCATGATTGAATCTCTCCATGTGTGGATGCCCAACCTGAACTTTAGGTGTCACCCACTGTGCCAACACTTGAGACATGCCCATGGGGGACAGTGTTGTTGTTCTTCCCCCAGGGTGGTTGGGCACTGACCAGGCTCCCCAGGGCACTGGGCACAGCCCCAAGGCTGCCAGAGCTCCAGGAATGTTTGGACAATGCTCTCAGGGACAGGGGGGATTATTGGGGTGCCTATGAGGGGCCAGGAGTTGGACTGGATGATCCTCATGGGTCCCTTCCAACTCAGGAGATGCTATGGTTCTGTGATTCTGCTTCCCAAACATCCCAAACAACAGTCAAACTTCCCTCCTTGCCAACCACTTCCAGGTCAATGTGTTGCTCACACCATCCATGGGATTCAGCCACAAGTGGTGGCCACGACCCCAGACAGCAGTGGCTGCCCAGGACCTGTCAAGATCGCAAAGCCTGGAAAGGTCCAACCCCCTCTGAAATAACCTTCAGCCTCCTGCTGGTGATGGTGGTGGTTAAACCTCGGGGCAGCAAAGGCTTTAAAGGCAGGTCAGAGCCAGGGGGGTTCAAGTGATGCTCCCACGGAGCTGGTCGAGGACTGCCGGGTGACGTTTTGGGTGTCCCTGTGCCAGATGTGCAGGGGCTGCTTTCATTGTTCCTACGAAACACAGTGTTGGGGACAACTTGGCACAGCCCAGGTGATGCCCTTGCATGCTCCTGTGCCACCCTGGGTTGGCAGAGACGTGTGGCACCGAGGGCAGGTGAATCACGGCGGGACAGCCCGGGTGTGTCTCCGTGAGCCTCACTGAGGGCTCTGCCCTTGCTGACACCCTCTGGCGCCCTGTGGGACTGCTGGGGTGGAGCTGTGAGCCCTGTGCCCTGCCCCTGCTGCATCACACCCCCAGCACCTCACAGGAGCTGTTCCAGTGCAAACTGGGTCTGGTTTTGCTCTGGGGACAGAGATCCCTCCCCATACGAAGTGGGACTCGTGCCCCTGATCTGCTGCAGCTCTGCTGCTGGGGGGCACAGGCAAAGAGTGACACAGAGTTCACCAGTGTCGGTGGTTTTGGGTGGGTTTTGGGTTGGTTTGTGTCTGTGCCCCTCTCCCCTCTGACACTCTCCCACATCAGAGGGGAGAGAGGCACCGGGTTTGCACCTCCCAGGGCAAGAAATCCCCCCTTTTTCTCTAATGCTGCAGATAAGCAGAAACCAAATGCTCTTTATATCAGGAGTTTGGGCTTTATAATATTTTCTGCTCTGAAGGGCTTTCTGCCTGCTTTCCATTGGGGATTCCCAAATTCTCTGCAAACTCTCTGTCCACCCTTAAGGCTGCACAAAACATTAGCAGCTCAGAGCCCCCTGACCCTTCCCCTGGTCTTCTCTGTGCTCACCCCAGGCTAGTTCTGCTGGGCACAGTGGGAATCCTGCTGTGTTTGTCATCAGACAGAAGTGCTGGGGGCAGGATCAGGACCTCCCACACCCATGGGATAAAGCCACACACTGTGCTCCTGGGAAGAGGCTGCCTTATAGGGTGGCATTAAATGCCCAGAGGGAAGAATTATTTCTGCTTTAGCCACCTCAGAGCTGGATGTCTCATCCACGCTGACTTTTACAGACTTTGAGCAGACTGAGACCTCTCTCCATTTCTTAAACACTTACCAGCAGTCTCCTGGTGGATGTTACTGGGGGGGACAGGTTGGGGGCTGGGCCACCACCAGACACGAGGCTTCACTGCAGCTGGACTAAGACAGGAGCCCCACTCTCTCACCAAGGGTGGGCTAGGCAGGGTCCCATCCCCATCCCAGGGGCAGAGCTCTGTCCCTGTGGAGCCCCGTGCCACCCCTCCCTCCCTGGCACGGCTCTGGATGCCCCCCCTTGTGCTTTTCTGCCGTGTCCTGCTCGCATTCCACGGCTGCTTGGCTGGCAGAGGCAGCATCCCCAGCCTGGTTTTGGGATGCCATCCATCATCCCCCCGCTGGCCTGGGTGTCTTGGCTGGAGGCTGGGACACTTCCCTGTGCCTGGGGCTCGTCAGGAATGCGCTAATTGCTGCTGGAACAGAAGCTGCTCCCGGGCGGTGCTGAGCGCGCAGGGCCGATCCCCCCCAGCCCCCGGGGATGCTCCGGGAGGTCCCGCCGTGCGCTCAGCACACGCTCCCGCGGATTTACAAAGCGCTCAGATTTATCTCCCCTCCTGCTGTTCTACTTAAAAGGCGTATTCGGGGCCTGCCAAGAGCTCGCCTGGAAAAAGCATTCCCTCCTCCCCCTCCGTCCGAGCACGGACTGTGAGCTGCTGGCTCACATCTACCTTGAGCGATGGCACCTGAAATTCCGGGAGGTTTTCCCAAGCGAAAGCACCCCACGCTCCCCAGCTATTTGCTGCTGTGGTGTTTGCCAGGCTCCCTTGCTGGTGAGTCAGCAGCATTCCTGCTCTTTGATTTTTTTTTTAATTTCAATCTGGGATTTTTGCTGAGGCAGCGTTTTTCCCCTTATCTCCGTGCCAGCACATTTGGGCAGGTCCCTGCGTCTCTCCTCCCTGTCCCGTGGCCCCGTGGGGGTCAGACACGGAGGGAATGGCTGTGGGTGCCCTGAGGGATGGCACAGGCTCCCGACAGCCAGGTGTTGTGATTTCCCCATGGGGCACTTCAGCAGCTTGATAGAATCCCCCAGCACCCCTGCCCTGGGCAGCAGGGAGCAACTTAGTGGCAGCTTTCTGGAAATTAAAGATGCAAAGAAATGTTGTCCATTGAAGGGGCTTTTCCCAGGAAAAAAAAAAAGGGCAAAATCGTGTGCAGGTTCTGGCAAGGGCAGTTTAAGTGAACCTGGGAAGTTTGTAATAGAATCACAGCATGGTTTGGGTTGGAATGGATCTTACAGATCATCTACTTCCAACCTCCTGCCACGGGCAGAGACACCTCCCACCAGCCCAGGTTGCTCCAAGCCCTCTGTCCAACCTGGCCTTGGACACTTCCAGGGATGGGGCAGCCACAGCTTCTCTGGGCAACCTGTGCCAGGGCCTCCCCACCCTCGCAGGGAAGAGTTTCTTCTGTATTTCTAACCTAAATCCCCCCCTTTCAGTTTGGACCCATTTGTCCTTACCCTGTCACTACAGTTCCTGATGAACAGTCCCTCTCCAGCTTCCTTGCTGGCCTCTTGAGATACTGGAAGGTGCTGTGAGGTCTCCACACAACCTTCTCTTCTCCAGGCTGAACAGCCCAACTTTCTCATCCCGTGTTGAGCAAACACTCAGATCCCAACACTCAGATTTTATTTGCTGTGGTTCAAAAGCAGCAGGTGCTGGTTGCAGAAAGCCACATAGATGGAAATAAAGTGTGTCAGGAAGCAGAGACCTGGCCCTTGGGTAGGTGGGTTGGTGGCTGGGCCGGAGCACCCACCCTGGCAGGGCTGCTGTGAGGGGATGGGAAAGGGGTGGCAGAGAGGGCTGGGGAGGGGGGGTGGCATCTGGGCTTAGGCAACAGGAGGAAACTGCTCAATATGAATGAGCCCTCTCTGTGCCAGACCCACCATGGCAGGGCTCTCAGAGTCCCCCAGATGCTGTTTCAGTATTAAAATCCACCCTGCGCAGGGATGGGCTGCTGAGGTTTGCATCATGGAATCATGGAGTCACAGAATGCTTTGGGTTGGAAGGGACCTTAAGGATCCTCTCATTCCACCCCCTGCCATGGGCAGGGACACCTTCCACTAGCCCAGGTTGCTCCAAGTCACGTCCAGCCTGGCCTTGGACACTTCCAGGGAATGTGAGTGTCCTGCAGGACTCCATCACCGCTGTCCCTTTGCCATGGTTTGCATCCTCACGGCAGGGAGGAGGGAGGGACATGGTGATCCACTCTTTTATTTCTATGTTCAAGGATCCATGGAGCCAAGGTGGGGGCCAGGCAGCTGTGGTGTGGGGAGTGCTCTGCTGGAAACACCTCCCTGGGATTCCTGGAGAGCGAGCGGAGCCCGGCCGGGCTCGAGAGGCACAAGTGGCACTGGCTCTGGCATTGCTCCCAAGCCCTCACAGTGATTTTTGTACATGTGCTGGTGCTTTATGAGCCCTCAAACCCCGCTGTCTCCATTCCAAGATCCGGCTTTATTGCAGGTGGGGCTCATAGCAACCTCTCCTCTGTGTTTGCCTAACAGTGCCCATCGTGCTTTTATTTGATTCTAATCTTGCCAGAGCGTGGCCACCAGCCTCGACATTTTTCATGCTGTGTGTCAGCTCCCTTTTCTCTCCTTGGAAGATTTCCAGGGCAGGGTTTAGCTGTTGGGAAGGGCAGGGCTGGGGCACTGCCCCTCGTACATCTGACCACATCTCCTCACAGCAAAGCTCCCTGGCACTGGGTCCCTGGGAGCTTTTGGGCCAGTATTTGTATTTTCATCAGCTGCTTATAAAATCCCTGGGACGTGGTGCTCCCCCCCTGAGTTGGCAGTGAAGCCTCCTGGAGCTGTGCTGTTGGTTGTTTAAGGAATGCAGAGGCTGCCTTTGCTGCAAAATGTGTTTTTCCCAGAGGCAGTGCAGGATTGGGCCCTTCCTCATGCTCCATCCCTGTCCTGGTTTTCAGGCTGGCTGCTCACCAAGCTCACATACATGGCCCAGGTGTCCCTGTGAGCTGGCAGAGCTGGCAGCCCAGGAACCTTCCCTGCCCTGGCCTGACCCCACAGTGTGGGCAGCAGGTAGGGGGGAGATTCTGCCCCTCTGCCCCACTCATGTTAGACCCCACCTGCAGAGCTGCTCCAGCCCTGGGGTCCTCAGCATAAAAAAAACGTGGAGCTGTTGGAGTGAGTCCAGAGGAGGCACCAAGATAATGAGGGGCTGGAGCCCCTCTGCTCTGGAGCCAGGCTGGGAGAGCTGGGGGGGTTCACCTGGAGAAGAGAAGGCTCCAGGGAGACCTGAGAGCCCCTTCCAGTGCATAAAGGGGCTCCAGGAGAGCTGGAGAGGGACTGGGAACAATGGTCTGGATGGGATAAGGGGGAATGGCTTCCCACTGCCAGAGAGCAGGATTAGATGGGATATAGGGAAGGAATTGTTCCCTGTGAGGGTGGGGAGGCCCTGGCACAGGTTGCCCAGAGAAGCTGTGGCTGCCCCTGGATCCCTGGAAGTGTCCAAGGCCAGGTTAGAGCAACCTGGGCTAGTGGAAGGTGCCCCTGCCCATGGCAGGGGGTTTGGAACAAGATAGTCTTTAAGGTCCTTTCCAACCCAAACCATCCTATGTTTTTATGACAGCCCTGCTAAATTTGGGCTGCCCCCATATCAACCCAACCTCAGTTCTCCTTTCTCTGGGATTAATGCAGAGATGCCTGTCAGCAGCTGCAGAAAACCAAACCCATACTTAGTTCCTTCATAAGATAAAGATTCAGCTGCTGGCTGAGAAGGAGGATCTCCCATGGCTGGTGCAGGGCTGACACATCACTGGGGTGGATGGATGGCTTGTGCAGCAGGGCTGTTCCTGGAAGGCACAAGCCTGGCCTGGCTTCACTCACCCTGAGCCTGACAAATGCAGCCTGATGGGATTTTTTTTTAAGTGCAGTGTCTGGATCTCCCTGTTGGAGAGCTTTGCAAGCTGACAGACAGACACACACATCCCTCAGAGCCTACAAAGCTCGGGGAGACCACGGAGCTGGTGAGAGGATGCTGATGGCACATCCTACTGAGCTCTGCACCTTTGGTGCCCTGGATGGTTCCTTGCTCAGCTCTGGGGTCTGGCATCCTCCAGCATCCTCTGGTTTGTCCTGGCAGAGCCCAGGGGAGAGTGTGAAGCTGCTCTGCCCACCCTGTACAGGTGCTTTTGGAAAAGTCCTTCTGTTTTAGGGGAAGCTGGTCTGGTTGCACATGAGCCCCATGTTGTGGTCATGGGCAATGGGCTACCAGGGGTGAAAGGCACTTGAAGACAACCAGTTTTGGAGTGAAAAACATGCTCTGAGTGCCAAATATTAAAAGCTGCTGGAAGAAAAAGAGCATTTTTGTTGTTGGAAAATGGCCTGTGACCCACAGGTCAGGCAGGGGGGCTGAGCCCTCATGGAACAGGGCAGGGGCAGGATGGCCTGTGCTGCCCTCCAGAAATGAGCCCAAGGGCCCCAAAGGAGACACCAAGATTCCTTCTGGTGCACTCAAAAGGTTTGTCCTTCCCTCTTGTCCATGGGGTGTTTTCAACAAAGCAACATTTTCTACTGGAAACCCTGTGAAGGCAGTGAGAGCACAGAGCCCCAGGGCTGCAGAGCAAACAGAAGTGGCATTTTCTGTCACTGCCCCTCACACTCTGCAGTCCTGCTCCCATCTGGGGTGGCTTTTCATCTTCTTTGGCATCCTCAGGATCCCAAAGTGCAGCAAATCCCCCTCACTGCTTGTACTTTCTGCACTCCCTTTTTTTTTTCCCCACATCTCCTGGCAAAATCAAGGTATTTGAAAGACTCTGAAGTGTCTAAATCTACAGATCTCCATATACACATTTCTCATCACGTTGCATCCAGCTCAGTCAAGTCCCACAGAAGGCCAAATGCATGTTTTGTTGCTTTAGAGAAGCAGAGATTTTGCCCCTCAAGCCCAGCAAAAGTTGGTTATTTAATCCTGAGTAGCCCATGGAGAAGTGAGTGGGGTTGGGATTGCTCTGAGCCCCTCAGTAGCCTTTTCTGTGCCAACTTTCTGGATTAAAAGGTTGGAAAAACGTGGTCTTAGTTTCTGTCTTCACTGCTTATCTGTTGGCACAGCACTTTAACCCCAGCAAATAAAAGATGGGTGAGAGTGTCCTGGGGATGAGTTGGATGGGAGTATCTCAGTTATTAAAGCCACTGAAAAATTATTCTCAGGACAACTTTCCATATGCAACAGCAGGTTAATTGAACTTGAGCCATGCAGTAGAAATGTGCTGATTCCAACAAGATTTTCCAGCAGCAAAAAAAAAAAAAAAAAAAAAAAAAGGAAATATTTTGTTTGGACTGTATTGAAACTCCTGCAGAAGCAGAATGTTTCTGCTCCATCACTTAAATTAATTTCATGTAATGTGGAGTGTGAATTTAATATTATATTGTCTTTACAGATTGTATCATGTAGTGCATGATTTAAGAAATGCAAGGGAATGACAGGAATAATGAGAAGAGTTGCTGGAGTGAAACACTGTAATGGCCCTAAACTGCTTGCTGGGAGGAAATGTTTCTTGGCAAACACAAGAATTCCAGGTTTTTTGTGCAGAATCAGAATCAATCTCTCCCTTCAAGTCAGGATTTCCCAAGGAATGGAAATTGCAGCTCCCAGCCAGCTCTGCTCAGGATATAATCTGTGTTAATTATTCATCAGAGCCAGATAGAATCAGAGATAACTCAGAGGAAACCTGGGATAACAGCTCTGAAGCCCTGTCACATCCCTGGCTGGCTGGGGACATGGGGCAGAGGGGATGCTCAGCTTGCAGTGCCTGGGTTGGATGGTTGTGCTCTGATGGTGGAGGGGCAGAAGGGACCTTAAAGATCCTCCAGTTCCAACTCCCCTGCCATGGGCAGGGACACCTTCCACTAGACCAGGTTACTCAGAGCCCCATCCAACCTGGCCTGTTGCTCCTTGTGTGCCCACAGAGACCCAGCTGGGATGTTGCAACTCCTGCTGTGGGCTCCAGAGCCCCCCAGCTCATGTGCAGCCCCCCAGCTCAGGGCTGTGCCTTGCAAAGCAACAATGGGGCTGCAGCTGCCAGAGCCCAGAACCAGCTTCATTTGTCCCAGATTGCAAAATCCTTGTGTCCATCCAAGTGAGCAGGCAGCAATCCATGCTGCTTTGGGCAGGGGAAGCCCAGGGAACACCTGCATGGTGGTTGCCCACCGTGGCTGGATGTGTTCTGGTGGCAGGAGGCACCCACCTCGGCTCGGGGTCTCCCCAGCACCCCGTGAGAAAGAGACAGTGGCAAGAATTTATGGCACAGAATCACAGAACCAACCAGGTTGGAAAAGACCTCTGAGGTCAACAAGTCCAACCTTTGACCCAACCCCACCTTGTCACCCAGACCATGGCACTGATGCCACCTCCAGGGATGGTGACTCCACCCTCTCCCTGGGCAGGGAGAGACATTCCAGTGTCTGATCCCTCTCTTTGTAAAGAACTCTTCATAAAGAACTCTCTGTGAAGAATTTCCAAGCTTTCCAGAAAAATTGCTGCATTGGCAGTGCTGTTGCAAAGGGAAAGAGTGGAAGAGGGTAGGAGTGAGGAGAGCCCAGGGCCAGGCAAGCCCTGACTGCCACGTTTGGGGCCGGTGCTGAGCCAGCTTTGCCAAGACAAGGAAATACAGCAGTGGGATGCACACAGAGCTGCTTCCATCAGACAAATCTTGTTGCCTCTAAGTTTCTGCCCTGTAATTGGATCCAGCATTTTGGAGGAAGGCTTCACTACCAGCTATTTTGATTTTTATGGGGAGCACTGAGCTGTTTGGGTTTGTTCCTTTCAAGCCACCGGATCTTGGAGTCCTGTGGCTACATCAGCATCTCAGCTGCTGGATAAACCAGTGACCTTTCCAGGTCCTCAGGATAAGAGGCTCGAAAGGTGTATTATTTTATACAGTTTCCAGAAAAGCCACATTTATTTTGGCATTTAAACTTCCACTGTGCAGCCCTGTGGCAACCTGTGGCCCTGGCAAAGCAAATGTGTGTTCCATGCTCAGTTTAAGCTGTGAGTGTTGTCACACAGAGGAACAGAGTTGCTTTATTGCCCCAGGATGGGGTAGGAAAACACAGAGGCTACAGTGCCTGAGCCTGGGACAGTGTGGTCCAGCCTGGAGGGAAAAGCAGTCAGAGGGACTCTTCCCTCCAGCCTCCTGCCTGGTCTCTGCAGGGCAGGGGACCTGTGTTGGGACAGCAAACACAGCCATAAAGCCAAGAGATGTCTCCAGGGTTTGCTCCCAGCTCTTTCTGCAGCTACTGCTGTCAGATTAACCCACCATGAGTGACTCCTGCTCCAAGGGTGATAATGGCATGAGAACTTGTCTGATAATTCCACAACAAACTTGTATTTACCTTGAAAAAATAGCCCCAACAGGACCTTCCCCCAAACCTTTCAAGGAGGAAAACAACTTTCTGTTTCTAATAAAGGTCTCCAACATAAGCTGAGCAGGTTTTATTTTCATTTTTTCTTCTCCACAAAAGTTTCCATTGTGTCCAAAAGCCATTTTCTGTCAAAAAGGTTTTGATGGAAAATATTTTACTAAATCTATTCGAAGCTGATACAAAACCTTGCCAAGAAAGAGGGAATGAGTAAACCCTGTGAAGCTCCCGCTCGGCACATTAAAGGGAATATCACCCAACTTTCCAGAGGCTCCAGAGGGTGTTTGGGTGGTCCTGGTGCTGGGCAGTGGAGCTGGGATCATCACAGCCTCTGGTAAATGTTAAACCAACAAAAAAATCTGCTTTGCTCAGCAGCCAGAACTGAGCCTTCAAACTGGGGTGAAGCTTTCTAAATATCATCAGGCATATTTTCTTTAAAGGAAGGAAGGATCTTAATTCCAGCATTCCAACCCAAAATAGATGTCTCTAAGAATAGCCCTTCCCCACTGCAGGGCAGGATGCCCGTCAGGAGGAAAAGGGGTTGGGGGAAGACAAGGAGTGCTTTCCCTAAATAGCCACTCTGGAGCTGGGAAGGGCTGGGATTTAACTCTGACCGTGGGTGATTGTCCCCAGAGCATCCAATCCCACTGAGGTGGCTTGGAGCTGCCAGTGGCCCTTTGGAGCAGGGACTGGAGCAGCTCAGTGGCTCCTTGGGTTGATGGAATTGTTCCTTGGAGGCCTGATGGCCACCCTGCAGTGGATCACAGTATCCCAGGATATGCTGAGTTGGAAGGGACCCACAAGGACCATCCAGTCCAACCCTCAGCCCTGCACAGGCCCATCCCCAAGAGTCACCCCCTGTGCCCCAGAGGATCAGCCAAACCCTCCTGGAGCTCTGGCAGCCTTGGGCTGTGCCCACTGCCCTGGGGAGCCTGGGCAGTGCCCAACCAGCCTCTGGGGGAAGAACCTTTGGCTGAGATCCAACCTGAGCCTGCCCTGGCACAGCTCCAGCCATTCCCTGGGTGCTGTCCCTGGTCCCCCCAGAGCAGAGCTCAGTCCCTGCCCCTCCTCTGCCCCTGCCCAGGAAGGTGGAACTGCACTGAGGTCTCCCCTCAGTCTCCTCTGCTCCAGCTGAACACACCAAGTGCCCTCAGTGTCCTCACACGCCTTCAAATCAAGGCCCTTCCCCATCTCTGTTGCCTCCTTTGGACACTCTCTGATGGCTTCATGTCTTTCTTGTCCTTCCCCTCTGCCATCAGAGCCCATTGGAGCCCAGGATGTGGCTGGTGAAGGTGCTCCAGGGAAGGAGAGGATGCCCCAGCCATGCTCAGTGTGTCCTGACAGAGAGAGGCAAAGGCATCCCACCTGAATTATGAAGCTGGGAGGTGTTACCTACTGAAGTCTCTCCCAGAGTAAGTTATCCTGGGTCAGGTGCTGCCAGGCTGGAGGGATTTGTGTGTGGCTGTGTATGTCTTGGGGCAGGGAGGACTCATTCCCATCCTGACACTTCATCAGGGATTGTAGTGAAAGGACAAGGGGTAACAGGAACAAACTGAAAGAGGGGAAATTTAGGTTAGGTGTTAAGAAGAAATTTTTTGGAAGAAACCCAATTTATGGAAGAAATCCACAGCCCAGAGAAGCTGTGGATGTCCCTTCCCTGGCAGTGTCCAAGGCCAGGTTGGAAAAGGCCTTGAGCAACCTGGGCTAGTGGAAGGTGTCCCTGCCCATGGCAGGGGGGTTGGGACCAGATGAGCTTTAAGGCTCATTCCAGCCCCTTAACATTCTATTAGTCTACGACCCCTTCCAGTTTAAAAAGTGCAACACTGGAGTACCTCAGATTCCATGAAGTTCAAGAAGAGACTGGATGGATGGAGTCTGTAGTCCCACCCTCTTTTCCCTAGAAATTACAGTTTTGCATAATTTGAACAGTTTTGACTTCAATATTTCCCTTTTGGGGTCATATTTTCCGTGCAAATATGAGGTTTAGGGAGGAATCTCAGCATTAAAGACAGGTTTCTCAAATAGCCTTACGACCCCAGAGTTGTGGCTCTAAGAAAACTCCTAATTTCCATGGAAGTCTCAATGAAACAATAAAACCTGACAGCACAGGCAGGTCCTTCCTCCCCCATTTCCTTCCTTTCAGTGCTGGCATTGGAATTTAAATCTCCCAAGTTTCAAGCACCTTCAGATGCCAAAAGCTCAGCATCTCCTGGAGGTACAAACTGCACCTTCCCAGCTCCTAAATATTGTACCTGTTCCTGGTGTATCCCTCCTGGAGCTGTTGGAAGCTTTCCTCTGTGCAGCTTTAGTGCCACATTTGGGTTGAGCTGTTCCCCAGAAGTCCATAACCACACTTGGGTGATACTCAACACTAAACATCATCCCAGGTTTTTCAGGAGTGTATGGCAGACCTTAAATATCATGATTTTGGCTTCACCAAATTGCGTCTTTAGTTTAAAAACAGTATTTTGAGGGCTGCACGTGCCTTGTAGAGAGTTTTACTTGTCCCAGTTCATGTCCACAGGGTGAGTGTGCTCATGGGAGCTGGTTGTACAGATTCTCTTGGCTCTCAGGGAACAGAAACAGGCAATTCTGGGGCAGAATCACTCCCTGCCATGATGGTTTTAAATGTACAAGCAAGTGAATGAACTGCCTCTGCTCTTATAGCCCAGCTTTACAACTGAGATGATTTATATATTCAGGTGGGTTGAAAAATGTTGGTCTAAAACCAGGCATAACCCACTGGGTTTGGCCAATTACTTCGTATTTTGGGCCCTTCTCAAATAAAACCCAAGGTGGGTGTAACAAAACCACGAAACCCCAAATCTGAAAGATGCCTTTGCACAACCCCCTGAAAAGCCCCCAGGAGCTGAATCTCCCCCTCCAAAAAGAGGGAAAAATAATAGGGTGGAAAAATGTGAACTCCACCAGGCTGCAAAAACCTGAAACCTTTTGGTGCTTGTTTGTGAAAAGCCAAGCCAAGGAACGGAGCTCAGGCCAAACTTTCACTGTGGGAAGGGCTGGTCCAGCCTGAACTGGCTCCTTCCTGCTGCTCACACACTCCAAGGGATAAACTCTGTGCAGAGACAAGAGAAAAAACACTTCCCATGGGATGTGGCTTCAAACAGGGAAGCCCACACTGTGTGTCTGTGAGGGAGGAGGTTCCCCCTCACTGGGGGGTCTGGGAGCTGCCTCTCACCCCTCCACCCAGATCCAAAGGTCTCGTTTTAGTGACACCTAAAAGGTGCCCCTAAAAGGGTTAGATGGGATATTGGGAAAAAATTCTTCCCTGTGAGGGTGGTGAGGCCCTGGCACAGGTTGCCCAGAGAAGCTGTGGCTGCCCCTGGATCCCTGGAAGTGTCCAAGGCCAGGTTGGATGGGGCTTGGAGCAACCTGGGCTGGTGGAAGGTGTCCCTGCCCATGGCAGGGGGTGGGACTGGATGATCCTTAAGGTCTTTCCAACCCAAACCATTCCATGATTCTGTAGTTGTTAGTGATTGCAGACGGTCAGGGCCAGCATATAGTGAAATATTTTCTCAGGAAAGTGTGGGAAAATGCAAATGTCCTGGCATACTTTTCCAACTTCCATGATACATTGCCAATGTCTTCTAGTTATTCTTTCTTCACTGCCTTTATCTGGTTTTCTCTGTTTTCACTGTTCTAAGGTGAAATCGTGGGGTTTTGTTTTGCTTTGTGCAGCTGGTGGGTGAAGGTAGATCATGTTCTGGCTTGGGCTCAGCAGCACCAGGGTCCCTCCTGCCCACCCTCATCTGTGTGATGAGTTTCTGGGTGCAGGACACCTCTGTCCAACTCTTCCTTTCCGAGGACTGTGGGTGGCACTGGGAAAGCCCAGCCTGGTGCTCAGGTCACAGGAAAAGCTGCCATGGAGCAGGTGCACAACAGCAAACACGGGGCTGTAGGATGCTCTTACATCAATTATCCAGGTCTTGCTGCTGGGAAAGACTTGTATCCCTCTAAATGTGTGTGATATCAGGCAGGAAGAATTTATGTGCAGGGTTTTTTAGCACAGATTAGAAAAAACAGCTGGTTGAAGAACAGAATGGGTGATGTCACCATACAGCTGGGCTGTGCTGGGTATGGGATGAGTCCTGAGGATGGAAGGACCTGGCACAGAGCTGAGGATCTGGCTCCAGATCTCCACTGGGACACCTTCATGATTCCCTCTTGGAGTGCAGATACCTGGCACAGCTTCCCCCATCTCCTTGGGGAAGGTACCTGGAAAAAGGGGCTTTGGGATCATTGCAGACCTTGTCGTGCACCAGCTGGTTGTCCAAAGGAATTCACCCCAGGGCAAACCATGGGGGTGGGATTTGCAGCTGCAGCAGAACAAATCCCACAGGCCAAGGGAGAGGTGGCTGGGGGGGGTTTGTGGCAGTCAGGAGTCCTGTCCTCGGGCTGGGGGTTCCTGTGTGAAGCACATGGGCTGCACCTCTGGGAGGCTGCTCTTCACAGCCCTCTGTGTCCCAGGACCGATGCAAAGTGTTTGTGCCTTGTATTATGATTTGGAAGGCAAGATTTGGGAAGAAACCACGGGATTTAAATGAAAACTGAGGGGCTGGCACAGCACTTTTGAGGAGGCAGGTGAAAATCCTGGCTGTCAACTGAAACCCCAAACCAAAATGGCCCAGAGATGCCTTTTAGAGTGAACCTTTATGAGGGTTCAGTGTGCAGAGGTCTCAGAGACTTTCATACTCTTACTTGGACACAACATTCCTCTCTCTAAAACATGCCAGAATTAACTTTTTCTGAAGGCTGCTCGGGATACAACCAGAAACCACCATTTCCTTAAACTCCTTGAAAATATTCATCCCTTCCAGGGGAAGAAACCCATCACTTCAACCCTGCTTTCCATTTTCCTTAGCAGGCACTGTGTGCTGCATCTGGCTGAGCAGACCACAGAGCTCCGAGGATAAAAATGACATGTAATATGAGATAAAGCATCAGGCAAAATATTTATGTAATGAAATGTTAATGATTGTTCTAAAGGTCTGTGGCAGGGCAGGGCAGAAAAGAGACACTCCTCTCACTGGTGTGTCACGGGGGGGACAGATGCAGGAGGAACAGCACTCACAGGGGTAGGAAAAATGGGGTTTATTAGGAAATTTGATCTGCCCTTTCTAGCAAAACCGATCTGCCAAATGACACCGAGTAATTTAAGGGATCTAATCTGATCACAGCTGTCTTAATTATTTTTCAGCTCTGCATAGAAATGGTTTCCCTTTGTTTTGGAGTTGTAAACATCCTCTGTAACCCTCAGCCTGCTGCACAGAAACCAGAGAGCGACGCTGACCCAAAGCACTGGGCTGGGGGCACATCCAAAGTCATCCCATCCTTCACTGGCAGATCCAGCCCTGGCATCCTGGCTGGGGCTGGGACAGCTACAAGGGCCAGTCACCAGTGTGGTA
Organism: Pseudopipra pipra; assembly: GCF_036250125.1. NCBI lineage: Eukaryota > Metazoa > Chordata > Aves > Passeriformes > Pipridae > Pseudopipra > Pseudopipra pipra. The sequence continues at coordinate 2,723,987 of NC_087567.1, forward strand.
AGAAAGGCAAAATTTTCTGGAAGGAAAAGCCAGTTCAGATCCAGGCTCTAATTCCGGCCCAATATTTGGTCAGGCGAGGGCGGCTGCTTTGTTGTTCTTATTCAGCATCTTAGTGGAGTTGGAGTTTTCCATATCACATCTTGAAATGGCTCTTAAATACACAAACTTTGTGCTTATCAGAGCTCTCAGGGGCAAAATCTGACAGTAGGAAATTTGGTCTGGAATTAGACAATCCCTCAAGTGATCCTGAATAATAAGTGCTACTGAAATGGGGAATTATTGCTGCACTTGCAGCAGCAGTAACTCTGTAGGTGATCCCTTTGCAGAAGTGTTCAAGTCAGTCAAGTGCAGCCCAGGGGGTGTTTTAAAACAAACTCTGGTCACAAGCACTTTGTTGTGTGTGTGTGTGAGGGACAGGCCAGCCAAGGCCACCTGTATTTTGGGAAGTACAAATAAAAGCAGCTGGTATTTAAGTCATCGTGTTTTGGCTGCAGCCTCTTGAGGTCCCCAGGGCAGATCACAGAGTCCCAGAATGGTTTGGGTTGGAAGGGACCTTTAAGATCATCCATTCCCACCCCCTGCCACAGGCAGGGACACCTCCCACCAGCCCAGGTTGCTCCAAGCCCTGTCCAACCTGGCCTTGGACACTTCCAGGGATGGGGCAGCCACAGCTTCTCTGGGCAACCTGTGCCAGGGCCTCCCCACCCTCACAGGGAAGAATTTCTTCCCAATATCCAATCTAAATGTCTCCTGGGTAAAAAGTTGCTCTTCCTCTTTTTTAGAACCCCCCTTTAGGCACTGGAAGGGGCTCTCAGGTCTCCCTGGAGCCTTCTCTTCTCCAGGTGAACACCCCCAGCTCCCCCAGCCTGGCTCCAGAGCAGAGGGGCTCCAGATGCTCCAGGATGGAGTGGAGTAGATGTTCCCTCTGCTTCTTCTCCAGCCTGAGGAGCTGATTGTGTCCTAAACTCCGGGGGTGTGGCAGAAAGGGTGGGGCAAGCACTGGCCAAGCTCTCCCCAGGACCGGGGTGTGTCAGGTCCCTCCAATGGCTCACCTGGTTTCCTGAGAGTGTCTTCCCTGTATTTTCCCTGACCTGGCTGTACCAGGAGTGTCCCAGGAGCCTTGCTCAGGGCTCAGCCATGGGGTGTTGGTGCTGCAGACACAGAATGGATCCACTGCAGGAGATGGAATTCAACATCAAGCAGCTGGTGCCTTGTCCAGCAGGTTCCCTCCAAACATTCCCACCAGGAGCATCTGCTGAGTATTTACCGAGGTAAGTGAGCACTGGGAGATGTTTTCCTTGCCCCTGAGCTGGAGCAGGGAGGGAGCAGTGGGAAGGGACTGCAGAGCTTGTTAGCACTGCACTGATGGAAGGGCTCCATGGGTCATTCCCTCCTGGAGCTCCAGCAGTCTCAGGCAGAGCTGGTCTGTTGGGATTGCTTGGTAACAGTTCCCCATGTCAGCAAGCTCTACAGCCCAGGAATCAGGGGCACCTCTGCAGCAAAGGCTCCTCTCTGCTCTGTCCTGAGTGGCAGCAAAAGGGTTTGTGCCAGGGGCAGGATGATCCCTCCTCCACAAAATTCCCTGCCACGGGGAAGGTGTTTGTGTGATCATGGAGGGAGCGCCCTGGCAGTGCTCAAGGGCTGAACAGTGAGGAGAGAGATTCTGGGGATGGGAACAAGGTCCCTTTCCCTTCTCCTTCCCTTTCCCTTTCCCCTTCCCATCTTTTAAAAAGCAGTTTCCATGAATGCTAGTTTGTTGGTTTTTTGGTTTTTTTCCAGATGAGCTTTCTGGGCCCTTCCACAACAGGACTGGGTTCAGCCCTCACTATTTCCTGAGGAGGCAGGAGCTGAGGTGGTTCCTATCAGCCCTGCAGACGTTTTGATCCTTTTGCAGTCTGTGAAATAGTGGCCTGAATATGATGACAGAGAAAGAAAATACAGTAACTCTCCCCTCCCCTTTCCAACCCAAGCCCTTGCCAAAGCAATAAAAAACTTTAAACAATAGCCAGTCATGACATAAACCAGTCCTTGAGCGGCCTGCCAAAATTTACCTCAAGAAAGCAGGTCCAAAAATAAACAGCAACCTATAAAAAGCCCCACAGACTTAAAGATAGTCTTCTCAGTGTGCTAATTGCTTTCACATCTGGCTCAGAAATGAGGAGTGTAAACGAGCGTGGAGAGGCCACCAATAACTCCCTTCAGCTAAGCACAAAAGCATGTGTGGAGCATCAATCATGAGAGCCAGCTATTACCACTCAGAGAGCTCAGATGCTGGGGTTTGTGTTTAAATTGCCCTGAAATAATGGGGCTGGTGGTGATGTTAACAGACAGCACGTGCTTAAATGCTTTCACGGGTGGGATATTTCAGGGTAAATGTAGAGAAACTGGTTTCGTTGCCCTTTTTCCCCCTCCATCAGTTCTCAGACAAGTTTTTGTCTGGCCTCCTCCTTGGGAAGAAGGGGTGGTTGAAAGGTTTGATAATGGAGGGTTGCAGGAAGGTGGGATATACGAAGGAAAACTACCTGGGATGGTTTCATGAAGCCTTTCCTGTGTGACAAGGAGGTGACCTCAAAATGTGACCTTGTGTGGGTGTGGTTGGAAAGGCCAAAACTCCATCAGATCCCAGGGAGGCAGAGATTTGTGATGCTCTTCATCCTCTGCTCTGGACATGTGTTCATCTTCTCTCCTGCTGATGTCTAGACCTTTTTTATGACTGTGAATCAGAGGGTGTGCATAGAACTGTCCCCTACTTGCTTTCACACCTGTTTGTTTGTGGAGCTGGCTGAATTTTGTGGTGTGAGCAACCCCTTTGGATGCAATTTAAAGCACACCTTCCCACAGCCTTGGACTTTGCAGTGAGACCAATGCAGAGAGCAAAATCTAGGACCCCCCCCAGCCTGTAATGTTTTGAAGTGGCTACAGGGAAGCTCTTCCTGAACTCAGGTTTTTATTTATGACAGTTCTTGAGCACCACTGAGCACATCACCAGTAAATACTGACATTTCCTGAGATCACCACTGCTGTAATCACACGAGTCATTGGTGCCTTAACCTTGGGGAGGAGCCTCTGTGGTTTGGTGGTTGTGACTCATCACTGGAGCTCAAGGAGGGATTTGTAAGGATATATTCATGCCACATTTATTGTTTGGAAAGCTCAATCAAATGCTGCTACGGTTAGAGTGAATAATTCATCTACCAGCCTGCTTTTGATCTCTTTATTGTTTTCTCTCTGTGTGAAGAGCCTCACGTTCAGAGGTGAAGATCATCTCAGAGAATCACAGAGTGCTTTGAACTGGAAGGGACCTTAAAGTTCACCTAGTTCTACCCCCCTGCCATGGGCAGGGACACCTTCCACCAGCCCAGGTTGCTCCAAGCCCTGTCCAACCTGGCCTTGGACACTCCCAGGGATGGGGCAGCCACAGCTTCTCTGGGCAACCTGTGCCAGGGCCTCCCCACCCTCACAGGGAACAATTCCTTCCCAATATCCCATCTCTCCCTGCCCTCTGGCAGTGGGAAGCCATTCCCTGTGTCCTGTCCCTCCAGGCCCTTGTCCCAAGTCCCTCTCCAGCTCTCCTGGAGCCCCTTTAGGCCCTGGAAAGGACTGTAAATCTTCTATGGCTGCTTTAGTCTACAGGCCTGATATCTTTGGACACCAAAACTTCAAGAGTAGATTTTCAGTAGGTCTGGCCTTGCTGAAGGAAGGACTGAGGATGTTTCTGAGGAATTCTTTTCTCAAAAAAGGGACAAGATTTTCACAGAGGGCTCATCCCTCCTGGGTCAGTCACAGGTCCAAGTCTGGGTGTTGCTCTGTGCATCTGTTATAGGACAAGGGAGAACTTCACCTTCCCTTGCACCATTTGCCCAATCCTAAAAGAATCACCCAGATAATGGCCCCTGGAGAGGCTTGTTTCTTCCTGCTGATTGTTAAGGACAATTATTCAGGTTGCCAGGTGTGACCTTCAGTGAGGTGACTCCCATTCATCACGTCCCCCGTGGGCCAGCCCGGGGCGCGTGGGCTCCTGTTCCATGTCACGTGTGTCTCCTGAGCATCCTGCACTGCAGGGCAGTTCTGGGGGAGGACAGAGGTCTGTCAGTGGGAAATGGAGTTTGTGTGTTTAACTCCCCATCATTTTCCCAGATAATTTGGGAAATTCAGTGAAACACCCTCCTGCAGGTGGGAGCTGATCCCTCAGCTCTGGGGCAGGGCTGGAGGTGGGATGTGCTCACTCCATGAGGAGGGTATGAGAGGGGTGGGAATGAGATGGAAATGAGATGGAAATGAGGGGGAAAATGGCAGGCAGGACAGGGCTCTGCTCCCCTCACTGCAGCCCGCCCGTGTCCACTTGGAGTTGGCTCCAACACATCCCCTGAGTTCACTGATAGAAAACTCAGGGGGAAAACAGAGCTGTGAACCTCATCAGAAAATGCAGGTTCCAGGAAAACAATCACTAATCCCCTCAAGAATGTTAAAAAACCCCAACAAAATGCACATGAAATACACACATAAGGAGTGATTCATGTAGGTGACTGTCATGGCTTTGTGTGAAATATTTGGATTATTGCTCACACCTCTTTCAGGAAACAGGACACACACAGCTTCTCTCACCCCAGAGAAAGAAAAGGTTTCCCAACACCCATTTTAAACATTTTTTCTAGGAATAGCTCCTGGATCAGCCCTGCAGAGATCAGCCCACCTTAAACCAGAGCAAGGCAGAGGAGTCAGGTCCTTCCAGGGCACCCTTCTGATGGATTGTGCTTTTGGAGCCATTTAAGGATGCCAAGAAAGTGACTCAAATGAGCTGGAATTAACCAGCCCTTTGAATTTGGCATTGCCCCTTGTTTATAGGTGGGGATTTGCCCTGCTGGGACTCAGCTGTCACCTGCAGAGCATGGAGAGGTGCCTGCCAGCAGACTGGGAGGATGGATTTTCTAAGAAGTGCGACCAGCAGGATGGTGTCACTTCCAGATGCTGCACAGGGCTGGGGAGGAGTTGTCATGAATAGCTGAGCTTCTCCAACCATGGACAAAGGACTCATGCTCTTCGAGGGGCTGTTGGAAGAAGAAAGGAGAGCCCCAGATGATCTTCAGTGGTTGCCCAAGTCCAAAGCTGATTCTTTCTCCTTGCCAACCTGCCCAGCCTCCTCTTCTCCTCCAGTTTTGGTGTCCAACCCCCCAGACCTCCTCCTGCCAATCCCAGCTCCAGTGCAGCAGCAGGGGCTCAGTGATGGCCACAACCATCTTTTTTCCCTGTCCAAGGGAGCCATACATCAATACCTGGAAGCCTGTTTGCACCCCTAAAGTAGCCCTGGGCCAGATGTGCTGCCTGTGAGCATCCCTGTGCTCCAGGGTGACAGCATGGGATGCACCACACACACTTCAGGGTTTTTTTAATCTCAGTGAGTTAATGTGACTTGGGAAAATTACTGTGCTGTTGAACAGAGGGCTGGAAAACCTCTCTTACAAGGAAAGGCTGAGAGAATTGGGATTGTTCAGCCTGGAGAAGAGAAGGCTGCAGGGAGACCTTAAAGCCCCTTTTATTACCTAGAGGGGCTCAAAAGAAAGCTGGAGAGGGACTTTGGACAAGGGGTGGAGGGACAGGACAAGGGGGAATGGCTCCACACTGCCAGAGAATAGGTTTAGATGAGATATTAGGAAGAAATTCTTCCCTGTGAGGGTGGGGAGGCCCTGGCACAGGTTGCCCAGAGAAGCTGTGGCTGCCCCATCCCTGGAAGTGTCCAAGGCCAGGTTGGACGGGGCTTGGAGCAACCTGGGCTGGTGGGAGGTGTCCCTGCCCATGGCAGGGGGTGGGATGAGATTGTCTTGAAGGTCCCTTCCAACCCAAACCACGCTGTGTTTCTATGGTTCTGTGAGTTGACAACTGAGCCCTTTCAGGCAGGTGCAGCGTTTATAGGGGAGACAGGAATATTCAACTGTGTGTAAAACTGTGACTGGGCAATGTTATGGGTACAAGGAGCCTCGTGAGGGGTGCTATAAAAGCTCTGGATCTGAGTATTTTCAGAAGGGCAGCTCAGGATCCAGTGTAATGCTGTATTAATAGACAGCAAGAATGTAGAGCTGTGACAGAAAGACTGACAGCTTTTGGCGGTGGATTTTGTACTGAGGTATCTAAATGTGTCCCTTGAAATTCCAGTTTGGTCAGCCAGGCAAACCTGGGCTGAGGTGCTGGGAATTGGCACCTCTGCTTCACATCAGCCTCACGTGTTCAGCCTGCTTTTCTTTTTTGATTCTGAGCTAAAATGGTCGAGGCTTCAGCACAAACTGTTCTCACGTGGCCACCAAAACTGGATGTGCCCCCACCAGAACTGGGTGTGGACCTTTTGTAATTTTAGTGATTTTGCAGCTCTTGGACTTGTAGTCAGAATTAAGGAACCAGGTTTATTTAGCCAAATAAATGGTGGTGGTGTGAATAGCCTGTTTAATTCAGTGTGGTACCCAGAACACAAGGGATTTGGGACCACGTACTGTGTGCTCTTGGCAACTTCTTACTTGAGAGTCACTTTACTTGTATATTTGACTGTTTTATCTGTGCCAATTCTCCTCATCTTTGTAGCTGTTAGGCTGTGTGAGGTAAGGTTTAAGTTGGATATTAGGAAAGGTCCTTCCCCCAGAGGCTGGTTGGGCACTGACCAGGCTCCCCAGGGCAGTGGGCACAGCCCCAAGGCTGCCAGAGCTCCAGGAGGGTTTGGACAATGCTCTCAGGGATTTTTGGGGTGTCTGGGCAGGGCCAGGGGTTGGACTGGATAATCCTTGTGGGTGCCTTCCAGCTCAGGATGTTCTGTGCTTCTGTGGTGGGACCAAAGCCTCCCCCATTGTGACGTTCCCACTCTCGTGCCTGCCCATCAGGTCCTGGGTGTCCTTTGCAGAGCACCCGTGGGCCATTTCCAATATTAGCCAATTATTCTTGCTTAATTTAGCAAATACTTCAAAACCCATGTGGTGTCCTGCCACAATTAGTGGTGTTCCTTGTCTGCAGTGATTCATCTGAACAGAATTAACCACGGGCAGGGTGTGAGAGTGGAGATGGAGGCTGGGAGTGAGCAAGGGGCAGAGGGCTGGGCTGGTCTGAGGGTGGGCACGAGTCCTGCAGAGGGGCAGAGCTTGGCTTGCTTTAACTGAAATTATTTTATCTGGTTTAGCTATAGAAAAGAACAACTTATGTGCTGAATGTTTTATTTCAGCTTGATGAAGCTGATACTCCGCCTGGCCAGAGCAAGATGTGTGTTTAAAGTGAAATGAAAATGTGCTAAAGTGTATACATGGAATAGTTTGGGTTATATTTCATGTCAGCTCTTTGGCAAGAGGCTCTGCTGCCTTGTGGAGGCCGAGTGTGTGTGTGCATGGACAGCAGGAGTGGTGGGTAGGGAGTCTCTGCACCCACCAGGAGCTGGGAAACACTTTGGTTCAGTCTCAGTCTGCAGCTGCAATATTGGGAGAGTGAGAAGAAACTGAGGCAGCTGGGAAAGGGCACATTTACCAGCCTGGTAGTTGCCTGTACATGGCTCACAGCTCAGCCAGGGTGCTAAGTGAGGAAAAGAAACTATTCCTCTGGACAAGGTGGGACACAGAAGTGCACACAGAAGAACTGAGAGGTGTTTTCAAGAGCTGGGAGAAACCCCCTTGGGGTAACCAGAGTGCCTGTGCTCACCACCACCAGCACTGCCCTGCCTCAGAGCCTGTTCTCAGGCTAAAGCCAGAGTTAACTGGGGAGGGACCCACTCCCAGAAACATTCCCAGTGTCACTGGGGGACTGGTGTGTGACACCCTGGTGCTGGGGAGGCTGTGCTGTGGTGGGGCTCCTGGGGACATCTCACCTGGTGTACCCCCCACCCCAGGGAAGCCTCTGCCTGGCCCAGAAGCACCAGTGCTGGCACTGGGTTGCCCAGTGAGGACTCTGGTTTGCCCAGGAGTGGCACTAAGATACCCAAGGGCTGTACTGAGTTACCCATTGATGGCACTGAGGGCTGTCCAGGGATGGGATCAAGTTGCCCAGGGGTGGCACTGGGTTGCACAGAGTTCCTAGAATCCTGGAATGGTTTGTGTTAGAAAGGACCTTAAAGCTCTTCTAAAGCCATGGGCAGGGACACTTCCACCAGCCCAGGTTGCTCCAAGCCCCATCCAACCTTGCCTTGAACACTAAGGTGGCACTGGGTTGCCTGGGGTGGCACTGGGTTGCCCACTGAGGGCACTGAGTTCATAGGACCATGCAATATCCCAAGTTGGAAGAGACCCATAAGGATCAGTGAGTCCAGCTCCTCACAGGACTACCTCCAACTAAATCAGGTGGCCAAGAGCATTATCCATCATCCAACAGCTGCACATGGTTGTTCAGGGGCTGCACAAAGCTGCCCAGTGAGGGCAGGAGGTTGCCCAGGGCAGGATCTGGGATGCCATGTGAGGGTGTTTACTGGCCCCAGGTTGCCCACCCAGCATCCTGTGCTGCCCTGTGGCCATTGCTGTGGCCATCACAGGGAGGTTCAATGGTCAGAACAGGTCACAGAGCCCGGTCACAGGTCACAGAACCCCCTCACCCACCATAGAACCCAGTCTCCCTCTGCAGAACCCCACTGCCCATAGCAACAGTGCCCTGGCCCTGTGGTGCCAGCACACTGGGGCTGGGGCAGAGCCAGGCAGTGCCACCACCAAGCGCAGCACCACAGCGATGAGGAGCAGCACCCCCACACCCCCAAACCCCTGAGCACAGCCACACTCACAGCTACAGGGGAGCCTGTGCTTCCACTGGGAGGGGAGGACCAGCAAAGCAGGTACTTCTCCTCAGCCCCCAGTATCTCTTATAGCATCCAAATATACCCAAACTGGGTGGTCAGCAGCTCCTGCTGTGTGTCCCTGTTCAGGGAGGGTAGAAAGTACCACCCTGGCATGACTTATCCTGAGGGGGATGCAGGGCCATTTAATTCAGCTGGAAATGCATGGAAAAGTAACTCCAGGCCATTCCCAAGGGTTTTTTCTCTCCTGAATCCTTGTCTGTCAGTGTCTGAAAGGGAAGGATTTCTTTGCAAGAGTGGGAGCCAAGGAAACCATCTCCCACTCTCTGAATGCTGTTTCCTAGGTGTAAGTTTATAATAATAAAATGGATGATAAATAATAAAATTTTTGATAAATAATAATAAATAAGTGGCTTGGAGTTAGGGAATGGCAGTGGCTTATCCCTAGCAGGGAGAAAAGGGCTGGAGTAACTGGTTTGTGGGAACCCCCACACGGTGGGTTTTGTTGGACCTGAGCACAGACATCTCATCCTCAGTTCTGCCAAACTGGCTCAGAGGGTTGCGTTTGTGAAAGCTCTTTTTGCTAAATTTAAGGGTATTAGGGGAAGAACATGTCCCTGCCACATAAGAACTTCACTAGATTGACAGGGAAAATGAAGGTATAATAGAAAATAGGGAATAAAGAATAAAGGAATAAGGAAAATGAAGGTATCAGATCTGTCATCCTCCTTGGCTGCCATGATTTGTTCCTCTCCTCATTTCAAGACCTGACACTGGATACCACCAGCAGAGTGAGATCCCTGTTTATCCAGGTACTTGGGATGCTGTCAGAAGGGATTTGTTTTTGAGAGATTTAGGCCTGTACAGGCACAGTGTGGGTACCTTGGCCATCACTGGCTGTATCACAGGTTGTGTGTATTGCTGTGAGAAGTGAGACAAGGGCAGGAACTGACTGAATGAGGTTTTCTTCTGCCTCCTTTGTGCAGGACACGTCCCTGACAGCAGCATTCCACAATGGAGCTCTACGGCTATCCCTTAAAAGCAAAGTTTACCTATCCAAAACCACCCCCCAGCAAGATCCTGCCTGCCACCAGCACAGTGGCTGCAAGCTACAAGAACCGGATTCCTTACCAGCCGGAGAGCATCAGCCTCCCCTGGATGCCCAACGCCTACTACAAAGCAGCTGCCCTCAACCCAACTCTGGCTCCCCTTTCCGAAAGCTTCCCAGGGTTACCCCCCACCAAGATAATTCCCTTCATTTCCGAGAGGCCGGACGGTGTCTTCACCCGGCACACCCTCGACGACTGGCACAGGTCCAACATGACCAACTACAAGGAGTCGGAGACCACGCGGCACAACGCGGAGCGCCTGAGGGCCGACCTCAACCGCACCATCAAGGACGTGTACCAGCAGGCCAAGAGGACCCAGGGGGAGAGCACCAAGAACCTGGGAGAACGTGTCAATGACATAGAGTATTGGAAGTCGGAGCTCTGCCTCGAGCTGGATGCCATGATCAGGGAGACCAACTCCCTGACAGACATGCAGAAGCGGCTGGAGAGAGCCTTGGCCGACACCGAGGGCCCCTTCCAGGTAAGGACCCTGCCCTGTGGGCCACGAGCTGTGGCCTCCTGCCAGAACATCTGCAGCCATTCAAATTAGACTAATAAAGTTTCATTACAGCTCTGTAACATCTAGAAAGTTTTTATTAAGAGCCCATTAGTTCTGTCAGGAATATACAAATCCCCTGCCATCTGCTGCATCTCCCCCCCCTCACTGGCGCACGCTGAGCACATCAGGACAGGATTTGTTTAACCAAATATTTTTATCTCCAAAATCCTGGTTTGGGAGATAAAAGCCCGTGTCTTACCACGAGGCTCTGGTGAGGTCAGCATCGAGCCTGACACAGGTCCCTGCATTCAGCTGTGGTGGCACCAGGGACACGTAGGCTCCCTCACATCGATTTAATGCTGATGTTGCACTCGGCTGCTCGTTGTCAGCTAAACCAGATCAGTTTTTCCCGTGCTGTCATCTCTGTGCCCACCTATAATTTCTTTTCTTACATTACTTGACATGGGCACCACCCCTGTAGGGAGCCCTGCCCCTGCAGCCAGCACTGATGGCATGGCATGTCCCCAACAGGTCGCTCACAAGTGCTTGCTTAACCGGGAGAAGAGGATGGGCATCGACCTAGTCCATGACGACGTGGAGAAACAGCTCATCACAGTAAGTCTGGCAGCACAGATCCTGTGTTAGAGTTATTTTTACCTAAACTACCCTAAACAGGTTTTGCAGCCCTGTTCCCTGCCTGGCTCCTTAGTGCTGGTGAGGTGCTAAACTCTTCAACCCCCCCAAAACCTGCTGCATTCCCCCCCAGGAGAGGAAGGAGTAGCTGAAAACCAACTGTGTTCGTGTGGCATATTGGAGTCCCCTGCCCTTCTTCATGGAGTTTGTGAGACAGCCCTGCCAGCACAGGAGCAGTATCTATCTGTGTGATATATCTCTGTATCTATAGAACATTATATATATATTGCACACAGATGCACACACAGATATGCAGAAGGCACTGTGTGCCTGGCAGCCTGTCTGGTTTTCCCTGCTATATTAACTTGTCTAATAAAAGATTTTACACCTCCCCCCAGCTTTGCTTTGCTCAGAGCAGTGTGGCTGCAGTAGGACTGTTGCTCTGTGTGCTCAGGCAACTGATTTGATAGAAATTGCAGAAACATGCTCTCCTGCCTGCCTTTATATAGTCTGCTTTAAACTGTGAATAAAATCCAACAGAATGAGAGCTGGCACAGCAAAGGGGATCCTAATGCAGGGAACAGCAAAACAGAATCACTGCAAAAGCATCACAAAACTGGGAAGGGAATTGCAGCCCCTGGGACTGTGATGCCACTGCTCTGTTGGAAGATTTTTCCTTGTGAGTCAGGCCCTAAAACATTAAAATCTTAGTTTAAAAGTCACAAGGTTTTAGGAAAGTTATCAGAGCTGATATCTCCATAGAGGCATTTTGGTTTTTAAGTGTCTGGCTCATATTCAGGCTATGGTTTCAGCTGGCTCCTGCACACAGGAGGGCTTAAAAATTCCTGAGTTTGGAGCACTGATCACCTGCCTCTGGAAGCTGGGGCTTCACAGGTGCAACAGGTTTGTGCTGGAGTCAAGTGAGCTGAGAGCAGCACATGCCTTCCCCTGGTAGGGCTGAGTGTTTCTTGGAAAGGACTGGGGATTTGCACCAAAGGCCATCTCCTCTTGTCCCATATGGATGGGATCTCTTGTGGGGAGGAAGATATGTTGGGACTGGGGATGGGGATGTGCAGCACTGCTGATCCAGGCAACCACTGTGCCTGTTCATATCAGGTCAGAATCTGGACCCATCTCCCTGTAGTGGAGCTAACCGGCCCTTGACATGGATGTCAAGATGAAAAAACACTTGAGAGCCCACCCTGAAAGTGATTTCAGAGGCCATGGCAGTGGCCACAGCCCCCTTCTGTCCCCTCCTGTCACTGGGTGTGGGCTCAGCTGCACAAACATCTGCATGGGGGCCGGGGGGCCCTTTCTGCACCCCCTGTTTGCTTTGGGGGAAAGGCAAGCAGGGAAGTTCTCACTGTGTGCAAGGTTGGAGAGGCTCGAGGGGATGAGTGTGTCCAGGCCATGGATACTGATGGAGCTGTGTTTTACCTTTGCCCAGGAAATCAAGATCATCAGGTCCGTCCGGGAGAGGCTCCAGCAGTGCCTGAGCACCGTGAATGCCCAGCTCATGTAAGGAGGGGCTCCTGGTCTCTTGCTGCAGGGCTGGTGTGCATTTTAATGTGAACCCCAGCAGGGCCCTACCCCACTCACCCCCTGCAGGTGTCAGACCCGTGCAGGCTCCATGGGAAGCGGGCAGGGATGCACACAGCGGGGTGGGCAGGAAACCATTCCCCCCACACCCCCACTGAGACCTGCTGTGTCTGTGCTGAAGGTGCAACAAGGAGGCCCGGCAGGAGCTGGAGAAGGACCTGGCTGACAAGCAGATGGGCCATCACATCGACAACAAGTGCTACCAGCTGAAGAACACCTCCAGAGGCATCCACTACTACCGAGGGGTGGAGCGGATCGATGCCACGTGAGTGCAGGCTGGGTGGCACTGGGGGGCCCGGGGAGGCACAGTGCCTCTCCCTGGCAGGGAGCTGGGTTTTCCCAGGCACATCCATCCCACCATCACCTCCAAGGGGTCGTTTCTCTCCGCTCACCAGAGGGAGAACAGCCCTCCATCCAACACCCAGCAGGGGAAAGCGAGTCCAGCCTAATTAAACATTACATCAGGGTCCAGAGACCAGCCTGCAAATGAATTCAGCCCAGCACCTCTGCACAGCCCATTAAGTTTGTGGATGTTTTCAAAGATGTGTCAGTGCTTGCCTGAGTGCTCTTCCCTGACGTAAAGTCTGGGGGGTTCACCCCTGCCTGGAGAGAGCCTGGCAGCGAGCTGGAATGACACACAGGATGAAGAAATAGAGACTGTTGTCCTGGGACAGGGTTCAGCTGCTTTTGGGTGCCAGGAATTCGGCTTTGGCTCTGTAGTAAATGAACTGAGCACTTGCAGAGATATGCCCTAAGTGGCAAAGGGCTGAGGGAACAAATCTCCTGCTCACCCAGACACACACAGTTTATGGAGAGGCACAGATTGTTTCAATTTTTCTAACAGTTTGAGTAGTTACTCACAGTAGAGCTCAGATGTATTTAGACAGGCAAATGAATTGCAAGGGATTGATGCTAAAATTCAGAGGGGGGTAAAATGTGCCGAGAATCAGCAGGTTTTAAATGGAGCTTATGTGGTATTTAAGTCTTTTGTTGACCTTGTTCTGGACTACTGCATAGGCAGGAACTTCATCCCAAACACACAGACAGGGAATGGAGTGGGATCTAATGCTTGTTCAGTTTAGTGTGAAACTGAGATGGGCTGTGAGCAAAATGAATTGACTTTGATCTGTGTGTTGTCATGGAGCTGGGAATCCCTTGACAATTAGTGCCTCAAACATGGAAATAGGGGATCTGTTTGGAATCTCTGCTTTTTCTGGGAGAACCTTTGGTTTGTCTGAGCTTTCATAGGTTGTCTTCATGAGCAGGTCATCATTTAATAAACATCATTGAACAAACAGGGTCCAGATGTTTCACTTTCATGTAATTTAATTGAGAGCATAGATTTAATCTACATTTGACCCTCACTGCTCGCTGGCAGGATTCATCACAGGATCCCAGGATATGCTGAGTTGGAAGGGACCCACAAGGACCATCAAGTCCAACTCCTGGCCCTGCACAGGCCCATCCCCAAGAGTCACCCCCTGTGCCCCAGAAGATCAGCCAAACCCTCCTGGAGCTCTGGCAGCCCCCCCCAGGGGCTGCCCACTGCCCTGGGGAGCCTGGGCAGTGCCCAACCAGCCTCTGGGGGAAGAACCTTTGCCTGAGATCCAACCTGAGCCTGCCCTGACACAGCTCCAGCCCTTCCCTGGCTGCTGTCCCTGGTCCCCCCAGAGCAGAGCTCAGTCCCTGCCCCTCCTCTGCCCCTGCCCAGGAAGGTGGAACTGCAGTGAGGTCTCCCCTCAGTCTCCTCTTCTCCAGCTGAACACACCAAGTGCCCTCAGTGTCCTCACACGCCTTCAAATCAAGGCCCTTCCCCATCCTCACTCCCTCCTTTGGATGCTCCATAAGAGTTTAATATCTTATATTGTGGTGCCCAAAACAATATTCCAGGTGAGGCTGCCCCAGGTTGGGACACGACCGCCCTCAGCAGCGGGGGCTGATCCAGGGCCTCTCCTTTCCCCCCCTCAGGATCTCGGTGCCGGAGACGTGGGCCAGGTTCACGGACAACAACATCTTCCGCTCCCAGAGCCAGCGGGCGACCTCGGCCAAGCTGCGGGCGAGCACGGAGAGCGTCCTCATGGGCACGGCCGACGAGATGTGGCGCCAGTTCAGCAAGGTCAACGACGCCTTCACCAGCCGCATCACCGAGACCGCCAACGCCAAGAGCAAGATCCAGACCCACCTGGCCAAGGTAGCCTGGCACCCCTTCCCGCTTTAGCTTCATCCCAAGGGATGGCTGTCCGTGTCCTGCCTCTGCCAAGCAGAGCAAGTGGAGGTCAGCAATGGGCTCACCAGTGGATCTCATGGGAGGCTTCCTGAAAAGTGCTTGAGACTGTGTTGATTGAGGCTGGGCTTGCTGATGCCACATCCTTAAATGAGGAGCCATTAAAAACTTTCCCTCTGTTAGGGATGATGGATGGATGAGCAGTTCTTGCAAGCAGTAATTTTGGGAAGCTGGGAATTCAGTAGGTCCATCACTGCTCCTAAACCTCCTCTGATGTGACAGCAATAGCAAAGAGATGCTTTTCCCTGAAAACTCTGCTGGATCTGTGCCTGGATATGTGGTACAGTGACAGTGGTCTGAGCCCAGGGTCTGCTTATGGAGCCTGTTTTTTTTCCTGCATCCAGGCAGGAGAAAAGGGAAATGATGTGATCACTTGAGCAGATATTTTTCAATTAATACACGTGTTTGTGTTTCACGCCAGACACGGCAGGAAATCTTCCAGATCGAGACGAAGATACAAGTCATCCAAAAAACCATAAAGGACAAAGAGGTTCAGTTGAAAGTGGCTCAGACCCGGCTGGATGAGCGCACGAGGAGACCAAACGTGGAGCTGTGCCGGGACACTGCCCAGATCCGGTAAGGCAAGAGGGCAGGGCTGGCAGGGTCCCTGAGGAGTCACTGGGGGTGGCACTCACGAGCATCACTGGGTGACAAAAATCAGCTTTTTTTTCCTTTTCCTAAATCACCCTTCCATAAGTGCCCTGGTAGAATCCAAAGCAATGAGCAGTTGTCCCAGCCTCGGGGTGCTGGGGCAGCTCTGCACCCATGGCAGAGGTTGTGCACCATGGCCGGGTACAGCCTGATGCCACCCCACGAGGGACTGGATTCTTCCCACTTGGGTAAAACTCAGCCTCTCCTGCCTCACCCAGGTGGCTGGATGTGCTCAGGTTTGAAGGATAAGCTCTTTATTCTCCCTATTGTGGCCCTCCAGTATATGAAGGGGGCTTATAAAAAGGAGGGAGAGGGACTTTTTATATGGGCAGATAGTGACAGGACAAAGGGGAAATGGCTTCCCACTGCCAGAGGGCAGGGTTAGATGGGATATGGGGAAGGAATTCTTCCCTGTGAGGGTGGGGAGGCCCTGGCACAGGTTGCCCAGAGAAGCTGTGGCTGCACCATCCCTGGAAGTGTCCAATGCCAGGTTGGACGGGGCTTGGAGCAACCTGGGCTATGGAAGGTGTCTCTGCCTGTGGCAGGGGGTGGAACTGGATGATCTTGAAGGTCCCTTCTGACCCAAACCATCCTGTGATTGATGTCTATGATTCTATGATTCAACTCTCTGACAAGCTCATGTTGAGAGCCCTTAGCTCCTTCCTTTTGGGTAACTCCAAGAAGGGTGCACCACATGGAGAACCAGTAAGAGCTGTCCTCCCCGCCCTGGGGACATTGGAAATCCTTTCAAGGACATAGTGAGCTCTTTGGGATTGCACCCCAGAGGGCTGTGGCAAAGCAGGTTGCCCTCAGTGCCCTCTGTGAGGCACCCAAACTTCACACCTCCTCCTGGAAGCCCTCTGAGCATGGTTCCCTTTAAATAATGATTTAAACCCAGCCCCAGAGCTGGTTCAGCATCTCACACGCTGTTGTTTTTTCCATCCTCCACTTGTTTCACATTCACTTTTAGCCTCTCCCAGCTGCCCTGTTCTGCTGTGTGAGCCTGTGTGGGTGTGGGTAGGGCCCCAGCACAGGGAAGTGCAGGAGGGTGAACCAACAAACCCTCAAACCCAAGCAGAGGTGGGAAACCACAGCTGCTCATCCCTCTTCACAGTGGGACGAGCTGCTCTGGCAGACACTGCACATCCCCAAAGCCTGACCCTGAGATCAGGGTCAGGTTGTTGTTTGGAGCATGGTGCTAATAACACCAAGGCTGTGGGTTTGACCCATGTGTGGGCCATTCACTGTGGTCCCTTCCAACTCAGAAGTTCTGTGAAATCTGTGAAGTTTGAAAGCTGAGTAAGTTTGAAGCCTTAGAGCAAACTTACCCCTTCCTCTCCATGGAGGAGCTCTTCCCTCAGCATTGTATCTGGCAGGAATGGGGGGTCCACATCGGTCTGTGCTTGCTGATGGGGGAAATCCTGTGCCCAAAGGGCCCATCAGCAACGCTCTGCTGGAAACCACTGCCGTGACGGGACTGCTAACGGGGGTTCTCGCTGCCTTCCAGCCTTGTCCAAGAGGTCAATGAAATCAATGAGACACTCAGGAACCTTCACCAGTGCCTCCGAGCCTCCGAGGACATGCTGCAAATGCTGGTCCGTTCCAAGGCTGTCTTGGAGCACGACCTGGTCATCAAGAACAACTCGCTCTTCATCGACCAGGAGAGGTGCATGGGGATGCGCAAGACCTATCCCAGCACCGTGCAGATCCTGGGATATGTCTCAGCAGGGCTCACCTGAACACAGGGAGTATCTGCCGGGGGACACATTCCCAGTTTTGTTACGGTTCTTTGCAAATAGATTGTTACGATTTCACGGCCGTGTCAGAGTTTCATTTCCTGTGTAAACCCTGAGTAGAAGTCGAATGATTGGTTGGTTTGGTGTGTGGTTCGTACCAGGATAATTCCCCCCTCCCCTTTGGTTTTTCTCTTTCACTCTGTGCCAGAAAGGAGCTGAAAATATCCTGTATGACACTAACAGTAAATCCACCCACAGGGATCCATTCCTACCCTTCCAGTCTGTGATTTTAGGACAAAAACTGTCGTGTCTTCCTCTTTCTGAGTGTGTGTGATGTGGAAAAAGCACAAGGGGAAGTAAAGCTACTTGTCAGAGTAATTAGCTGCTGACATCCATGATGTATTTTTAATGGTGCAGCCGAAGAAACACAAACTGTCCCGGAAAGAGCTGCAGGATGTGCCGTTCCTAAAGAGAAAAATCAGCGGTTTAAGCTGATTTCTAATGATAATTGTCTTGCTTTGGAAAAATTTAGAGTGCCATCGAAAATGAGGAAGTACATTTGACTAGTTAATTGTAGAGAATGCTGTGGATTTAATTTTGGGTTCCTAATTTAACCTCCTGTGTGTAGTTTGTTGGTGGAAGCAGCACTTTGAAGATAGAGAGATGAGTCAGTGTTGAAGTCAAACCCCCCAGCTGACACACAACCTGCTCTCTTGCTGTGGATCAGACTGATTTGACCAAGTATTGGTATTTTCAGAGGGATAAGTCTTCAATCAATCTGAGGCTCAGTGTGAAAGTCACTTTGCAAATTGTCTCCTTAGACTCACGTGTCACTTGGACACTCTGGAGTCTTTCACCCTCAGCAGCTGAGCTCAGGCTGAAGCCTGTAGGCACCAAGAATCCCAAAGGAGCAGAAGCTCAAATCCTTCCCCTCCCTCAGGAATCCAGGGCAGGGACCTCCCAGCCCAGTGTGGGGACTCCCAGGAGCTGAGAACATCTTTCCTTGTCTCACACCCCCAGGGGACTCCACCTCACCTGACAGACCCCTCTGCCCTCCCTGCTCCCCCCGGGGCAGCTCCTGAGAGCTGTACCCAGGTCCTGCCCAGCCTCAGTGTCTCGGCAGGATCTCCCTTCCCAGCAGCCCTAAACAGGAAGCAATTGTCTTTCTAACATTTTATTTTTTTTTTACTAGCACTTTTGTCTCAAGGAGACTAAAAATAGATTTCCTCTACTTTGTGTGTATCTTGGAGCCGGAGTCCGTCGGAGGGAGCAGCCACCCCTTCTAAAGGAAAGATCCAAATGTAAGCAGGAAAAACTGCCCAGCTGATCACACCTTCCCTTTTTCCACTGATCTGCCTCCCCAAAATAAACTGATGGCAGACTGAACCCACAGGCACCTCTAGTTTTTTTAGCATCCTCCCCAGCTCTGTGCTGTTACTCTCCTTGTATTCCTTTCCTGAAGCCTTTCCCAACCTCTGGTGATTTTGGCTGCTCCACTGGTCTGAAGCCTTGCTCCAGACAGCTGGTTTTCAGGCAGAGCTGCCTGTTTTTTGGGCAATGGGCCTTGTGAGTTTGTGCCCAGCTCAGTGTGGGGCAGCAAAGGCACCCAACAGCCCCTTCCTGAAAGGTTCCAGCTCTCGAGTACCTGGAGCCAAGTCCTGGCACCAGCAACAGCTTTGCCTTCATTTCACTTCATTTCACTTTCACCTTTGTTTCTGAGTCATGTAAAAAATATCTGAGCTCTGTTTTACAGCGAGGGCACACCAGGATCAGTCAGCACTTAAAGCCTCCTATTTCCTCCCGTGTTGCTTTCAGAGCTCCCCAAACACTCACCTTTCCCACTGGCCCAACTCCCTTAAGGCTTTCTCCTGACAGTATTTATGTGGTGTCACAATTCCCCAGCTCTTCATTTTCCCTTGCTGTCCTGCCCTCCTGATGCTCCTTTACACAACATTGCCAGAGCATTTCTTTCCTCTGTTCCAGCCACGACCAGAGGAATTTCAGTTGCAGCTTCTCTAATTTCTCTCACAAATACTTTCCACTTTCCTGCAGCAGATTTCCCAGACGTTAGAGAATTCCCAGGTCCCTTTGGGGTTTTGTTCTCTCCACGCCAGTTTTCCATAAGTTGACAGTATTGATGTTACTTCTGGCAGCTGATACTCCCAAATCTCCCCCAAACACTTTGATCACTGAATCCTACGTGTGCTTCCATGTGAGCTTTTTTTTTTTCCCATGACTGGAGCCAGCCCTGCCACAAAACTCCTGTAAAATGGCTCCCCAGGGAGGGGTTTGGGTGAAATTCCAACAGACACGTGGCTCATGGCCGGGTCTCCTGCCCACAGATGGATTTGTCTCCCATGACAGAGCTGCTGCTGAGTGAAGCTGCTCAGTCCAACCCCTCAGGGCTGGGTTTGGGGTTCAAACAGCCTCTATTTTTGATGTATTCCAGGAGCACGAAACAACATTCTGCTGATGTGTGAGATGCCTTTGCTGCTGTACCATTATATGATTTGCTTCTGTAGATCATTTCTAAATCCCATCCCTGGCCACCTTTGTGTCCTGATGTGATGTCTCCTTTCTCCAGTCTGAGGAACAACATGTTTGCTTTTATTGCTATTTATTGCTGGTTTATTGCTGGCTTTATCAGCAAAGTTGCTGAGAAGGTTACTTTGTGGAAATTCCTTTGCATCTTACAACCATATTCCCACCCTTCTGCATCATTCCTTTTGCATCAGTCCTGCAGAGCTGTGTCTGTAAATTAATTGTTTAGTGAGTGGAGGAAAGACAATAAATTAATAAAACCAGGACACTGTTGATTTTGTCAGTCCAGGATCCAGGTGAACACTCCAGGCAGGTCTATCAAGAAGCTTTCCAGAAAGGAGGTTTTGTTGCCTAAGAAAATACAAATAATTGAATTTCCTGGAACAGTCTGATATGAATTTGGGTGAAATCAAAGCTTGCCAACCCCCTGTTAACACTATATTACATAACTAGTGCAGATTATTATGCTTGAGGGAGAGAGAATTCCCCAAAGAGCATCAAGAGTCAGAAAAAAAACCCAAACCCAACTCATTGCTATTGTGGAAAAAAAGGGAGAAAACTTTGGCAAAATGCTAAGGGAAAATTTGGGCAGTGGAGGATCACAGAAATGATTGTGCTGGCTCAGAGCAGAGTCCAGTGAGCAGCCTCTGCCAGAGCCAACAGGAGATGCTCAGATAAAAGCACAGAAGGCAGCAAGCACTCTGTGATATTTTCCCAGTCTACTTTCCCAGCTCCCAGCAATTAGCATCTCAAGGACTTCCTGAGCTGCCAGGGCTGTCCTTGGATCTGATATCCCCCCATGGATTTGTTTCACATGCTCTCGTTGCAGTTGTTCCTTGAGCCCGTGCGGAGTCGCGGCATCCGCTGTGATCCCCCAGCAGGAGCTGCGGGGCACGGAGCATCCTCCCCCTCAGGGCAGCACTGACCACTCTGGGGACCCCGGAGGAGACTCCAAAAGGGACCAAACCCGGGACTGCTGGAGCCAAAAGTGTAAAACTCAATAGTTTGGGCAAAATGTGGCTCAAAGGTGGTTTAGACCTGTGTCCCCTGCAGGGTCAGCCTCACGGCAGGCTGGCTGCTGTTATCTGCTCTCAGAAGAGGAGCATGAACCCCCAGTTCTGAAAGCATCTGAGTGTGTTCAGAGTCATGTCCCAGTTGGGAAGCTTGGTTGACTTTTTGTGGGTTTTGGGGTCAGCGGGCAAATTTTGGTTTCACTGAAGTCAGTGGGATTTTCTCCAGTGATTTCAGCCTGGCTCCATCAGTGCTGACGACTGGCTGGGAATGGAAAGGAAAAAAGTTGGGTAAAGTTGGTTTTGGGGCATGAATGCAGACAGGACTGAGATGTTTTATAAATTCTTCTTGGTTTGGTGAAAAACAAAAGTCAGGAAAAGTAAGTAAATTCCTCCAAGATGTATTAGACCTTTTGTTACAGATGTTTGCTGACTGTAAAAGTCTATTCTCCTGTTTTTTTCTGCTTGAAATGTGTTTTCCAATAGCCATCCCACCAGTGTATATGTATTTTTATATATGTATATATATGTGCATATGTGTTGTTTGGG
This sequence comes from Pseudopipra pipra, assembly GCF_036250125.1. Classification (NCBI taxonomy): domain Eukaryota; kingdom Metazoa; phylum Chordata; class Aves; order Passeriformes; family Pipridae; genus Pseudopipra; species Pseudopipra pipra. The sequence goes on from NC_087567.1 coordinate 2,745,341, forward strand.
GGAGCATTATAGATTCTCTAAAAATGTGAGTCAAACCATATCTTGCTCTGCTCCTTTTCCTAGTTGCCCAGTTGTTTAAAAACAGGAGTTTGCCCTCCTTGTTCCATTCCCAGCCCCACATGAGCTATGGGATCACTGATGGCAGGGCAAATTTCTGCCCCTTCCCTTTGCATTTCCAATCCTCTCTTGCTGATGGTCTTGATCACCAGGGTAGGAAACAGGAAGCAAGTCCCTAAAATTGTGATGACAGAGCAAAATCTTGAGGTTAAACATGAAGATATACAAAGGAAATCTTGTCTTTGTAGTTTGAAAATGCTTGTTTTAGGAGTGGTTTCATTCACCTGGCCCAGGGTAGGGGATGAGCAGAGCCCCTGATGTGCTGGTTCAGGTGATGCCCAGACACAGTCCAATGAGGCTTAGGTCCTTTTCAATCCATCACTGCCATGTCAGATTAGCATCTGAGCCCCTTAAAGTGTTATAAAACCAACTTTCTCTCCTCAGTTCTCATTATTTTATTCCAGAATTTCAAGCTGAAGTGTTGTGTTTCCAGCGATCCCACGGAATAGATTCAAAGCGAGAAATCCACGTTTCACCCGGTGTTTACACAACCCGTCAGTCTTCAGAGTATTCCCAGCACAGCCTGTGGCCAACTTTGTTTGTACACAAAACACTGTTATTGTGGTGCCTGCTTTTCTTTAGGCTGTGATGGCTGAGCTCACCCCGAGTGTGAGCAGGGGCAGCTTTGGAGCCCATGATGGGAAACGCCAGGAGATCCTCCAGCCCACGTTGGGTCGGGTGGTGACACCTCTCCAGCAAAACCTCCAGGGCTCTGTGTGAACATCCTCACTTTCTCACCTCCTTTTCTCTCTCTGGACAGTCACCATCCAACATCTCTGGCTCGTGGTGCTCCCTGCAGCAGCAGGGTCCCTGTCACCAGAGCTGGCACAGCACGTGCTCAGCAAGTGCTTTTCCAAAGCCCTGCTCTCTTTGGATAATGAACATTTCCAAGAGAAGTGTCCATGGAGCACAGGAGTGATGTGCACTTCTCTCTGGGATCCCTCCACTGTTTCCAATCCATGGCTCTCAGTCAAAACAGGCGTCATGACCTGCAGGCTATTCTTTCCCCTGATTTCAGTTTCAGATATTTCTCCCGTGCTTAAAAAGCTGCTTTTGGCACCTTTTCCAGAACTGAAACTGCAGTGGTTTTGCTTGCCCACATTCATGGAGGAGCTCAGGAGCAGAATGTCACCCCCACACCTCCCCTACTGTGCATCATCCCGCTCTACTTTTGGAGAAAATGTTGGATATTTTATCCAGAGACAGCAGCAACTGAGATTTCAGACCTACAAACCTAAATCAGAAGAGGGTCTCTAACAGCAGACTGGATCACAGCCCTGGGGGATAAGACCCTTCTCACTCTGTGTTTGTGCAGCCCTGAGCGTGGGGACTCCTTCTTCACAGAGGAAAACCAGCCCAAAATAGCCTCATTAGCCAGGAAAGTACCGATGGTGGCCCAGATGTTTCAGTCCTCTGGGGTTTGCAGCCACAGGTGGCACTGGCAGCAGCGTCCCAGGGTGCAGGGGGTGGAAGCAGCAGAGAAATGGGCTGGCATTTTTTGGAGGGGAGGGCAGATTGCATCCTTTGGAATGTCGTTTCAGCCGCTGGCCTCCCTCCCCCGACCCCTACGGAGCGCTCTGAACTCCCACTTGCTGGCTAATGACGGGACCCCTTGCGTGAGTGTGAGGAGCCAGAGCCAGCGCTGCAGGGAACACGCCTCTGCCTGCCAGGAGGAGGGAGCCAAGCACGCTCCTCTCCCTCTTTTCTCCCAAGATTTACAGTCTCGGTGGCTGGATGCCGACTTCCCTCGTCTGTGCAACAACGCGGGATTAGCTTGGAGCTGGTGTGTGAGGAGGGGAAGAGGTGAAGGGGAGGTTGGTGTGAGTGCTCAGGACTCCCAGGAGCGTGCAGGTCCCCGGGGATGGGGGCTGGACTGTGTGTGAGCTTTATATCAACAGATTAGCTGGGGGTGAGGAATGAGTGAGGGCTGCTATGCAGCCACTCCTTCCTCCCCGAGCTCCTAAGTCTAGAATCACAGCATAGTTTGGGTTGGAAAGACCTTAAAGATCATCCAGTCCCACCCCCTGCCATGGGCAGGGACACCTTCCACTAGCCCAGGTTGCTCCAAGCCCCGTCCAACCTTGGACATTTCCAGGGATGGGGCAGCCCCAGCTTCTCTGGGCAACCTGTGCCAGGGCCTCCCCACCCTCACAGGGGAGAATTTCTTCTCAGTATCCCATCTAACCCTGCCCTTTGTCAGTGGGAAGCCATTCCCCCTTGTCCTGTCACTCCATGCCCTTTCCAGCCCCTTTAGGCACTGGAAGGGGCTTTAAGGTCTCCCCAGAACCTTTCTTCTCCAGGCTGAACAGCCTCAGCTCTCCCAGTGTCCTCCAGCATTTTGAAAAATCTCACCCTCCATTTAGTGAAAAGTTGCTCGGTTCCACCTCATTTGGCTTTCAAGTGCTAAAAAAAAAAAAAAAAAAACGAGTCCAAGAGCTACAATCCCTCCAGCACAGCCCATTCCCCAAATCCTGTCCCACGGAATCTGTTCGGGGCTGCACAAACGGGGACGAGGGGCCCCCGATGTGGTCAGCTCGGACAGCTTGTCCTGTCCCTGCAGCCCGGGGACACCCACTCACGGGGCCACCACCTCTCCCCCTCCTTCTTCCCTCCTCCAGGGGTGCCGGGGGCTCCATCGTGGGGGAGAGAGGGTGGTCTTCGTTCCCCCCGTCAAATCTCCTCGCTGGCCGGCGGGAGCGGCCGCGCTGTGCCCGGGGCAGGGAGCGGCTCGGGGCCGGGATGCGGAGCCCGGAGAAAGGGATGCGGAGCCCAGGGGAAGGGATGCGGAGCCCGGAGAAGGCAGCGGGGCGGTGAGCGGCTCCCGGGGGGAGCGGCGGGGCCGGGGCCGGGGCGCTGCCGCGTTTATAGGCGGGCGGCGGGCGGAGGGCTGAGCCCTCCCCGTCCCACAGACGCAAGCGGGGCGGTGGCCCCGGTTAAAGGGGAAACTTGACAGCGCCGCCGCCCGCTCCGCTCCGCGCCCCGCGCCGCTCCCGCCGCCCAGCCCCGCTCGGCTCCGCAGCGACGTGAGTACGGAGCGGGCCCCGCGACGGGCGGGGGGCCACCGGGGAGGGGAGGGGAACGGCCACACCGAGCGGGAGAGGGGCTGCGGAGACCCTGGGAGAGAGACTGGGGGAGCCCCCCTTCCGCCGTCCAGGGATCCTCTAGGGAGAAGGGTCGGGGCAGCCCCCTCCGCTCCTCACTGAGGGTCCCGGAGGGAGGTGGGCTGGGGTAAACTCCCTCCTTCAGCCCGGGAGGGGGTCCAGGAGAGCCGCTGTTGGCGGTGCCAAGGGGAGATAGCTGAGGAAAGTCTCCCCCACCCCTGGAAAGGGTCCAGGAGAGCCTCTGTTGGCGGTGCCGAAGGGAGATTGGCCGAGGGCACCCCCGGAGAGACGGGCCGAGGTAGCTCACTGGGGTGAAATGGGCCGAAGTAGACGCCTCCTTCCCCCCCACCCCCACGGGGGTCGTCCGAGAAAGCCTCCGCTGGGGAGAGGGCCGACAGCATCACCCCCGGTGGTCCCATGGGTGGGTGGGCAAGGTACCACCCCCCTTCCCGCGGAGTGGGGCCGGGGCAGCCCCTCGGGTGAGATGCGCCGACATCGAGCCTTCCCGCCGCGGGCGGGGGGGGCGAGGAGCACATTCCCCTTGCGGAGAGGGATCGGAGCCCCCCTCGGGGGAGAGGGGCTGGGGGAGCCTTCTCGGGGAACCGTCCCCCTGGGGATCCTGGAGAGGGGGGCTGGGGGAGCCCTCTCGGTGAGGTGATTGGGGATCCTCGGTGAGGTGACTTAGGGGATCCGGCTCGGGGCGAGGCCTCGGAGGACCCCCGGGGGTATCGGGAGCGGGTCCGGGCAGAGGGCTCGGATCCCCGTCCGTCGGCGGGGCCGAGGGAGGGGGCCCGGGCGGCGGGCGCTGCCCCAGCAGGATGCCCCGGAGCCGGCGGGGCGGAGCGGAGCGTCTCCTGCTGCCCCCGGCCGGCCGGCCCGGACAGACGGACAGACACGCACGGAGACACGCACACGCACTCAGCAGCATCCCTGTCCCCCTCCAGTTCTGCCCTCCACCGCCGCCAAGATGCTGCTGTTGCTGCTGGGGATCATCGTGCTCCACGTCACCGTGCTGGTGCTGCTCTTCGTCTCCACCATCGTCAGTGTAAGTACGGATTTTCCCCTGGCACCGGGGTGCCAGCGAGCCAGGGACATGGCATGGCAAGAGCAGGAGGTGGTATTTTTATTTATGGCTTATTTTACAGCCTGGCTTTTAGCAGGAAGCTTTTACTTTGCCGCTTGGTGGTCTCACTAACAGTGGGATTTGGGGATTTCGGAGTTTGTGCTGTCAGGTGTAACTGGTGGGGGGGTTTTGTGTGTGGTGTGGTGGGTGCTCAGGGCATCCACGTTAGTACAGAGCAGTGTTGAAGCCCATCTCCTCATCATCCCTGAGTTGGTCCATATCCGGGAGCAGTCTCAGAGCACTCAAAATCCCCTCCATGGGGGTGATGCTGCTTTCACTCCCCTTTCATGAGGGAGCCCCACCTGCTAATGGGCTCCAGCCCACAGGACCAGTACAGCCAGTTTGAGCGAAGCCCCTTGGCACGGGGCTGATTTGGGCACTGGCTCCTCGGCACCGGCAGTTCTGCTCCCCAGCTCTGCTCCTCTGGGGCTGTGAATTAGGCACAGACTGTTTCCTAACCCAGATGGGCTCCTGCTGGTGATTTCCAAGGCTTAAACTTTGCGAGGAGCGGGAAGACTGAGGGCTGGATGCGGCACAGAGCCTTCCCAGCACTGTCCTCGGGCTGGAGCCCAGTGAACACGTCAGCTGCTTGGGAAAAAGTTCGACTTGGTTTTGAGGCAGCCGTTCTGTGGAGCTGGTGACTCGCAGGGTTGCTTCACCAGGGGCTTCTTCGCGTATTTTTTCTCTCTCTCTCTTTTTTTTTTTTTTTTCTTTTTGGTAATAGTAGTGGAAGACGTTACAAAAATCTTCCGAGTCGTTAGGAATCACGTGGAAGCATTCAAATATCCCGGTCGGGAGGAGGGAAATGCGCATCCCCTCGGGACTCGCTCCGTGTTTAAACAGCATAAAGAGCTTCTGTTTTTCTGCCGTTGAGGCGAAAGCAGTTAAAAGCAAATATCAGTATTTACTTTCCAAACCTCCCTCTAAAGGAAAGCGTGTGCCTGGGAGCTCCCGGCCGGGCAGACACGTGCCGGGGTGTGCTGGGGCTGCCCGGGGCCGAAGCTTTGAGGGGGGGACAGGGCGTCCTGCTGCCCCCAGGGCCCTGCTCACCGGGCTGTGTCTCTCTCGCAGCAATGGCTGGTGAACGGCGAGCACACGGCAGACCTCTGGCAGAACTGCACCTCTGGAACCATCTTCCACTGCCTGGCATCATCCAACAATGGTGAGTGCTCCCTGTTGCTGCCCCTCGCTTTTATTCTCCTCCTGGGACTTATGGAATCAAGGGGGGTTTGCCTGTGAGGGTTATTTGCAATTCCTTCTCGGTTTTCCCTGCGTCCCTGAAGTTGTTCCCTCCCACCCCATCCCCTTGCCTCCTCTGCTCTGTCCCACACGGAGGGGAATGGCTCTGCTGTGGTCCTGGAGGGCCACAAAGGGGGGATTGCTCCCCCCACCCTTACGAGTCCTTGAAGCTGTGATGGGGCTTAGCAAGGAAACCAGACTCGATGCCCATCACCCTGCCCTGTGCCCTCAGGCTCCTGGCAGCACCGTGGCAGGGTGTTGGCACACTCAGCCACAGTGCAGGTGACTTGCTCGAGCCCTTTTGAGGGCTCTCCTGTTACTAGCCCGTTTTTCCAGTTGGATATACGAACACGAGGTGGTCCTTGGAGCAGGGCTTGCTCTGTTGCCCTGCTGGGAGCAGAGGGGCTGTTTTGGGCACTCCTCCCTCTGCTCCAGTGTGAGGGGGTTTTAAAGATGCACGCGGTGCTCCAAGGACAGCCTGTCTCCAGAGGATACCCCATCCCTACCCAGGAAGCTGCCCTGTGCTTTCCTGCTGTGATAGGCTGAGTTTTTGGGCACAACCCTTGCCCTGTGGTTTGCTGTGGGATGTGCTGAGCGCTTGAGTCCTTCTTCATCCCTCTGCTGAGAGGGCTCCCGTGGCACCCGCACATCTGGGGGCTGAACAGCCACCTCTGGACCAAGCTGGGTGAAGGCTGATGTCACACTGGGTGACATCACCTAGCAAGCTGTTTGCTGAGGTCAGCAGGGGAGGAGACACCATGACACAGAGTTTCCAGGGTGATTTATGGTACCAGTAACACAAAATCTGTGCTCAGGGGGTCAGGGAAGCCCGTGCCTCAGTTTCCCCAGAAGACAGAGCTAATGCCAGTGCTGCTGTGGCCAGCACTTGTTTTGTTAGCCTGGTTTTTTGCTTTCCTGTGGAAACAGATTGTCCCAGTGCAACCTCCAGTGCAAGCAGCTGTGAATCCCAGAGCTGTCACTGGAGGCACAGGCACTTCATGCCGGAAAACAGACCCGATGCAGGAGCAAAGCGATGCCCCGTGGCCTTAGCGAAGAGGGAACAGTCACCCTGAGAGCACTACATGCTTCCAGAGGGTCTTGGAGCGATGGGAGGCTGTCAGAGGGATTTTGGAGATTGGGGATTTTGCTCCCCCTAATGCTGCGAGCAAAACGTTCGCGTTACCCCACGCAGGGAGGTGGATGCTGGTATCTTCCCTTTGCCTTCCCCGGGCTGAAAGCAACAGCGTGTCCCTGCGCGGGCCCAGGCTCTGGTGTCGGTGGGAGTGGAGCTCCCACCGCTGGTCTCTGCTGACGCCTGGTGGTGTCCGGGACGGCCGGGAAGCGGCTGGATCGCATCCCAGGCGAGGAGCCTTCTGGAGCCGTGTCCTTCATCAGCAGTTGGCCGGTGCTGGCTCTCTGCAGCGTAGGCAGCCTGTGCACGGCCAGTCATGCGAGCTCCGAACTGCTGAGCTTGTGCTTTGCAATGAAAGGCAGCGACTGCCCCCAGGAGTCCCGGAGCCGAGGGCTCTAAAGCCTCCCCAAATCTTTTTGCTTTTCAAACCTGCGTGGCATTTTCTGGATGTTTACAGGATGTTTGTGTGTTGGAGCTGTCAGTGTGGAGAGGGGCTTGTCCGAAATGCAGCTGGCTGGTTTCCTCCACGCCTGACTGTCCTGCTGCGTGTTTGGAGCCTACGTGTAGTTGGACTGGATGATCCTGATGGGTCCCTCCCAGCCCAGCATGTTCTATGATTCTATGACTGAGCCACTTAAATTTGGGCTTCCCTGTGAACCCTTTGCAGTGATGATTTTTTATCATTAAAGGGACTGTAGTCAAGATGACCCTGTTACAAACACAGTCGAGCAGCTGAGTTGGGGTGATAGCCCTTATCTGTGGAAGGTGTCCCTGCCCATGGCAGGTGGGTTGGAATGGGATGGTCTTTAAGGTCCCTTCCACCCCAAACCATGATTTTGTGATTGTGTGATTCTATGATAAGGTGCCCCAGTGAGCTGCTCATTGAGCAGAAGTGCATCATGCCCAAGGCTTCAACAGCCCTCTGACAGCTCTTATTTATCCAAAGGTTCTGCTCTGGCATCATGAGAAGGGGGTTTTGCTTCAGCAAAAGCTTGTGCCCCATCCACCCTGGGACAGGAGTGTGGGAGCAATGCAGCTGAGGACCTTCACCTTGTAAGGCCCTGGAGGCAGGATCCTGAGCTCACTGCTGCTGTAGGAACACAAAAGGATTTTTCCTGGGCTTGCATAAGGCTTTTAAGATCTGTTTGTAGAAACAGACAAAAAATGCCACATATCCTTTCCAGCAGGTCCTGCTCCCTCCCTCCGTGCTGTCCATCCCTTGCTCCCACTGCCAGGGGAGCTGCTGTCCTATTTGGAGCAGTAGCAACACAGGGCAAGGATGCTGGGGCAGAGCCACCTCTGAGGCTCACACTTGTTTCCTGCCTCATCCTTATGCTCCTCATATGCTCTTTCCTAGGAATATGCTTACTTTCAAAAATAGGAATGATCCCCTGTCAAATACCACAAACCATCCTCGGTTCCATCCCTCTCAGGACATGGGCTGTGCTGCAGGAGGATGCAGACAGGCCTAAGAATTCCTTTCCCTGTGCCAAGGATTGTACTTAATGGTTAATCCTGGAGTGCCAAGGTCTGCTCTGGGCTAAGAGCAAGGAATCCTGGTTTGGGAATTTTGGCAGAACTCACTCTTTACACAGAGGCAGTTTTTCTTCTGGCCAGCGCTGTGGCTGCTGTGGTGGGGTTATTCCTTCCTCTCTTTTCAAAAGCAGGGGAACTCAGTAAGTGGAAATTGGGGGATTAGGTAGTGCTGGGTCACCTCTATTCATCATGAACAGAGGCTTTGGGGGTTGGTTGTGCTGTGATGTCCCTCTTGGTCTCAGCAGGGATGAGCCTTCTCTGTCCTGTCATGGATGGGGGCTTTGGGAGTTGGTTGTGCAAGTGGAATTTGGGGAATTAGGTAGTGCTTGGTCCCCTGTGTTCATCATGAATAGGGGCTTTGGGGGTTGGTTGTGCTGTGATGTCCCTCTTGGTCTCAGCACGGATGAGCCTCCCCTGTCCTGTGGATGCACAACAAGAAGCTGAACTTGTAAAACCAAGTGCCAGTGGGATTTGCTTTTGTTTAACACTGAGGCAGGTTTGGGACTGTGCCCCTAACCCTACAGATAACCCCATGGGGGTGGAACAGGCAGCAGAACAACCCAAGGGCTGAGTGCAGCACTGCCAGGCCACGGCTTCCTGGGACATCAGACCTTGGGTACAGGGTGGCCCTGGCCTCCGTGGAGCTTGAGCTCCCACCTCCCAAATTCCTCTTGGAAGGGCTCAAACCCTGTGTGAGGGCTGAGCCACCCCTGGGGAGGGAGCTGAGGGCAGGTGCCCACTTCTTCTCCTCGTACAACCGCCCGCTTGTTGCTTTGATTTTTGCATTGGCTCGGCAGATAATGCCTTTTTTTTTTCCGAGAGGCCGAAAACTATGGAAAAAATGTTGCAATCTTTGCTTCGTTTGCGCTGTCAGACATTCCTGGAAAAGACTTATCTCAGGAATTCGGCTCTGAATCCCAGGATTGTGCGTCGGCAGGGCCCTGTGCCAGCCCCGGCTGCGCGGTCCCGCTGCCGGCACGGGGCCGGGCCTGGGCTGCTCCAGTGCTCTCAAGTAGAATCCACCCCAAGTGTCCAGACAGTTTGATAGTTTTTTTCCCTCCAAAAATGGCCTTTTCTTTCCACAACTGAATTATTTATGCAGACAAGAAGACCTTTTTTTTCTGCTCTTCTCCTGGTTTTGGTGGGAGCGCTGCAAGTGGGGAAGCAACGGGGGCATCCGTGGAGATCCCCGCGTCCTTCTGTAATGTCAGGAGACGTTTTTCCTGTTGTCTTTGCACAGGTTTTCCTGTTGCTGCTCTGTGGCTTTCCCATGACTGGCTTGTTCACAGGCAGGCTGGTGTTTTTTGGCTTTTTTGAAGGGAGAAGAAAACCCAAACCCTTGGGAAATGCACGGGCTGCCAGTCCCCAAGACTGCTGAGTGCTGAGGGCTGTGCGACGCACCCACTGTTTTACTGATGTGATGGCCACGAGCTAAGCCCAGGTGGGTTGCCCAGAGCAAAGATCTGCCCTGGACCACCTGGGCCTCCCAGGGATGGGGCAGCCACTGCCACACACCAGGGATTGCCCTGCTCCTCTGCACACCAACTCTGCCTCTTCCAGAGCCTCTTTCCCCTGGCAGATGGGTCCCTAAGCAGCACTGCTGGTGTTGTAAATGCATTTTCTTTGTTCTGGAGGAGGCAGGAAAGCTTTTCATCCCTGATACAAGGCAGAAACATCTGGACCCTGACCCATCTGCTGCTCCCAGGAGGAGTTGTGCTGCTGCTTCTCCGCTTTAAAATGCATAACTGAAACATCTGAACCTGCTGCTTTTGCTCTGTCAGCTCCCCCAGAGTGGTTTGCAGCCTTTATTCTTTCAAACTCTTTCTTCCAGCAGTGCTGGACTCACATGACAAGGGAAAGGTGGGATGGAGAGATGGAGGTGCTGTTTAACTTGTTGTAATCCTTTTTACGACTGAAAATGGTGTAGCAAGGCTTCATTGAAGCCTTGTGCTGAGGAAAATTATTTCTCAATGTCTAATTCCATTATTGATAGTGAGTGTAAAGTATCTCAACACAAAGAGATGGGGGGAATTCCCCTCCAGCCCACTGGGAAGGCTGAGACTGCACCAACAGGAGAACGTGTCAGTGGTGAGGGGACACTTCCTAGCACAGGAGGGGAGAGTCCAGTCACCCCAGCAAGTTAGACCTTCAAAGATTTGTTGATATGAAGATTTAAACAATGATTTCAGCTTTTTCTTGAAAGCTAAAGTGACCATCTGCCTACATGATGTGCACCTGTGGCCACAGCACTGCTGCTGCTGCTGCTGCCTTTTGCTTTGCTTCTGCTGGGCACTTGCAAACTGGAATGAAATTACCAACCAGCAGGAAATTACCCTTGTTTAAAGGTGCTGGATGTGTTGGAGTGAAGGCCTACAGTGAATACTGGATTGTTTGTGTGAGAGTGCACAGCCTTTATACTTCAGGTTCTGGCCATCAGCTGGTTCCACCCAGTTATGGACCCCATGTAGAGATATCCTGATTTGGGGACATATCTGGTCCCTCAGGCTCTTTGCAGTTGGCAGCAGAGTAGCAAAGAGGCAGCTTTTAGTTGGCCCAGGACACCCACTTTGTCATTAATGATGGGTGGCACCAGCCTAACACGGGCAGGGTTGAACCCTCTCTGCCTGCTGTGGGTGACAGTCACTTGTCCCTTAGTTGTTTGAAATGAGCTGCAGGGCATTCCCAAAATCCCAGAATGGTTTGGGTTGGTAAAGCTCATCCAGCTCCACCCCCTGCCATGGGCAGGGACACCTTCCACCAGCCCAGGTTGCTCCAAGCCCTGTCCAACCTGGCCTTGGACACTTCCAGGGCTGGGGCAGCCACAGCTTCTCTGGGCAACCTGTGCCAGGGCCTCCCCACCCTCTGAGTTAAGAATTTATTCCTAACATCTAAAACTCTCCTATTCCAGGAGAGTATTTTGTATTTCAGATCAGTTTCTCCCACAACTTTTTTGCCTTTGATAGGAAAGGGATTTCCTCTGCATAAACCCATTTTTTATTGTTGTTTGTTCTTACGAAGAGCATCTGATAAAGAGAGGTAGGGAACTGGTGCTGTGTTTTTCTGAGCTGCTCCAGAGCTCTTTGGCTCCCATTTTTCTGTGTAAGGGGAGGTCAGACAACCTTCCCTGCTGGATGTGTGCTCTGGCCATGGAAGAGGAGTGAAAGGGAGGACAAAGGTAACCTGTGGGCTAACAGTGACTGTCAAACCAGAAGAATGGATGGGGGAGTCCCCTGCAGAGTGCAGTGCTGGAAAACCCTTAATCCAACATTTTTTTGGCCTTGATGAGACTCTTGGATGTCCCTGAGGCCACGGGCTGAGTGTCCCCCTGTAATGTGCCTGTGGGTCAGGGCACCACCACTGCCCATCCCCGCTCCTGGTGCCTGGACTTGAAATCCCTGGGAGCTGGTACCTAAGCCCTCTGGAGGATCTGAGCCTGGAGTGATGGATCTGCCACCTCAGCTCACTCTCACACACCAGCCAAAGGGAGTCAGAGCCACCACGCCGAGGGTCTTGGAGAGGAGCTGGCTTGGGCTTTGTGGAGCTGTTGGAAGGTGCTTTTCATGGTGCCAGAGCTTTCTGCTGCCTCAGCTGCATCAGGGGTTGCCCCTGTGGGATGTGAGCTCTGATGGTGTGATGGGATGTCTGAGTGTGGCAGCTCTGGAGAGCTATGGACAGCTTGGCCTCATGGACTGCCTGGATGGAGCTCCAAGGAGAAGGCAAAGGGAGGAGAGCCAAGAGGAAAAGAGGAGGAGAGGAGAAAACAGAGGTTTGAGAGGTTCATCTCCTTCTGAAGGGGCTGCAGAAGAGACCCAGGAGGTCTCTTCAGGGGCAGGAATTACAGCACTGTGTTCATTCATTACCTCCTTGCAGCACTGGCATTTCCCACCTGCTCATCCCCCAGCCCTCACAAACACCTTGGGAGCCCTTTTCCAGTGGGATTTCCAGGAATGCCTCAGTCCAGCACCCTGTGGTCTTTTGGGTGCAAAACCTGCTTTTCTTGGTTTGAGCAACCAGCAGCACCAGCCGGGGTGGGTTTGACTGTGTGTCTGTGGGAGGTCTGGGGCCAAAGCAGGATAAAGTTGCAATGTCACGGAGCTGGATTTCCCTGGGAAATCCCAGGGAATCTGAGCAGAGCTCAGAGGCTCTGCTGGATGGCCTGTGATGCTGTTCTCCCCAACAGGAGAGATGTTCCCTTGGAGCTCTGGGGTCTGGGCAGTGCAGGAACAGCACTGCAGGGGCTGAGCCTTTTTGGCTTTCTGAGCTGCTTCAGCGAGTTGCTGAGGGGCCTCGGTCTGAAGTGCAGCCCCAGAAGAATGAGGCAATTAAAGTGATATTTCTGCATCTTCAGCTCAGCCTCTTCCAGCCCTCTTAAGGGGTGTTTCAATATCAAACCCGCTGCTTTGATGCAACCTCTCCACTTTATAGGCCAAAGATGTGAGCTGGGTTCAGGTTCTTGGTCAGACCTTGAAACCTGGGAGTCTGCTCTGGCAATTCTGCTCAGAAAACATGGCTTTTCCTGGCAGACCAGGCTGGTAACTTTGTGCTGTTCCTGACCCTGCTGATATTTAGTTTGCAGCATTGAAGGGGCAGGTTTTACCATGCAGTTGTTGATCATGAATTTCCCCTCCCTCTAGCTTTGTATATATTATGATTGCTACAATTACCTCCTTCATAGATGTTTTCCTCCCCAGAAGTGGGTGCTTTTTAAGTGTAGAGTGCATACACAGTTTGCAAAGGGAAAATCTATCTGCAAAATATTCCCATCAGTGGCAGGTCCCAGCACTCAGGTGCTTTTAAAGCCCAGCACTAATTTAATGATGTTTTACAGTGATGGAATAAGGTGATTGCTCAAATAAGTGTCTTTGCAGTTTGCATTTTATTCTTTTTCCTTGGCTGGGTCCAAAGAGGGTGGGGAGTGTGTGATTAAACCCTGGGGAGGCAATGCCTGTCCTTTAAGGCCGTGGGCATGTTTCTCCCTGTCAGTCCTGTCTGGGTATAAAACCTCCCTGCAAGCAGGGCTGGGGCTCTGCTGGAAGGGGTTGTGTTTGCTGCTGTGTTTCTGTGGGATTCAGCTGCAATTTCTGCTCTAGGTTCCAGTTTCTCCCCTGGGTTTCTTTCTTTCCTGTTGGACTTTAGGGCAGTGAAATGTGTTCTTCAGCATCCCGGGGGCGAAGTCTCTTCCCTGCTGTTGTCAGCAGTGGTGTGGGCACATCAGGGCTTGCAGAACTTCGGGGGAAATTCGAATTTATTCTGTAAAAACTTCTTGCTTTGTTTCTGACTGCTCTGAAAGGGCTCTAAAGCCCCTCCCGACGGGTCCTCTCCGGAAGCAGCATGCAGGGTGTTATCTGTCCTTTCCACGCTGCTTCCTTTTCTTCCTCCTCCTGAAGAACAAAGATACAAACACAGAGCAGCAGAGATGCAGGAGAAAAATGGAACAACCGACTTGCTGGCCAGGGGAAACCACAAATAACGGGCTGGGAGTAAACAGTGCTGACAGCCCGTGGGGCAGCTCCCGGGCCCGGCCTCCCTCCGGGAATGTGTTTGGGGAGGGCTGTGGGCAGGACACAGCACTGACAGCAGAGGAGTTAAAAGGATGTGGGGCTGAGGAGATAAAAATCGATCTGCACTTATAGGCTGATTTTAAACGAATTACAGGCAATCAGCTGTCCTAATACAGCTGCAGTCTGTGGTAAGCTGGGCTTGGAGTTAAAGGAGAAGAGCAGCTTGTGGATCTCTGAGTCCTGGGCTGGGGATGCTGCCCCTTGTTCTCACAAAGGAGGCCAATCAAAGTCAGCAAAGGGCTGGATGTGAGTGGGTTCAGAGCTCTGGTCTGTGGAACTGTCTCTTGGTTTCCCTGCTCACAGGCTCACTGCTCTCTGGCTGCAGAAACCCTCTGGCCCTGATGGGCTCCCCCCTCAGTGCCCACTTTTATATTCCTCTGGCACTGCCCTTTATTACAACGGGATTTTGCAAAGCCCCCATAAACCATTTGCATTCAGAACCAAAAAACAGGCAGGGGGAGGCGGATGCAATTAAAGGGCAGCTCAGCTCAGCTCAGCTTTCTGTCTAGACAGACTTCTCCGAAAATAACCAGCAGTTGGAGCATCCACCTCCGAGCAGAAAGGGCTCCTCTCCGGGCCAGATCCCGTGGCCTTTGAAATCACAAAAGACTTGGCTTTCTGGGTCCTGGATGAAACTGCAGGGCTTGACTTTGGCTCAGCCAGTGCATGGGGCTGGACGTGGCTTCAGGGCTTGGGAAAGGGTGAGAGGAAAGCTCAGCTTCCCAGAGCTGGGATCAGAGTCTTTCTGTGCTGAAGTGTGGAGGGAGTTTGGAGTTCAGCAGCTGCACCACCTACCCACTCCCCTGATCCCTTCTGATATGATGATTTTTGGTGGTGCTGGATCTGCCTCATCCTTGTTTCCCAGAGCTGAAAGGGCAGGTGGGGGTGAGGCAAGGGGGTTTCCCTGCCCGGCTGCGTGAGATAGATGAAATATATTGGATATTTGTGTGCACATCCCACCACACAGGGCTTTCCTGGAAGCAGTGCTAGCTGCTCCTTCCTAAGGAACGGCAGCAGCTGGTGCAGGGGGAACCCAGTGCCCTGGAATGAGTGAAGTGCAGCAGCTTGTTGATGCTGCAGAGTGGTTTGGCACGGGAAGCGTGTCAAGGAGGGGAAGGAAAAGGCTGTCTGGGATGAGCAGGGGCCTCTCTGGGTGGTTCCAGGGACTGAGTTTGCTCCATTACATGAACGTCCTGAGGCAAGATGCAAAGACAAGGGGCGGAATTGCTGGTCCAAAGTCAAACACAGCAGACGTGACTGAGTGGCACAGGATGTTCCCCACAGGCATGGATTTGTTGGGAGGGCTCAGGCACGGAGCATTATTGCCATCCCAGCTGAAGGCTGTGCCTCACTCTCCAGTTCCAATTCCTCTCTCACCTCCCTGAGTGCAGCTTGCAGGGATTTGGTGGGGAGGAGTGGTCAGTTCTCTGGAGCAGACACTGCCCTGGACAGTCCCAGTGGCCTCATTTGCTGCTCCAGGTGTTAGAGGTGACAGCACAGCTTTGTTTGAAAGTTTTGCTACATTTCAGCTATTTGCTGCAGAAAGCTGGTTCTTGCAGTCAGGGGACTGAAGTTGGTGGGAGTAAAACTGGCAGGAACATGGGACTGAGCCTGAGGCTTCAGTGCTCCCTATTCCCACCTGAGGATCCAGCCCAAAGCACGATTCTTCCACCTTGCACTGCGTGGTTTGTGCCTCAGTTTACCCAAACTGAGTCCTGCTGGTTTTCACGGTGAGTTAATTGATGTTGCATCCTCAGAGACCTCTCCAGGAAGGCTGCAAATACACATTTTGGTTTCAGACTTACTAAGGAAAGGGGAAGGCAG
This sequence comes from Pseudopipra pipra, assembly GCF_036250125.1. NCBI lineage: Eukaryota > Metazoa > Chordata > Aves > Passeriformes > Pipridae > Pseudopipra > Pseudopipra pipra. Next base: position 2,760,974 of record NC_087567.1, read on the forward strand.
AGGTATTTGTGAGCGTGGCCCTGTCCTGGTGCCCTCAGGAGCTGCCCCTTTCTGTCAGGCTGCAGCAGCTCATGGGATGGAGCCCGTTTTGCTTGTTTATGTGTATTTTTTTTTGCGTGGGGAGTTACACACCCACTAAGCCTGGAAATAGCTGGGCAGTGAGTCATGCAGGGGCTGGTTTAACTGGTCTGCTCTGGGAGGCAGCTGCGTTTGGCAGCTGGGGAAGGCTCTTCCAAAAGGTTTGACTCCACAAGGGCAGAGGGTGTTTTCACTCTCTGTGTATTTATTTGCCCTCGGAGCTTGGCCAGCACGGTGTCTCACAGCTTGCTGCACATGTGTTTGTAGCACAGCTGAACGACCAGGCCCTGGCATGGAGCTGGGGGGAGAGGCTTTGTCTTCTGCAGGCTTTAGGTCAGGGCTAATCTCCCTGCTCCTCTTTAATGGGAAATGCTCCCCCAGGCAGTGCCCGGCCCTGCAATTCGTTCTACCCCATGGCATCCTAAATCCTGGGGAGCATCCTGCCCGTGCTGAGTGCTGAGAACCTCACCAGCTGGTGCAGCACTGGATGTGGTCTCATCCAGCCTGTCACTGTTTGTCACTGTTTGTCACTGTTAACAAACTCCGTGGGACCCAGGGTGGGATGGTGGCACAGGACCTGGTGCCAGGGCCACGGGCGCAGTGGTGGGCTGTGCAGTTCCCACACTGAGGTGTCCATCTGTCTGTCTGTCCCCAGAATGGCTGCAGTCTGTCCAAGCCATGATGATCCTCTCCGTCATCTTCAGCGTCCTGTCCCTGTTCCTGTTCTTCTGCCAGCTGTTCACGCTCACCAAGGGCGGCAGGTTCTACATCACCGGAGTCTTCCAGATCCTTGCTGGTGAGTGGGGGCTGAGGGATGGGGCTGTCACTGCTGGGGATGGGGCTGCCAGGCACAGAGAGTGGTGTGGGAATGAGCACAGTCCTGGGGGCAGGGGCAGGAGGGCCATGGAGCTGGTCCCTGTACTGTCTAGCGAAGGGAAGAGGGGTGGAATAATTTGGGTGTGTTGAGGTCCCACACGGCCCAGGATGGGATCTTTCTGTCAGGCTCTTCTGCCCTTGCACCATGGAAGGTGCAAGAGGGTTGCTGCCCCAGCCAGGGAGGTTTTAGAGGGACAAGGTATCAGACCCACTGGGGGCAGAGCTGGGGGCAAGTAGGTCATGGGGGCTGCCAGACTGAGCGCTCTGCCTGCTCTCCTCAGGGCTCAGGCTGGGACATGGAGGGTCCTGGGTGGCTGTGCTGGCTCTGGGACACACCTGTGCCGGTCTGGGTGAGGCTTCCACAGCTGCTGGTGGGGTGGGGGAAGTCCTGACAATCCTGTTTTGGCAAAAGAGGACCCAGTGATTATTTATAAACTTGCCATGAGGGGGCCTGGTGCTTTCCACATCACCAAAGAGCTGCTGGAGCTGCAGGCTGAGCCAGCTGACTTGGAACTGTCAGCTACTATTTTTAACTCTTAAAGAACTTGGTGCTGGAAATGAGCCACAGTTCATGTCCTATGTTGCAGTTCCCAAATATAGATGCTGTAAAGCCTCTGACTCTGTTTATGTTTCCACATACGAAACCAGTGGAGAGGATTTTCAAGTGTTCAGGCTAGAAAAATTTAATTGTGCTTCAGGGTTCTGGCTGCATTATGACAGGGTGTCTGGGAAGGAGATTAATCATTTCCTAGAGCTTTAGATGTTAAACTAGAAGCCACCCTAGCCCACTAAGTCAATGGTAAAACTCATCCACTGGGTATAGACAAAGTCTCTTGAGTATCCTCTAAGTGCCTGGCCTTCACAAACCCTGAAGAAGTTTAGAACTAACCTTTATTGGCATGAAATCTATGATAAGTGCATCTGCTTGGCCATAATGCAGGTGGTGAGTTCAGATCAGTTCAGCATCTCTGGAAAGGTGGATGTGTAGAAAACCCATTAGAGCCATGGAGACAAGGAAGGGAAATGGGCATTAATAATGCAATTACCTGCCTGAGAGCCTGTCTAATAGACCTGGGAGCAGAAGGCTTCTCTCTCCTGAGTGATTGCTGGTGAATCCTCATTGTCAGAGGAGGAGAAAATGGGGATTGCAGCCCTCCTGTCCATGCTGTGCTGGGTGTCCTAAAGGGATGCAGCGTCTTTCCTTGTTGAGCCTGAGGTGTGGGTCAAATCCATCCCCAGCCAGCATGAAGGACAGAAGAAGTGTGACCTGATCCCCATGAAGCTTCCAGGGCTGGAGGAGGGGGCACAGGACAGCTGTGATCTTTGTGACCCTAAATTTCAGGGTTGTTGGTAGGAAACAGGGCACGGCTGTGCCAGCGCTGCCAGGAGATGCCCCTGGAGGTACAGACAGCTTTGGTCACAGGAGCTGAACCTGATGTGGTCTCCTTGCAGCTTGTGGTGGAAAGCCACTGCTGTCTGAAGCCAAGGAAGGAAGCTCCTGAGGCCTTCAGGCTTTGCAGGTGTTCATCCATGCCTTGCCAAGCCCTGGCACCACAGAGCCCTGCAGCAGATCTGCCAGGGATGGGGTCTCACCCACCCGAGTGCTTTGTTCTCAGCTGCAGCAGAGCTGGAGAGGACCTTCCTCCTTCTGGGAGGGGATGAGGAGGCTCTGCCTGAAGCCCTCCATCACCCTGCACCTCCTCCCAGGGTGCTGCAGCCTGGCAAGGCTGAAGGTCTCCAGCTTTGGAGCCTGGCAAACAGCAGTGCTGGACCTGAACCAGTGGGTGCCAGGGGCAGGACCACTGGGTGCTGTTGGGTGGCAGAGCTTGGTAGGGGTGCCCTGAGAGCCAAGGAGGAGGGCAGGGGCTGGTTCCCACTACAACTTAGCTCAGGGACAGTGGGGAGTGGAGAGAAGGGCAAGAAGAGATGCATGAAGCCAGTGGGGTCTGTTGTGCAGTGGCCAGGCAGGATCATCACCAGCACCTTCTCCACACTGCTTGGAATCATGAAGACTACTTGGATTTGCCCTGATGGGATTTGCAGCTGACAAAAGGGCAACAAAAGACCCTTGACCCTCCACCTTTGCTGGGTCAATCACATCCACGGGTAACTCCTCACAGCTGTGTCATTCCAGCCTGGGAGAGACGTTGGTTTGGACTTATCAGGGTTTGACCCAACTTTTCCATTCTCCAGCCTCATCGTCACTTCTATCCCTTCTCTCCCAGCCCTCCCACCCTAGAGCTGTGGGGTGGAGAGGGTGGGCTCAGCCTCGAGGGCTGTGCCTGCCACATATCCCACAGCTTTTTGCAAACCCCTGGGTCTGGAGAGCCGACCTGGAGCTGGCAGCAGTGCCCAGCCTGGTTCCTCTGCAGGGCTGGGGCAGCGCCAGCACACACAGACCTGTGGGAACAGATCCCAGGACACGTTTGCCCTCCTGACCTGTCAAAGCAAGACTAGAGCATTCTTAAAATCCCGCTCCAAAGTGGTGATGCATTATTGCTTTCATTGGTGCAGGCAGCTGGATCCAACTGTCCCTCACTTCCCAGTATGTTCTCCATGCCCAGACCAGTGCAGATGCTGTACAAGTGCAGTCCCAGCCATCGCCCCCCTTCTGCCAAATTCCTCCTGGGGACAATTGCTGCTGTATTTTCGCTGTCTGGAGGTGACTGGGGTGGCCACACGCCCGTCCCTGTCCCACAGGCCGGGCAGACAATGGCTGTGCTCTCTGTGCATGGGCTGGGCAGTGGGAGTCAGCTCCGTGCTGGGAGAATGGAAACTGCTCCAGCAGCGCCTTAATGAAGCGTATTCCCACTTGTGCACTTTCCCAGAACAAAAGGAGCAGTGTCAAGTGGAATTGCAGCTCAAATATCACGGTGGTTAAATGTAGGTGGTCCTGAGGTCCGTGCAGGGGATTTGGAACTCGGCTCCAACAACAGCCCCACGACTGTATAATGGAACTGCTGGGATTGACTAAAAGGGCTTGTTTTCGGGCAGGAATAGAGGTGGCTTTGTGTGAGCCCAGCGCTCACGGGGGCTTTGCAACAAAGCTTCAACTCTGCCTGCCAGGGCTGGGCCTGGCTGGACACCCCTCCCGGACCCACAGTGGCCCCTGGCTGGACAGGGTGGGTGCCAGCAGTGGGGAAGAGGGACGAGCCACGGGCACAGTGGGGCTTGCAGGGAGTGGGGTTTGCTGGGAACGGTGTTTGTAGGGAGTGGGGTTTGCTGAGAATGGGGTTTGCAGGGAGTGGGATTTTCAAGGAACAGGGTTTGCAGCGGAACAGGGTTTTCAAAGGAACAGGGTTTTCAAAGGAACAGGGTTTTCAGGGAATGGGGTTTTTAGGGAACTGGGTTTTCAAGGCAATGGCGTTTTTAGAGAAATGGGGTTTTCAGGAAACAGGGTTTTCAAGGAGTAGAGTTTCAAGGTACTGGGGTTTTCAGGGACTGTTTACTGAGGTTTTCAAGGAACAGGGTTTGCAGGGAGGTTTTTCAAGGGAACAGGGTTTTCAAGGCAATGGGGCTTTCAAAGAGTGGGGTTTTTAGGATGTGGGGTTTTCAGGGAGTGGGGTTTGCAGGGATTGGTGTTTGCTGGCAGCAGAGTTTGCAGGAAACAGTGTTTTAAAGGACTGTGATTTTCAGGAAATGGAGTTTTCAGGGAGTGGTATCTTCAGGGAATGGGGTCTGCAGGGAATGGGGTCTGCAGGGAGTGAGGTGTTCAGGGAATGGGGTTTTCAGGGAGTGGAGTTTGCAGGGTGTGGGGTTTGCAGGGAGTGGGATTTCCAGCTGAACTCCTGGCACAGCCATGAAGGATGGGGAAATCCCAGGGCACAGAACCTGCTCGGCCAGAGCACCCTGAGGCCCAGCTCTTTGTGTTCTTTACTACCTGGACAGGTGATAAAGAAACTTTATTGCTTAAAAAAACCCCAGGTTCATGTCTGACCTCTTGCAGCACCTCAGGAAGGTGGGTCAGGCTGCAGCCTGAGTTTTAAACAAGCTACCCAGAGCAGTGGGGCTGGTCTGGAGCAGCAGCTGGACCTGGGGTTGCCCAAGGGATGGGTGAGCCCTGGCAGTGCTCCAGCTTTGTCTGCTCCAGGGCTCTGGATTTGCTTGCTGAGCATGGCTTTCACCTGTAGAGCCAACAGCATCACCCCCCAAATCAGGAGACAGGAGATACTCAGTTTTCCAGGAGACAGGATACAAGGGGACAGTAATAAACATCCTCCCATGCTGCTGTTGGGGCTCATCCTGTCTGGCTCATTCCAGTGGGGGATAATCCATGCATGGTATAGGCATAAAACCTATATTGTATAAGTTTCCAGCTTAGCTTGTTGTACCTTTGAACACTATTCCTAAAATGCTGTTTATCATTGTTAAGAACCTCAACAAAACGAGCTAAAGAGTTTTTTTGCCTGTGAAAATGTACTGAGGCAGAGACTTAACACCTGACAGGCAGTCAGAGCTACGCAGGAGCCAAGAAATTGTTCCAGAAGGTGTGACACTGTATAATGTGACTGTATAATGGACAAAGGAGATGAGGAGGAGGAGGAAGAGATGAGGATAGGGGTCTTCTGGGACTTCCAGCTCAGATTTGGGAGGCGTGGTGAGGGTGGTGGGAGGGACGGTTTTGGAAGTGGGTGTAGCAGTGTTAGGTAATGCTTTGAATTGTTAATTAGGTAATGCTTTGAATTGTTAATTAGGTAAGTAAATAAAAGCAAGAGGTTTTTGTAACTCAGTTATGCACGCTTTGGAAGAAATTGGATTCTTGTGATAGAAGGGAATGTTGCTTTCTAAACCTCACAAATTGAGTCTTAGGGGGTTTTTTACAGTATCAAGCTGTGCCAGGGGAGGTTTAGGTTGGACATCAGGATGAACTTCTTTCCAGAGAGAGTGCTCAGCCATTGGAAGGGGCTGCCCAGGGAGGGGGTGGAGTCACCATCCCTGGAGGTGTTGAAGGATAAACTGGATGTGGCATCAGTGCCCTGGGCTGGGAACCACGGCAGGGTTGGATCAAGGGTTGGACTGGATGATCTCGGGGGTCTTTCCCAAACCCGTTGATTCTGTGATTCTTGTAAGAAGTTTCAGGCAGCAGTGGCACCACTGACCCCTTCCCTGTGTTGCTCCCGGCAGGGCTGTGCGTGATGAGTGGCGCTGCCATCTTCACAGTGAGGCACACGGACTGGCACCAAGCCTCGGAAAACACCACCTACGGCTTCGCCTACATCCTGGCGTGGCTGGCCTTCCCCCTGGCGCTGGCCAGCGGCATCATCTACGTCATCCTACGGAAGCGCGAGTGATGCCCGGCGCTGGTGGGGTGTGACAAGGGCACGCGTGGCGTCCACGGAGGAGACGGAGGCGGGGGAAAATAGACGAGAAAACGGGAAAGAAAATTAACCAAAAACAACAAAAAAACCCACAAACAACAAACCATCACCCACCCATTCCCCCCCAAAACCCCCCCCCAAAAAAAAAGAGAAGGAATAAACCTTCCCACCAAACCCGACCCCAACCGACCCCCCCCCTCAAAAGGAAACACTCAAAGGGTTACTTGTTAATTGAAGATGTATATAGTATCTATGGTTTAAAAAACCTATTTATAACACTTTTTACATATATGTACATAGTCTTGTTTGCTTTTGTTGACCATGCGCTGTTTTAAAGCCTGAAGCAAGTGCCTAAGGAACTATAACTCCTAACAGTGTAACAAGAGCGCAGTGATTTTCTTCTCTCGTGCAAAATCCTCCCTGAGCTGAACTCTCCTCCCCTCTCCCAGCCCCTGTTGAACCATCAGAACCCCCCGGCTCTGACTGGTTTCAGGCTGGTGTAAATCAGAGCTAGGCCTGTTTACTCAGCCAGAGGGCTGCTCCCTGCTCCTGCCACATGCTGTGATCCTGGTAACCAAAGTGCACGTCCAGATCTGACGGGAGACGCTTCCAAAGGGTTGGAGGGATTTCGGAGCAAAGGCTTTGATTGCCCCAAGTGCCTAAATGACTTACGTGCCTAAATCCCATTGCCTTGCCACCACACCCGCTGGGAATTTGGGCTTTAAATCACTTAGGCTGAGTTGCAATCCAGCCCGGGCCGTTCTCCGGTGGGGTTGGGGTGTGTGCCAAGCCGTGCCAAGCCGTGCCAGGCTGAGCCACCAGGAACTGCTGCTCCCACCCATGAAAACGTGCTCTGTCCTTGCCGTGGAGCGAAACTGCCCATGAGAAAGAATCCAACCCAGCATATCCCCGAAAGGAACCCCCAGATTGTATGAAATGGTGCTATCTATTTACCATTCCTTACCCCGCTAAGCCAGTTAACCCTAGTCACTGGAAATTCAGTTAACGACCTTGAGGTAAAACAACCGAGCTAGAAACGAGGAATAACTCTGTGTAATATAATGGAGCTATAACTGCTTTTGTACTTAGATTTGCTCTTACTATTATTTTTAATAAAGCATTTATAACCGAGGTTCCTTTTTCCCCCTCCGTGGTCCAGAGGAACAGAAACAGCTCTGGCTGGAGCGGTGGCTCCCCGGTGCCAGAGCGAGATGTCTGTCCTCTGTCTGTGTCAGCAAAGTGTCTGGCCATGAATTGAACAGGCACCAGCACAGACCCCAGGCTGCCTCTGAGGACTCCAGACACTCTTGCTGTTGTTTTTTGTTTAATTTTGGGGTTTTTTGGGGTTCTACTTTTTTTTTTCCCGCTTTGCTTTTTCTGATTTTATACCGACTGTGTGGACTAAGAAGCAATGAAATAAAAGTCAGAATAACTCAGGTGCTTCTGATTTTTGGTGTCTTTGGGGGGTTAGAGTTGGGCTGTGCCCCACCAGCCTGCTTCCATGGCCATCCCATGGAATCATGGAATCACAGAATGGCTTGGGTTGGAGGGACCTTAAAGATCATCTCATGGTGATGATCTCCATGTGCAGGGACACCTTCCACTAGACCAGGTTGCTCCAAGCCCTGTCCAACATGGCCTTGGACACTTCCAGGGATGGAGCAGCCACATCTGCTCTGGGCAACCTATGCCAGGGCCTCCCCACCCTCAGAGTAAGGAATTTCTTCTCAATATCCAGTCTAAACCTACACCCTGTCAGTTTAAATCCATTCTCCCTTGTTCTATCACTAGATGCCCTTATCCAGAGTCCTTCTCCGCTCTCTTGGAGCCCCTTCAGGTACTGGAATACCACAGCAAGACCACCACCAATGTCCCAAAGCCAGTGGGATGGTTCTGGTCAGCATGAGCTGCCTGGGGTGATCTGTCCAGCTCTGCCACTTGGCACAAACAGCAGAAGCCTTTCAGTCCTGAGTGCCAACCCCCCCTCCCCGTGGGGGGATTAGCACGTTGTGCAGTGTGTGCAGCAGGAATGGCTGGCACAGGACCCCTCACGCTTCCGCTCCCTCATCCCCTGGCCATTAAACACCCGAGCTGATGTGGCAACTGCTGCTGGCAGAGACACCATGGCTCTTGCTAGGCTGCCCCTTGAGGCCAGCTATTAACATCAGGCCATGCCCCAAAGCCCTCAGCTCAGCCACATCCCCGGGGAAAGGAGCAGGAGCTGTGTGGAATCCCCTGTGCCAGGGCCTGGGCAGCGCGGTGTGACCCCTGATGGCCAGGGCTCCTGGTGGTGGTCTAACAGCTGGGGGGACTTCATGGAGTCACAGATAGTTTGTGTTGAAAGGGACCTTAAAGACCATCTTTTTTAACCCTCTGCCATGGGCAGGGACACCAAAGAATCACAGACTGGTTTGGGTCTGAAGGAACCTTCAAGATCATCTCATTCCACCTCGTGCCATGGGCTGGGACACCTTCCACCAGCCCAGGTTGCTCCAAGCCCCGTCCAACCTGGCCTTGGGCACTTCCAGGGATGGGGCAGCCACAGCTTCTCTGGGCAACCTGTGCCAGGGCCTCCCCACCCTCACAATACATTTCCCTGTGTGCTCATTTTGCTGAGCTCTGATGAAGCCTGGGGGGGGATTTCACTTGTTGAAGCAGCATCTGAGCCCCCGTGAGCTGCAGTGCTGGAACTCGGGGTCATCCTGGTCCTGTCGGGTTCAGCACCTGGCAAAGGGGACAAATATTTCCCTTCTGAGGACAGGCAGGAACACAAGTGTTTTTTCTCCTCTTCCTGTGGAGAAATTAAAGATGCTCTTCCTCACTTTGCATCAACATCTCAGAAGGCACAAAACAGGGAGTGCTTCGGTTTTGCCTCTGCTCTTTGGCCATTCACAGTGTAAACAAGTGAGTGGCATCAGTTCAGACCTTGGGGTTGCACAGTTGCTTCATTTCAGGGATGCATTTTTGGAAGAACGTGGAACAAGGTGACTTTCCAAAGTGGAATCCCTTTTGGAAAGGTCTGAAGAGGAACTGCCTCTGATTTGAAGCAGAGTTGACATCCCCTTCATGTCCCCCCAAACCAAACTGGCATGAAGCTGTGTCAGGGCAGGTTTAGGTTGGATATTAGGGAAAGATTCTTCCCCCAGAGGGTGGTTGGGCACTGACCAGGCTCCCCAGGGCAGTGGGCACAGCCCCAAGGCTGCCAGAGCTCCAGGAGAGTTTGGAGAACACTCTGAGGGACAGGGTGGGATTGTTGGGGTGTCTGTGCAGGACCAGGAGTTGGACTGGATGATCCTTGTGGGTCCCTTCCAGCTCAAGAGACTCTATGATTCCGTAATTCTATGAAACTGTCTCATCTGGTCTGACTGCTGGGTGGGATGATGCTGAACCCTGTTTCCCTGGCTCTCCACCGTGGCTGCAAACACGTCCCACAGCTTCATGGCCGGCGGAGACAGGAGGTGCTGGGCAAGACCTTCCACCACGGTTGCTTTGGCCTCCAACGGGCCTCTTTTGACGGTTTTTTTTGCCTTAATTCCCCACCCCGGCTGTCCCCGGTGCCGGGGCGGGACCGGGTCCGCTCCGCTGGCGGGGCGCGGGCACCGCCCGGTGGCTGCTGCGGGAACTGCGGGACCGGGACGGACCCTGCGGGACCCCCCGACTGAGCCCCCCGAGAGCCACCCCAGCCCCTCCGAGGGGCACGGCCAGGGCCACAACAGGGTGGGATGTCCCTGGGATTGTCGTCACATCCCTGTCACAGCATCCTGGAGTCACGGAATGGTTTGGGTCGGAGGGATCTTTAAGCTCCTCTAGTTCCACCTCCTGCCATGGGCAGGGACACCTTCCCCGTCCAACCTGGCCTTGGACACTTCCAGGGATGGGGCAGCCACAGCTTCTCTGGGCAACCTGTGCCAGGGCCTCCCCACTCTCACAGCCAAGAATTTCTTCCTGGTATCCAATCTATCCTCTGCCAGCTCGAAGCCGTTCCCTCTTGTCCTGTCATTCTGTTCCTTGTCCAAAGTCCCTCTCCAGCTTTCTTGGAGCCCCTTTAGGCACTAAAAGGGGCTCTAAAGTCACCCTGGAGACTTCTCCAGGCTGAACAACCCCAGCTTTCCCAGGCTGTCTCCATAGGCTGCTGTTCCTGTGGCCACATGGCAGATGGGATGCAGCTCCCAGCCCTCATTAGCAGTGGAGGGCTGTCCCTCTCCCGAGGTATCCCTTACTGGCCACTGGGAACAGTGGCTAAAAATGCAAATAAATAATAAACTATAATTAATTAAAATTATAATTAATAAAATTATAATTAATTAAATCATAATTAATGACATAAATTTAAAAACCAGAGGGAGCTCCAGAGGTCTTTAGTCCTATCTGCTGCTAGGGGTGTGCTCCCCTCCTTGGCAAAAAGCCTTTCCTGAACATCCCAGGCCTCAGTCTGGTTCTCATTGCATCAAGTGGCCGTAGTACCCACACCCTAAATCCCACCCCAGGAATCCCCCCCACCAGGGATGTGGGGATCACCAGCACTCAGGCTGGAGGGACATCACCCACAGGGTGTGCTCTGTTCCCACATCACCCACACGGTGTGCTCTGTTCCCCACACACGGCTCTTCCAGCTCACAAAATTTCAGCAGACATTAAGGCAGGACCCAGCCTTTCTGCCCGATTAGCTGTGAGCACACTCAGAGCTAAATGAGTCTCCAAAATTTCACTGCTCCCTGGGGCTACAGCCCAATTAAAATCCAAACAGCCCATAAAGCAGCGAGCTGAACACAACAGCAGCAGCACGGCACGAAATGGCAGAGGGGTGAAAAAAAATTAGGGAACTTTCTTTAATGTGTGTTGTGTCATAAAAGCAATTGTTTAAATGGCTTTTGCAGTGCTCTCAGCAGTAAATACTTCTGGAAAATGCGCTGAGCAGATCTCATCCTCCTCTTTCATTTATTGCCTTGTAAATTGAAAAATTATGGTGGGAATAAAAACTCCTGGGTGCCCGGGCGGCTCCAGCCCCGCTGGCGGCCGGGCGGGGGCAGCCCCGGCCCGCGGTCCGGGAGCGCTGCCGGGATGGGAGCGGGAGAGCTGGAGGGATCCCGACGGCTCTGGAGCCCCGGGAGATGGTCCCTGGGCAGGACTCGCTCGGACTCAGCGCAGGCGGGAGCGGCCAAGCCTGGGGGGGAGTTGGGGCGGTTCCCTCTCTGCCCCGCTCGGGTGAGACCCTCCTGCGGGGCTGCCTCCAGCTCCGCCGTCCCCAGCACGGGGAGGAGGTGGAGCTGCTGCAGCGAGTCCAGGGGAGGCCACGAGCACCTCTGCCCTGGAGCCAGGCTGGGAGAGCCCGAGGATGTCCAGCCTGGAGAAGAGAAGGCTCCAAGGACACCTTAGACCCTCTTCCAGTGCCTAAAGGGGCTCCAAGGCAAGGAGGGGAAATCCAAGAGGGGGACTTTGGACAAAGGATGGAGTGACAGGACAGGGGATGGCTTCCCACTGCTGGAGGGCAGAGTTAGATGGGACATGGGGAAGGAATTCCTCCCTGTGAGAGTGGGGAGGCCCTGGCCCAGGTTGCCCAGAGAAGCTGTGGCTGCCCCTGGATGCCTGGAAGTGTCCAAGGCCAGGTTGGAACAACCTGGGCTAGTGGGAATTGTCCCTGCCCACGGCAGGGGCTTGGAACTGGATAATCTTAAAGGTTCCTTCCAACTCAAACTGTTCTGTGATTCCTTGGTTCCCTGCAGCCCTGAGCACACCAGGGGGTGTTTGGACTGGGCTCGACCACACTGCGCATCCAGGTCAGAACGGCTGGGGGGGTCAGCCAGCTGTCCTTGACCAGGGTTTCTACCAGAGCTCCTTGGCTGAGGTGTCAGCCAGGTCTCCTTACAGCACTCACAGGGCACAGTGGCTGCTGCTGCTCCTTGGCTGCAGCTCTGCAGCCCAATTCCTTCTGCCACCAGCGTGGGCTGTGCACAGGCAGGGAGGTGCTGGCACTTAGGCAACCCAGCTGCTGTGGTCATCACCAAGTGCCAGCTAATTAGTCAACTGTGGCTTGACTTCTCTGGTCAGTGTTGCATTAATTCAAGCAGGGGAGGTTTTCTTCAGCGGCCCCATAGTGGCTGACAAGGAACAAGAGGCTTCAGCCTGTCCCAGTGAACAAGTCAGCTCGTTCAAGGGTGGCTCAGAGTGCCCTGGTGTAGACATGTGAAGATCAACTGAATGGGAGAGACAGACCCGAGTTCTTGGGGGCATCTCCAAGTCACCTAAAGATGCCCCAGTCCCTTCTCATCCTCTTGGCTGGAACGTGCTAATGTACAAGGAAAACACCTAAAGCAGATCAACATTTGTGACTGTGAGTCCATGGCAGGGGCCAATATCTTGCAGAGAGTGTCAGACATCCTCCTGACGAGCTCGAGCCAATTAGCACAGTGGCAAAGTTTGTTAGCAACCTGTAGTTAATTATCCTACCTGGTCTGTGTGGAGGAAGCAGTGCAGGTTAATGACCCTGGCACTGGAAATGGAACAGCCCTAATACAGATCATTGTTTGCCTTTCCTTTTCTACCTTGGCTGTACTTGGCTGTTTTTATTAACTCAACGAATGAACCACATCCACATTCGTTTCACTGCTGCCAATCAGCAAGCACTGTGGGGGGTGGCAATGTTTTTTCATCATTTTTGTGGTTTTATGTGGCATGAATAATGTCAGATAACACATCCTGGGTGGGAGGGCTCCAAAGTTGTTCACCTCAGCCCTGCTCAAGACTGGCAGAAGAAGAGACTGAAATCACACGTGATTTGAGCAGGTTTTATTATTTATTATTTATTGCTACTAATCAGGTTAATTAAAATAAATGTTATAACAACACCACTGCTATGACAGGACTTTGAATAAAGCCATCCACTCCAGATCTCCCCTGCCAAACATCCCCAAGCACAGGGGTGTGAGGGCTCAATTTTCCCAGATGACTTCAAGCGGGGATATGAGTAGGGAATGTACATTTAGATCCCTACAGGACTTGGCTGGAGTGGGCTCAGCCTGCTTTCAGCATCCTGCAACACTACTTTTTGCATCCATCACCATCCTTGAGCCCTCCCATCCCTCTCCCACCCTCATCCTCTCCCTCCTGGCTCTGCCCTCCAGCGCTGACCCCGCAGCCCTTCCATTCTCACTCGGTCAACTTTTTTGCCCCGTAATTATTTACCATGATTACTGGTGCTGCCCCTCCCTGCAGTGATTTATGGAGGGTTTCCTCAGCTGCAGGTCCCTCCAGGCTGTGGCTGTGGCCAGGGGATGCTGAGCCCAGTGCTGGTGTGTGAGTGCTGCTGGCCCCGACTAGAGGGCTGGAGGGGCCCACGGAGCTGCAGAGACACCCAGGGGGGTGTGGTGGGTCTAACCCTGCTTTCAGCCAAGGGTGCTTTATCCTGGGGCTGAATGGGACCAGCTCTGCTGTGGTTTTGTACCCCCAAGCCCTCGTGGTGTCTGGCATTGCCTCCACCCTGGCCTGGGCTGGAGAAAGGGCACCTGTGACTGCCCAGAGCTGCAGGAAGGTGCTCAGAGCTGGGCTGGAAGCAGGCAAGGCTCCCGGGCTCATCCACAAGGCAGGAGGGAGCAGGTTGGTGGTGGCACTCCAGGATTCATCCTCCTGCTCTCCCCCCCCCACCAGCCAAGGGCCATCCTGCTCCACATCCCCCAGCCCAGACTGTTCCTTGGCTTTCCATCCTCCCTGAGCTCCCAACATTAACGAGCCACTTCTCCCTGGGCTGATGAAAGGATAAAAGCGCCGTGTTGTCCCTGGTTTATTCGCTTCCTGGGGGATAATTCAACATATTTAGCTTTCCCCAAAGGGTGTGCTTTCCTGGGGGAATCTTTGGCTAGCACTTTGCAGGATGGTTTTATTGCCCCTCTGCAGGCACTGGGTGGGGAGAGGCTTTATTTTAAAGTGCTTTAACTGCTTCATTACAGTCTTTGTCCGCCGTGTTTCCTTTCATATCCACTTTTCCAGCTTTCATTTCCCAGGGCTCCCTCTTATCTGCCTTTGGAGACAGCCCTTGTAAAAAAAGGGGAAAAAAAAAAGAGAGAGAGAAAAATCAAACCCCAGAGCACTCTCCCTGGGCTGCTTTCAAGAGAAAGGCCCCTGCCCCCCTTTCAAACCTCTTTTGAGAGAAATAGATCCCAACCCTGCGCACGCCAGAGCCCCCAGGAAAGCCTTTGAAGTAAATTAAACCAAATTAGTGTCTATGATATAGATGAGCAGAGGAGCTCCCCGCTGCGGCCCTGGCCTGGCCCTCGGCGTAATCTTTAACCCCTCTCCCTTGCTCCACTCGCCTCTAATTGACCGTGAAGCACCCGGGGGTGGTTTGGAGGGGATCCCATCTGCCCTGTGCAGGGCAGGACTCCCGACCTGGGAGTGGGGAGTGTTTAATAGGCTGAGGACGCTGGGATAATGAATTACTGCCCACCTCCCTCGCCCTGCGTTCAGGATCTAATTCTTTTTTTCTGCTCTCTTATTCCCCCTTAATGAGAGACCCCCTGAGCCCAGGGGCCCCCCAGCACCTCCCCAGTGCCCTGGCTGTGCTGGGGAGGTGGAGCTGCAGCCCACCCCTTCTGGGCTGAGGAGCAGCTGGAGCAGGAGGTTCCTGAGCCCTTGTGCTGGGGCAGCTCCAAAGGGTGGGATTTCCCAATGTCCTGAGGCTGTGACAGCCCTGCAGGGTGGGCAGCTCCAAAGGGTGGGCTTTCCCAGTGTCCCAGCTCTGTGACAGCTCCAAAGGGTGGGCTTTCCCAGTGTCCCAACACTGACAGCTCCAAAGGGTGGGCTTTCCCAGTGTCCCAGCTCTGTGACAGCTCCAAAGGGTTCGCTTTTCCAGTGTCCCAACACTGACAGCTCCAAATAGTGGGCTTTACCAGAGTCCCAACACTGTGCCAGCCCTGTGGGATGAGCAGCTCCAAAGAGTGGGCTTTCCCAATGTCCCAACACTGTGCCAGCCCTGTGGGATGAGCAGCTCCAAAGAGTGGGCTTTCCCAATGTCCCAACACTGTGACAGCTCTGTAGGGTGAGCTTTCCCAATGTCCCAGCACTGTGACCACCCTCTAGGGTGGGCAGCTCCAAAGGGTGGGTTTTTTCCAGCACCCTAAGCCTGAGACAGCCTTGAAGAGTGGACAGCTCCAAAGGATGAGCTTTCCCAATGTCCCAACACTGTGACAGGTCCAAAGGGTGGCTTTTCCAGCACCCTAACCCTGTGCCAGCCCTGTGGGGTGGGCTTTTCCAATGTCCTGATGCTGTGACAGCTCTGCAGGGTGGACTTTCCCAACACCCAGCACAGCCCTTTGTGTGCCTGAGCCAGCACTTGAGGGACCAGCTGCATTTGGCATGAGCTGAGCTGAGTGTGCTGGTGTTTAACTCGGCCAGAAGAGGTGTGTGTGGGGGGCTTTGTGTGTGTGAGGGGGGCTTGAGGCTCCTTTGGCCCCTGCTTTGTGTTGGGAAAGCAGCACGTGGCCTTGCAGGCTGCAGACTGGGCAGGCCCACGGGAAGGGAAGAGAGATACCCTGTGGAGGGATAATTGAATATGCAAATTCCATATGTGCAGGAAGCTTTGCATATGCAAAGAACTCACTGTTTGCAGGAGGCCACTGTATATCATAGAATCACAGAACAGTTTGGGTTGGAAGGGACCTTAAAGCTCATTCTCCTGCCATGGGTGGGGCACCTTCCACTGGACCACGTTGCTCCAAGTCTTGTCCAACCTGGCCTTGGACCCTGAAATATGATTTATCCTTCAGCACCTGAAGATGCCCATGCTTTGGTGCTTGGCCTGGGAATGTTGTGCCAAGGGCTGGCTCCATCACCACAAGGAGCCCTTCCCAGCCTCCAGGTCCTGCTCCAAAAATGCACTGACCTCCTGGAGTCTCACAGAATCAGAGAACAGTCTGAGTTGGAAGGGACCCAGAAGGCTCTTCAAGCCCAACTCTTAAGTGAATGGCCCATCCAGGGATCAACCCCACAGCCTTGGCTCTGTTGGCACCATGAGCCAACAACCAACCGAGCCCATCTCAGGGTAAATACTCTGACTTGGAAGGAAGTTGAAGATCCACAAGGACCTTCAAGGCCAGCTCTGAAGTGACTGGCTCACACAGGGATCAGCCCCACAGCCCTGGCTCTGTTAGCAGCAGGCTCTAACCAAGTGAGCTGGTCTCAGGGAGTTCCTGGGTTGCATCCCCCAGCCCTGGCTGGATGTGCAGGACGAGCCTCGAGTCTGCTCTGAGCCCTGTGCCCCTGCTGGCCATGGTCTGATGCTTCTCCAGGGACATCAAAGGATGGGTGCAGGACCAGTCCCTCCCAGGGAGAGTGGGGAGCAAATGCCAGGGCTGGGGGGCTCCTGGTCCTTTGGGCAGGATCCCTACCAGAGAGGAGTTTGAATTAAATGCTTCCCACACCTCTTCAAGGCCTTCTTGGGTCCCCCTGAGCAGCTGACAGCATTTAGGGGTTCACTAGAGAAACCTGCAGTGGGGTCACCTGCTCATTTTCCTGAGAGGTCTCAGAGCAAACCTTGGGGACCACCCTGGGGCAACTTGATTGTGCTGAGACATCTTCCTGCAGTTGCAGTAGTGTCCAAAGGGCTTTGAGCTCAGCTGGTGGCACCAGCTGTGTTTCTGCTGGCAGGGAGTGACCAGAAGGTCTGGATTTGGCCAGTGAAGGGATGGGAACCCAAGCATGAAATTTGCTCTTAATACCAAAGGGCTGCCTGACCGACTGTCCTGGTCTAGGGGAGGATGTTCCACAGCCCCACAGCAGCCCAGGCATGTTTCCTCTGGGGCTGCTCTTGCCCAGCAGTGCACAGGGCAATGATTTCAGTCCCTGCAAGCACTCATGTGCACAGAGGTTTCAGAAGGGGCTGCATATTTTATGAGTGTGGCTATAAATAAATCATGGCCAAATTAAATCATGAAGCAAAAATAAAGCCCCGTGGAGCTGACAGGCAAACAAACCAAAGCCCTGATCCCTGGGAAGTGCAGGAGGGGGCAATAGGTCCCTGCAGCACTGGCAGCAGCCTGGCCTAGGGAGCTCCTGTGCTGACACAGGGTGTCTGGGAGTGGAGCTGAGCATCCAAGGCTGGGCTTGTCCCCTGTGTGGGGACACAAAGGGTGTCAGGAGGCTGACCCGGGCTCTGGGACGGTGCAGAGGCACTGAGGTGTGAGCCACCCATTGCACTGAACCCACTGAGCCATCCCTGCACTGAACAAGCACCCAGAGCATCCTCCTCCTCTTCCTCCTCTGGGCTGGCTCAATTGCATATTCTGTGTAAGGATTCCCAGGCAGGACCAATTTTACTTTAAAGCATCAGCTTTCTGGCTCTAGGCTGAGGATTCACTTCAACATAGACCAGCTCAGGTTGGTGCTTTGCAGTGGTCAGCACAGCCCGTAGGATCAACTTTTTGGGGTGAATCAGTCCCTTTACAGGGTGGATTCGTGCCCTCCCAAAGCCTGGTGCTCAGCCCTTGGTGGGACTCTGTGGGGGATTTGAACACAGATTTGCTCCAGTCCTGGGCTTCTCTGAGTAAGGCCTGGAAAAATCCAACAGTCCCACGGTGGGGTTTAGCTCAGGGCAGAAGGAAGAGCCAATAAATCTCTATGAAAGTAAAAGGTGTCATCATTAACCGAGGCTGTGCAGTGGGTGAAGCGATTACAGAGGGCGGGTGGCCCCACTGTAAGGTCACACTGGGTTATCTGATGCCCTCTGGGGCTGGGGAGCAGCCTGAGACCTTTTCCACCATTCCTTGTAACATCAGGTGTGGTGCAAGACCTCCCCTGCATGGAAAACCTGAGTTTGTACCCAGGAAATGCAAGGAGAGGGTTTTTTTTTTAGCAGCAAAAAAGAAATTCTCGTTGCTGAGGGCGGTGGGAGGAATTATTGGCTGTTGTGTTTTGAGTGAATGTTTGAAGTGCTCAGAGGGAAAAGAGATGAGAGGAGAAAGCAAAGGGCAAGAATAAGACAGATTGGCATTTTCCTGTGGATTTACAGGGTTTCCTGCTGTGCCAGGGTCACCAGTCACTGTGCCATGGGCAGTGCAGATGGGCAGTGCTCTCGGTGGCTGAGCATCCTGCTGGTGTTTCCAAAGCACTCCCTGTGCTCCCCACACCTCCTTGATCCGTGTATCCTGCCCAAACCTGCCTCTTACCACCAAGACAGATAGATTCAGCTCTCAATCTGGCAATAACCAGGGTGAGCAGCCAGGTGCAGGCATTCAGCCAGGACAGCCAGATTCCCCTGTGTGCTGCATCCCAAATGGGTGCCTCATACCTGCATTTACCAAACCCACACACCCATGGCTGCCCTCTGGAAACAAGTAGCACAGATTCAATGATTCCTCCCTTTCTGAGAGGCCAAAATCTGGGATGTGACAGCTGCTGGAGGCTGTGCTGCAAATGGAGCAGGACTGGCCCCAGGGCAGCACTGCCTGGACCTTGGCCCTCCCCTTCCCTGCAGGGCTGGGGTGCTGGGGTGAGGAGCCTCAGGGATGTCAGAGCATGTCCTGCAGCTGGACCAGCAGATGTTTGAGGTGTTGCTGTCCTTGCAAGAAGCAGAATGACAGCAATTGCAGCAGAGCTGGGCTTACCCAGGGCTACCCAGGCACTGGGATCCTGGACCCTGCCCTCTCCTAACAACTCCAGGTGCTTTGCCTTCAGCCTGGAGCTGTTGTCCTGCCCAGGTGAGCAGGGTGGGTGGGTACTGTGGCTGTGGGGGGGAGTGTAGGAGGTCCAGGCTGGGCTGTCAGCCTCCTGCCTGCTGTGCCACGTGGTGCCACCTCGGTTTGCCAGCCCAGCAGTGCCCAGGCTGTCTCTGACTGTTCATGGTCCTATCAAAACTCTACGAATCCAACCAGGGATCCAGTGGCAGGAAAACCTCTGGCCAGCAGATGCCACGATGTGGCACTTCACTGCCATGGAAATCAGGTGAGGAAGAGTGCTGGTGGTGATGCAAAACTGCAGCAGAGCAGGGTGTTCGGTGGGATCGACCCTCTTCCCTGTCCTTTGTGTTCTGGGCTACAGTGTGATTATAAATAATAGGTGGGGTGAGCAGGGGGTGAAGCAGGAGGGTAAATGTGCCCAGGCTGGCACTGGTTTCCCGTTAAACAGCTGTTTGGAGCATCCCAGTGCCCCCAGCCAGCACCCCAGGGATGGGATGATGCCTCCCCTCTGCCTCCTGGGGTGGCTGGATCCCAGCAGTGCCCT
The DNA here is from genome assembly GCF_036250125.1 of Pseudopipra pipra. Taxonomy (NCBI): domain Eukaryota; kingdom Metazoa; phylum Chordata; class Aves; order Passeriformes; family Pipridae; genus Pseudopipra; species Pseudopipra pipra. The sequence continues at coordinate 2,780,455 of NC_087567.1, forward strand.
CCAAAACCCCAGCAGGGAAGCTGGGGCCGTGGGGAGAAAGGCTGGGGAACCCCGAGTGCTTAAATATTCTGATCACTCCATCTTCTGGGAGATAATACTTTTAATTTTCGTCACACAAAGAATATGTCCTGAACCAGAAGGGGTTTGCCTAATTCATCATGCTTGCTCTCCACACAATACCAGGGCTGACAAGCATAACATTTTAAAATGAGAGAAGTGGACATAATTAATGCTCATGAATTGCAAACACTTCTTTATTAAAGGGCTTTTGCTTGCCCCCGGACCATCTGCTTCATATCACTGGGCCGGGGTCCTGGGGCTATAATAACTTGCAGCTTTAATAATTTTACCTCTTAATTAAAGCTCATCTCGAAGTGCAGGAGCACAGACATGTTGCCCAGCCCAAATCTGATTTTTAACGGAGGAAACCTTGAGGGGTGGGTAATAGAATTTGCATTTTTGTCCTTTGTAACGTCCCTCCAATGAGGCTGAGGGAACCTGCTGCCTGGAGAGGAGCAGTGAGGTGTGAGGGCAGGACCTCTGCTCCTCCTGGGCATGGGATGCAGGGCAGTGGGATCACTGCTGCTCACCAGGCCCTCAAGGGATGTTGCACCAGGGCAGGTTTAGGTTGGATATAGGGAAGAAATTTTTTCCAGAGAGAGGAATCAAACTTTGGAATGGGCTGCCCAGGGAGGGGGTGCAGTCACCATCCCTGGAGGTGTTGAAGGTGAGACTGGATGTGGCATCAGTGCCATGGGCTGGGAACCACGGCGGGGTTGGATCAGGGGTTGGACTGGATGATCTCAGAGGACTTTTCCAACCCGGTTGATTCTGTGAGTGAAGCCCTGGAGGGTGGGATTGTGTGTGACAGGACACGCCAAGGATCAGCCAGACTAAGACATTAGGCAAGCTCCTGCCTAAGCAATAGAAGGGCTGATGGCATTTTTCCCCTCCAAGGGGGTCCCAAGCCTGTGTTCCCTGGTGCTGAGTTCCATGAAGCCCAGGGCTGTGCCGGGAAGGTGGTCCCTGGATCAGCCTGGTGCCGTTGGAGCCTTGGGGCACCCCATGCAGGGGACCCCAAACCTTTCCAGGGCTGCAGCAAAGCTCACACCATCCACATCTGCTGTCCCCACAGACTGGGGTGACCTCTGGGGGGGCTGTGCTCCATTTAGATGGGATGAGTTGACAGCCCATGAAATACGGTGGATTAATTCCCACTTCATTGTGCCAGACACGGGGCCGAAGGTCGAGCTCCATTAAGAAAACTAGGGCTGAATTAATGCCCTGCAATTCACACGGCTCAGGCCTTCTTCTGGACAAAACATTTTATTTTCAAATGCTGCTTTAATTGCATCTGTGTTAATTGAGTGCTGTAGGACTTGATTCAGCAAAGGCACACTAAGGAGGAACAGTTTGGGTGGTGAATGACTCTTTGTCCCAAGTGAAAAATCAGTAAATAACCTAAGATTCAGAGAGACATCTTGATTTCTCTCCTCTCTCCTTTCTCTTCTCTCTCCTCTTTTTCATTTTCCCTCTCCCTTTCCCTTCCATTTTTCCTTTGCCCTTTGCCCTTTCCCCATTTACCCTTCTGCTTTTTCTTTTCTTTTCTCTTTTCTTTTCTTTTCTTTTCTTTTCTTTTCTTTTCTTTTCTTTTCTTTTCTTTTCTTTTCTTTTCTTTTCTTTTCTTTTCTTTTCTTTTCTTTTCTTTTCTTTTCTTTTCTTTTCTTTTCTTTTCTTTTCTTTTCTTTTCTTTTCTTTTCTTTTCTTTTCTTTATTTTTTTTTTCTTTTCTTTTCTTCCTTTTCCTTTTCCTTTTCCTTTTCCTTTTCCTTTTCCTTTTCCTTTTCCTTTTCCTTTTCCTTTTCCTTTTCCTTTTCCTTTTCCTTTTCCTTTTCCTTTTCCTTTTCCTTTTCCTTTTCCTTTTCCTTTTCCCTTTTCCCTTTTCCCTTTTCCCTTTTCCCTTTTCCTTTTCTTCCCTTCCCCTCCCAAACCTTCTCTTCTCTTTTCCTCTCTTCTCCCTCCTTTCCCTTTCCTCCCTAGTGGCTGAAACTCTCTGAGTAAGCCACAGACAACCCTCTAAGTGATCTGGTCAACTCCATCAGCCTTGGAAAGACCCTTGGAAAGACAAGGCCATACTCAAGGGGGGGGAGACAAAAACCCCTGTCCAGGCAGCTGAAAAAACACCAAGTGATTGCCAGTGGCCCTGGCAGAGCCTCTTCCCCGAGGAATGTCCCCTGGCTGTGCCCCCCCGAGCCAGGTTTGGGGCTCAGGGGTCCCTCCTGCCCCAAGCAGCAATGCCAACGAGCTGGGGGTCGGCCTGAAAAGGCTCCAGGTCTAATTCCTGCACTGTCCTGCTGTGGGTTTGTCCTGGAATGCGTGGGCACAGGAAGTTTTGGGAGCTGTTGTCCTGCCTGGCACCCCTGGAGGTCCCCGGGTCTGTGATGCTGCAGCCAACAAACACTCAGCATCTGCAGCAGAGTCAAGGGACTCCAGGACCAGCTACAGTCCTGTCTTTCCTTTATATTCTTGGAAGTTCTGTCAAAAACATTTATTTTAGTCGTTGCAACAGTTCCCTTTTGTTTGTGCTTTGCCGAACCAAGCAGCTGCTTTTCAAAAACGTTTTGAAGACCAACCTTCTGGTTTTGGTTACAGCAAACAAAACAAACAGCTGCTTTTCTGTAACCAACATTTACTTTAAGGAAAATTCTTGCTTTTAATGAAAATTGGAACAAATGATTGATCACAGTTTTGTTGTTTGTTGGTTTTTTCTCTCCTGCAGAAATTGTAATTTCCCGTGACACGTCTCCAGCCCAATTTCCATTTGGATGGGGAGTGCACAGCCAGCTCTGCCTGTCTGGGCTCACCCAGGAAATTAGGCAATGTCTGGGTTAGATTTGTGACCCTGCAGGTTGCTGGGCTCAGCAGGGTGCAAGCAATTACACAGGGGAGCCCCTGCTCCCGATGGCTCCAGTTAAAAGCTCTCCAAGGAAAACACACGTGGATGGGTAACTGAGGCACTGTGCTGAACCAGGCTGCAGTTCAGAATTCCACTTATTTATTATAATTATTTTTCCCCCTCAAAAGGAATCCCCCTTGAGAGGGGATGGACAAATGACCTTCCCGTGCTTGGATCGCTCGTTTCCTTCTCCAGCAGCACAGGAGCAGGGACTCATGGCAGCTGACATCTCCTGAAGCTCATCCATGATGGATGGGTGGGAAGGGCTGTCCCCACAAACTGTTAGTCAGCCTTGTTGTGTGTCTCTGAGAACCTTCAGTCAGGTTCCAGGAGAAGCTTCCCTTCACCTTCTGTGCTTCCCACCCTCTGTCCGAGGTCCTTCCAGCTCCCGGCTCTGAACTGGGTCCTTTTGGCAAAACAGGGTCCCTGAGACAAAATTCCGAGGAGAATATTCCCCATATTGAACTCCAGACCATGCCCAAAGCATTTGGGTTTTTCATCCCTTTGGTGGCATCTCTACTGGGCAGGGAATAAATCCCCTGTCACCCAAAACCACCCGGGCCAAGCAACCCAAGGGATCTTCAGTTTTTTAATCTCCAGTGATTGTGTGGGACCTTTTGGTCCCTGTGGGCAGAAACCCTGATGGAATGGTGGGATGACAGTCCCCTTTGCAGGGGCTGTGGGGAATGTGGGGGCAGAGGAGGATGGTGAGACAGAGGAACAGGCACCTTGCAGGGAATTGGGTGGAGGGTTTGGAGCTGAAATCTTGAGTCTTCCCTCTGCTTTCCCACTGGGACTGTGGGCATGTCCTGCTGTCCCTGAGCTGGGGACACCACAACAAGCCCAGGAGCTGCAGGGAGGGCTGGCTCTGTCACCTCAGCTCAGGCAAACAGTGCTTATCCAGGAGATGCTGGGAACTGCCTTTTGGGTTGTATTTTCCAATACTTAGGAGGGCTAAAAACGAGTTGTGTGTGTTTCTGGAAAGCTGAGGTGCCCAGGGAGTGTTTTCTGGGAGCTGAAGAAAGCACTTATTATGAGTGTTGGGTGTAGGAGAAGTGGGGAAAGGCTGGAAAAGGGCTGAAGGCTTTGTAGGGATGAAGTAGGATTAGAAGGAGAGTGGGACATGTGAAGAGGCACTGGAGGGTTAATTCCCAAAGCAGAATCAAACCCCGAATTCAACAGCAACAAAACACCTTCAGGTAACATAAACCCAGTCCAGCAACTCCCCAAAACACCCTGCAGCCCACCAGCTGCTCCCAGCAGAAGGAAGAGCCTTCACATTTTCTCTTCCCAGCAGGAAGAGTCTCCAAACTTTCCGAGGGGGTCTCGGGGCCGTGGGAGCAGTGGGAAGGTGCTGGGCCAGAGGCAGCAGGTCTGTCCCAGCCGTGGAGCACCAAGGAGACCCTGCAGCCCGCCCAGAGCAGAGCTGGAGCCTCTGAAGGTCGAAGGGCTGCCACGAGAGGGGGTGTCTGTCCTTGCAGTGGAGCTCCCAGGGAGCACGGGGAGCATTCCAAGGAATTAGCGCAGGCCCTGGGAGCTGCTGCACAGCCCGAGTCTGTGTCCTGAGGAGCTGGGAGGGAATTACAGACCACGACCAGCTCAGTTGCCTCTTAGAACTCTGCAAAGTCGCTCCATTCATGTACAAAAAAAAAGGCAAAAATCGCTGCCAAGCACTGGTTTCAGCCAAGTTTGAAACTCTAAAGTGTAATGAAACAAAAGAAAATTCCTTTGACCCCAGTGCTGTGCTGGAGTGGTTTGTACCAGGACATTCAGGGACTTCTCGGTGTGGATAGTTTATTCCAACAGAAATTTGTGTATTAATGTAATTAATGTGCGTTCATGTAATTTTGTCACTTTGGAACCACTGAATAAATGGGAATTCTGGAGCAGAAAGTCCTGCCCTGCCTGGAGGGGCTGTTTGCCCTGTCCTGCTGTCAGAGCTCTGGTGTTTGAGGCTGCCCAAGCACAGCAAGGGCACAGCAGGTACTGCTGCTTGGGGGAGTTTGGGTTCTCTGTGCAGACCCTGGGCATCACTAAAGGACTGTGAAAACAGTCCTGTGCCTGTTTCTGGTGCACCCCAGCTCAACATCATGGCCCAAAAATGAGCTTTGCTGGTTCTCACAGCCCTGTGCTGCAGAGGAGACAAAGCTTTGGGAGATTCCTGCTCTCTCTCCGAGGACTCCTGTGCCTGGATCTTTATTCCATGCCCAGTAAAGATTCCCTCAGAGAGCTGAAAGCCCCAAATGCTTTGGGCATGGCCTGGAGTTCAATATGTGCAATATTCTTCATACAAATTTGTTGGTTTTTTAGGAATTTTGTGTCTTGGTGTCCCTGTTCAGGCGTTAAGAGATGGGAGCTGGAAGGACATACAATCCCAAAATGATTTGGGTTGGAAGGGACCTTAAAGCTGATCTCCTTCCACCCCCTGCCATGGGCAGGGACACCTTCCACCAGCCCAGGTTGCTCCAAGCCCTCTGTCCAACCTGGCCTTGGACACTTCCAGGGATGGGGCAGCCACAGCTTCTCTGGGCACCCTGTGCCAGGGCCTCCCCACCCTCCCAGACATCAAACAGAGGATGGGAAGCACTGAGGGATCACAGAAGGAAAATGAATCTTCCCATTTCTCCCCAAATGAGTTATTAATCATCTTTCATTTGCATATTCATTAACCATAATACACACCATATTTTTATTAATGTGGCAAAGAAGTAATTACGGGTGAAAAATGGGTTTTCTGTTTGTTTTATACAAGGATCTTGTTCCTCATTTGCATGATTTAAAAAATTATTTTCCTTCTTGCCACACAAAAAAAAAAAGAGGAACTGTTTGTTGGGGATGGATTCCAACCTGAGACCATGGAAAGGGATACTTGGATGAGCAGCTGGGAAACAAGGAGTTGCATGTACTCACCAGCAACTGGTATTCTTTTATATTCTTTCATATATATTTCTATATATGTTTCTATTTATGTTCTTTTATTTTGGGCCAGGAATAGGTTGTACTAAGTCAATCCTGGGCTGGGACAAGGGAAACCAGGTTGGTGCAGGTATTTTCCATCAGGTGATGCTGCCTGATGCCTCCTGGTCATGGGGTTTGGTCATGGGGTTTCAGAGGGTGTTTTGTGAAGGGGCTGCAAACCAGCCCAGAAGTCCTCCCTGTGCCTTTCCATTCAAGCAGGAGAAATGTGGGGAGCAAAAGAAATGAGTGTTCAAAGCCAAATTCTGAACTGATTATAAAGGGGAGCCCTCCAATGGTCAATAGCTTCTTTTATCCTCATGGAAGTGACACGGAGTTTAGGTTTAAAATGCTTGAGGAGCTGGATCCCCAAGTCCTTCCCACTTCCTTCCCTGCAGTTTTATGATGAATATTACTGGATTTCAATACACTTTTTGGCAAGCCAGCCATGAGCCACTAGTTCAAAGGGGAAGCTGTTTTTCCTACTGCTATTTCTTTGGTCCAGAAGATTAAGCTGGACTTAAGCAAAATGATGTGGCAGAGAAAAATACACTGATGATTAAAGTCTTGTATTAAGAGTTAGGGTGGGTGAGTGGTGGTGTTGGGAGTGTTGTCTGGATTCTTGCTGACACCAGACATTGAATCTGGTTTGGGAAGGGTCCTTCTCATCCCCACCCCCAGCTGATCACGTTGGCAAGTGAAATAAGGGTTGTTTGCTTCTTCCTGCAGCCAGGGCAGCAACCCAGTTTTGAGGGTTCTTCCCACACAGGGACTGAGGCTCAGAGACTCTCCAGCTCAGCAAATTCTCATCCTACTGATGACTGGGAGCCAAGGGCTGTCCAGGAGAGGCAGGGCTGTGTTCTTGCCTTGCTTGCTGTAATCCTTGCCTTGGGTACTGCTGGGCACTGCACACAGGGCAGGATGGGCACCACGTGCCTTCTCTGCCCCTCGTGCTTTATTCTCAGCCTTTGGGAAAAATTAAGGTGTTTGAAACTGCCTCTGCTCTGGGAGAGGCTGTTTGCAGATAAAGAGCATTTTACCACAACACTGGAAGATGTTGCTGACTTTGGGAACCAGAGGAGCTCCCCTGGGAGCTCCAGGGGGATGCTCAGAGTTTGTTTGTGAGACCAGAGACCCTCCTGCACACATTTCTCCCTAGATCAGGAGGAAATCATGTCTTGAATCTGCCTGGGAAAGGGAAAAGGTGTCTGGGCAGTCAGGGACGTGTATTTCTGTCTGTCCTTGTGACCTTCTCATCTCTGATTTCAGCTGAATCTGACGGGGAGGTAAATATCCAAATAACCAGTTTGTGAGCTTATGGGGAAATTGGCTGCTGAAGGGGAAAAGACCCAAACCCTGCTGAGGTTTGGACACACTCAAGTTTGCTCTTGAGTCACAGCAAGCTTGTTCTGCAAGGAGAGTTGTACAAGGAACAGGAGAGGAATTTTACAGGCATGGGCAGAGATGGCAGAAATCTTCACTGATTCAGTCACAAAGCCAGGCCAGGGACAGACACCCATCCATAGGAAAACAGAGGTGGTTCACTCTGCTGCCCACAGCATGCCTGGGGGGAGCTCAAAACACCTCTTTGCTCCTAACAAGAATGTTGTGTTTATTTCTTATTTGAATATATATTCTCAAGCCCCTAACTGGGAAGGGGAAGTTTCCTTCAGAAACCATCTGCAAAATGGGTGAAGTTTGGTCCCTTCCCATGGGAATCTGAGCCTGCCACCACAGGGAGAACTGGCAAAGTTTAACCATGAATGAGACACTGTAAACATTTGTCAAAAGCATCTGGCTCTGGGCATAAACCTTTATTCAGTGTGCTCTGGTGGTCCCAGGCTGCCCTGCTCCCCCTGATGGCACAGGGCAATCCATGACACCTTCCACTCATTGCCAGCAGGCAAAGTGCCCCACAGACCTTGGGTTTTCCATTTGGAAGAGTCAGTTCAGTGTATTTGTTCTCCTCATTAACAATATTTTTGATAGATTTCTGTTTTTCCACTTTCTGTCTTGCATTTCTTTCCTTTTTTTTTTTAATGATTATTCCTGCTTAGAAATGCTTCCCTGTCTTTGGTGTTAATGTGTCCTGGAACAGTGCTATGAGTAGGATGCACAGCCCAATTTCTCTTCCCAGTGTGACAAAATGTACAAAAACCAGATGATCAGAGGTTCTAAAAACACTCCTACAATAAATAAATCAAAAGAAATCACATGGAGGGTGCAGGGTTTAAAATCCAGGGAGTGCTGGAGATGCAAAGCATCCCATGGATTACTCCAAGATCCCCAGCAGAACTCCTGGAATATCGAAAGGGCTGTATTACATGAACATCAATTCCTCTTTCAAGGGGATATATATGTTATACAGCTGTATCAAAGCTGTACTTGATCACAAGGCTTTGCTTTAATTAATTATAGCAAAGCTGTTTTCCTGCAGTTTGGAACAGCCCATGCCAACATTGCACTGAGGATAAAACAGGAATATCACAGAGTGCTCTGTGGTATCTGCTAAAAATTGGTGAGTATTGCTATTTTCATTTTCTAAAGAGAAAACTGAGGCATGTGGGAGAGTTTAGATGCCTCTGAGTGGGCTGGGAGAGTAAGTGTGCTCCTCTCCCTGCTTTCTGTCCCTCCTTGTCCCACCCCTGGAAGTGTCCAAGGCCATGTTGAACAGGGCTTGGAGCAACCTGGGCTAGTGGAAGGTGTCCCTGCCCATGGCAGGGGGTGGAATGAGATGATCTTGAAGGTTCCTCTCAACCCAAACCATTCTGGGATTCTGTCTTGATGGCATAAATTCCCTGGGGCAGGAGGAATCCCAGCGTGGCTGAGCTTCCCTTGGCTGGACCAAACTGGTCTCACCACAAGCAAGGGGGCTGCTGTGACTGACCCTGGGGGGTTTTCAGGACTTGCTTACTTTATTCCAGCCAATCCATCAATAACCGTGACAGGAAATGATTTCACCTTCTTTATAAAGTCCGAGCAGCTGCTGCCATCACATCCCTGGGCTGCCTGAGCTCCAAACCTGCCCCTGAGCCTCCCACCTTTCCTCCTCCTCCCTTCAATGGGCCATCTCTGGCTGAGGACCAGCAAACTCTGCATTCCCACGGGGGAGCTCATGGGCTCACAGCTCAGGCCCCAGCCCTGCAGAGCCTTGCAGAGGCAATGCCTTTAACCTAAAGCTGCAAGGAACGTGCCTCTGTCGGCTTTGCTGCTGAGTCACTCACAGCGAAGCCGGAGATTTATCAGCAGTGGAGTCGGGGGAGCCACTTTTCATCAGCTCCAGCTCTGCGCCGTAACCAGCCCTGGTTAAACCAAGCCATCTCCCCCAGACCATTGCAACCAAGCATTTCTGCCCTCCCTTGTTTCCAGCAGTGCTTTTCTTCTCTCCCAAGCCCTTAAACAACCTTGACTGCGATGAGCTGGTGATCGGCAGAAAACTCCGTCCGCTCCAATGAAAGTATCGATGCTCCTGAGTCACTTCGTAGCACATCTGGGGTCCCCTGGGCCCACAGCCCAGCCCTGCCCAACCCTCCAGGCCAAGAAAAGCAGGAGGAAGAGAAATACATGTGATGACAGTTGAGCTCTTGAAAGCGAGTCTTGGTCTGAAACGAGGCAGGAAAAGCATCTTGTGCCCACTGACGGACGGAGCTGGAGCGACGGGGAGAGAGGGAACGTGCAGCGTTCACACCGTCGGGGCAAAGGGCTGCAACATGAGCAGCACCACTAATAGAGGCAGATTTCCTGCCTAATAATGCTCCAGGAAATATCTGGGCATGTGCTGATCAGCCTGTGTGAGAAGCAGGAGGAGGGGGACTGGGAATCAGGCTGAAGTTCAGCAGGAGCTGCTCCAGCCCTGTTTGCTGGGCACAGCTCTTGCCCATGGGTGTGTTGGAGGTTTGGCAACCCCACAGGTCACAGAATCACAGGATGTGCTGAGCTGGAAGGGACCCACAGGGATCATCCAGTCCAACCCCTGGCCCTGCACAGGCCCATCCCCAAGAGTCACCCCCTGTGCCCCAGAGGATCAGCCAAACCCTCCTGGAGCTCTGGCAGCCTTGGGGCTGTGCCCACTGCCCTGGGGAGCCTGGGCAGTGCCCAACCAGCCTCTGGGGGAAGAACCTTTGGCTGAGATCCAACCTGAGCCTGCCCTGACACAGCTCCAGCCATTCCCTGGCTGCTGTCAGTGGTACCTCAAGTCTCCCTTGTGTTTTAGCCAACGTGTTTCAGGTTGAGCTGTGTTGGCCTAGAACCCCCTCTGGCCAAGGGCACAGAGATGTGCTTTGGGCCTGTGCTGGAGTTCAGCTGCTTCCAGGGGGGCTGAAATGTGCTGTTCACAGGGGCTTCGATTCACTGCTGAGGGACTCGGGGTGCAAGGACAGACTCCTCCTGAAGGCAGGAGAAGTTTGACTCCATTTCCTTTGCAATGAACAGTTAACCTGAGTCTGAACAGCACAGTCAGGGTTTTATTGTCCTCCAGTGCCACCAAGCAATTCCCTGGGCTGCTTTTTCCAGCCATTTTAGCTGTTCACTTTCCCCTCCTTCCTGCACACCACGCGTCTCTGGGTGGTTTTTGCACGCTTGGCTGTGGCTCAGATCCCTGTGGCCCTCTCTGTTCCTCAGCCCTGGGGGCTCCAGCACATGCACTGGGTTCTGGTTAACTTTTGCTCCCCCGGAAACTTGGAAAACTTCTCCGGCGATGTCGGAAATCTCCTGCAGTTGATGTTTATTGAGGCTTTTGCTGCCTGTGAGAAATGTGAGAGCCAATCCAAGTGATTGATAGGTCTGATCTGCTTTGCTCCATGTTTTCTTGGCCAGGTTGAGATTTGGCTTGAACGAATGAAATCTGGAATTCTCTTCTGAGCAGGAGCATGGTCAGCCACAGCTTCTGGCTGGGGTGGGAGCAGGGACAAAAGAAAGGCACAGCAGCACCAGGCTGTGGGAGCCAAGGGACTTCTCTGGATCCCTTTCCCCACCCACGACGTGGGGGAGCCCAGTTCTAGTTCCATCTCCATCTGAAGAACCATTCCAACGTCTTGAGGGACGGGGAAAGGGAAGTCCAGGGGTTTCCTCAGGGGTTTCTGTCCCTGAGCCTGGAGGGGAGAGGTGCCCTCCCCTCTCCCCAGCACCCACGTGGTTCCATGGCAGGCACAGAGACAGCACACCGGCGTGGAGAGGAGGCAAGAGAGAGTTTATTGTTGGGGGTTGTTACATTTATAGGGTTAGGGAGAATCACAGGTTAACCAATTAGAAGTCTCAAGGGGCTTACAGGAACACCCAGTCACAGGAAGGGGTTAACAAGGTCCAATGGGAAACACCTCAGGACACCTTTCCCAGGACATTCCTGAGATAACACTTGTCATGGAGGGTGTTGGGAAGAAGAAACATGTGTTTGCAAAGAGACCACAAAAAGCCATTTTAAGACATGTTTAAACAACAGTTTTCCCATATAATGCAGCTTTAGTGCCACAGACTTCTGCCACCTGAGCCCCTGCCTGTCCCATTTGCACAGTGGTGGCTTCCAGGGACACTTCCAAAGCCATGGTCAGCAACAGCAATAAGTTATTTAGGGTTGAGTCCTTCCACCATCTACATCTGCCTCTGATTTTTTGGGAACAAGCCATAACTCATCCCTTCAAAGCAAAGCCAAGCTGCCAAGTTTCAGTGCAGTTCCTCATGTCCACTGAGTCTGGAGAGGGTTCTGTGTCTGCTGCTGTACCCCCTCCAAATCCTTTGGATCACAGCTGCCCTTCCCACAGATCTGCCACAGCAAACAAACAGCCTCAGCCCACACGTGTTAATCTGTGAAAGGCATTCTGTGGGAGGTGTCAGAGCTCCCTGCAGCTCAGGACTTGCAGGGAGGCACTGCCAAGGGGGATCTTTCAACCAAAAAATCTCAGCGCTTTTCTCCCACAGGCAAACAGCCCGGGGAGGGGTGAGATGTGGGAGCAGGCAGTGGCTGTGGATGGCAGCAAAGAGATGCTGGATCACAGGGCACCCCTTCCTGGGGCTGGGGAGGGGTGGGGAATGGCAGAGCTCTGCTGGGAACGTGGCAGAGTCTGGACATGCTGGGCTGTGTCTGGGCAGAAGCCCCACATGGAAACCAAGCAGCAGAACCACTGGTTTCAGAGAGGCTTGGAGTCATGTAATGAAGAAGAAAAACTGTCCAACCGTGGTTGCAAGACTGGTGCTGTGCAGCACAGTGACCTGTGTTTGGGTGGCTGTTCCCATCCTCTCTCCTTAGGTAAATACAGTTCCTGGCTTTTTTTCTGCCTCAAATCAGGCCTCTTCAAATAGGATTTTCCTGCTCATGTGAGGGTTTATAAAAAGGGTGTGAGCAGTGCCCTTGGGGTGACTCATTGACGTTCCTCTGCTGCTCCAGGGCTGGTGTCTGTGGGGCAGCAGGTCCCAGATTTTCCATCAGGGAACTCAAGAGTGACTTTCAGGTGACATCTCCACGTGTCTGCAGAAACAGCCTCAGAACAGGCATTGACAACCAACCACATCTGTTATCACAGCACTGAGGGCAGGGCAAGGCTGCAAAGTCTTTGTGATGAACCTTCTATTGAGACCAGGTGGGAAAATTAGGGCTTGGGTTGGGAGGCTCCTCCATAAATCACAGCAAACCTGGGGGAAGGTCTTTGTCTCCCTGTTCACCAGCCCAGGCTGCTCCCCTGGTACTCCTCAGGATGGTTCTGGCTCTGGGGAAGACAGAGAACTGTGACTTTTACAATCAGGAGCAGAGGGAAACGCTCACATTTTCCCACATGCTGGAGCCAAGGAGCTGTTAAGCCGTGAGGTCATGCTCCAAAGAGGATGGTTGTCCCATGAGCTCATTCCCAGACGGGTTGGTGAGGAGCAGGTGGCTCCATTTGACAGCAGAGAAGTGGATGGGCTCGGGCTGTGCTTCCCCAGCCCACCAGAGAGCCCACGGAGCAGAACATCCCACAGGGAAGATTTTCCACTGAAATAATATTTATTTTTTTCAATAAGGAAGTAATTATCAGCAAAATGGGAAACTTATGGTTTAAAATCATTTATTGTTGGGGTTTTTTTTTCCTCCAAAAAATTTCAAAATGGAAAATGGGCCTGTTAAAACAAACACCTGAGAGCAAGACACAACCAAAGCAGCGTTGAGGTGGAATTAAACAAGTGCAATCACACTGGTCCATTTCTTCTTGACAGGAGAGATAAATGGTTGCTGAGCATCTTGAGGGGAGGTTGAGCTCTGTAAAACAACTTGCCTGAAACAATGAGATCATGTTTCTGTCAGCACGGGCTCCGTGTCCGACCTCCACATGCTTGAGTTCGTGCTGACAGCGCGTCCTGGACACGGAGCCTCTTGGAGACACATCCCTGGAGAGGCCACGCAGGCAGAGCTGCACATCCCAGGCAGGTTTGGCTCTCAGGCTACACCAGCACTCGTTGCTTTCATGGCTGTGTTGCCTAAAATTGAGGAAATAATTTTCTGGGCAATGTTAGGATAGAAAGATTAAAAAATAAAAAGCTCTTTAATAAGACCTCTTAGGTGCACAAAGGTGGCACACCACCCCCCCTCTAGGTTTTACAAACTTACAGTATCATCTCATTAGAATATCTGACTATTACCTCAGGGGGACACACCCAGCCCAAAAATTGTTCTCTCAGAGGCAACACCTCCCAGAACTGGGTTGGTGGTCCCAAGACTTCCTCCCATAAAAGTCTTCCTCATGATGTTCTGTCCTGCTTGGCCCTCTTTCAAGGATCCTGGGCCTTCTCTGATAGTTATGGCTCTCTTCTATCAAGAGATATATGTTCTTATTTTATACAGAATATATATGTTCTTTACCTGGCTACAATCTTCGTCCATTGGAATTCTTGACAGGAAATATTAAACAACATTTCAGGAATCTAATACAAAGGTACTCAGCTAAAGTGCTGCTAAAAGAGTTATACTTACAGTGTATATAAGCTAAATTTTAAAGCATCAGCTGGAGCCCATTTGTACAGATCTGGGAACAGGGTTTGGAGCATTTTCAAGTTTTTCCACTGCGTAGTCCTAAATTTCAGGTTTTACGCTCGCCTTGCAGGATTTGCTGAGGGATATTGTCACCCCAACAGCACCAAACCTGAGCCAACCAGCAGCATCTATCACCTGCTGGGAATTATTTGTACAGGGAAAAGCTGGTGGTGGTGCTGCCCCATAGCCTGCTCCTGAATATCAGTGGTGGGAACAAAAGAAATCAAAGCCAATCCATCCCAATAACAGACAGATTTCTGCAGGGGCTTGGCACTGCAGGGTGTGATTTCAACAAAAAAAGGACTTTCCTGCCTCAACAGCTGAACAAAACATGACAGTCTGATGTTTTCCTTTGGTGTCAGGAGCAGATAATAAGGGGAAAATGGCAGGGTGCACCCAGCTGGGGTGGTAGTTTTTTATGTGATGGGTGCTGTGATGCCCTGGGATTATTTCCACAGGCTCCAGATGATCAAGTGGAGATGTGTCAGATGGCTCTGAGGACGTGGCTCAGCTCAGCTTCAGCTTTCCATCCAACCTGGCCTTGGACACCTCCAGGGATGGGGCAGCCACAGCTTCTCTGGGCAACCTGTGCCAGGGCCTCCCCACCCTCTGAGTAAAGAATGCCTTCCCAACACCTGATCTAAATCTTAAACAGTTCAACAGCTTTCCTCCTGGCTGGAACATGGCTGGGAGAAGGGCTCTGATGGGCTCCCCTCCCCTCCACGGCTGCAGGTCACCCCTGGGGACAGCAGAGTGCTGCTGTGAGCTCTGGGAGCCGAGTGGAGCACTTGGGATCTGGTGAGCAGAGGAATTTTAATTTGCATTATTAAAATGTTTCGCATGACACCTAAAGCCGGGGATGTAATTTGGGAAACAGCCTTGTAATTTATTCCCAAATATTACTTGGCACATTGGCTGCTCTGTGACAAAAGGGAGCTGATGGGGATACAATGCTGCACCTTCTCCTTGCTCCTCCCACCATCTGCTTGCAATATTCGTGCCTGAGCACATAAAAAACATTAATGTCCGTAAGAACTGGCCCATCTCATCAAGCTAAATATGAACCATGTCAGAGCAATTATAGGAGAACTGGGCAAAAATTGCTTAAACATACAGCCCTCATCATTAATAGCTTGTTATTGGCACGACTGATGTGCATTACTATCCCATACTGCACCGATCCAGTACATAAATGTTTTCTTTAGCATATTTTTAATGTTGCTAATTTATCTGTTACTGTCACACTGGGGCTGTTAGCTTTGAACAAATGGCTGTTATTAATCACTGGAGAGCCATTAGACACCGCAGCCCCGGTGTTAAATCAGCTCAGGAGTGGCACTTGCAGGAATATTCAGACAGAAATTTCGAGCTGCCTCGGCGCTGGGCGTGAGGTCGACGCCTCTGGGGTGGGAGCCGTGGAGTGCCTGCAAATGCTGCTCCTGTGAGCCCAGCCTGCCCAGTGGAAATTCCTTTCTCTGAAGAGTAATTTCAGTTGAAGACCTTATTTATTAGGAAGTTGCTTTGGGGAGGAGAGAAAAAAAAAAAAAGGGAGAAACCTTTGCAGTGGTTGGAGTTCAGCAGGGTGGTGTTAAACCCTGGGGGTGTTTTTCTGCTCTGGGTTCTCTGAGCAACAAAGGGGTTGTGTTCCCTGTTAACCTGCTGCTGCTGAGGGAGGACAAGATCCACAGGATCCCCCCCCTCAGGGATGAGGAGAGGGTTAATTCTCTGTGCTAAGCCCTGCTTTTTCAGGAGGCTGTGCCGGTCTGCCCATCCCTCCTGGGCACAGGCAATACCTCGGATGTTTGTGGGATGGGCAGAGCAGAGATCTTCAGTGCAGTTCAGGCTGCAAGAGAATTTGGCTCAGGCTCTTCCTGTTTTCAACTTTATTTTCGTCAGGAAAAACTGAGCTACAGGGACATCAACATTTTAAATGGCACTAAGCTGGTATCAAACCCAGATGTGTCCCTTTCAGTCCCACATGAGCAGGACAATCCTGTTTTTCCAGCCTCTTGCACCACAGATTCTTTTTGGGATGATGGCAAAAACTAGAATCACAGAGGGTTTGGGTTGGAAGGGACACTAAAGATCATCTTGTTCCAACCCCCTACCATGGGCAGGGACACCTTCCACTAGCCCAGGTTGCTCCAAGCCCCGTCCAACCTGGCCTTGGACACTTCCAGGGATGGGGCAGCCACAGCTTCTCTGGGCAACCTGTGCCAGGGCCTCACCCTCCCTCCCCAGCCAAGAATTTCTTCCCAATATATAATCTAAATCTCTCCTCCTCTCCTAAAAAATAATGATTTAGGTTAGACCTTCCCACTCAATATCCTGGGAAGCAGCACTCCAGTTCTGGTGCTTCCAGGGCTGAATGGAGATGAAAGAAAGATGGAGCTGAACGGAGGGAAGGAAACCTCAACAAGAGCTCTTTCAAGGGGAAGATGTTTTAACACAAATCATTTCAGGGATTAATGAACTTGTGTTTTCCAGCAAGACATTGATTCATGAGAAAGCTTTGATTCATGAGACCTGCTGGACTCACGGATCCATTAAATATATGGACTTGCTGGCTGCTGTAACGAAGCTGCCAGAAAGCAGCCATGGGTGGGAGGTGCCTGGTGGTCACCTGTGGTGCTCCACAAATGTTTCCTCAACTGAAAACAAATGTAATTTGGAACAGTTTTATGGCTGTTCTGGAAGGGCTGCTGTAATTTGTATTTTCTCCATCGTTTCTGAGTCACCTCCTGTTTGAAAGGACAAACCTCAGCAGAGGAGTGGTCTCGCCATTAGTCTTCTGCTGGACTTCAAAGGGAAGACTTTGGGAGGATTTTTGGGTCCCATGAAAATGCTTCACCTCAGATTTTGTACTGACAATCCACAAATCCACTGTAACTTTACAGCTTTCTCTGTTTTCCTCTAAGGGTGGCTCTTTACAGGTCCTTTTTGGGAGCACTGCAGGGGAGTTATCCAGGGAAATACCTCAGAGGGCTCGTAACTGATGGCAGTCCCATGTTTAGAACTCACCACAGAGCACCAGTCACAAGGGGATGTTGCTCAAGTGACTGGGAAAAGGGACTTTTCTGTCCTTTTTGCACTTCCTGCAGTGCTTTTCCATAGCCTGGGCAAATGTGTGAGTTGGAGAAGGTGTGCAGGCCTTTCCAAACTGCTCAGGTATTCTCAGTGCCTGGCATTAATGCTGAGTAATCAGCTGAACAGAGGTGGAGGTCATGGCTTTGAATCACCACTGACTTCTACATATTCACCCTGTGGTTTTGTCCCTGATTGGAGACCTCACAGCTGGGTTCTCACATCTGGGATAACCTAATTGGGTGCCTTTTCCACTAAACCCACCGTGCAAAGCCAGAGCAGCCCCTGGGGATGACCCAGCCTGACCTGCTGCATAATTCAGGTTCCCACAAATCCTCTCTGTGTTAAGGTGCTCATGTGGGACTGAGCACATCAGCCAAGGGTTCTGAATGTGCACTCCTTCAGCCAAGCTTTCTGAATCTGCTCTTCTTCCCAGACTGTTTTGTTTGACTTTTGGGGGACAGCCACTAAACCTTGCTGTGTCTTTGCCTCTTGTTATCAGAGCCTTCTCTGGAGGTTTTGGGGTCACTTCTCTGGTGAATAAGCTCAATAAATGGAGCATCCTAAAGCTCTCACTGCTGGGTCTTTGCTGTCATCACTGTTTCACATCACAAAGCTCCCCACAGCAGACAGCTGCCTACCAAATCCTCATCTGGCCGTGCAATTAGTGGAAGGTGGCAGAGGGTGGGAGGTTTTTTTTCCCCCTTAATACACAGCACCATCTTCTCCCCTTGAGAAATTAATTCTGTGTTGGTTCCAAATGGGTGGCCCCAAAGATTGCAACCCTTCACTAAACAAGGTCCCCCGGGGTTCCCCAGCCATCAAACCCTTTTCCAGGCTGCTACACTGGTGTGCTACAAGTTTGGTCTTAGAGCAGCAAGGGCACAGGGATGATCTCCCTCCATGGCCAGGCTTCTCCCTGCAGCTTTGCTGCCAGTTCTAACCTTGCCTGGGCATCAGAAGAGAGAGTGATATATCAGATCTTTTAAGAAACTCACTGAATTCACACTGAGATGCTCCCCAAAAAATAACTCATAGTCCCTGGGTGCTGCCCTGGGACCAGCTGCTCGCCAGCACCTTCAGATTTGGGACCAGTGGCAATGTAAGGGACTTTTCCAGTGGGGAAATTTTCCTGTTTTCCAGTGGAGTCTTCCATTCTTTCTCTCTTTAGGACACATTTCTGGCAGCTTGCACTGAAGATCCCCAAGTGATCTTTTCTGGCTGATGAGATGTGGAGTTCAGGCAGGTAAAATCCAGGCAGAACACATTAACTGCCTCATTCCTTTACGCTCTTTCCTGGCTTGCAGTGGAAATCTAAAGCCTGCCTTTGTTTTTAAACTCACATCTAAACAGTAGCTGCTCTAACTTATTAGGTTGGAACATGAACTCTGTATGAAAGATGAAGGGGGAATATGATGTATTTTCAGAAGGGTCTTAGTGGGTCCTAACTTAAAAGCATCTGTGTAAATTCATTGCGAGTAATATGCTCCTAATTATTCATTTTCCTTGGCACCGATTAAAGAGCCAAGTAACGGCTTCTGTCTCTTTATATTTAGTCTATTATTGTTTGAAAAAGGCCAGGGGGACTCCAGCACTGTGCAGAAATGATATTCCCCCTTACATACACACATCCATATTACCAGCAGCCATAGGAAAGGGGGACATAATCACCAGCAGCTGAGAGACAATGACATTTTTATTGACCTCCTGGCAAATCTGCGGCAGGAGAGAGCCTGACAACTCCTTGGCTTTCACCCACATTCCTCCACAAGCTCTGGTGGGGAGCTGGGGAGAGCTTGGAGCTGCTCCCCTCCTCAGGAATCAGCTCGTGTTGGCCAAACAGCAACTGCCTCTGTGGGCTGAGGAGGCTGGAGGGGCAGAGCAGGGGCAGGAGAGGCCTGGCTGTGTCAGAGGAGACATGAAGTCATTGTCTGCCCTTTTCCAGAAGACAACCCCAAGATCCTGCCAGGCAGGCACACTGGCCTTGGTGGTCTCCATCAACCCAATGTCCTCAGGCAGGGGAAAGCTCCTGCTGAGCTGGGGGCAGGAGCACAGGCAGGATCTGCTGCAGAGGTCCAGGGGGGAGATAACAAGCTTGGTTCTCCACCAAAGAGGGAACAGCCATGGGGATTTAGATGGTCTTGCAAAAGTTGAGAAGATTTTATTCGTAGAATCAGGGAATGGTTTGGTACAAAGGGGACCTTAAAGCTCATCTCACTGCACCCCCTGCCATGGGCAGGGACACCTTCCACTAGCCCAGGTTGCTCCAAGCCCCATCCAACCTGGCCTTGGACACTTCCAGGGATGGGGCAGCCACAGCTTCTCTGGGCAACCTGTGCCAGGGCCTCCCCACCCTCACAGGGAAGGATTTCTTCCCAACATATAATCTAAATCTACCCTCTGTAAGATTAAAGCCATTCCCCTTGTCCTGTCCCTCCAAGCCCTTGTCCCCAGTCCCTCTCCAGCTCTCCTGGAGCCCCTTTAGGCTCTGGAAGGGGCTCTGATGTCACCCCAGAGCCTTCTCTTCTCCAGGCTGAACACCCCCAGCTTTCTCAGTCTGTTTTTCAAGGTCTTTTGCTTGAGTAGCAGAAGAGCAGAAGGGCTTGAGCACATGGGGCACCTTCTGGGGTCTGAGGGGCAAATTCAGCTCTCCTTTGCCTGGCTGGGTCTGTGGGCTTGACTCAAGGTCTCTCAGCACCGAGTCAGTGCTGCAAATCCTCACCCCCAGCTCTTCCTGGTGACATTTATGTGCTGTTGATTATTTTCCTTTAGGCCTGACAGCAGCAGGGTCAGGAGCTTTATCTCTGTGCTGAAAATCATCAAACCACCCTCCCGTGTTCAGGGATCCTGCCCAGGTTTCCAAGCACTGGCAGCAGGGGGGTCTTTGCTTCCAATCTCCTGGATACAACCCCCTCAAGTCCATCTCCTGTCAAAGCTGCTCACCTGGAAGACCCTCTTTTATCCTGCTTTTTGCTCTGAACAAAGCCAACTTCTGCCTCCTCCAGTGTCCCAGGGTGTTTGGGAAGGATCTGCTCCATGCTTTCTGCTGTCCTCTGCAAATAATAAATATCAAAGCCTTTGCAGTCTCAAGCAGATCCTGCTTAATTCAGAATAGATGAGATGAAGACAATTTCTGAGGGGAAAAAGTGGATAAATGGTAAATAAAATTTGTGAAGATTTGTCTAAACGTTAGAGACCAAATATTTCTGGGTTTTGGCAGCTGACAAGTTAAACATTTCAAGCAGTTCTTTGGCAATTCAAATAGAAGAGAATTAGCTGCATGGTCAGAAGTAATGGGGTTTACTGTGTTTTCCCTTTGACTGGTTGGCATGTTTCATTTTTCAGCTGTCAGAGTCCTGAAAGATTCATGCTTTGACAGAAAAGCCTCAGAATACCAGCAGGATGAGCATTTCCATTTGCTCAAATGAGTCTGCTTTAAAAATGGCTTGAATTGAGGGTTTTAATGGTCTCCAGCTGATGGGCCTTTCCTTCAATTCTCTCAATCCCATGCCTTTTTTCCCTGAGAACAGCTTGTGTACCTCACACAGCTGAGGTTGTGTTTAAACCTCCCCTGAACACAGGCAAGTTTTGCCAGTTTAAGGGTGTTGGGGTTGTTTTGGGGAGTTTTTTTTGCAGGAGCCTTAAATGCAGCCAAACAATTTAACACTGGCACTATTTTTTCCAGCCAACATGGAGGAATTTTGGGGCATTCAAAATCCTCACTTAATATTTGGTGTGAGCAGAGTCCTGGTGTCTGACAGCTCTGTTTACCCTCTGCAAAATCCCAGGGAAGGTGTGAGAGCAACACCTTTGGGGCAGAGCACTTGGCAGAAAGACCCCCAGGTATGGGCAGTGCTGAGGAGCCAACAGAGAAAATCCATGTCCTGCTGAATATGTTACTTGAAGAAATGAATTTTCCCAGGATTCTGAGCCCTAAGACTCGTTTGCACATCCAGCCCTCCCCAGGTACCTCTGTGCATGGCAGGCTCTGATCCCAGCATCCTCCCACCCCTTCTTCCAGCCTCATCTTCCTTTTTGTCCTCAGGCCTTTGTCCTCTCCATGCTGGAGGCTCTTGGTATCCTCCCTTTTCCCACTTTTTGCCATGGTTTCCTACTTCACCCCATCATAGTTGGTGCCAGGATTCATCCAAGGGCTCCCACACCTGCACGTCCCCTTCCCATGGAATGGCAGCGGGGCTGATGAGCTGAAGAAGGGGAGAAGGTGTTTGGATGGACCTCTTTCCCCAGGTGTAGGATTTCCCAGTTATCTCCCACCAGCTCCACAAAATCCTTACCTTTGATGACCTCTTATCCTGAACTTCCCTTTTTTTCCTACTGTCTTGAATATTTTTCAGTGTCTTTTCTATTTGTGGTTGCCTTGAAGTGCTCAGGCAGTTGGGCTAAATGATGGTTGCAGGCCCCTTCCCCTTCCCCTTCCCCTCCCCTTCCCTTCCCTTCCCAAACCTTCCCAAACCTTCCCTTCCCAAACCTTCCCTTCCCAAACCTTCCCTCTTTCCCTTTCCCTTTCCCTTTCCCTTTCCCTTTCCCTTTCCCTTTCCCTTTCCCTTTCCCTTCCCCTTCCCCTTCCCCTTCCCCAACCTTCCCCCACCCATCCAAGGAGGTCAAGAGGATTCTTTGAAACATCCTAATTTCAGGAATATTTCCCTCTCCTTTGCACAGAAATATTTGATGAGGGTAAGAAGAGTTTTTTAAGTCATCCAAGGCACTTTTCTGCTGGAATTAGCTCTTTTTCAAAGCAGTAATAATAATTACCACTATTACAATTTCTCCCACATTATTTCCAGCTTTGATAATTTCATATTAGTTGGAATGAGATTCCTTTAGCACAGTGAAATGCAAAGCAAAATTAACTGAACCCTCCCCTCCTGGAACTGTTTTCCCTCTGCTCTGCCCAGTGCTTTAGAATCTGAGGAGCTTCCCTGAAATGAGTAAAACGACTTTTTCTTAATTAAGCTTTTGCTTGTGAACTAAATTGTGGTTATAATTTGCTTTATTCCTGCTCTAACCCTGGGCCAAACCGGGGGAATGGCTTTTTAATTCTCCAATTTTTGCATGATTAATTTGGGGCTTTGACTCTCGCTGACACATTTTGATTTGCTGCTGGGAAACTCAAACTCAAGTGTTTCGGTTTGAATCGTTCTGACATTAAATCTTATCCCAGTGGAGTGTTCCAGGCACTGCTCTAGTGCTGTGTGGGAAGTCCCTGGAGCTCCAGAGCACAGGGTGGGAGCACTCCCTGGCTGGCACCCCCCCCCCATACCTGTTCTGACAATGCCAATCAGTGCCTCAGAAGAGGGGAATATGATGTGGGAAATGGAATTTTCAAGACTGGCATATCTTTCCCCAGGAATCAATGTTGGCATTGCTGGATTTCCTATCACACTCAGCTGGGTTTTGGTCTGGCTGTTAGGAAATGGTTATAACAGGTATGATAGAAACAGGGAATGGTTTGGGTTGGAAGGGACATTGAAGCTCATCTCTGTCCCATGGGCAGGGTCACCTTCCATTATCCCAGATTGCTCCAAGCCCTGTCCAACCTGGCCTTGGACACTTCCAGGGATGGGGCAGCCACAGCTTCTCTGGGCAACCTGTGCCAGGGCCTCCCCACCCTCAGAGTAAAGAATGTCTTCCTAACATCTGATCTAAATCCTTCTTCTTTTAAAGTTTAAAACTACATATCTGTAAAGAAACACCAAAAAACTGGAATCCTTTTCACCTCCTTAACTGCCACGTCACCCCCAAAGTCCCTGTGTGTTTTCCCCCAGGAAAAAGTCAACGAGAAAAACCCTGAGGAGAAAAGTGATGATGATGATGATGATGATGATGGCTGTGAAATATAAGGTTGGATGAAATCAAATAAATTATCCTGAGGCAGCACAACTTTCACCTGCCCAGCCTGCAGTGGGTGTGGTTGAGCAGAAGGCAGAAGGAATCAGAACAAAACCAGCAACAGGAGACATGCCCAGATCCAGGGTAAGGACAGGGGCTGTCTGAGCAGGGAACACTCGGGGCTTCCAGAGGTGTGTTTTATATTGCAAAAATGGGATGGATTCCCAAAGGTAACAGTGCAATAAAACCAGCCCGGGATGAAAGGAATAGAGGCCAGAAATGAGCATAACACAGATCTGTAGAAATGAGCCTACATATACATCATTTATAGGGAATAAATTCCTTTCTGTGTCTGCATGGTTTCTGAACACTATTTTATAGATTTCCTTAGCAGGGATGTTTTTAACCCCCATTCTCTAGGATGTCCTAATCCTTGGGCTGCTGATTATTCCCTCCGAGTTCTTTTTCAAAGGAGACAGAAAATTTCTTTGAGGCCTTTTTAATAAAATGCCACTGGCATTTAGTAACTCACAGTGTTCCATAAGGTATGAAACCATTTCAGATATTCCCGGTCAGTGAGGCCAGTAGGAAAGTGAAATTTTATTTTAAATCCATTTGTAAATCCTGCCTATTTATCATTGATTTCTGGCATGCCCTACGACCAGTGTCCTGCTTTTTCCCCATCCACAGTGCCCCTTTCATGCAGGACTGGCAGGGCTCTGGGTGGATAATGGCCACATTCACCAGTGCATTTCTCCAGCAGCTCTGACAGCTAATCCCAGGAATGACATCACTGTGAGACCCTTCAGACAAATGGAAAGAGAGAAAAAGAGAAGGGGAAATCTCATCAAGCCCAGGGGAGGCTCCCCTGCCTGGATTTCTTCAGGAGGCACAGGGCAGGTCGTGGCATTGCTCAGGAACACTGGGAAGGAGCAAACAAAGCCTTGATTTTACACGGTGTGTGGGGCCTGGGGACAGCAGGGTGGGTTTGTTTTAACTGTTGTAGCTGCAAGGGTTGGAGATTTTGGGCTCAGTCACTGAGAGCTCAGTGGTTTGGAGGCAGCCAGCTGAGAATTCCCAGTGCACACGGGGTTGGGAAGGAGTGTCTCCAGGATGTAACCCCCTCTGGGAGACCCCCCTGCAATCAGAGAATCATGGAATGGTTTGGGTTGGAAGGGACATTAAAGATCATCTCATCCCTCCCCCTGCCATGGGCAGGGACACCTCCCACTATCCCCCATCCAATCTGGCCTTGGACCCTTCCAGGGATGGGGCAGCCACAGCTTCTCTGGGCAACCTGTGCCAGGGCCTCCCCACCCTCACAGGGAAGAATTTCTTCCTAATATCTTATGTAAATGTCCCCTCTTTCAGTTTGAGCCCATTACTCCTTGTCCTGTCACTGCAGTCCCTCAGGAAGGGTCCCTCTCAGACTTCCTTGGAGGCCCCTTCACATCCTGGAAGGTGCTGTGAGGTCTCCACACAACCTTCTCTTTTCAGTCATGGTTGAGCTGCCTGGTGGGACATCCTTGGTCCCCATTTCCACCCCAGTGCAGGAGTGCCTGGACATGACCCATGGGGACATGGAACAAGGCAAATCAGAGCCTTCCCCACCCCAGGAGCTCTGGTTTAGAGGAGGGATTGGCAGTGCTGGGTTAAAGGTTGGACTTCATGATCATAACAGTCTTTTCCAACTTAAATTCTGTGATTCTGGGAAGAGGATGGGTGAGGAAGACTCGTGGAGCTGAACTGCTGGCTGGGGTGAGCTCAACATCCTCAGCTCTGCGGGTGACAGCCGATGGGAAGTGTAGGCACAGCTCAGCTCTGGAGAGGGGTAAGATCTTCCTGTGGGCTCCACCACGGAGGTGGAGGTTTGTACTTTTGTGCAAGTCTGATCTGCAAGATGCCAAATACTTCATGTGAGCCCCTGGGTGCTTCCTTTGCTCCTCCCTCCCTCCCTCCTCTGCGGGGTGCACAACGATCCACGGACTTTGTGGAAACAGGAGCCAGAGAAATCAGTGATGTGAAGGATATCTCCACATGGCAGCTCCTGGTGCTTCCCAGGGTGTGAGTGAAAGCATCTTCAGAGGGAACAGAGGGAATTCATGATGTCAGCCCATAAATCTCCTGTCTCTTCTCCATCTTCAGCTGAACGCAGAGGATCAGTTTCCGATAACGTCTCCAAATTGCCGGCAGCAATTTTGCAGCTTGTGTTAATTGCAATCTTCTGTTGAATGCCTCTGAGCTCTTAATAACTTTGTAATTAAAGTGCAATTAACAAATTATCTTGTATATGTCAAATGGAATGCTAATGTTGTTGTTAATGAGGAGATAATTAGCTGGTGTCATGGAGAGACTCATGGGGCATTCAGAACCCTTTTGGCTGACGTGGGAGGTTAATGGGGTTTGCTGGGAGTGAATGAATGAATGAATTGTCCTTCCATGGCACGTGGTGGAGCAGTTGGAGATATCCAGGTAAGAGATCCCCACAGCCAGGGAACAGGGGTTCCCATGCAGTCACTTCCCAGGCAGCTGGCCAGGGTTTTATGGAGGTTTTCTGCAGCCCTCGTTAAAATACACAGCCAGGCTTTGGGAAGGGCTTAACAGGTGATGAAACCACTCAGCACCAGCCAGGCCTGGAGGCAGCATTCCCAATCCAAAAAACACTGAATATTTCCCCCCAGTCTCACTGGATGGGATGCAAATGCCAGGACACCTCTGCCTGCCCCATCTCTCCCCAACACGGTTTCCCTCTCCAGCTGCTGCCACACTCTGTGTCTGCACTGGGGCAAAAGTGTCCATATTTGTTAAAACTGGCTCTGGGATCCCAAATGGAATTCCCTCATACACTCAGGAAAGCACAAGCAAGCTTCAGCAGAAAAGGGTGTGAAGTGTGAAGGGAGGGCAGAAACGCTCCTGACTCACCTGTAAGAGAAGTTCCTGCTGTGGTGGTGGGTACAGAGTGAGGGGACTGTGGGGTGGCTCCTGAGGGGATACTGGAGAAGCCAGTGGACAATGTGGTAGGACAGATGTTGCCCATATAGCACACATGGCTGCCTAGGCTTTTACAGCTTCTACAGCTCCTGCTCTCTGGGCTCACATTTGCCATTAGTTGATGAATCTTGAGAGTTGGACCCATCAGGTCCAAACACCTACAGGTGAGGTTTGAGATCCAGACTGTAGGATGTGGTTGGCTCCTCACAGTCAGATGGTCCCAAAAGATACTGTCAAAGAGAAGTGAGGCCCTACAACTGCTGTGCTGGTATTTCTGCATCTCCTTTTGGGTTATTTTCTATTCAGACTGACCATTGATGTCTTCCAGTCCTGCTCAGCACCACCATCAGCTGCAAAATATTCTGTTGAAGGGCTTTGGTGAAGAAAAAGCTCCAAGTTCTCGCAGCCTCTGGTTTGCAGGTGGGCACTGGGACTCCAGAGAGTTGTCAGTAAATTAGTGGGGTTCCAGTGATAGAGTTTATCCTGGAGTTCTGTGCTCAGACAGCTCCAGGCTCCTGCAGGGACTTGCCACATCAGAACCCTGCAGCACGTGTGGAGCTGTGGATGCTGTGCTGGGGTGGGCACGATGGAAATGCCCTCCCTGCAGTGCCAGTCCAGCTCTCCACCCTGGATGTGGTCTGGAAATGGGAGATCTCATTCTCCAGGAATTTGCTCCCCTTACTTGGCCTTTATTTTCCTTTGCTCGGTTCCATCTCATTCCCTGCAGTCACACCCTGCTGGGCCATGTGGCAGCACTCTAACAGGTATTTAAAGTGTTGCAGAGGGAGCCAATTGCTGTGTTTAAAATCCATTCCATATCCTGACAGAATATATTTTCAATATGCTCAGATTTGTCAGGATACATCAGGGCTGAAAAGGGACTGGCATGGCAATTCTGCCCCCACCCTGCACTGCCCACGTGTCCTGGGGCTGCAGGTCTGGCTGCTCTCCTGGACACTGCCAGTGCCCATCAGTTCAGAGGCACAGCTCCAGGAGCTCCCACAGCTCCTTTGGCCATCACCCATCTCTGCCAAACACGTGAAGCTGGGTCTGATTTGATTTTGGGATCGTTTGCACAAGTGCTGCACTGAGACGTGTTGGGATAAACACTTTTGATTTCGTCCCAGGGTTAAGATTTAACATAATTTCTACTTAACAGTACTGAAAAGGCTGTCTTTTTCTATTTCCCATTTTCTTTTTTGATTTATTTATGTGGCAACAATTCTGTGTTGGGAAATATCAAGAGAAAAGACCACAGATGATAAATGTAAGGAGAAATAGTAGGAGGGGGAGAGGAGCCAAAATTAAACCTTTTCCCCAGAAAGCTGCACAAGGACCTGCTGCCACATGAAGAAGGGGTGAAGGGGTAAGGCTGGGGGATGGGGACTGCTGCTTCTACTGAAGCAGAAGCTGCAGTTTCTGCCCTTGGAACAGGCTCCAGCCTGGCAGAAGCATCCCCAGCAGCATCCTGACCCTTCCAGGGGTCCCACCAACAGTGTTTCCCTTCATCCACCTCCCCAGGCTCTCCTTGCCCGTGCTGAAATCTGCCCTGTACACAGTCAAACCACTTTCCAGTTTCACTGAAGGTCAGAATTCCCTTTCCCGTGCCTAAAATGATGTGACCTGGCTGAGAAAACCCCACAGTTGCTGTGGGCAGAAGGTCTAGGAGGGAAGTTGTGTCAGTGCAATGATGCTGCTCTCATGGTTGTGCTCATAGCAGGGTGAGTCCCAGACATGTTTACATCACTTTTGTGTAAAAAACTGGGCCTGAATTCACATATCACACAGGCAAATAAGCCATTACTGGAGAAGAAAGGACCTGCTTGTGGTCTGAAGCCTCAGTTTGATCTCAAAGGCTTTAAATGAATTACGTGCCCCGTGCTTTCCTGACTAGCCATGTTTCCCTGGCTTAGGTCAGCCACAATATCCTGCAGATAAACATTTTCCCCTCCTCCCTGGATCTACAAAGAGAGGTAGCTTTGGACTCCATAGTCACACACAGACTCAGAGCTATAAATTGGACATTTCTGCCTCCTGCCTTCCCTTAAGGGCCTGTGAGACTGCACACAGCAGCTAAGTAATATTTTACTGGGATTTTCTTCAACAATTTCAAAAGTGCTATTCTTCCCCCTCAACCAGCATTGCATGAGTAACGTAATTCTACAATTAATCCTGAATTACTCATAACAGTGGACTCCATTTTCCTTTGCATTCAGGACAAGTTTTAAAAAGTTATTGCTTTCCCCCTCCTTTCTCTTCTCTTTTTTTAAAGACTTCTTTAATCAGACCAAATGGGGCTTAAAAGTACTGGAAATGTCTGGTTTTCTTTTGTACTCAGCCTGTTCAAAATCAAGTTAATGACAAAGGACAAGAAAAGTGCTTTGCATTCACGAGCTGAGAACAGGGACACGAGGGACAGGGAGCCCTTTGAAGGCTGCTGATGCTCATTTGGGGACAGGAATCTTTGAGCAAGTCTTGGGTCACTGTGGAGGCACAGAGGTGGTTTATTTACACATTAGACCCGTGTTTTGTGGCTGCTCTCCACAAAAGTGATCATTTTAGGGTGAGTTCAAAATGCCTTGAAAGCTGAGGGGTTGCTTCAAAAGGGAATGGGGTGGACTTGAGGAAACACAGAAACCCCAGACACAGAAAGGTCCCCAAACCAGCCACGTGCTAACAAGTTCCAGTTCCCCCATACCTAAAGCCAGACAGGGACAGCCCAAAACTGGAGCTCCACCATTCCCAGATGATCCTGCAGGGTTTTGTCCCCTCTCTGCAGGCTGGTATTAGATGTTTGATCTGCCAACCGCCAGCAAAGAAGGGCAACACCTGAATTCTCCCAATATTTTCAGCTGCCAGGGTTTCTTGCAGACAACATGGCACTCTCTCCATCATGACACCAAACAGCCAGGTGGGCATGGGATGGTGCTTGGGAGCAGCTGCAGGTTATCTGTCACAGTCACCTGTGGATCATGGAAACTTTGGTGAGAAGATCCTATTTTAGGGAGTTCTAAAGAGTGTGGTGGTTTGGCTGACAAGAAGGAGATGGGAGTTGGTTAAACTTGCTGGAGGAGAGAACTAATCCTTGTTTCCTGCTGGGTAAGGTGATTCCTTTGCTTTCATCTTTTTTTTTTACTGGGATTTGAAGGATTTGCCTTCAGCACCAAGTGCTTGGTGTGTGAATCTGCCTGGCTGGGGGCAGGTTCTGAAATGGAGAGACATTTGTGTGTCACTGTTAAATTTGCTGAATAACCTTTCTGAAGGCAAGAAGAAAAAGCTGATGGACTGAAAAAACCCCCAAACATTGTTTTGAAAGTGCTGAGAAAAAGATCTTTTTTAACTGATGGGCTGCCAGGGTGGAGGTTGAATTAAAACAATTCGATGCCAAAACCATCCTCTGGGCTCACAGACAATGAGCTGTGTGGTGGTGACGGCCCTTCCCCGCCTGGGTGGTGGGATGAGGGGGCACACCCATGCCCAGGGATGGCCACAGCATCCATGAAAGCAGCCCTGTGATGTCAGGAGTGTGCTGGAGCCCCGTCCCACGGGGAGTGTCGGGGCTGGGGGGCTGGCAGAGCTCTCTCCCCGCGTCGTCGACGCTTTGCTGGCTCACACCAGTTGTTCCCACTCCCCTCCATGGCTCTGCATTAGCTCAGCCCTTCCCACTGCAGACTCAGCTAATCCTTTGGGAAGCAGGCAGGGCTCAACTCCTCCGTGGGTTTTTGTGTTTAGTCTAGACTACGAGACTCAGCGGCGCGGCGACTCCGTGGCTTGGTGACGGATTTACTGGAGTTGGGATGTGGCAAACAGTGGGGATTTGTGCACGTGAGCCCGGCCCAGCCATGGCTGCTGAGCCCTGAGCAAGCTGCTGACCTGCCTTCAGTGCCCTGCTCCTTAAAAAGACAGGAAATGGCTTTTTTTGGGAGCACGAGGCACAGGAACTTTTTAGGGGAAATTGGTACAACTTCCTCGTGAGGGGAAAAAGAGAGGCAGGGACTGAGCTCTGCTCTGGGGGGACCAGGGACAGCAGCCAGGGAAGGGCTGGAGCTGTGTCAGGGCAGGCTCAGGTTGGATCTCAGCCAAAGGTTCTTCCCCCAGAGGCTGGTTGGGCACTGCCCAGGCTCCCCAGGGCAGTGGGCACAGCCCCAAGGCTGCCAGAGCTCCAGGAGGGTTTGGATGATCCTCTGGGGCACAGAGGGTGACTCCTGGGGATGGGCCTGTGCAGGGCCAGGGGTTGGACTGGATGATCCCTGGGGGTGCCTTCCAACTCAACAGATTCTGTGATTCCCCATCGTCTGGGAGCTGATGAGAAGTGGGAGAAGCTTTCTGGGTGTCCTCTCCACAGCCCCTTTGGACTTGGAGAGGTCACCAACTGGCCTCTTCCACTGAAATACCTGTCTGTCTGCCTTCTCCAGGGAATGTTTACTGCTTCTTAGAGACCTGAGCTGTGGGATCTGGGTAGGGAGAGGCTCTATTCCTCAGGTGACACAATGCAACACCAAAGAAATGGCACTTGCCCTGTCTTGGGTTTTGTTTCCATCCCTGTCACCTGCTAAAACACTTGGGATCAGAGGACTGTTCAGGTTGGAAGGGACCTTGAAGATCATCTCATTCCAACCCTCCTGCCATGGGCAGGGACACCTGAGAGCCCAATGGCTTTGCCATGGACAAATGGATGTATCCAGCTGTGCTCCCACCCCTCAGCACAAAGGTACAGGGAAGGTGATACCTGGTGATTTTCAGCTGACTAAAAAAGCCACTTTGGGCGTCAGGCTCCAATTGAGGCATCTCCAGACATCCCTAAATATCAAGCTGATGTGGGAACTCCAACTTAAACATCACTCTTGTGGTTCTGCTGAGCTACCCAGATCTTCTCTCCCTGTTGGTTTTCCTTGCTCTTCTCTTGCCACTTTGCACACAAGCTGCCCTTGGTTGCAGCTCAGTTTTCTGGCAGGAGACAGAACTTCCCTTCCTCACGTGCTGGTGCCCAAGTCCCACACACTGGCTGTGGGAGATGTGCTTCATCCCCTGGATCCAGGATGCCTTTCTGGAGAGGGACTCTGGACAAAGGCCTGGAGTGATGGGACAAGGGGGGATGGTTTCAGATTGAAAGAGGGCAGGTTTAGTTTGGACATCAGGAATAAATATTTGTCTGTGAGGGTGGGGAGGCCCTGGCACAGGTTGCCCAGAGAAGCTGTGGCTGCCCCATCCCTGGAAGTGTCCAAGGCCAGGTTGGACAGGGCTGGGAGCAACCTGAGCTATGGAAGGTGTCCCTGCCCATGGCTGGGGGTGGAAGGAGATGAGTTTTAAAGTCCTTTCCAAGCCAAACTATTCTGTGACAGCCACCTGGGTATTAAAGCCCTCACATACTCCCTGTGCAAAAGCCAGTGTGTGTCCCCTACACTGCCACCAACCCATTCATTTAATCACATTTCCTTGCTTGAAATGCACAGAAATAGAATAAATTTATATCTTGAAAGAATAACACACAACATCCGCTGCTCTTCCTGAACTGCATCCACAGTGCCCAGTGAGCATTTAGCTGCACTAATAATTATTCCAGCCTTGACTTAAAATAAATTTTTCCTTTTCCATACATGACTTAGCAGTGTAAACATCTCCCCTCCCTTGGGGACTAGGCTTTCTTTGTCTTTCCTTTTTTTTCACATCCAGTCCCTTCTCTGCTGAGTTTCAGGTTCAGCACATTGTGTTCTGTACAGCCTTTGTTGTTCCCTGTTCTTCCTCCAGGCAATTCCCTGCTTTATTTGTAGGGCATCTCCTGTGCATTACACACACACATTGTTTCTTGCTTGCAGACACTCCACTGAGGGACCTTCCAAAGAACCTTCTGTCATCCACAGCTCCCTCTTTGCCTCCCTGGAGCTGTTACAGCCCCAACTGAAAAAAAACCCAAACCCCAACAAAATCAATAGTAACTAGAAAGGAAAAATCTGGAGTGTATACATAAAAAGGAAAAAAAGTCATCATGGGAGATAAACACATATTCCTCCTTTTTCCATCTCTGTTGATGGGAGCAGGAGAGGAAAGGACTAATTCAGACACATCCTGACAAATTGTGCCTCCCTTTCTTATTTTCTAAGCCTCCTGCTTTATTAGCTTGAAGGTGAAGATGCTCCTGATTTACCACCATGTAAGTAAGGGGAGGATCAGGCCTTTTGGCTGCTGTTTTCAGCCAGGTGGGAAACCCTGGGAAGTGCCATGGGAAGGGCAGAACACAGGTCTCTCCTTGTTGTGCTGAATCTACAGTCATGTCACCCCAGCAGCATTTTGCTGTCTCACATCCAGTACTGTGTCCAGCTCCCTTCACATCCCTGCACCAGTGCAGATTCCCATGGCACTTTCCTGATTTATGGTGCTGCAAGAGGCTGGCCTGAATTTTTCTAAGCAAATCCATTTAATGTGGTGCAACCACGGCCTTAATCCTGTGTTCCCTCTCAAATCCACTGCTATTTCTGAGTGTGTTTTGGTTCAGGCAGTGCCAGAGCCCGTAGGGGTTCAAGGCTATTGCACACACAAGCTGCCCTTTGCTTGATGTCTTGTTTCCTATCCCAGGAATTTGGAGACCTCACACACCAGTTCTGAGCCCACAGCCCCAGGCTGTGCTCCCACCTGGGATCAGGCAGGTGATCTGGACTGTGGATGTAACCCCCTCCAACTCTCTGGGGTGTCCTTCTCTCCAGACCTGCTGCAGGTGCCCAGAAAGCACCAAGAGCTTCTGGTCCCACCCAGTGCCATGGAGTGGTGAAGGTGGGGATGGTCCAGAGGTGGGAATTGTCAGTGCAGACAGGACTGGATGCCCTACAGCTCCTGAAAAGCAACTGGCAGCCTTGAAGCAAGAACCTGCAGCAGCCTGGAAAGCAGGGGGTGGATCCTCTTGGTGAGCTGCTGGTTTTTTCAGCATCCCTGGAAAGCCACTAAATGTGGCTGGATTCAGTCCTTGTGCTTCCCTCTCTGTGGACAAACCTTGCCATAGGGATGGCAACACTGAGCAGAAATTAGTGTTAAAAATCAGTCCCTTCACAGCAGGTTCTCACTTCTTGGTTTTTAAAGGAGCCTCAAACCAGGTATTTGCAATCATGTTCAGCTGAGCCTTAATTTAAGAACAATTGAACAAAGTCCTGTCAAACCCCCTGATTTTAGGGGAGCCCTTAGGGAAAGCTGTGACCTGCCCTGTGCTGGGCTCCTGGAGTGGCAGCTCCCTTGGTTGCTTGCCCAAGTTTACCCATCTCACACACATCAATATGTTTAAAGTCCTGTATCAGGATTAAATTATAATCATACTTTAGGATTAGGAAGATTTTTAGACTGGGATTAGTTAAACCCTGCCCTTTTGTGGCTGTCCAAGTTGATGGGGGTGTTTAGCCCTTGCAGGTTGTCTCCTTGTCTCCTACCAAATTTTACCTCCATGCAGCTTTTTAGGAAGAGCCTTTTGTCCTCCAGGAAAAACAGCCCCAGACCCAGCAGTTCATAGCAGGTTCCTACCACATCTCTCCTGAAGTTGCTGCTCCCCATCCCCCTTTTCCCTCCCCTGCTTCCCCCCAGCTGCAGTTCTCACATCCCGAGTTCATCAGTTGAAATCACATCTTGCTGTAAATTGATTTCATTCCAGGCTCTGCTGCCACCTCTGCCTTGCCTTTAAATTGTATCTCGTCTTAAATCAATCTTATCCCAGCCCTCAGCTGCTGTGCTCTTTATTCTTCCACTTCAATTGCAACTGCTTTTAAAGGGCCCAGCTCAGAGAGATGGTTTCCTCTCTCAGCCTCTGCTGCCTTCTTGTTTCATTTAAATCACCTCCAGTATTAAGCAGGGACACCTTCCCCCAGCTCCCAGCCCTCACAGACTCCCTGTTTAGCCAGCTGATATTTTCCCTTTGCAGCTCATCTGGTTTTAAACCAATTGGATTTCTTTTTTTTTCATCTCCACAATATTGTAAATTGTTCTTCTGAACTTTCTTCTTCTTCCTCTCTGTTTCAGCCCGTGGTGGCAGAGGCAACCAATGACCTCAGAAATTAGATGTGACAGTTGCTGGTTCTCAGCTTCCAGGGCAGGAGGACAAACCCTGCCTGTCCCCACGGAGCTGATGGGAGAGGAGAAAGGAAGAACCTCTTCTTGTGTTCTCAGTTTCTCATTATAAAGTGATTTAAGTAGCTGCACACACATTTGGGAGGCCAGTGATGCAAACAGAAGCCTTTTGAGATCTGCAAGAGTCTGACTTGAAAATGGCCTCGGGGTTTTCCACAGCTGGCTGAGGGGACTGGGTGTTGCTGGAAACAAAAGGTACCAAACTCCTGTTGGTTTCCTGGGGAGGGCAGAGAGGACAGAAAAGCAGGTGCCTTAAAGCAGGTCCCTGCAGGCTGCTGAGCAGGGAGGATTCCTGGGCACTAGAGGTGCCAACGTGCCCAAATCCCACTTCAGTATGTAATTCAGTAATAATTTCAGTAATAATTAGGGATCTACATGGGACAGCTGCCTCTGGAAACCTCCTTGCAGTTGTCTTTGTTTTGGAATGGTGTTCTGGAACTTAAAGGTGCCCAAGGAACTTCCTTTAAACTGCCAAAGAACTAAATCAGTGGAATTTGTCAACCTCCTTGACAGACCCCGATTTCATTTGTGTGGGGGTGAATACAGACAACATTTTTAGGAAAGAAGGCAATAAAATACCCCTTGTTTCTTTGTTCAGTGTCCAGGGAAGCAGCACCTGGCCACAGCCACTCTCCAGGTCCCCAGAGGCAGGCCCTGCTCCCTGGTGTTGCAGCCCTGGGTGTCCATGGGCTGCTCTCCACCATCAGATTCCACGTGGTGACCAGCACAGCCACGAGCTGGAGAGGAGCCACCACCCACCCCGTGCAAGGAGGTGGCTCCTCGTGGTGACATCCAGCAGCTCCTGGCCCAAGGCTTCCAAAAGTGACCCTGAGGGTTAAAGGTTTGGTGTCCCATGTTCTTGAGGAGACAACTCCTCTCCACGACGTTTGTTCTTTTCCCTCAAGAAGACCCTGCTGAGTTTGGAGGCTCCCACTGGCTGGGGCAGCCAAGGGGTGCCCTGAGCCCCTGTGACCCCTCCAGCACAGCACAGAGGGCACAGGCAAGGTGATACCCTCACTGCCTGTGGAACAAACCTGCCAGTCCTGGAATAATGGATGGAGTTTAGAAGTTGGAGCATCAGAACCAGAAATGCTGTTTGGGTGTTCTGAGAAATTGTGCCCTGTGTTGGTTGGTTGTAAAGTGCCTGAAACATTTTTTATGATGGAAAATTCTGATTAACAAACTCAGGTTTGGGGTTTTTTTTTTCTTCTCCTGGAACTGTGTGAGATTTGGGCTTCTGGTTTTTTTCTTTCTTTTGTTCCCCCCTTCTCTCTTGTAAATCATAACTGGAAGCAAAACAGCTAATAAGCAAAATAAATATTCCCCTGAAATGTTTTTTGACCTAGTTTTCAGTAAATTTGGGCCAGTGTTTTTGTCTTGTTTTTGACTGTCAAAACAGAAAACAGATCTTTTGTGACAGGTCACATCTTTTAATTCCAAAGGCTGTCTCTCTGCTCCTGCAAGCTGCAGGTAGCAGTGGGCCACGTGCATGGGAGCTCTGCAGATGGGTGTCACAGTGAAGCTACCACAGGGAATTGTGGAAAACCAACCCTTCATTTTTGTCAGTAGGTTGCAAACAATTTTGGCTTTTCTTGGTAAATCTGGATTTTAGGTGCTTTTTTTTTTTTTTTCCTGGTTTAGCTTTGATACTTCCAGGCACTTCTGAAGAATCTGGATGGTGTCCCAGGTCCTCGGGGGTCTGTGTAGGTCTCCTGGGCTTTATGGCTGCCAGGAAAGCTCATAGAGCCTCTGGATAGTTCTGTCAGTGAACATTTGCTTTGGAAAGGAAAGACTCCCAAGACGCAGGAAAAGGAAGGGCCAAACTGAGTCTTTCCAGCTTCAAGCTGCAGAGAGCTCATGCAAAACCAGGTTAATGTGGGCTGTTGCCTTGGGACCTTGTGTCAATCCCTTGACATCTCCTGGAAAATTCTCATTTTCTTCTTTGTGCTTTGGCTCAGGTGCTCGCTGCCCCACCCGGGGAAGCTCCAACCTCCAGTGCTCCAGGGTGAATGCAATTGCTGGGGATGTCTCTGTTCCCTCTGCTTTCTCCCTCAGGAAGGTGGAAGGTGCAATCCCTGTGTTAATGAGCACAACTGGTGAATTTTTTGGCACAAACAAGACAATTAGAGTAGCCTGTGGCAGAGCAACATTAAGCATCCCCAGACCCACAGAGGTGCTCTAATTGAATCTTCACTGAGTCCTCCCATCCCAAAGGATCTGGACATGGTAATCACTGCAATGCTGTACAGTGGGTTGGTCCCTAAAACATAATTATTTAATAGAAAAAAACAATGGCAATCAGACATCTGGCAGAGAAGTTTTGGCCTATTTATCTATGCCTAAAATCAATGTATGCATGGTGATGCTGATGGATTCAGAAGCCAGAAAGATCTAGTGGTAAATGCATTTCATTTCTCCAAATGGAATCCCACTCTGGTAATTCAAGTTACCAGATAGGTGTGTGGTGATTTGTACTCCACACGCTGATTTACAAGATTTGGCCCAGTTTGGGGGTTTCTTGACTCATTGATTCTTAAGTGTTGTTAATGGAGAAAGAACCACTTACTCCTAACTTGGCCAATGTGTCCCAGGTGCAATGAGGCACCTGACTGGTCCTGGCTGAGATCCTGGCTGTGTCCAGAGCCAGAAGTTCTGCTGTGGGTCATGCAGGACACAGCCAGGTTTAACTGGTTCCTCCATTTGGGGAGCTGTTCCTTTCTCTCAGATACATAATTACATTTACTCTGACAGGGAAAAATGTCTCGGAGGTGAATTATGTTGCTGCAGAAACGCTCAGGGCCACTGTTACCCTGAACCCAGACCATTTCCAGTCCATCTGCACTCGGTGGGAGCTGTTTCACTGGCACAGAACAAACTCAAGGGCAGCCCTGGGCCTTGCAGAAAGGATTTATCCAGAAATTTGGAGTGCAGGGCCCTTGCAGGTTGGAGGGGGATCACCTGGGCTGCACAGAAGGAGGTGCTCTGGAAGGCTTTCTTGCAGCTGTGCCTTGGTTTCTCCATCCTGATGTGAGAGATGAGCTCTGCTGAACCTTGTGACAGCCAACAGTGCAGATGCTTTCAGAATACTTCAGTGAGACAGAGAATAGAGGTTTAAGGGCTAATTGTGTTGCTAAATTACAGACCCCTCAGTGCTCAGGCAGCTCATAAAAAGCAGAGTTCAAAAAACGAGTAGATGTGGCACTGTGTGATGGGGTTTAGTGGACACGGTGGGTTGGACTTGCTGACCTTGGAGATCTTTTCCAACCTTAATAAATCCATGGGTTTACATGGCAGGCCTGGCTGAGATTTAAGCCACAGGACTGGTCCCTGCTGACAGCTGCAGGGACAGATGGTCGTGTGCTTGGGTGTGTTTTTGGGTGCCCCAGCTGCAGCCAGCACAGCTCCTCTGCAGAGCCACCCCCTCAGCCTCCTCCTGCAGCCCCCGTGGTGTGGAGCTCCGGAGTTATTCCAGTCCTTGTGATGGATACATGTGGTGTTTGCTGTCCAGGTAACCCCCTCCCATCACCATTTCCTTGTTGTCCTGGATGCTGCTTTATTTTTTCATTGAGGGATGTCGGTGAGTTTGGCTGGGAGGGAGGTGGGGAAGGGCTGTGAAAGTCAGGTATCCAGCTTGGATCCTCCCTTGAGTGATTTCCGTCGTTCCCAGCATGAGAGATCATGAATGTTGGGCAAGGAGAGATGATGAATGGGATGTGAGGGTAAAGGATAGTCAGACTTTGCCCACTTCATGGAGCAGCAACTGCTTTTTCTCTTTGTCTCGGGTTTCTGCTGGGACATGTAGGAATCCCTTGGTCTTGTGGTGCAGCAAGTTCTGACTGCTGGAACAAATGACAGGCAGAAAAGCCAAGGTGGAGGGGTGGCACAGTTTTTCTTGCATCTCTGAGGCTCAGCTGGGTTTCCCTTCAGCTCTGCAGATGCAGCTCTGAAAGCACCGTGGCTGCTTTTGTGCTGTGGTGAAACGAGGATAATGATAAACACTGTTCCTGCTGGAATTCCTTAGAAAACTTACCAGTGACTGCACAAGGGCTGGGATGTCACTGAAATAGCTGCATCTGCCTCTGTGTGCTGCAGTAATTACTGAGGGAGGCTAAAAATTGCAGAAAGGGGTAATGTAATGTTGGGCTGTGAATTAATGTTTTCAGCGTTTAACACACGCCTGTTTTCCATGGCTGTTTGGTTATCCACAGGGATGGGGCAGAGGGTGGATTAGCACTGATAGGAGGGATTGTTTCCTGCATTCTGGGCAATGCCTGCTTTTGTAGATGGGGTTTTTGCTGTGAAATGCCTGTTCTGGGCAGTAATCCTGCTAAAGGCAGGCCCCTTGGAGGTAGGGGATGGAGAAAAGGACTGCAGGTGGCACATGATATCCTGGGCACCAGGCACATGGATAAATGGCTGAGCTGTGTCCTGTTGGGGCAGGAAGGATGGCTCTGAGTGTGTTTGAAGGCAGCCTGGTCCTGACTTACAGTCAGCCTTCCTAGAGAACAAATAAAAGCTAAATGGGAACGATGGAAATCACTCGGGGGAGGATCCGAGCTGGATAATCGGCTTTCACAGCCCTTCCCACCTCCCTCCCAGCCAGACTCACTGACATCCCTCAGTGGCTTCAGAGCTGAACAACATTGTCCCACTGGTTCTTTTTGTACAAATAATTGCCCATGACCCATCCAGAGCCACATGAATCCAGGGATACCAGGGAGTCCTGCAAATATTGATGAATGAAGCACAATTGTTCCCTGATCCCGAGCAGTGGGAAGCCATTCCAGCAATTCCATGGTCAGTTTGAAATCCCCCTTGTTGCTGTTAGGGTTGGGTGAGAGATGTTTTCTCCCCCCTCCTCACACAAAGATTTCCAGGAGTTTGAAAAAGTCTCCAGTTCCAAATGGGCACATTCAATTCAGACCCTGAAATATGAAAAATAACTCACCAAAATAAACTTTTAAAGCATGTTTTTCATAGCTGTTCGCTGTAGAAATGCCTGAGATGTCTGAGAGGAAGATGTGTTGAGTGAAGCACCCTGCAAATTGAAAATTAAACACTGTCTGCTTGTTGCAACTGGCCCAGTTCAGTAAAATTTACACTTTTGATGAATGAGCTTTTGGGGGATGGGGAAAAAAAGTGCAGCTCAGGTCACCAGAAGGAGTTGAATCAGTTCTAGGCAGCTCTATCAGAGATGTTGGCTTTGCAGAACAGTGAAGTGACAGAGAGATGTCCCAGCTCCCCCTGCCCTGGAAAAGAAGCAGAGCAACAATCCTGGGCTTTATTCCCTGCAGGCTGAAGAAAAAGGTCTCTTTGCTGTTGAAGGTGTGACTGGCCAAAGTAGACACCCCTGGCCTTGGAATTTACCTGCCCTGGGAGCAACCTCAGGCCAATACAGACAACTGGAAACCCCCAGGATTGCACCTGGCCGTAACAACACCGTAAATGATCAGTGTAGGGGTGCCTTGTCCTGTCCAGTGCTGTCCCTGTGTCATGTGGGAGTGTGTTGATTTTTAATTATATGGCATTTCTTGGCAGAAGGGCAAAATTAATTGCTCTGTGAGTGCACAGAGCTGGAAGGGTGCTGAGAACACGTATGGGGATGTTTTAACTGGGATGGATGAACTGCCAGCTCAGCCTCTGAGTAAAACTGAGCCCAGTTTGTCCCATCTGCATCTTCCCACCAGCTCAGAGGCAGCTTAGAGCCTGTGCTGAAGAAGCTCTTGCTCAGGGGATGTGTTTCAGCAGCAAGAACAGCAGCTGGAGGAAAGAGAGGTGTCCTTTGCTCCCAGGATAAATCCCCACCTTTTCGTGCTGGGAATCCAGAGTAGAATCCAGAAGTCCTCTGGCAATTCTCAGCTCATCAGTAGGGACTGTTAAGGCTGAGGTTTAGAATCTCCTCCTCACCAATGGGAGTCCTTTACCATGTCATCTCTTATTCCACATCCTTCTGCACCAGGACAAAAGACTTTTCTTCAACATCTGGGAGCAATTGGAGAAAAATCCGTGCCTTTCCCTATGCCAATAAATGCAGTGGGGAAAAGGGACAGTAAGAAATGCAGCAAGGAAAGGTAAAGCACAAGTGAGGTGGTTTACCTTCTCCCAGCAAATGCAGAAGAGATGGTGCTAAATAAAGCTATTTTGTAATACAGCACAGTATATTTGATCCAAAGTCATGGTATTCCTGCTTTTTGGGCAGCTGTTTCTCTTACAATTGTTTTTCCAGCATTCTTGGATTCCAGGCCTGTGCCCTCCAGGCCTCTATCCCACAGGACTCCAATGAGAAGGTCCCTGAAGAGGCCAAAGTCTGCTCTCCTGAAGTCCAGGGCAGCGAGGCTGTTCCATCTGGGGAGAGAAGGAGCCTTACCAAGTGTTGCTGTGTCTGTCTGCCAGTGCAAGGGGGCAGTTCAGCTTTTCGTTTGTCAGTCCCCCAGGAAAGCTGAGACCCTCTTGTCCCACAGTCTGACAGCATCTCATAAGGAGACTTTCCCCAACAGATCCACAAGGCTGGGGGATACCTCGACCTCCCTTTTAGGGGGCACTCAACAGAGCCAGGACCCCTCAGTGGGTCCTGCCAAGGTATTTTCCACTGCTGGTGACTGCAAGGACTCACCTGAAGAGTTTACAGAATAACACACTTCATTAACACAAAGTGTGACACGTTAATAAGATTTGAAGATTGTTGGTGAGAGTGTCTGCTGCAAAAATATGTTTAAAGCAATCTATTGATACAGATATTAAACAAGCACAAGCTCTGATACGAAGCAATCTAATTAATATGCTGTGGGGTGAGCACAAGCAAAAGCTCTAGTCCTAAAAGTAGTATTTGATGTGTGCAAAGCACATTTCTCACACAAGGCATCCCTCTGGGAGGGGGGAGAAGATGAACTCAGCCCATCAACTGATCCCAGTAGTTTCAGTGAAGTCTTCTCCCACTTTCCCCCATCCCTAACTTACTTTTATACTTTTACTTTATTACTTTTTTTTTATTATGTATATTTTCTTTATATTTGGGTGTAGTTTGAGTGTCTCTAATCACAAATACTCTTTATTTCTGATGGGTGCACCTAATGGGAGGGAGGTGGTGGTCGTGGTTTGGCACCTGAGGAGGGGGTTGGACGTGGTTGTGGCTTCAGCAGCAGAACATCCTGATTCTCCCTTATCAGACAGGTACAGTCTCAGGACCACAACATTCTCCCATTCTGCTGGGGCTGGAATGGAGGGGGCCACTTAGTCTGCTCTGGGTTCCACACCCTGCTCTGGTCCTCTGAGCAGATGTTTGTTGTTGTGCTGGGGAGCATCTCAACCCCCGTCCATCCAGGGAGATTCAGCTGCTCTTCACCTTAAAATTCTGAATCCCCTCTTGGTTTAACTCTATCCATCATCCCACACCGTCCTTTTTCCTTTCTGTTTTGGTCTTTGGGGTTCAGCCACCTCTCCCATGCACATGCCAAACTCTGGGAGGTTGTGCCCGTGCACCCAGAGGAGAACAGATCCCCTTTCTGTTCTCAGGAAGGGTTTGTGTGTGTGATTTATGAGCCTGGAGAAGGAACACAGAATACCAGAGTGCCAAATCAAGGCATGCCCAGCAAAGGGAAGGACAAGGTGAAATCCAGGAGCCTTCAGAATTAATTACTGGAGCAGCAGAGCCCATGTGAAGTGATGGGAGCTCACGGCAGCTGATCCAGCCGCCGTCAGGTGCAAAGGGATATTTGTTCATGGCTCAGGGTTTTCGTCTCGGTGCTGACAGGGCCATAATTCAGTCCTATAAAGCACCAAATTATCACTGCCTTCTTAGCATTAATTTCCCTCCCCAACA
The DNA here is from genome assembly GCF_036250125.1 of Pseudopipra pipra. Classification (NCBI taxonomy): domain Eukaryota; kingdom Metazoa; phylum Chordata; class Aves; order Passeriformes; family Pipridae; genus Pseudopipra; species Pseudopipra pipra. Next base: position 2,822,208 of record NC_087567.1, read on the forward strand.
GACACCATAAAGAAATGAGTGCTTCCTCCTCAAGGCCTGAGTGCAGAGAATTTCCCATGGCAGGCCATGAGTTACAACTCTATCTCCAAAGACATCCTGTAAATAACACATCAGGATCTTAATTCATTAAATAAATCTAGTGGCTTACCCAACCCATAACACACAGGAGCTTTAATGCTCCTTCTAAAGAGGCTGCCAGGGCTTTTTTCCTCTCTCTGAGCCTTATGTGGAGCTCATGGCACAGACACAGATGGAATTATCCAGACCTCCCCACCTATGGAAAGCAAAGTCTGTGTGTGTGCAAAGCACCTGAGCACTCCCAGGGCTGTGGGGAGGGTGCCAGGGTGTGTGTGAGCCAGACCTGCTGTTCTGTGTCACCCCAGGAGAGTCCCTGTCCCCACAGCTCCGTTAACAGGTACAATTCCTCGAGCTGACTGATTGCCTGAGGGCCTGTCACTGAATGCAGGGATCAAACTGGAGACAGCCCTGCACTGACACGGGCCCTCTGGTGCCTTGGGAAGTCCAGGTGACTCACTTCCAGCTTATGGAATCATTGAATGGGATCCCAGAATGGTCTGGGTTGGAAGGGACCTTAAAGCTCATCTCAGTCCAACCCCCTGCCATGGGCAGGGACACCTTCCACTAGATCAGGTTGCCCAAAACCCTGTCCAGCCTGGCCTTGGACACTTCCAAAGAACCTATAGAAGCCCTTCCTGTTGTCTTTGACATCCCTGGCCAGACTCAGTTCTAACTGGGCCTTAGCTCTCCTAACCTTGTCTCTAATTTCCCATACAATTCCCTATATTCCTCCCAGCTTGTCCTCACTTCCACCTTCTGAAAGCTTCTTTTTTGACTCTGAATTTTCTCAGCAGCTGCTCATCCATCCACGAAGGCCTCCTAACATTTTTGCCCGATTTCCTCCTTGTCAAGATGCTCCTGAGTTTGGAGGATGTGATCCTGGAATATCAGCCAGCCTTCCTGGGCCCCTCTGGCTCTGTCTCACGGGACTCTAATGAGTAGGTCCCTGAAGAGGCCAAAGTTTACTCTTCTGAAGTCCAGGGCAGTGAGATTGTTCCTTTTGAGGAAAGAGCCCTTCCAAGTATTGCTGTGTCTGTCCCTCTTTCTTTCTACCAGGGAACCTTCATAATTCAAACTCTTTGCTGGGCACAGGTATTTAGGAGGATATGGGTTTCCTCAGGGAGGGTGTCCCGTGTCCCTGTGGTGGTTGGTTTCTGCCTTGAGTCCAACTGGTCAGCTTTATGGAGGTGCCTTCAGCTGACAGAGGTGGGATTTGGGAATCACAGAATGTGCTGAGCTGGAAGGGACCCACAAGGATCATCGAGTCCAACTCCTGGCCCTGCACAGGCCCAGCCCCAAGAGTCACCCCCTGTGCCCCAGAGGATCATCCAAACCCTCCTGGAGCTCTGGCAGCCTTGGGGCTGTGCCCACTGCCCTGGGGAGCCTGGGCAGTGCCCAACCAGCCTCTGGGGGAAGAACCTTTGGCTGAGATCCAACCTGAGCCTGCCCTGACACAGCTCCAGCCATTCCTTGGGTGCTGTCCCTGGTCCCCCCAGAGCAGAGCTCAGTCCCTGCCCCTCCTCTGCCCCTCCCGAGGCAGCTGGAGCTGCAGTGAGGTCTCCCCTCAGTCTCCTCTTCTCCAGCTGAACACACCAAGTGCCCTCAGTGTCCTCACATGGCTCCAAATCAAGGCCCTCCTTCCTCCCTCTGCTCTGAGGTCCCTTCAGGTTTATTATGTGCCTCAAAAGAGAAATCCTGAAACCACAGGAATTTTCATTCTCCAGCCACGTGGGGACACTGTGAGGTGACAACAGGCTCGTGTGAGCACCAGAGAGGGGTTTGAAAAATTTAATTTTACAAGAAAATGCTGAGCTGCTGTGAATATAATAATTAATCCTGAAAGATCTGCTGGAGCCCTGTGGTGTGTTTGTTTCTGCTCTAATTCATGCTGAAAGGGGGAAATTTTGCAAAGATTGTTTTCATTTCTGGCAAGATAATGCCCCTGTTTTGTCTTTTCTATTTTGATTAACGTAAAAGAAAATTAACTTGCTGCTGGACTAATTTAGTGGATGCTCCACCACGGAGCACATTTGGATTGCTGAGTAGTGCCCTGCTGTATGAGACTGACAGGGCACATGGCAGGAGTTCCTGATTTACTGCTGGCTTGGGCATTGCCAGTTTGATAGGACCTCCAATTTTATTTTTTTTAATCTTTTTTTAAAGTCTTGAGGGGGAGGGGATGGGAAGGAAAGAAAAAACCTCTGTCAGAAAGAGGCTTTGTATTCCCGGTTTTCCTGGTCTGGATTCAAGTGGCATTTTCTGCTGAATCCATTACCACGAGTCCCTACAAGTGACACAGCAGAGCCCTTTGTCCCCTCTCCCCTTTTGCAGGGGGAGAGGTGCCAAGCTGCACCCCAGCCCTGATAAACCTCATAATTAGCTTTCCCAATAAAGCACCTAATTTGAACACATGCTTTTGCTAATTGCAGCAGGAAGTTTTGGCAGGGCACTCTGCCTGCTGCCGTGCCCAGTGCTCCCCACGGGCCCTGGGAACTGATCCCCAGCAGCCCCACATCCCCGGGGCTCCAGTGGGTCCCAGCGATTCAGAAAGAAAACAATTCTCCGTTTTCTCATTAAAAGATGAAAGAGAAGAGCCTTCAATCCCCACCCAGACTCTCTCCCCTTAAACACCCGGTGATAATTTCGCGCTGAAGAAGCTGCTCCTCTTTCATGGCCCCTGATTAGGAAAGACAATGGGATTAGTTCAAACCCAGTTGAGGGGCCTTGGTGACTCCTTTGCTGGCTAAATTGTGGACGAGGGTGGATAATGGGAGATTGATTAGGGTTAATAGACTTATTTTTACAGGTCACACCGCACAGCACTCTGGGTTGTGGTGCTCCAGCACATATTATTGCAAGCCATAAATCAAGTGGCTTGGAGGGACTTCAGGGCTCCCTCCCTCCCTCTGGATTGTTGGGGAACAATTGACTTTTGTCTCCCTGTTGCCAGTGCTACCACTCCTGCCCCCCATCCTTTGGCAGGGCCTGATCCTGAGGGGCTCAGCACCTTCTCCCCAAAGGCCAAGCCCCTTGTAGGGCTGTGGAGAGGAGCTGGTGCTTGGCTGTGCTGAGCACCCCACAGGATCCAGCCCCGAAAGGGCTCGATTTGGACAGATGGGGAGTGAGGGGTGGGTCGGGAAGAGGGGGATGAGCTTTTTAAAGTGTGTTTTGTGAGTTTTATGCTGGGGGATGAATGGGAACCTTGAAGCCAGCTCTGTGGGACTCCCAGGTTTGTTTTCTCTCATTTCTAAGGTTACTGAGCGTGTTCCAGCAGCTGGAACAACTGTGTGGGGCTGTCAGTCCTGCTTGTGCCCCGTCCAAATGCCTCCAGCCAGGAGCTTTCCAAAAGCAGAGGGGGAAGGAGTGGCAGGGGGGTGATGAATTCCCACAAGGTTTCAGGCTCTTTTGGCTCCAGTGTCTGACCATGACCAGAGAGAGCAAAGTCAACACCGCCCGTAACCCCCTGGGAGCTCTGCTTCCATTTCAATGCCAGGGCAGAGCTGGGCAGGGTTATTTGTATATATTGGATATTGCACTTGGGCAGCTTTCATTTCGAGAAGCCCAAAAGGAATGTTTTCTGACAGGTGGGGAAAGTAGGGAAAGCTTATTCTGTGGGAGTTCTTTCAAGCAGGGTGAGGCTCTGCCCCGTCCTGCACCAGGGGGAATCTCTGCTGCATTTGCTGGAGATTCTGCAAAAAATATGAGCTGTTCTGGTTTTGTACTGGTGTACCTTGATCCCAAATGGGAGACCTCATTTTCTGCAGTGGGCACTAGCTCAAAGTACATTATATTATTCCCCTGCAATTCATGCTACAACAAACTGCAATAAAAATCCCCCCTGACAGCCTGCATTGGTGTTACAAGTGGTTGCTGCCATAAGCCACATGGTTAAGTGCCAGGCCTGTGGTAAGTACTACATGTGGCTGGAGAATTTTTCCATTGGAATAACTACCTAAAGGAAAGCATCCTGTTTGCAAAATCGGGATTTTCCATGGGGAAATGCACATTTTTTGCTGTTTTCCTCCCCTCTCTGCCTCTCGCTGCTTCCCCCACGGGCACTGCCCTGTCAGAAAGGTTCAGGTATTGTTCTCTTGAGGAAGAAGAGGGGGTTTGTTGGGCTTTAGAAAACTTTGCAGCTGTGCATGGAAAAGCCAGGCTCACAGTGCCTGGTGCTGTGGGATGTGGGATGCTGTGGGATGTGGAATGCTCTGGGAAAAGCCTCTTTGCTGCTCCCATGGCACTGTTGGAACTGGGCACACCAGTGCAGTTACTGGTAATGGTCATGGCCCTGTGCTCCCTGGAGCACACACAAAACACAGAATCATCCAGTGGTTCAGGCTGGTCTGACAGCAAAAGTAGGATGTACATTCCAGGGAAAACCCTGACATGATCTCTAGGTATTTCTGGCTAGAGATTAGAGCAAAGGGCTTTAACTCCTTAAGCATTTCTAAGGAGCTGATGGCTGCAGCGTGTGAGAATTGCCCTTGGGATGGTCTGATCTCTTCTATCCTGCTTTTCCAGGCTTTCTCCTCTTCCTGCACCCGCTAATTGAAGCTTCATGGGGATATTTTTCTGGCCATGTAAGGATATGTGGAGGCTTTGGGGAACTGATCCTCTCCAAAGAGGATATAGGATTAATGTTAGTGTGGATCAGGTGTCATGCACTTGTATGGATTTGAAAGCAGAAGGAGGCAGAAATAAATGTAAGGGCAGTGACCAGCTGGTGTCCAGGGATGCACCAACCTGCAGTGGTGGGATCTTTGCTGTCACTGTAATCATAACAAATATATTATAACTTTCTAGCACGTTTTGCCCAAAGATGATAAAGTAGTTCACCACAAAAATTCCTTGGAATACTCCAGAGTTAGTTGTGCTCCATGTGACAGGAGATTGTAACCAGGTGGGGGTCGGGCTCTGCTCACAGGTAACCAGTGACAGGGCAGGGGGAAACGGCCTCAGGCTGTGCCAGGGGAGGCTCAGGTTGGACATCAGGAGGAATTTCTCCCTGGAAAGGGTGGTGAGGCCTTGGCAGGGGCTGCCCAGGGAGGTTTGGAGTCCCCACCCCTGGAGGTGTCCAAGGAAGGCCTGGCCATGGCACTCAGTGCTCTGGGCTGGGGGACAAGGTGGAGATCAGGCACAGGGGGGACTCCATGATCCTGGAGGCCTTTTCCAACCTAAATGATTGTATGATTCTGTATAATTGGTGGCTGAATCTGAGTCAGCAAGCAGCTACACGGTGTGCCTGGGATCATGCAGTTGTTCAGTGGCAAAAGACTCAGAGTTCAAAGCTCCTTCACTCCCTGGAGGGGTCTGACAACACCAAGGGCTTCAGTGCAGATCACAGAATCATTGAATCCCAGAGTGGTTTGGGTTGGAAGGGACCTTAAAAACCATCTTGTTCCAACCCCGTGCCATGGGCAGGGACACCTTCCACTAGACCAGATTGCTCAGATGGATGAGTGTAGAGGAATTTAAAATCCTCTCCTAAACTAAAGCTCAGTTTTCATCATAAAAAATTTGGTCCTCTTGTCAAAGGTACTTTCCAGACCACACTTTGCTACATCACCTGTACCTGTCCTGAGAACACACAAGGATCTGTCTGGCAGAAACTGCTCAAAACACATAAATACAACACAGAGCAGAATGAAATCTGAATCCCAGTGTTTTACCATGCCTTGGGAAATGCCGGGTGATCCATGAAGGAACAAGGCCAGTGCTGTGGCAGAGTCACTCAGCCTGACCCACTGGGTCGCTGTGTGTCCCTGCAGCCAGGATTGCAGCTCATCCCAGCCTGACTAACAGGGGATTTCTGATGGATGGGCTCACTGGGAGCAGCCTTTTGTGTGGATTTCCCTCTCCTCTTTCAGACTGGGGCTTTAACTGCTCTCAGCACCCACTCAAATACACAATAACCCACCAAAACACCTCCTCCCCTGCACTCCTGATGGGACTCCTTTCCAGAAGTGTCCCTGCAAACAGCATTTCCTTCCTGTGAATGTTTGCAAAAACGAACCAAACGATTCCCGGTGCTGCTGGAATACACTGGCAATTCTTTATGCAAATTGAGAGCTGCAAATAATTTTTGGCAGCCTTGTCCTGCCTCACAGCAGTAAATGTAGGTGAAGCCGATGACAACTTTATATTAACAACGAAATCCAGGCAGATCAAGCATGAGTATCACATGTTATGCCTTCCCCATGAAAGGAGAGGTGTTTTTACACGGAGATAATTCCCAGAGATATCCCTCTCGGTGTGCATTGCAAACAGTGATAAGATAGTGTTACCTACAAGTGACTGGCTGGCTTTTTCTTCACGAGGTGTATCTGGGCAAAATCTGTAATTCTTTGTCTAGACAATGATCTCACAACAGGAGAATGAACTTCAATTAGCTGTTTGGATGGGAAAAAACCTTTTGTGTAATGGAGACAAAGCCAGAGCGCTTATGAGCAACCCTACAATAACAAACCTGTATGTGTATAAACATAGGAGATGGGGAAGGGGGTGGAAACAGCCAGAGGATTTAATTTCAAAGTGTCACACAGTTGTTCCAGATGCTGGCAAGCACCTGCCTTCGTGATGGGGTGAAAGGCAAACTTTGCAGTTCTCTACCCACAGCTCATGTCGAGAGGAAGGAAGGACAGGGAGTGTTTTCCCTGCTCATGGTGCCTTTGGAAAGTGCTAAAGTGGGCCATGGGAAGAGCTGAATGCAAAAACCACATGGCCACGTGTTTAAAGAGCTGTCAGGGCTGTGGCAGTAAAGTGCTGTTGGCAAAAGGAAAAGCTTTAGGTCATCCCTGACATCCTTGCAAGGTGAGGAGGGGCCCAAACCTCTGCCCTTGCTGCAACTGTGGGCCCTGAAACGCTGCAGTCAAGAATGGTTTATGCTCTTTAAATAAAAAGTTGGATTGTCAGGCTGGTTCTGCACAGGGTGGGAAGTTCCCAGCTGCCAGACCCTTCCTGGGGTCTCCAGGGACCCCGTGTCACTGAGGAGCTGAGTGTGCCACGTGGTGCCCAAGAACTGATGTCACACCAAGGCTGTGCCATCCAGCAGGTTGGGCTTCTCTGTTTTCACAGCTCAGCTCTGGTGGAAACACAACTTCTATTGAGTGTGAGTAGCACCTAGAAAAGAAAATCAACACTTCAGAAAGATCTTCTTTTTCCTTTTCCCTTACTGCAAAAAGGAGGAGGAGGAAAATAGCACAAGGCATTGGTTTTGCAGTACAACTCCAGCTCTTGATTTTGCACCATATTGAGGGGCAGGTTGATAAAACTCAGCCTTGTTTGGATGAAAAATAAGAAGTTCTGGTGCTTGATAAGATCGTGGTGAGATCAGTGTAAGATGTTTAAGTTCCAGAGCCCTCCCTGGATCCAGACTCTCAGTTTTACACAGACACAGAGCAAGAAACATCCCCTGGACTGAACATCTCGAAGCCCTTGGAGCTGTAACTCTCTGCAGCTTTGGTGTTTTCTCACAGCTGCTTCTCCCAGTGCTCTGCTGCTGCCTGTGAACATCCATGTACAACATTCCAACCACACTGGGGAGGCTGGAGCAGCTGGACAGTGTGTTGGGAGGGACAGAGGGGGAGAGCACAGCGAGTAGCACCTTCTCTGCTGACAACTGCTAAGAGAGGGCAAAACTAAGTCAACCTGAACAGCTGAGTGTCCCTTGTGATTGGCAGAGCTTTGCATATGGATGAGAAGTTAGGCTGAAGTAGTTCTGCTCTGGAAATGGCTTTCTGTGCTGCTGGTGCCACAAGAACTCTGGATTTATTCCCAGTGCCATCCCTGTGGTCCCCCCTGAGCTCACCAACAGCAGCTCTGGCTGGAGCCCTCTGCCAGCACATCCTGAGCTGAACAGTGCTGGGAGGGAGCCTGGGTTGGGGCTGAGGTTGTGTCCCTGGGTTTGGGAGGTTTAGGAGCCCAAGCAGAGCCTCTAATTGCTTGGGGCTCCTCTGTACACAGAGGCCCTCTTAAGGCCTCCCTCCACCAACCATGGTGGGAGCCAAGCCCCTCACTATGGGTGTCTCACTCCAAAACCTGAATTTGGATGGTTAGGCTGGTGCAGAAGGGCTGTGGCACAGAGGAAAGGCAAGGAATTGATGCAAAATGCAAAAACACCCAGTCTGGAAAAGGGTAATTCAAGGAACATGCCCTGTCAGACTGAGTGGCTTTTGTTCCTGAGGACTGGGGTCAGGATGGAAGGGTTGGCAGTGTTAGGGATGATCCTCAGGGTGCCAGCCTGGGAAGAGGCAGCAGTGGGTGAAGAAGGGATGAGCTGAGGGGAGGTTGATGTGTTTGCATGGGGCTTCCACACGTGCAGCCTCTCACTCAGAGCTCATTCAGCTTTAGAAACGTGGAGCTGTCCCAGGCTGGGACACTGTGAGAGGACAAACACCAGAGTCCAGCCATGGGGGTCCATCCCACAGCACTGAAAGCCTGAACCTCCCTGGCCTGTGCCAGAGGTGTCCCACTGTCTCCTTGTGGGCTGTTCTTTCTCTGTGCAGAAGGTTATTCTCATAAACAGTGCCTGCTCTGCTCCATCCATCCCTTGGCTCTCTACTTAATCCCAGGTTTCTCCCCACAAAGAGCCACCCTGATACTCATCATGTTCCCAAGGGATATCTGTGGGAATGAATGGAAGAGCTCAAGGTTTTCCAGTTTTTTCTGAATCAGCTCTCACACCAACTGCAGCCCACGGGATATCCCTTGGGGGGGACCTTCTGCTCCCCTTCAAAGCAGAGCATTAAATACATTTCAGCTTTCGTGGGGACTCAGATCACTCATCAAAGATGACTTTTGATCAGGCTCCCCTTGGGAGCATCCTCTCAGCAGTGGATTTGAACCAGGGAGGGACAAAAGAAAGACAAGATGAGGAAATTATAATAGGCTTTAAGCACTGCCCTTCATTAATATCTTCAATAAACAAACATGTACGTCTGAATATTACTTTCTCTCACACACCCAGTGTTATCACTCAGCTCTATTCCACATGAAAGCACACTTGTCATAAGCCATTTCAACTCCCAGCCCAAGTTAATATATTAGCACTCATTTCATTTGCATTTTAATGGCGAGACTACACTTTTCAAAGAAATGACTGCACTTTATCAAAGGATTACTTCGTTTTGACTGTAATGCTGCTCTGCTGCGAGGGAATCAGGGAGGGAGGAGGTGGAAAAAAAAGCCCTGCAAAGCAGAGCCACTGGGTTCAAGAGCTGCAGCCCTGCTCTTTACAACTCCATCTCAGTAATGAGGGGGGAAAATAGCAACACTGAAGTGTCCTGGCTGCTGCTGCTGGGCTGGAGGGAGATGCTGATTATGTAATTCCACTCCCACATTTTGTTACGTGCATGGATTCCTCCAGGGAACATCATTAAGGGCTATAGGTGCCCTGAAATGAACCTGTGGACAGAAATCCCTGGGGTTTCTCTCTATCCAGGCTTTGAATCTCCACTGTGGAGCTGAAGCTTGTTCTGATGTGGGGCCTGTTTCCCTGGCAGATCAGAGCAGCCTCCCATGGAGATGGGGCAGGATCCAGGAGGGGCAGCTCAAAGGAGGGGATAACACAGTTCTAGGACTAAAAAGCCAGAGGATATACATAAAAATAAAATTGTTCTTTACTTAGAAGGGAGAAAGACACACAAAGCTGCACGTGCCATGCTAAATCTTTGGGTGGTGAATAAAGTAAGAGAAAAGCAGGAATGGAAAATGCAGTCTGCATGGTGAGAAGCTCTGCCTGTCCCTCCTGAAACAGCACTGAATTCCCACCTTTCTAGTGGAAATAAGCAGAATATCTGGATGCTTCTGGTGTTGATAGCTGGGATGGAACATTCCTTGGTCCCGGCAGAGGGGCTGCAGACCCTTTAAGGGACCAGCTTGGCTGCAGGGCTGCAGCTGGGGAGGGGCTGGAGGGGGATAAATGTGGAAACAGCCCCAGCTGGGGGCTCTGGAGGGAGGGGTGTTATGGCAGCACTGTGAGAAAGCTGCTGAGAAGGTCTGTGGGGGCTCCTGCAGGAGGCTGAGCATCGGGGGGTGGATGGACATGGTGGGGTTTGCCTGGGAAGGGGGTGGAAATCCATGATCCTCAAGGGCTTTTCTAGCTGTTTATTCAGCTCTGAAGCCTTACATGAGTCCTGGGAGAGTTTGGAGATGGTGGTGGTGTCCCCAGGTCCTCCTCTCCTGCTAAGTTGAACACCTGGCTGGTTAAGTGCTGCTCACAGGGAAATGTGGGATAAAGTTGCCCAGGTTGGGTGCTGCTGTTTAATATCAGAGCTGAAAGAAAAATCTCTACCACCAAATTCTAAATTTCCTCCTTTCTTATGATTCCAATTCCATTTATTATCTTCTGCTTGCTGAAGAAAGCTGGTTCCTCCTGCCCCAGTGACTCAGTAAGCAATCAAATTGTCCTTAAACGTAAGGAAGTTTTATTTTAAAACTTAAGTCAACCTTTAACTTGAATTGGAATAAAAGCAAGGTGTCAGGTTCCATTTGTTGATGGGAATGCTGTTGTAGCAAATACTGTAAAAACAACAAAAAAAGAAGCCTGTGGATTAAACCCTGCATTAAATGGGGCAGGATAATGCAGTGATCTAGAGCCATTATTTGCAAGCCAGGCTGTGATAATGAAGGATGCTGGGGAGCCCTAATGTGTGAAATGTTGGTGGAGATAATAGAAATCTCTAGTAGCTTTGCTTTTAAATTTTTCTTTTTTAAATTGTTTTATTTTAATCCTCTGCTACAAATCAGCACATTTTACTAACCATCCAACTGTGAGCCACCAAGGAAACCCCCTCACTGCCTGTTTGCACCAGGGCTTCATCCTGGGGAAAATCCAAGTGTCTCCCAAACTGGTTAGTGACTAGAATCACTCTATTTTATCAGGAATCTACGTGCTGGCAAAGTTTATCCAGCCTTGGAAGTGAAAGATTGTGGATGGAAGCAGCAGACTCTTCTGGAGAGACTCCAGGCTGGTGGATGTTCCTGCTGAGGTCAGTGAATTTCTCCTTCCTCATGTCCTGTAGTGGCCTCCTGGGAATCAAAGACTTTCCACCAGTGAGCAGTGAGGTACAATAGGAGTGACCTGTGGGGATAAACTGGTGTTGAGGAGCTGAATTTCACATTTTGTACCTTTCAGAGCTTTTTCTGTTGGGATGTTTCCAGTTGGAGCTTATGGGTTGGTCTCTCCTAGAAGCTGAGGCATATTGGGTACATCTTCTCTTTGGGGCTTTGTCTCCATGAGGTGTCCTCATTTTTAGGATGTGCCTTCCCCTGTGGTCTGGACCCCTGCCCCTCCATCCCTCTGTGCTGGGGAGGGGGGAACAGGCCAGCCCTGCCCCAGTGCAGCAGCCTAGCTGGGTTATGGCTCTCAAGACTTGGGGCAATTTGGCTGATTAATTGCTCTGAGGACTCTGCACAGAGCACCAGGCATTGTTGGAAGGGCTGTTGGAATTTGGGGATCACTCTAAGATGGAGAGAAGTGAGATGGAGTCCACAGGATAATGGGGAGAGGGCGGAGGGATCCCAGCTCTTGGTCGTTCTACTGTCAATTTGAAGTAGGTGGGGGAAGTCCTGATGGAAATCGTGAGGTTCCTGCTAATTCTGCTGGTGAAGGGCCTCTGATTTATCCCTGAGGGGTTTGTGTGTGCCCTGAAGGACCGAAATAACCTCTGGGCTGCAGCTTTTCTAGAAGGGTCTTGCTGGTAAAGCCACCCAGTGCTGGTGCAGGTGGAGAATAACTGCAGGGGCGAGGCTGAGCACAGGGAGGGGGCAGAGCCCATCACTGGGGCCTCTGGCTCACAACTGTCCTGCTGCACCTTTACTGGCCTGGTGCTGGCAAACCTCCAGCAAATACCATGGGCTTGACCTGTTACTCATCAATAGTTTAGTTGTTACACTTCTTACCACACACCTCAACTATTTCACAGATGCCGGCTCCAAATCCCCTGAACGTGTTTCAGGTGATTCCTCAGGCGTGCAGGGGCAGAGCTGCCTGCATTCCTCCTTGCTCAGATCCAGTGCTGCTGAAGCCTGGGATGACTATGGGGCTGGCTGTGTTTATGCCACAAAATCTCTTTTGCATTTGAGTTGTGTAATTCCCCAAAAGCTGAAGCAGGCAGGGAGGCGTCGGGATCGCTCCCTGAGCACGGAGCAGGAGGATCTTTGCACACACACACACACCCCCATCCCAAAGGGGTGGTGATAGGACACCTCCAAGGGCACACCTTGAGAAGAATCCCTCTGCTGTGATGTTTGGCAGAGATTCAGGGAGCTGCTACTCTTGCTGGGGACTGACAGGTGCTGCCTGGCCCCTGCCCTGCCCTGTTTGATGGATTGGCGGATGAAGGTTCCAGCTCCATGGGGATTTCCAGCGTGGTCCAGGGCTCACTCCTTCTTTGTTCAGCTCATGTCCCCAGATGGCCTTTGTGCTCTGACCCTCTTCCTTCCCTGAGAAGTGACTTTTAAGTGCTATCCATCTTCTCCAGGGTTTGGGAGAGTGGACAGTAGCAGGCTCACCCCAGATGATTTGTGCTCACCCTGTGCTGGGATGTTTTGGAAGAAGTGAGAATACAGTGTTATCAACATCACCGAGTCATGGTGGCAGCAGACCACCTTCCTGCTCCTCTCCACTGCCATACTCTGTTGCTTAGTGTAGCTGGGGGGCTGCACCTCTGGGATAGTTCTTCACTTCCCTTGAGAAACAAAGCCTGAGGTCAGGGCATGTCCCTCAACATGAGAGAAGCCCCAGCTGAACCTGCCCATTTACAGATGACACCAAGCTGGGGGGTGTGTTGATCTGCTGGAAGGCAGGAGGGCTCTGCAGAGGGGCCTGGACAGGCTGGAGAGATTGGGCTGATTCCAAGGGGATGAGGTTCAACCAGGCCAAGGGCCGGGTCCTGCACTTTGGCCACAACAACCCCCTGCAGCCCCCTGGGCTGGGGACAGAGTGGGGGGAGAGCAGCCAGGTAGAGAGGGAGCTGGGAGTGTGGATTGACAGAAGCTGAACATGAGCCAGAGTGTGCCCAGGTGGCCAAGAGGGCCAATGGATCCTGGCCTGGATCAGGAACAGTGTGACAGCAGGGCCAGGGAAGTGATTCTGCCCCTGGACTCAGCGCTGCTGAAGCCTCACCTCGAGTGCTGTGTCCAGCTCTGGGCCCTCAGCTCAGGAAGGACATGGAGGGGCTGGAGCAGGTCCAGAGAAGGGCAACGGGGCTGGGAAAGGGTCTGGAGCACAAGTGCTGTGAGGAGCAGCTGAGGGAGCTGGGGGGGCTCAGCCTGGAGAGGAGGAGGCTCAGGGGAGACCTTCTCACTCTGCAACTCCCTGACAGGAGGGGGGAGCCGGGGGGGTCGGGCTCTGCTCCCAGGAACCAGCAGTAGGACAAGAGGGCACAGCCTGGAGCTGCACCAGGGCAGGTTTAGGTTGGACATTGGGAAGCTCTTCCCAGAGAGAGGGATCAGCCCTTGGAATGGGCTGCCCAGGGAGGGGGTGCAGTCCCCATCCCTGGAGGTGTTTGAGCAGAGCCTGGATGTGGCATCAGTGCCATGGTCTGGGAACCACAGCAGGGTTGGGTCATGGGTTGGACTGGATGATCTCAGAGGTCTTTTCCAACCTGCTTGTTTGTGTGATTCTGTGATCACGCTGAACCTGGTGCCAAAGGATGGTATTTGGCTCCTGGGATGAGCCTGCTGCTCTCCATGGGTGCTTTTCATGATGTGTGGAATCTAAGGGAGAACTCCAGAGACCAGGAGTGACCCAGCAGAGCAGGCCCTGCACTGAAGGACAAAATAAGGTGAATCAGAGCTCCCTGCTCTGCTGGGATGTGCCCTCAGCTGCTCTCAGAGGGTGGTGATGTCCCCTGTTGTGGATGTGGAGCTGTGTTATGGGCACACAGCTGGGGAGGGAATCCAGGAAACCTCTGACAGGTTAAGGAGGTAAATTTGAGTGACCTGGGCAGGGGGAATCTTAGCTCAGGCTCAAGGTGTGGTGTCTTCTGTCAGCTGGAGAGACAGTCAGGTGCTGTGTGGGTAATGCTCAATATCTGCCAGTCCCATTGCCCCCCTAAATGAGGACATTCAGTGTCTGCATTTATGTAAATAATTGCACTTTCATTTGCTCTGTGTGTGTATAAATTAAGAGTTGGTGGTTTTGTTTTTGGGGGTTTTTTTGTTAGTTTTTTTGTTGGTTTTTTTGTGTTGTTTTTTGTTGTTGTTGTCGGTTTTGTTTGTGTTTTGTTGTTGTTGGTTTTGTTTTTGTTGTTGTTGGTTTTGTTTGGTTGGTTATTTTGTTTTTGTTTTTCTTGTTTGTTTGGGGTTTTTGTGTTTTGTTTTGTTTGGTTTTTTTTAAAACTAGACCTCAGATTTTCGTGTCAAGAGAACTGTAGAAAGTACAATTTAGGAGATTTTCAATTCATTATCTACTTCAGTGCCTAATCCATGTGGGATCAGCTCCACCTTTATCATCCTGAGAGATTTTTGTGTAACTTACTCTTACAGGATCTCAGTGAGAGGTTCAAACCTCCTGTGAGAACTGGTTTAACTGAACACCCTGGCACATTCCCTTGGGGAAATGGGATCCCAGCTGAGTGGGAAATCATCTGTGCTCTGACTGGGAGATGTACCTGGCTGGGAGCAGCACTTGGATGTTGCTCAGGAGATGCCCCTGCCCTCTGAGGAAAACCTGCAGTGGAAAACCAAGCTGTGACTAATATATTGACAAGTGATGTGCTAATGAAGAACTGATTTTTTAATGAATAATCCTTATTTTCCACCTTTGCAGCTCCCAAAAAAGGGGATGAGTTGGTGCTAAGAGCAGGTCCCCAGGAGAATCTGTAAGTTCTAATGTCCCCCTGCCACAAATATCTTCCTCTAACAGCTACATTTAACATGTGCCAGGCAGCTTGTGGTGTAACTTGTGCTCTGCTTACTGCCAATGATGCATATTTTAAAATAAAGCCATCACATGATGCTAAACTGAATGCTTTTGGGAGATCCAAGTGCACACTCTCAGCAGAGTTGGCTTATCCAGCCAGCCCATAATCTTGTCAAAAGAAAAAAAAAAATAAAAGCTTGATTTGACAACCCCACCAAAAGCAGGGTTTATGGGGACTTGCATTCTTTGTGTGTGAGCCTGTAAATCCCTGCTAGTCTGAAATGTTCTATTCTTGTGTGGCAACATCAGGGCTAATTGTGCTGTAGTTCTGCAGGTTGCATGTTTTGCTCTTTTAAGTGTTGGAGTTATGTTACTGCCATCTAATCCCTTGGGACTGCCCGTGGTCTTGAAAAGCTGGGAATAAAAATCACAGGTCCAGAGTTCCCCAGCCAGTTCTTTGGAGGCTCTTGGGAGTAACTACATAGTGCCAGTAGGTTTAATGTGGTTTAACAGTGTTATCTCTCCCTCTCCTCTGAAATACAGCAACTAAAGCTCCAACTCAGCCCAGTTGTGCTCCTGTCTGGTCTTGAAGTGTGTGACTCCATGAATGACTGTGCTGGGAGAAGGAAAATTCAAAGGAATAAGTGAATATGCCTGGATGGCCATTAAAATAAAACTATTACAGTACTTTTCCAGCCTCCAAAATTAAGGCTACAGATGATAAAACAGCAGTGGTGCCCTGAGCCTTTCTCAAGGAGAGTTTTATTCCTAAGCCAGTCTGGGTTTTGAGTGACTGTACTGTGCAACCCTTCCATTTCCATAGCAAGAGAGCTCACATTTAAAGTGCTGCCTTATGGGGGTTTCTCTGCATCCTTAATGCCTTGCCATTCAATAGCTCTGTGCTTTGCAGAGCCCTGGAGATAAAAGAACCAATATTGCTTCAAAGGTTATTTCTAGCACAGGAGTAGTTAAGAAACTGTCTGCACACAGATGACAAATTATTGTAATCTGAACAAAGGGTGAGGCAGGAAAGATCCCACCAGTTGGAAACTTGAAAGAAACCTAGAGAAAGATTAAAAGATGGATTAAAAGAAGAGCTCTGATGCTCTCAAACACAGCACTGGGGCTAATTGGTACAAATGAGGGACTATTGAGGAGCAGACTTGAAGATGAATTGCTGAGTTCTTGTCCTTCTCCCCTGAGCTGCAGCAGCCCCTCGTGCAGCACTGCCAGGGCTCTGGGAATTCTCGGAGTCACACGTGCTCACAGCACTGCTGGCAATCCTGTGCTCCTGGGGCTGGTTCTGCCTGCCCTGACAGGGAGGAGGAGGCTGGGCTTGCACTGCAGCAGTGGCTGATCCTGCTCCAGCTGTGAAATCAGAAGGAAAATATTCCTGTGTAGTGCATTTCTTCCCCAATCTCATTTTATCAGCCTGGTTGGCAGCCTGGTACCATTTTGTTGCATAGTGGGAATAATGCTGGTTCAGGAACTGCTCTTGAGTTTGGAGGTGTGGGATGACAGAGCACAGTGCTTCTTTCTGTTCTTAAAACCTGCAAGTGTCCTTCTGCTCCTGTGTGAGCAAAGGAAAAATTCCCTGAGGCCTGGGAACACTTCTCTGAGCTGCTTCTGGGTGGATGGACCATGTAGTGGCTCCCAAGATTTATGTTCTGGGATTTCTGTGCTGAAGGCAGGTGCCTGGTATGGAAGGCTGTATTTGAGGGAAAGGCAGAGAGGATGTGTATTGGTGTCTGTCAGACACAGGATCCTTCTGGTGAGTGAGAAGGTGACAAGGATGTGTCTTCTGCCATTGCCCCCCCCCCCGCCTTTGGCAGCCCCAGCAGCAGGAGCTGTGTGATTCCTCACTGGAAGTGCTTCAGCTGACCAAAAGAGAGTTGTCTGTGCTCTTCCTATAGTGGCTTTTATTGTTTTAGACATATAAGAAAAGTGTGTGACATGAGAACATGCTGCTGGAAGGCTCTCCAGGGAGAGGGATTGAAGAAAGCAAGAGCCAGCAGAGGCAGGAGCAGATATCCCTGCTGGCACAGCCAGGACCACCAGAGCTCATGGCAGCACTCAAAGCATTCCTGATAGAGAGGTTTTGGGTGTGGAAATTCAAGCCAAACCCCCAAGGTCTGCTTAGTTCGAGTGTGAAAGCTTGATTTGCATTACAGTTGACACTAGGCTTGCCTGGCACTTTGTCTGTTGTTAATCAGACCTTTGCAGGGCCTGACTTGGTTTTAGCTTGGCAGCAGGACCTGTGCCTGGGCAGTTTACCTTGGCTTTGCATTTCGTTGCTTGTGGATGGTAAATCAAACGTGTGATAAGTTTAGAGAGGGCCTGGGCTGCATCTCACAGATGCCATTGCTTGTTTGGAGGTGTGTGTGTGACAAGGTCATCTCATAAAGGTGGCATAAATCTCACATTGACTCCCAGCAAGGACTGTGGGAGGCAGAGATGCCCATGGAGCACAGACAACCCCTGTGCTGTTTGTCCATAACTTCTCTGTCATTTTTGTCAAACTCAGTGTTTTTCAAGCCATAAACTTGCTGTGTGTCTCTGTCCTGGCAGTGCCCAACATGCCTCCTCCTCCTGAAGGGAGTTTTAGGTGCCAGTGCTGTACAGTGAATCAAACCCATTGCTGGACTGAGGGGCACCACCCTGTGCTCTGGGCAGCTCCTGACTTAAAGCTGGCTCTGATTGGGGGGCTGCATGTTGGAGACAAGGGCTTTTGCCTCCTTCCACCCAAACTTGCCCTTGGTGCCCAGCTTAAAGATCTGCTGTTGTCTGGCAAGATCCTGGTGCTTTGGGACCTCGTTGTGCCCTGGTGTTCTCTCCCCTGATCCCCAGGCCTGTTCTTTCATTCCCTTCAGAAAGACCTGAGCCCTTTGGAGTTTTACACCGTTGGGTGCCAGCTCAGGTCCCTGTTAAACCCAGAGAAAACTTCTCTGTGACTTCTGCAGCAACTGGCTCAGCCTTGGAGCTCTTGGGGGCACCTCCTGCCAGGCTGGTGTGGTTTCCCACTGGTTTTATGTGCTGCTTTGCCTTCAGGCCAGCTACTGTTTGCCTGGACAGTGGTTTGGGGAGGTATTTTGGTGTTTGAGGCAGGGCCACCTCCATCCAGGTGGTCTCAAACCACGTGCACCTTGAAGGCTCAAAACTGAAGATGCTCTTTACAGAGCTGAGGAACTCCTGATAAATCTGCTGTGTCTTTGTGCCCACAAATCCTTGGTGGAGGGTTTGATGCTGACTCTTGGAGGCTCTGATCACCTCTGTGCCATCTTCTCCCTCAGCACACGTCTTGGCACAGAGCTTGTACATCAGGGCACCTGAGCTGGGATATGGGCTCTTAATGCATGATAAGCCACAGTGAGAGCTCCTCCCCCTCTTCACAATGGTGCCATTACACTGAAGAAACACTTCATATCCACATAATAAAGATGATTCTTATAAATGGCGAAACAGAGGGGAAGAGTTCTCAATCAAATTTTAATGTGTAGCTACTGCCTGGGCTGACAGAGGGAATATCTCCAGAGCTTCTGGGAGCAAGGGAAAACAGATTTCCATTGCAATAACTGTCTGTTCCAGCTCTGTTTTAACACCCTCGAGAAATGCCTGTGTACACACCTTAAATACTTCCAGGCATATTGAACAAACCTGTTCAAATAACTCCCCTGATTAAACATGTCATTACTCGAGGTTAACTCTGCATTTGTGAGCTCTGCTGGGGTTAAAAGAGGGGTGAATTCCTTGGATTTAAACCTGCCCTGACTAATTTTAGTAGGTTCTATAAATAGCCCTCCCAAATACTTGAGCAATTCATGTTCTACTCTCTAAAGGCAGAAAAGGTTCCTTAGGTAATGGAAATAGTGGTGATTAGTGAGGGTTGGGGATGAAAAGAGGATATGAAAGCAGCGTAGAAATCCTTTCATATATCACTCGCTGTTCCTGAGGCATTTTCTTCTCCTTGTCTTGACTTTAAATTTCCCTGTAGTATGTGAGTGAATCTGCCTCCTAAATTCACACTCTTCCAAATTATTTTACCTTGCCTCTCTGCATAAAAATATACTTTCCTCCTGAGTTGTGCTTGGCAGAAATGGGGAAACTGCTACATATATATATCTATCTATAAAAAGTCAATCTGAGAATATTGATTTGAATCTTCATAGAAACATTTCAGACTAGTTTGGGTCCCTGCTGTGTTTACCTGGGGAGCAATATGCAGGCAAAACAATTCATTTCATCCATTTCATGCCACCAAAAGTCAGGCACTTGGTGTTAAGGCAGCTGTTTAGGCTTCTGTGGTCAGAGCTGCTGAAGGAACAGCTCTGGGGGTGGATTGTGTTGCAGGGATGAAGGTGCCTGAAGGTGTCTGACTCCATGGACATGGGAGAGACTAAATGATGGATGAGATTGGACACCCTGTTTAAAGGCAGGTGTCCAATGCCATATTAGACACAAGATCATATTCAAGGTGTGTGTAACCAACTGGGAGATGCCATTGCTCTGGGACACCCACAGGAGAGCTGCTCACCTCCCCTCTAGCCCCCAGGAGAAGGAAGTTTAAAATTTAACTTGGAACTCCTTCAGGCACATAAATCCCATGGCTGATGCTCAGACACCTCAAATTGAGTGAGGGGTATCACTGACTGTTGGGCTGGCTTTCATAGCCTTAGGAGCTGGAGTGACATGGGGGAAATCCACCCCTTTCCTACTCTTTAAAAGGAGCTCATGGAGTTTGCAGGGCTTTGGGGAGGCAACATCCATGGGCATGACCTTCTGTGGACAACTGGATTTGCCCCCAGGGGTTTCAGTTTAGCTATTTCCATCAAAGCTTCTGTCACTTCTGGTGTCCTGCTGGTCCATGGTGATATTGGGGGACTGGTCCCCTCAGTCCCTGGGAGCTCTGTACCCACAGGGTATTTTCAGAATCAATGGAATGGTGGTGGTGCTGTTTGGAAGGTTGGACTTGATCTTAAAAGCCTTTTTCAGTCTTAATAATTCTATGAATCCTGTGCTTGTGTTGATATTGGCTGAGAGCAATTTAATCCCACTGGCAAGTTGTTATTCCTTAAAGTTCTGTTGCTGAAGTCTCAGGATGTGCACAGGGACATCCTCCTGGACAGGGACAAGACTATTATCACCCTAAATCACTCCATGGGGAAATACAGTGAGATTTGGAGCTAGAAAAAAGGCAGAATTGAATCTATAGGCCTTAGCTGCAGTAAAACACTGAGATATTTGGCTGGAAGTCAAATATTCTGGATCAGCTGCAGTGGCTCACCCAAGGTTTCCCTGCTGCCCTGGTCATGTTGCTTTGAGGACTGAGCTCATGGTCTTTGAAATAACCAGCAGTGAAGGAAAAGGTAGAACAGAAACCCTCAGCAACACCTGTAGCAAACAACAAGTACACTCTCAAAGTTACATTGCAGCTTAATTAAAGGGGGAGAGGCCCGTCAGAGTTAATTTATTTTTAAAAGCCCCATCAAATTTAATTTGTGAAAGCAGCTCTTCCATCTGCTTCCAGGCATTATCTCTGGAGTTCGGGAGAAAAACATATGTCTTGTGGTTAATAAGAGTTTCTTTTAATGGCTCAGATGACTGGGTGATTAATAACTGCTCCACTCTGATTGTTCTCGTTAGAGGGAGAACACGCAGCCCCTGCTGCCCAGCCCCAACCTATTGTCGTGGAAAGGGACCATAAAATGGGAGATGAAAAATTCCTCTGGTTGAGATGAAAGCAGATGGATCAAGGGGCTGGTTGCAGGGAGAGAGGCTTCCTGTGGTTCTTATTATTCCTCTTTTGGGATTATGTATCAGATGATCAAATGTGCCCAGAGCAGGGCACTTCACTCCGTGTTTAACCGTGGAACTTTGGCTGATGTCTGGCATGTGTGTTGGCATTCAGGAGGTCCTGAGTAAACCCATCCTCTCCACAGGCTCCCTCTGTAACTTTGAGCAAGAAAACCCCTCCAGAAACAGCATCCCCGGGGAAATATCCCCCGTGCAGATCCGAATGGCCTCACCAGATATTCCTCTTTCGCTGCTCGCTCCCGGATTTAACTCCATGTCACTCCTCCAGGCCAAAGCTCAGCACCTCCTTGGAGCTGCACACATTTCCACGAGAGCAAAGGAGATGAGAACGTGACCCTCCTGTTCAATGACCAGCTGGTGCTTTCATTTCATGCAACAACCAAATCCAGAGTGATTCATCATATTTGCTCTCTGCTGGCCGGGTATTGCAAACGTTGGGAGCTTTGCTGTTTGGCAGATATTCAACCCAGTTACTCCAGAGGAAATTCCACATATTAAAAGAGTGCAGCCATTAAGTTTATCATCATCTCCAACTTCTCATTTTCTCCGTTCCCAATGAAAGCTTGAAAGAGAGAAAATTTATTTGCTTGTGTTTTGTTTTTTTTTTTAAAGGCACGAGTTCCAAATATGCTCCCAGGCAGGAAATAAAGAGACATTATTACTTCAGAGCCCCCCGGGGGGGTGGCAGCCAGTCAGGCATGTGGGCCCTGGGGTCAGAAAGCAACACAAACCGGAACAGGTAACTGGTGTCATTCTGCCTTTGATTTGCTTTTCCAGCGTTAACCTCACGTTAACCCTCGGAGCAAGAGGTCAGGGAAAGGTTGCAGCCTCGGATGCTGGAAAAAGGAGCTTTGCCTGCCTGAAATGGAAAGCCTGTGGAGCTGGCCACAGATAATAATAATAATAAAGCAAATAAATTACTCCTGAATAATGTTTCCATTTCAGCTGAGGGTTCTCATTCAATTTACGTGCAGGAGGAAAAAGCAAGAGGTGCTTCAGAGCGGGGAATAAAATCAATGTTCGCCCCAGAGCGGAGAGGAAAATAATATTTTTGTGTATTTTTCTTTAGAGCTTTCACTATGGCTTTCCTGTCTCCAGGACCATGTGCTTATGGGATGCCCAGGCACTGGAGTTAGCATGGAATAGATGATCCTCTGTCCAGGCAGAGGGGCTGTTCATCAAACACCCTCTTTGCTGTGAGGCAGAGATGACCACAGGCAGGATTTGGGACTGAGCACTCTGTGCTGGGGTCTGGAAGCACCAGACACCCTTCCTTAGGATCCAGGGTAGCAAACCAGGGCTTTGCTTCTTTCTGGGATGAACTGGCCTTTAACAGCTCCCTTTCAGCCCCTGCTGCTTGGAATTATCACCTTCCTTTCAGCCCGAGCTGGGGGAGAATGTGGGCACCAGGAATGAAGTATCAAAGCTCTGATGTGGGCACGAAGCCTTTGGAGAGCTCCATAAAAATAGCCCTGATTGCACACTTGCACCCATAAAAAGGCAAAGAGAGGGAAAATCTTCGAGTGCACACAGAATATTTCAGTGTCTGCTTCGTTCTTTCCATAAGGGACGGACAGATGGGGCCAATTTGATCCGACTGGGAAGTTCCCTGCCAAGCTGCATCCACTCATCTGCTCGGGAATATCAGGGGCCAAATGGCAACTGGCATTTTCTGCTGTATCCCACCAGGATGAAAGTGTCTCTGTGGTGAGGGAGGTGCAGCAAAATGGGCAAAGGGGTGGAGATGGGAGAGGCAGTGGGGAAGGTGGCTCATCCTGGGGGTGGGAAGAGGGATGGGTGCAGCCTGTGTGACCCTCTGCCATCCAGGTGTGGGATATGGTACCTCAGGAGCAGCTGTTCTGCACCACTGAAAGTCTTCTGCAAGGATTAAGCTAATATTGAGTTATAAGATGTATTATTTATTATTAAACTGCAGCTTCTCTGGGACCCTTAAATATGAGCAACTCAAATACTTGTCTTCAGGACTTTCACGAGGAGGGGAAAAAAGAGATAATTTTGGTGGTTATTTTTTTTGTAGAACAGGTTTTTTATGCTAAAAAAAGTCCTCTAGACAGCCCAAAGTCCTGCTGGACAAAGGTCTCTGGAGCATGGAGATGGTGTGGAGAACACTTTGGGCTGTCTTTCCATTCGGGCTGTTTGTTGTAATAATGTCTATTGCCCAGACTCTTACTGATCTTGGGGTTGGTATCTGTTATTTAATGCTCCTGCCTTACCACTGAGTTTTGTCAATAAAGATGGGATTCACGTGCTGAAATGGATCTATTTATATGAGTCACCAGCATATTTCTATTTATATCCGATTTATATCACCAGGAGTCCTGTGTTTAGTGGTCACCTCTGTGTTGCACCTCCTCCACCTGAATGTGGAGGATTCCCCCACTCAGCAGCAATTTCACAGCTCTGTATCTTGATTATCTCCCTTTTAAAGGTGGTTACAGTCATGTCCATCCTCTCAGTTCCCCTGGAGATCCAGTGTCACCCAATGAATGAGCACAGAAAGTAGGCCTATTTGGGAAATGCCATTTATTTTAAGTGAAATACTTGAAAGAAGATGATGAGTTTAATTATCTATCTCATGGAAGACAGGTTTTGTTAAAGTTTTGTTTAGACTCCTTTCTGTTTGATTTTGGTTTGTGTTTAATTTTATATTCTATTTAAAAAAAATATGAGAAGTTAAGAAAGGAAAAAATATAGGGGAAACAGTTCTATGAGGTTTTTTCCCATACTTTGAAAGAGAGAAAACTATAAAGAGGAAGAAAAAGAGGGGAGAAAGGAATGAAAAGCCTGAGTCTTTCCAGATTTGGAGAACAAACCCAACGCGATGCCTTTCAAAAAGAACATTTATCATTTTGTTTCATTTTGCAAGTTTTCATTAGAAAAAGAATTCAACCAAATCAACTGTGTTTGTGGAAACCCCTGAGTTCCCTTGGAAACCCGTTTTATTTTTCATGGTTGGAACTTTATGAAGAAAATTGTAACCACGTCGTAGCTCTTCAAGTGCCTGAGATTTATGAAGCACGTTAATCAATCACCTCGTCCTGCAGGTGCAGGGTTTTATAAATAGCAATTAGGAGGAGATGGAGTGATGCCAATCTCAGCCCCCCCCTTTTCTCCCCCACATCCTGAACTCAGCATCTTCAGAGAGCCCTCGGTGCTTACGGAGGCTCCGTGAATTACATCTGGATTTCTGATCCACAGCCCAGTACCATCTCATGATTCTCTGAGTGCTCTGCCTGGAGATTTTTGCCTGCTGTGGCCCTGGGAGTGCTCCCTGTTTGACCATGGCCACAGAGCTTCCCTGGCACTGCTGTCGTTTCCAATGGGTCTGTAAATCCCTCTTCTCACCGGCACAAACGGTTGTGGCAGTTCTGTGATGGCAAATCCTCAACCTGATTGTCTGGTTTCAAATTAGTGACACTTCTGACTGTGAGCAGATTCACTCTCCTCCACGATGGTGCTCTTTAGGGTGGCCCTTTTCAAGGCTGAAGTTCTGGAGGGAAGCTCTGGTCGGAGCATTTGCTTCTCCCCTCACCCCCTGAGCAGCAGTTGGGTTCCCCACTCTCGCTTGATTTTCGGCTCATTCACACACTGCAACTTGCTGCAAACCACCCTGGAGCAACAGAACATCTTCAACCCTACCTGTGCTTCACACAGCATGGACAAAGTCTCTCCTGGAGCATGGATATCAGCCTGTCCAGGGATTTTTTCCTACCAAAAGTGAGAAATACCCCGTTAAACCTGGAGTTCTACACGTGCCAAACACACCCTGGTCATCCCCGTTGCAATCTGGAGGTCACTTGAGCATCCACATGTTCAGGGCTGCTTGTGCCATCCTCCAAAGTGGGATTTTAGCATCAGCTTCCCTGTGGGAAGAGGAAGGAGCAGAAGGTCATGGACTGATGACGCTTGTTAATGCAGCAATTTCTCTGGGGTTTTAATAAGGAGGAGTATTTGTGTCCCCCTGGGCACCCCCAGCTCTCTTTGCTCTGCAGAATTCCCTGAATAAGGTAAAACCCAGCCTGTTTCCAAGTGCTGTTATCCCCTGAAAGATCAGGATGCTGGAAAATAATTAGCTGTCAAGACAAGTTGCTCATGGCTCCTGTCCCCACCTGAGGTCCGACGGGCTCGGATCCGACACAATCCCTGGGGGAAGGGGGAAGCTGTCCCCAGCTTAGGTATGACACGAGAATTTATTGCTTAGTCCAGTTTACAGGAGGTCAGAAAGAGAATAAGAACCTTCTTTGCTTTGAGGAACAGACACAGAGTTTGGGTGTTAAGTCTTAATAAATTCCCCCGGTGACTTGTGTGATGGACAGATTTATCTCCATTGCTTCCAGAGGAATCTTAACCAGCACCAACCTGGAACTTTAATAAAAATCAATAACTTAACCTCTTCTCCATATCATCTGGCAGCAGTAGGAACCCAGGCTGCAGTTTTACTGGAGAAATGGTGTTTTCAAGGTGAAACATTGTGGCCAGACTGGATAAATATCTTGCATTTCCTTGTATTGTCTGGGAACACACGTGGAACAGTTCCCAGCCCGCTCCTCAAAGCTTTTACAACATTGAGAGGCCTCCATAAATTTCAAGCAGACAGGAAAATATTAGAGGAATGCCTTAAAAAGGAGAAGGAAAGAAGAGGGAGAAGGGAGACAAAAGCAAACTCATAAGAAAGCATCAAAGGGTATATGAGGAATAAATGGAATGTGATTCCATGGGAAGGTGGGAGACTCAATTTCTCCCTGTTACACAGGAGGCTTCTTGATTACCTAAAGATACCTTATGCCTTAATTTCTGCTTTCTAAAGCAAAATTTATAGCACTTAGCAGGGAAAATGCTACTAGTGGGCTCTCTGAGCAAGGGAGATGGAGGTGTGGGTTGGAATCTGCCCCTGGATGACCTGGAATAGCACTCATTGGGGTGGCTGGTCCAGCTGAAGAGGATTCAGTGGCCTCAGTGTCTCATCTCTCAGTTTGCTGTGGCAGGGAGATGGTGTTTTCTGCCCTGAACTGAGCTGGTGAAACTTTATTTTACCCAGGATGGAGAAACCTGGTCCATGGGGGCTTCCAGGAGAGCTGGAGAGGGACTTCTCCCAAGGGCCTGGAGTGACTGGACAAGGGGGAATGGCCTTAAGGTGAAGAAGGGCAGATTTAGATTAGATATAGGAAGAAATTGTTCCCTGTGAGGGTGGGGAGGCCCTGGCACAGGTTGCCCAGAGAAGCTGTGGCTGCCCCATCCCTGGAAGTGTCCAAGGCCAGGTTGGACAGGGCTTGGAGAAAACTGGGCTAGTGGAAGGTGTCCCTGCCCATGGCAGGGGGTGGGATGAGATGATCTTTAAGGTCCCTTTCACTCCAAACCAGTCTGTGATTCTGTGCTCATTGAGCAGTGAGTGGCACTGGAAGGAAATCTGTTGGGCAGGAGGATGTTGGGAATATATTCCTGGCTGACCCATTCCCTGGGAAGGGGACTGAGACTTGTCATGTACTTGGTGTTGATTTGTTGTATAAAGCAGGCAGGTTTGGCCAAAATGCCCTTCCCAGGAGGGGTGAGGGGGGAACAGAAGGAGAGCAGGGATGGGGGGTGGGCACATCTCACCTGCCAAGGGGGACTGAACGAGGCACAGCCCCTGGAATGTGGGGAATTGCTAAATTAGCAAGTGTTTAATGAAGATGCCCCTCAGTGCATGGCCTGAGTGCCTGTGAAGGGGTCAGGAGACCCTGGGGGAGTTCCAGTGGACAAGGGGGTGTGTGGGGAGGGGAGATGGTGCCTTTTGAGCCATGGTCTCACTCTTGATGCTCTTGGGATGCTGTTTCCACCCTCTGCACCCACCCCAGCAACCCCAAAGGAGTGGAGGGAGGGCGTGGGTGCTGTGGGGGTGCCCTGTGGGATTGGGGGCTGCCAAGGACAGGGTGAGTGGGCACCATGTGGGCACCCAGCTCAGGGGTAACTTAGCTCTGAGTGTTGGTGTGTGGGCTCTCTCCTGGTGGCTTCTGCTCCAGCATGTGGGATTCCTTAATAACAGCAAATATCCCCCAGTGGTTTCCCCCCCATTTTATCCCTCCTAATTAAATAAATACCAACACATTTGCAAGAAACTCTGTAGTCATATTGCATTTAGCCACAAGAAGACAGATATTATTTTTTCCCTTTTTTGCCTTTCAAGGCTCCCAGAATATCCTGCAACTATTAATTAATCCCACTTCCTGACGGCTCTGCAGGGACATGTGATAGGATCGGGACGGATGGGGAAAGGGAGCCCTGCAGATCTGAGGGGGCTGGCTCAGCACACTGTGTGGCAGGGCTGCAAATAGAAAGCAGAGCTCTCCCCTCGCTCTTTTCCTGCTCTAACCACGGCCTGGCTGCCTCCTCTTCACCCAGGAGCTGCTGGAAAAGCTCTTGCTCAGGGAAGCGATCCCGGTTGGAAGCTTTCAAAGGCTTATTGCAAACACAGATTGATGGGGTGGGGAACGTTCTTTAAACATTACAGCAAACACCTTGGCTGTGTCCCTTTCAAGTGAAAGCTTGAAGGAAGGGAATTTGACTGATGTGTGCTTTTATCAAAGCTATTCCCTACTCTGTAAAGCACAGGAACCCACGGAAGTTAAGAAGTTAATGGGGGAAAGGGGCATTAAACAGAAAGATCAAATGCATCAGGTAATAGCCAAAGGGATAAAAACGATACAGCACCTGAGAGTGGTGGCAATAAATGTAAAATGCTGCTCTCTCATTTCAGATATATGATTAACTGCTTCTAAACATACTGGGGACTGTACAATAAAGGGGAAGCTGTGGATGAGCTTTAATGTGGCCAAAATGCTTCAGGAACTCTGACCAAAGGAACCTGTAAAAGCCCTCTGAGCTCCCAGCTGCCAAGGATGTGCTCTGCCTCTGTGAGGGCAAATATAAAGGGTCAGGGATTTATAAATAAGTTTTTACTGGGGGAAAAACAATCAAATAAACTGAAAAAACATGAGAGGAAAAGTTATTAGATTGATGGGGATGGAATATGGGGAGAAGTGCAACAGTAAAATTCTGTTTGATGTTCCAGAAGGGAGATGGGTTTTATTTCCCTTCTGTCCATTACTGAAAATGCCTTTTGAGGAGTTGGGATTTTTCCAATCCTGTGTCTCCAAAGAAGTGGTCAGAGTGGCAGGGACTGAGCTCTGCTCTGTGGTGACCAGGGACAGGACCCAGGGAATGGCTGGAGCTGTGTCAGGGCAGGCTCAGGTTGGATCTCAGCCAAAGGTTCTTCCCCCAGAGGCTGGTTGGGCACTGCCCAGGCTCCCCAGGGCAGTGGGCACAGCCCCAAGGCTACCAGAGCTCCAGGAGGGTTTGGACAATGTTCTCAGGGCCAGGGTGGGATTGTTGGGGTGTCTGTGCAGGGCCAGGAGTTGGACTGGATGATCCTTGTGGGTCCCTCCAACTCAGGATATCCTATGATTCCACGGTTCTGTGACTTTGCCAACCCTTTTTCAAATGTTCCTTTCCATGGCAGTGCTCTCCTGCTCTTTTCTATAACACTGGGTTTCTCCAGCTGCAAAACATGTTTGGGAAATTTTTTCAAATCAGCACTTCAGCCCAGTGCAGGGAAGGACTTTGAAGTTCGAGCTTCTCCAAGCAGCAATGCTCTGCCCCACTGGGACACTTCACATCCCAGGACACCAGAGAGCCTTGCAAGAACAATTCCTTCAGCCTTCTGACGTAGCTGGAAAACCCTCTTTCATGCAAAAGAACAAGAGCTCAGAGGGCTTGGCTTCTGCCTCCCTGGAACAAGGCAAGATGTGGGGACCAAACTCAGCACCTAAAACCCTAAAATATACCAAAAGAGGCAGGTCCCTGCAAGGCTACCCGTGTTACCATGTTGATATTTCCCAAAAAATGTCTTTTGGTTGCTCTGGGCTTCAGCCTTAGGTTGATTTGCATCTCTCCTATAGTGCAAGAGAGCTTCAAAATGCTTTTTAAAGGTCATTTTGTGGTGCCACAACAGTATAAAAAAGCTGTGGGTCCACCAGGAATTTGGAGAGATCTGTCAGCAAAGCTTGGGACCTATTTCTGCTTGCCCACCCTGTCCCTGCAGGGCTGGGGGCTGTGCCCTGGCTCTGGGCAAACCCAGGTTTGGAAATATTTGAGATATTGGGATTGACAGTGAAGTGAGGCGTTGGGATTCTGGGAAAATTTCCTACATCCCCAGCTGGTCCTGCTGATCCCTGGGCTGGTTTTGCAGAGAAGAATATGCATCCATGAATGATTTCATGATTCCATGGAATGATTTATCCCAAGGAGTTTGAACCACCAGGGAAAAATCTTGGTTTTCTGTCAGCAGGATAGATTGCTGGGACTGGGGGAGGTAGAAAAATCTGCATGGCTGGAGCTTTTTAGAAGGTCAAATCAACCATTTTTGAGTGGTTTGGGTTGATCTGGTCCTGTTTTGGGACCCTTCCTTTTGGTTCTGCTCTCTGTGATGTCCCAGTAAAAAATAAAACAAAGAAATGTCTGTAATCAAGGCACTGACGAGGTGTTTTAGGAAGAGGTTTGCATCCAGCCTGGCTTGAAATTCTTCTGGAAACATGGTGGCTGCTCCAGTTTTTCCCAGCAGGGTAATGTCACCAATTCCACTGTGGATGTGCAGCTCCAGGGGAGGCCTGAATAGAAATAGAAATCATAGATGATATATAGAAATTATAGATGAGATATTTACATATGTGATAAATGAAATTGTGTGTGATAGCTGTAATAACTGGAGAGTGAGAAGCTGGAACACAGTGAGATGGAGATGGATCAGAGAGAGATGTAAAAAAAACATGGAAAAACTGGAAATTCAGGTTCACTCCAGGATTCCCAGCTTACAACTCTGGTGTTCCCTCCCATGGCTCACTTGACATTGCCAGAACCATGAATTAGGCTGAGAAATGTGAGGGTTTTTTTCACCTGATTTCTGTTTCTCTCTCTTTTCTGGCTTTAAGTTGGGCTCTGAATACAATCCCCATTTATATATTTAATATCTCAACCTCTTCCTGGCACACCTCAGCAAGCTTCCATATCCAACATTTTCCTCAGGTTCCCCATTTGTCTGCACCATCCCCTCTGCATTCCCAGGCACCTGGCAGCCAGGTCAGTCCCCTGAGGTCCAGGGCCAGGGGCTGGTGCTGAACAGTCCCATCCTTTCCCTGGGAGGTGCAGGGCTGGTGCAGTTGGGAATGGGAATGTCCACAGCCTGTTTGGGAGGAGCAGGATGGAGGAGCAGTGCTGGGACAACGAATAAGGAGCCCTGAAGAGAACATGGATCTGCTCCTCATGGATTTCCTAGGATAGGAGAGACTTTTGGGACAACCATGTCTTTCCAGAGAGCCAAGGGTGTGGTGCAGCTGCTGCTGCTGGGGAATGCAGGGGAATCCTGGGGCCCTGCTCTGGCTTAGACCAGGTCTAAGGGCTCTGCCTGGCCTTGCCCTCACCCTCTGAGTGCTCTGGCCCAGCTCAACTCCCTTTCAACTTCTGGAAGCCCAAGAGTGTCCAGTTGAGCTTGGAGAGTTCCTGGCCTTGAGCTGAGTTGGTTTTCCAGGAGTCGGGATCAGTGGGATTTTTCCCATCTTGTGCCTCCAAAGAAGTGGAGTAGGCACTGATCTCTTCTCTCTGGTGACCAGTGACAGGACCTGAGGGAATGGCCTGAAGCTGTGTCAGGGGAGGTTTAGGTTGGATATCAGGAGAAGGTTCTGGCCCATCTCAACTGCCCTTTGATTTCTGGAAGCCCAGGAGTGCCCAGTTGAGCTTCCTGGGCTTGAGCTGTGTGTTCAGCTCCTGTCTGACACAGCCTGTGTATCTAAATTGGGGGGCAGAAAGTGCTCCCCAGCTCTGGGGTCTGTGCTGGCTCCTGTCTGTGTGTCCAAGGCTGGAGAACTTGCTCTGGAGCCAAGGGAACCCCCCGGGACTGTCCTGATGGAGGGGCCAGGAGCAGAGGGAGCAGTGCCTGGACACAGCCTGTGGGATGTTTGGGATAGGAAATGGGCAGTTCTCAGATAAAATGGATAAAGAGGTATCTAAGGGAAGGACTGGACCCAAGATGAGAGCAGGGGAGTGAGAGAGGGTCGGGGAGAACAAAACCTCAAGATCCCCAGGGCTGGCAGCCTGTAAATCTCCCAAAGCTCTGTCAGGGAAAGAGCTGAAAGGCCCTGAGTCTGTGGTGATCCACCTCACAGTTGGCAGCTGGTACAACTAATCTCCTGCCCTTTGTGGATCTTTAGATGAAGCCTCTGAGTAAATGAGGAAAGGTGAGGAAAGGTCTTTGTGGCCCTTTCATTTTTTCTTTCATCCCTTTGTGCTCCTCACCCTGGAGCAAATGAGAAAGAGTCCCAGCTGCAGAGGCTCTGTCCTGGATCCAGGTTTGCTTCTTCCCCAGTGTAAAGTAGTGCAGTGGAACTCATAACACCTCGTTAGCCTGAGCTTGTCCTTTCAGCTTAATTCCCTCAAAGCTGGCTGTGGCACAGCCTCACTCAGCAGAATCTTGTCTCAAATACCTCAAATGCTGAAGAATAACATTAGTTCATTAATATTGAAAATATTATTAAAATAATATAAACAGGTGTGGGCTCCTTTCAGGATAAGAGGGAAGTAGCTTCTTTTTTTCCTGATTCCCTGTGTTTTGAAGACTTTATGTTCTAGTTCCAACTTTGAAAAGTACGTGAGAGGAGGAGGAATACTGCTGTAGCTGGGAATATCTAGGGAGTTCTAGAGGAAAGGCTTTTGTCTGCCTCGAGACTGGAAGATGTAACTGGGAAAAACAGTCACAAGCTGGTTTCAGGGGGGAGGTCACGGAGCTGCCAGAATCTGCCATCCTGGGACTGTTTGATTTCCACTGTGGTCAGAACTAGGAGGCCCAAGCATGGCCCTGGGCTCAGCTCTGGGTGCTGTGCAAGCAGATCAGCAACACCTTTGTGCCCCAGGGGTACCTGCAGTGTGGGCAGGGGACAAGGGTGGGGGCAGAGGGGCTGCAGGAGCAGTGACACAGATCTCTGGGGACACCAGGGCAGTGCAGGACACTGCACCCAAAGACATCTCTTCAGTCCAAGCCTCCCGGGTGCAGGGATTCCTCCCCTCATCATATCCCAGCTGCCTCCCGTGTTTGGAGCTCCCTGGGAGCTCTGGGATGCTCTGAGTGGGAGGCACCGGCTTTGCTGAGGGTTTCCAGTCCCTTCATGCAGTCCTGGGGTTGTCAAACAGGCTTTTGCTGCCTGCTCTCCTGGGGATTCAGGCCTTCTAAGTCCACCTCTGTCACCATCTCAGCACGTCCCACACCAAGTCTGGTGACATCTCTTGCAAACCACCCCTCCTGCTTCACCACTGTCCCTTCTCGTGCTGGGGCTGCAGAGAACCACAAAGACAATGATCTGTGGGGACAGAGGGGACTGGCTGGTCCATCCCCCACTCCAGGTTGGGTCTGGGCTGATGATCACCCTTCTTTTTTCTTGAACCCCTCTTTGGAAAGACTTTTTACAGTGTTCACACGTGTTTGCCCAGTCCAGGATCACAACAGGTAGTCTCCCTTCTTTGCCAAAAGCAGTGCTGGTACCAGCCTGGTGTTTTGTCCCTCTCTGATGGCTCTCAAGTCCTCCACAAAAGGACACATCAGCTGCCAGAGCCCATTGTAGCCATGGTACCTTCATATCCCCACAAAGTCTGTCTCAGTTGTCAGAAGGATTTAGCCTGACTTGGGTCTGCTTTTCCAGAAGGGAAAATAGAGGCAGGAGGTGGTTCATTGGGTCATTTTCCAAAGTACCAAAACCCCCACTGTAGGCACTGAAATGGTGTTTTGGACAGAACTGTGGTTCTTCAACATCTGACCCCCGCCTGGAGGAAGGAAAAGTGCCACCTCACCTGACTTGAAAACCATCTGAGCTGGTCAAGTGTCCCCTTCAGCCACCCCTTCTACCTGCTCCTGTCTCAGTGGGGGATCAGCCGTGGTGCTGGGCAGGCTGCAGGAACCCCAGTGGCTCAGCAGTTCCCCCAAAGGCTGCCAGATCTGCCTGCTTTGCTTCCCTCCTTTCCACTCAGAGCCATCATCTGTTCTTCCCTCCCTTTCTGCTGCTTCTTAAACCACCCAGTGCTGCCTGTGAATAAAACTAGGTAGCCTAAGTGAGGCAGAAAACGTGGCAATCAATTAAAAGCCCAACAAAGTGCCTTTGTGCTGGGCTTTGCAGTGGGAATGAATGGCTGTCTTGTCACAAGGGTTTCTACTGTATTAAGAAAGCATTCCACCTTCTCCTGTTGTGCTCCTGCTTGCACAAGTCTCATTACTGTGCCAGCAATAATAGTGTCTAATTAAGCAGAATAAAGAGAGATGAAGCGTGATGGTTACAGGATAGAGAAGTTGTTCGTCAGAGGGAGGCAATAAATTACTGAATCCTGAGTCCTGCTATGCTGGAAAAGATTTAGTCAAAAAGAGCCAACAGTTGTTTTTCTTTCTGATAAATCGACCAGCTCAGGTTAGTGTTTGTTTCAGCTCAGGTTGGTATTTATTTCTGTTTTGCCTCAACAGATTTATATATTTTTTCACTCCTGTAAATGAATTGAGCAAAGCCATGGACGTCAGGGCGGAGGCAGAGTAATGATGAGATCAGCTGGTCACTCCAAGGGGCAGATGTGAAAGTCCCCTCAGAGATGGTCTGGGGGAGCTCCTGTGCCTGGCACCGTGCCCTGGGAGCTTTGGTTTCAGTCTTTAGCTCCACATTATTGCTGGGTTATTCCCCCTTCCCCGGAAAGGAGCTCCACAAACCCTGCCCTGTGCAGGGGGGGAGAGATGCAAGAATGTCATTAAGGTCACGCCACGAGTCCCTGGCTGCGGATAATGAACAATTCCTGACAAAATGAGGTGGTTGGAGCCGTTCTGAGATAAAAACCTGCCTGTCATTCTGTTGCACGAACCTATATTCCAATTTTATCTGCGGAGCGCGGGTCCCTTTTATCCGGTTTCCTGTTTGAAGGGATTTGAGCAGAATAGATAATCCTAACTTTGAACATAAATCACTGAGCTGCACGGCTGATAGATGCTTTGCACTTTTTTTTCTTTTTTTTTTTTTTATGATAATGGCTGATTGGAGGCTGGGAGGGAAAATGCCAGGGGCTTATCTCTGTGGAGCAGCGTTTGGAGGGTGTGCGGGGAGGGGAGGCAGCAACACGGGGTGGGGCTGGGTTGTATTTATTTATCTGGGTGTTTATTTTGAACATCTGAACTCCAGCAGAGACACTCTGGGACGTTACTGGGAGCTTTGGGAGTTGGGATCTGCTCAGTGACACGAGGTGAGGGTGGGCATCCCCCACGGACCTCTGAGGCATCAGAGCCCATTGGGTGCCCACCACGTGCAGGGCTGAGCTCCAGATGCTTCATCATTCCCCCTAAAGGGACTTGGGAATTCCAAAGAGCCATCAAATAGACTCCATGGATTGTTACTCTTTTACTAAGAACAGTTTAAAAAGAAAAAATACAGCTCCTTTTTTTTTTCCCCCCCTTTTACCCACAAAATAGATGACAGCTCTGAAAGTGCACTTTTCCTTCTGAAGATGCAAATCCCCAGAAAGGTCAAGTTTCATTTTGGTTTTGGATGTTTCTTATTTTTAAAAGATTTATTTTACTCCAATTAGCTTAAATTTCAAAGTAATTTCAAACCAGAAAACTGGATTCTTTCTTTGCTTATAACTTCTGTCTCTTTTTTTTTTTTTTTAATTTAGAAAAAAAAAAGAGAGAAAAAAACCCCTTAACATCAAAACAGATGCTTTCCCAGGAAAAAGTTGTTTTTTGATGAAATGGATTAATTGGAGTTTTCTAATCAAATCTTCAAAAAACTTTCAGGCAGCTTTACTGAGGCATTGAAGTACCCTTTTAAAGGGTGAGCTTTCTTCATGTCACCCTCTGAAAGTTGTCTTTCTCCAGTGACTCTAAATGGCCCCTTGGCAACTGCTTTGGATTAGATTCCTGGGGGGTTTTTTTGCCTGTGAATAGATGAGTATTTGGGTTCACAGGATGACTGTAATTTTGAAGCAAATCCCCAGTTTGCCTCCAGGTGTGCTCCAGATGCTCTCTGTCCCCTCGTGGAGGTTTAATGGTGCAAATCAAAGCCTGATTTTTCCGACAGCTCTGAACCACCAGCACGGGCAGGATGTTTGTTCTGGGGGCTCAGACTAAACCTCGGGCAGGATCAATCCCTCCAGGGTGCCCAGGGAGCAGGAGGGCCAGTGCCAGTGCCAGGTGTGCAGGTCTGACCATGGCACCAAGTTACTTGTCAGCATAAATGCAGCTTTTGATCATGGAATCATTCACGTTGGAAAAGATCTCCCAGACCATCGAGTCCAAGCTTTGATTAAGTTCCACCTTGTCCCCCAGCCCAGAGCACTGAGTGCCACGGCCAGTCATTCCTTGGACACTTCCTGGGACTCCACCACCTCCCTGGGCAGCCCCTTCCAGTGCCTGACCACCCTTTCCATGGAGAAATCCCTCCTGATCTCCAACCTGACCCTCCCCTGGCACAGCTGGAGGCCACGTCCTCTTGTCCTGTCAGTGATGGCAAAAGCTGTGTCAGCTGAGAATCAGCTGGGGTGGTTCAGCCCTGGCTGCACACAGGTAACAGGCACTAAATTGCTGGGGTGGTTTGAAAACCTTCTTCATGTTATTTATCCTTGTCACAGCTTTTGATCTGACACCATCAGCTGTTGGGAGGCCTGTGCTGACCCTTGTGGTCTCTGCCCAAAGGAGTTGGCTGCTGTCAGGGGTCTGTGGGAGATGATGTGGCGTGGACAGAGGGACTCTGAGTGCCAGGGAGAAGCTTGTGAGGGTCCTCACGAGACAAGTGACTGTCCAGTGTCACCTTGGCAGGGCACACAGCTGCTTAATGGGATGGAAAGCTGTTCATCCGGGACCTGGTCAGTGCACAGGGTGGGGACAGAGAGCCCAAATCTTCTCTAAATTATTTCTCTGCATAAAGACCATGGGAGGAGCAGTGTTTGCTCCAAGAGTATGTGGGCAGTGTCCACACTGCCCCACTGAACTCTGAAGGAGGAGTTGCTTTGGGCATGGCTGGGATTTGGGGCTCCAGACCACTGGGAGTCGGTACAAGTGTCAAGGAAGGGAAGTAGGAGGAAGCTGAGGCTGAAGGGGTTGAAGATGTAAAATGCAGCCTTGGTGTCTTTCTTCCAACTTGTCAGGGGGTCTCCAGGAGGAGCTGTGCCTCTGGGACCTCTGGGAGAGATTCCTGTAGAGCTTTGACCCTTCGGAGCTGCTCTGCTCCAAGCCACTCCTCACTGAGGGATTTCATGGGGTCAAAATTCCCAACACTGCTCTGCTTCCACCAGTTTGATGCCAGTAAATATTTTGCTGAAGTGGGTGAAGGGTTTTCCCGTTGATGGCCCCAATCAGATATCTCATCAAGCCTATAGGGAGCTCCTCAAGGGCAGGAAACCCCCAGGGCACTCAGCCTGAGGAATTGGTGTCCAAGGAGACCCAGCAAAGTTAGGAGAAAGCTGTATGACCAACCACAGGAAAATGACCCAGACTAGACCTGAATGACCCTTCTCCAGGTGCCTCTTTCCTCCCTGGAATTTCCTCATTATTCTGGTTATTTGCAGTAGTCAGGTCTGGCAAGAAAATCCACCATCTCCACTTTCCCTGGGAACACTTTGGGCTCCTGTAGTACTTTGGGAAGGACATTCCAGCTGCTCACACTCTCTCTCTTCTTCAGAGACCAGGTGGAGTTTGAACTTCATCTCCCATCTCCTGCATCACAGTCTTTTGGTGAGGGAAGTCATCATCACCAAAATGCATTTTAAGGCATGAAAACATGACCCTAGAATCAGCCCAACACATATCAATGTTTCCTTTTATGAACCAGCGTAGCTGCATTTCAAAAGTGAACTCTTTAGGCTTAAGGATGAAAAAATGAACCTTATTTTTAGTTGGGAGCATTCAAATTTTTAAAGAAAGCACTTTGAAACAGAAAAATAAGCCCTCCGTTTTCTTCTTAAGATTTGGTGCTGTCCAGAAGCTCAGTTTTCCAGGAAATAGAACTTTTTTGGAATGGCATTAATTATTCTATTGCAGTTGCAAAGGGGGTGACATGAGCACGTACTGGAAAAGGAACAGCTCCAAGAAAAGGCAGTAAGTGATCAAATCTCCCACAGGAGACAATTTGGGTAATGCAATCTGCTCAAACAACAAGCTCTTTAAACTCTAACTTTAAATTTCTTTTGAGCTTGAACAGGTCAACAACATTTTCCCCCATTCGGAGAGGAATAGAAAAATTAACTTTTTTTTTTTCCTTCCCCCCCCCCCCCCCCAGCATTTGTGTTATTTAACAGCCTTTTAGAAACCCATTTCCTGTGCTATTTTAAGCTGCAGGCACAGTTAGGAGACCACATCTGAGTGACGATTTAAATCTCCAGACAGCTCAGGAGATAAGTCAAAACAAATTTCAGGATGTTCCTCTAAAGAGCTGTTCCCACTTAAGTCAGTCCCGTTGGGAGCCTGGTTAAAGAATCACCTAATCTGCTACACATTTTACACATTTGAACAGGTCCATTTGAAAGAAAGTTTGTCAAATTTGCTGTGCAGTGAATACATAATGAGCAGCACTGGAGGAGGCTGGAAATTGCTGCTGGTTTTTAGCTCTTCACTTTGTTGATGTTGATAACTTCATGGTATCCTGATTTTTTGGGGGGTTTTTTGTTGGTTTTTTTTTTTTTACTGCCACCTTTCAGGCTGCTGCACCAGGAAGAACTCCTTTGCTTCTCAAACATGTAGTAATGCAGAAAGGCTGCTGGATGTGAGAAAGATGCTGTGCAGAGGGCAGGTGAAGGGATATGTTATGATATGGGAAAAAGTGAAGGGAGGGATGTGAAAAGGAGGAAGGCATTGATGGATCAGGTCGCTGGGATTTGGAGAAGGAAGAGGAAACATGATCCACCCCTGTGGGTTGTTGTGGTGGTTTCTGTTGCAGAGATATTTGGTATGGAGACCTCACCTCCCTCATGCCCCATCCCTGGAAGTGTCCAAGGCCAAGTTGGATGTGGCTTGGAGCAACCAGTGGAAGGTGTCCCTGCCCGTGGCAGGGGATGGAACCAGATGATGACTTAAAAAGTCCCTTCCTACCCAAACCATTCTGGGATTCCAGGACTCAGGAAGATGAAAATCTTCATCCTGCCAAAGCTGGCACGGGAGGCAGCTCATTGTAGCCCCTGTCCCAGGTTCCAGTTTCCTGGGATCCCAGACAGCTCTGGTGCAGAGCAGGTGTGTCTGCTTCTGGTGCCCAAAGCAGGGCAGGGGTTTCAGAGGCTCATACAGCACAGGGTGACTTCCCAAAATCACAGAGTTGAAAAAGATCCACCAGGATCACGGAGCCCAACCCTTAACCCTGCACAGGCCCATCCCAAGGGTCACAGGGATGCACACTGGGACCCAGACCTGTCCATATCCTGCCTGCAGTGGTGACATGGGGATCATTCCTGTATTTCTCTCATCAAGAAAGCCAATTCTAGCATGGCAGGGGGGAATTCTGTGTTGCTGGGCTTGTAGGCATTGTGAACAACTGGAGAGCCAGGACTCAGAGGCCAGGCAGGACATACTGCCAGCAGATATCATACACCAGGGATCTCCTGGGCTGCTGAAGGACAATCCAAGAGCAGTTTGCAGCTGCTTCAGGGCAGTGTTAAGGATGTTTAGTGGACATGGTGGAATTCAGTTGAATGTTGGACTTCATGATCTTAGAGGTCTTTTTTAACCTTAATGATTCTATGTTGGAGTCAAACTCTTCTTCACTTGGTAGTGGGAGATGATGTGACAAAGGGTAATGGGAAAAATGATTCCTCCAGGTGTCAGAATGGATGTTTGGGGGGAAAATAATCCAGTGGATAGCTCGAGCTGGAACAGGCACTCAGAGGAGGAGTGAACTGTCCACCCCTGAAGACCTGACTCTGTCCCCAGGGTTTGGCTGCTTGAGGACATGACTGACCTGCTTTGCTGTTGACATTAGTTTTGCTTTGAGAAGGGAGGTTGGACCAGAAACCTTCCAACCAATATTTCTGTAGCTCTGCAATGACAGACTCTCTCAGTCTTTGGGGTCAAAGTGCAGAGGTGCAGGAGGAATTCTGCCTGCTTTTTGTCTTCTTGGTTGAGCTTCTCAAAACACCTCAACAGAGACATTTCCACAGACAACACTCACTCTATGATTGCACTCCTCCTCCCCAGCCATCAAATAACATGTCAGCATTACAGAAGTTTCTTACTTCTGTGAGAAGTTCCTTACTTCCTAAAAGCACCATTTACTTTTTGGGGTTTCTTATTTTTAAAATATTGATCAGAATGTGGAGGAGAAACTGTTGAGTGGAGCCAAACTAATGTAACATTTGGAATCTACAGCCCAGTCTGTGTCCTGAACACTTCCTTTGGGATGTTACTTTGTTCTGGATTTCACAAGTGAAACACAGAACTTGGGCTTCCCCTGCCTTAACTTCTTACCCTGAACTCTCTTTCCAACCCCATCACAGGAGAGCAGCTTGATGGGCTCAGACCTTGACACTGGGCTTGCTTTTGACTGTAGATGAATTTAGCTTTTCCACCATAGGTGGATTTGTCTCCTAAAGGGAATGATGTTTATGTGGCTGGTACAAACACTGAGGTACTGGTGCACTAGCTGATTTTACTGTTTTTCTTAAGTTTTTTGCATTTGCAGAGGCAAAATAAGGCAAATTCTCTGTGTGTCTCTGTGATGGCTACTCATGTTCTCCCTTTTCCACCCTCTAATAGAATTTGAAGCTGAAGGGCCCATTGTGGTTGTCTAATTTGACCTTCTTTATGACACATCAGGATCTTTCTTATTGATTCCTCCGTCAGTGCCTGACTTGTGGTTAGACTAAAGGAGGTATTTTACACATAATCTATTAAAAGCATCCTAATGCTTGAGTGTGAACTGCATCCCATGGCTCTGGTGCAGCACTTGGAGAACTCACTCTTCCAAAAGGGTTGTGTGTCTACAAACAGTATCTCACGTTTCATCACGATTTCATGTCTCATTCACGACTTTCTATCCCCTCCTGACAGTTCCAAGGGAGGCTGAATTTTGGCTTTATGTCTGCTTGTCTTCTCTTGTCCCCTCCCATCAGCTGCAAAAGTCCAAATAGCAAATTCCCAGCAGCACCCACGGAGGTGATATGTCTACAAATGAGCCTCATGTGAGTGGGAAATGTGCTCTTCAAGGTTTTTCTTCTCACCTGTCCATATTTCTGCTCAGGACACAGCATTTGCATGCACAGGTGTCACACCAGGTGCTCAGATGCTTTTCCAGCTTCTCCAAGTGAGATGCTGGGAAAACAGAATGGCCTGAAATGTTTTGAGGGCTCCTGTCATCTGTTTTCTTACCAGCCTGGCTGCTGAGAAGAAAAGAAAACATGCACCACCCTGTCAGAATTTAGCAAAGACAGGGAAAACAGAGGCCTTCCCCACCTGGGTGCAGCCAGGGCAGACGAGCCTGATCGTGTTTCTAAGAGGGAATTATCCCAGATTAGAGGAAGGCAATGGTGACATTTGTCCTTCCTGGTGACATGTGGTCTCACACTCAGATGTCCAGGCCCTCCCATGAGACTGGACAGCTGCTCCAGGCTGTCCTCAGACTGGCTGGAGCCTGTGGGAACACAGGGAGAGGCACCTGCTCCAAACCCCCGTGAGGCAGCAGGGAGGGGAGCAGCAAATACAGGCTCCCTTAATCCCAGGTGCTGCCCTGCCTGTTCCCCACCAGATCCCGTTACTGCAAAGCCAAACAAAGCTGTGGAGAGGGGCTGCTCCAAAGGTCTGGTTGCAAAGTGATAGGGCTGGAGATCCCTTTCACCCCCAGCACCGGCGGCGGGCGTGGGGGGTGAGGGGATGTTTCCTGCTGAGCTCGGCTTTGAGCTGCTCTGGGGAGAGGTGGTGGCCTCAACCCACCTTTGGAGGGAGCTTAGGAGGTTGGGAGTGTGAAAAGAGTGGCTGCTGCAAACCAAGGCTTTGCTTTGCCCTGGTGAGAATCCTCTGGAGCAGCTCCCGGGGAAGGATGTTGGGTTTGGTTTCTCTCCCACTTGCACCAGAGGAGGCCCCTTCAGTGGAAGGTCTCAGAAGAAACTCTCCCTGTGCCTGAGAGCTGCTGGCAGCAGGTTCCAGAGAGGTTCACCTCCGTTCAG
Source organism: Pseudopipra pipra (assembly GCF_036250125.1). Classification (NCBI taxonomy): domain Eukaryota; kingdom Metazoa; phylum Chordata; class Aves; order Passeriformes; family Pipridae; genus Pseudopipra; species Pseudopipra pipra. The sequence continues at coordinate 2,863,171 of NC_087567.1, forward strand.
CTGCCTTGGAAAGGGGCCCTGGTGTTGTTGCTTCCCGGGCTCAGCCTGGAAATGCCTGATGGTCTGAGCCCTCAGTCAGGGACTGAGGAGCTGAGGTTTGATGCCTTCCCAGACTGGAGTGCTCAGAGCCCTCTCAGAGCACCTCAGCATAGGCCAAGCAGCTCCCTGAGGACAGCAGGGCTTTATTTTGGCCAAAACTGGGATGAAAAACTCAAATTTTGTTCGATCAGTTTTGGGGGCTTTTTTGATTCAGGGTTTTTGTTGTTGTTTTTTTTTTAATAGTCAACATATTCCTGAACTACTGAGTTTTGACATTATTGACCTATGCCCCATCCCTGGCAGTGTTGAAGACCAGATTGAACAGGGCTTGGAGCAACCTGGGCTAGTGGAAGGTGTCCCTGCCCATGGCAGAGGGTGGAACGAGAGGATCTTTCCAGCCCAAACCATTCCCTGGTGATTCTGTGATATTTCATTTCAGTGCAGTCAAAACATTTTATTTTGCTATAATTAAAAAAAAAAAAACCCAGCCACATCAGATTTCATTCTTACTGTGATATCAAAGTCCAGGCAAGGTATTTGGAACTGAACATTTGAATCAGAACAAAATGCTTTGGTGATTTCTCAGCAAAAAGCAAAGTGAATTTACAGTCTTGCAGTGTGGCTTAATTTCATTAAGTCAGCTCTTCCCTAGAAGAAAAAATAATCTCTAGGAAAACCCTTCAGGCATCCCCAGTGCAAGTGCCTGGTACAAATCCCAGTCATGTATGGAAAAGAGACAAAAAGTGTGGAGAGCACTCTGGGTTAGAACAGCAAAGGAAACCATTTCAGGCAGCTCTGGTTGTGCAGCCTCTCTGTGTCACTCGAAATTTAAAGGGAACCTTTGTGGCATAAACACAACTGATGGGTCTGCACAACTTGTGGAGTCTTTTGCTAATGAAACCTGTTGGAAATCCAGGGTTTGGTGTACAGAGAAAGGCAGCCCAAAGGTTTTGATCACATTTGATTAAGTGTGACATTTTTCCTTGCTGGTTTGTATCACTGGCTACCAAACCTGGGCAGAAAGTACACATAAGTGGTGTCTTTTTCTGCCCTGAATGATTAAGAGAGCATTTGATCTTATAGATAGAAGCAGTAATTGACTTCATTTAAAGATTAACTCAATGTAATGCCTTCTGAAAAGAAAAATGTTATTAAGGAAGTTGTCAATCACAGAGTTGATGCCTTTTTTAATACAGTCTGAAAGTGTTATAATTTTAATACCTCAAAGGCCAAAGCAAATTATCAAGCTGAAATTAGAGATTAGCAATTTTCAATTTCTCTCCCATCTCTTACGTTTCATCTTCCACAGATGAAGGGAAGAAGGGGGGGAAGAAAAGAGGGGAAAATAGCATTTGACATGAGAGGGGGAGCACAGAAGCCTGGCTGGGTTGATATCTTTGCTTGGAGCTTCATGCTGACCTCCCAGCTGCCCTGGACAACAGGGTCTGATCAGAGATTTGATCCAGCAGCACATTCCCCAGGGACAAGGAGCTGTGAGCCAGCCCAGCCCAGCAGTGTGTGCAGCCCAGGGTTCAGGCACCCAGACATTCAGCTTGTTTAGAAAATCACCTGCCCAGTGCAACTCTAAACACCCACTCAGGTGCCTCTGAGCCACAAGTGTGGAGTTTGTACTTTATGTTTTACCGTGAGAACACTTTTCCCAGTTTGAGGTAATTATATTTATTACTGAGGTGTTACATTTATTGCAGAGGTGCAGAGGATCAGGACCCAGATAAAAAAATCATATTGTAGGTGAAGTTCAGGCTCCTAAATCTAAAGTTGCCAACCTGAAAAGCCCTTTTTAGGTGGAGTTTAACTTTAGAGGCTCAGAAACTTTAGGGGCAGGAGAGTTTGTGACTATAATGATCCCACAGTGCTCCTGCCTGTGCAGCAAATGCTGGGGTTGAGGGACCAGGCCGCTGAAAAGCTGGGCCAGGAGTCCAAATTCCCATGCCAGAGGGGCTTTATCCATGAGGAATTTGTGCAGGGGAAATAGAGCTCTGCACAGCACCCTGGGGTAGCTGGGGTTTTTTTTTAAAGGGCAGCTGTGCACAGGAGAGCTCTGCCCTTGGCTGCACAATTCCTGGTTCTGCACCATTCGTTCAGGGCGTTTTCAGGTGGAGTTTCATTTTTATCCTGAGGAGATTAAACCATCCTAACCCCTTCAGAGGCTGCAGGAGTCTCTTAGCCCTCAGTAGCTGTCTGGTGGAAGGGATCTCCTTTTCTCTGGGGGAAAAAATATCTCACACAGAAAATAGGGCGACAGCAAAGAAAGGCCCTCTAACACACCCAAAAGGGGGAAAAACTTGTCCTGGCCCCATCTAACTAGTTTAAGGGAAGGAGACTGGCTCATGTCAGTGAGCTCCTGGCTGGAGAGCCCTGTCAGCAGGATCACTTGAGGCTGGAGGAGCAGCAGGAGAGGTGAAGGTGACCCCGGGTACCCCAGGGGTGAGCTCTGGCAGCAGGGAGGGCCAGGGGAGCTCTCTGACTGGCATGAGTTAAACTGTGCCACCCTGTGTGTCTTCAGCCACCTCAGCATGTTCTCCCAGACACCTGGGGCTCTGGCAGGGACCTCAGCACCACTTGCATTTGAAATCTTTCCCCACAAGAGGTGATTCTGGTGCTGTAAAAGGATGCTCTGGGTAGTGGACTCCTTTATGTTCTGGTCTGTCCTCCATGGGCAAGAAGTGTATTTTTTTTTTTTTTTTCTGAGGCAGAGAATGAGGTTCAGGGTAATTGAAAAAGGAAGAGTTTTCCTCATGAACTCTGGGCTAGATGGGGGAATGAAATTCTCTGTAGTGAAAACATTATTCTCCCACCATAATCCACTAAAGCAGTCTTCATTTCCCCCGTGTAGGGAGGTTCTCTTCTCTTATTGCATTTAGCTTGAAAGCAGAGCTCTCAAGCTGTTTGATGCTGGGCAGTGTTTATGCCTTGTGTTGTCATAATAAATGCCCCCAGATCCATCATAAAAGCAGTTCCTTTGACACAGAGGCCGATTGGAAACGGCCAGAGAGGTGTGGGGCAGTAATGGAGATTTATATCTTTTGCAAAGGAATTGGATTATCATCTTCTGGAGAGTTATTTTACCTTTCCCCTGCCCAGTGAAGTCAAACCAGTTACTGCCATTCGTTGCATTAAATACATCAGGGCAGAGAGGAACACAGCCCTGCCATCTCCTTGGCTCCTCTTGCTAGAAGAGGGTGTTTCAGATAATTTACAGTGCCTGTCCAGCAGCCCATCCTCAGGATGACACTTATCCAAACAACACACCACTCATGTGTTTTTGACCTCCATCAGGATGTTACATTTTTAACTGGCCCTGTTTTACTGTAGTAGGACTTGCTCACTTCTAATCCAACTCCATAATTTCTGGGCCTTTATATGTCTTGGGGTGAAGCAGGTTATAAAATCCTTTCAAGGATGTTTTTTATTGTGTTTTGTTTAAGGCAAGCAGGCCTTCCTTTTTATTGTTTGCCAGGCAACTACAAAAAATTAATAGCTCATAAAAGTAACTCCTCTGCTGGCACTCAGGAATATGTGAGTGGAAGGAATTTGGGTCCTTCTGCTGTTGGTCTCTACACAGTGAGATAGTTGTGTTTTGCAGCACCAATAAATGATTTATTGAGGCATTTCTGCCTCCCAGCTGGCTGTTCCTTACTGTACAGCCACACTTTAATGGTCAAGGTTGGACTTTGCTGCTTCAGCTGAACAACTGGTAATCTGTTGGTATAACCCACCTCTACCAAAATCCCTTCTTTAGTCATTTCTCACCCTGTCTCTTTGTGCCCAAATACCCTCACGTTTGGTCCTGGGTCTGGAACTGTCGATGTACTGATGCTGGTGTACCCCAGTTCGCTGGGTTGGTGGTGGTGGCTCGTTTAAGCACTTTTGGGTTAAATTCTGTGCATCCTGTTGTCGCGGTGGGCTGTGAACCCTGCCCGGGGCCGCTCCGGCTCTGTCCGTGGTGCTGAACCGCCCGCGGGGCTCCAGGGAAGGCAGCGGCCGAAGGGTTCTTTGGAGAGCTTTTCACAGGATGCGCTGAGTTGGAAGGGACCCACAAGGATCATCCAGTCCAACCCCTGGCCCTGCACAGGCCCATCCCCAGGAGTCACCCCCTGTGCCCCAGAGGATCAGCCAAACCCTCCTGGAGCTCTGGCAGCCTTGGGGCTGTGCCCACTGCCCTGGGGAGCCTGGGCAGTGCCCAACCAGCCTCTGGGGGAAGAACCTTTGGCTGAGATCCAACCTGAGCCTGCCCTGACACAGCTCCAGCCATTCCCTGGCTGCTGTCCCTGGTCCCCCAGAGCAGAGCTCAGTCCCTGCCCCTCCTCTGCCCCTGCCCAGGAAGGTGGAACTGCAGTGAGGTCTCCCCTCAGCCTCCTCTGCTCCAGCTGAACACACCAAGTGCCCTCAGTGTCCTCACACACCTTCAGATCAAGGCCCTTCCCCATCCTTGTTGCCTCCTTTGGACACTCTCTAATGGCTCAATCTCTCCCTTCCATTGTGTCCCCCCAAACTGCCCCAATGTTGAGGTGAGGCCGCCCCAGGGCAGAGCAGAGCAGGACAATCCCCTCCCTGATGCCCCAGGACAGGGTTGGCCCCCTGGCTGCCAGGGCACTGCTGACTCAGGGCCAGCTTGGGGAGATCTGATCTCCTGGTGTGGTACAGGGTGCACAGATGTGGGCAGAGAGCCTGTGGTGTGGAAGGGCTTGGGGAAGTTTTCCCCATGGTCCTTAGTTGGGCCTCCATCGAGCCAGGAGGGAAAGAGAAACCCACAGGTTCAAATATTGGTCTTGCTCGTGGCTATGAAAAACAGGTTTGTTGTGTTTAAGAAAATGTAGAGGCTTTCAGCTTTTAGATTTTCAAGCCAGCACCTCTCCCTAGCACTGAAACACTGAGGAAAAAAGGGAAGAAAATACATTTAGGCAAGTGTGGGAACCTCTCCCCAGTGGCTCAGTGTGGATTTGTGATCTAAATATTGCCACAGAATAACTGCTGGGTGTCTGCATGAGGGAGGGTGAGTGCAGGAGACAGGGAGTGTAGGTCACCTCCTGCTCAGATGTGGGACACCACTGCACTGAGTGGAACTATTTGTTAAGAGGGTTTGCTGTGCTAATCACTCACATTAATTTTTTTTTTGGCAAGCAGGGTGTGTAGTTTGAGGCACATTTGAAAACCTTTGAGTTGGGTTGTGTTGTAGGGCAGGGATGATCCTGGGCAGAAAATCATGTAGAAGATGTTCTGCAGCTACAAACAGGATTTTCTTATTATCATAATCGTGTGTTTTCTCTCTCTATCAGGGATTTGTGCAAAAGCTGATAATAGTGGGAGTGTTGTGCAACCCACAGAGATCTGGCACACACCCTGGTGAGCCTTTGCTGAAGGGGCTGTGTTTTGCCAGCAATCCTGAGTAAACAGCAGCTGGTTGCTGCAGCACTGGGGTGAAGAGGGGTAGAGGCAACAGAACTCCCATTTTGAAGTTCAGGATCCCTTCTGGGGAGCAGTGGAGAAGCACAGTGAGAGAGGATGAGAAGTTTGAGCCTCAGGAGGTTCAGAGCCTTCAGCTTCGTGGTTCCTGAGCCCACACAAGAGGTCAGTGTCCTCTCCCAGCACTCAGAGGCAGGAGGAGCTCAGCCATGGCAGTGCCAGTCTGGGGCCTCCTCTGGTGAGAAATATAAACTGGCACATCCTCCTAAACCTTTGCAACAGGTTTCAGTTAGTTTGTTCCAATGAAATATTAAAGGAGCATTTTGAGATGGTTCAAAGCATCTGGAATCCCACGTGCTGCTTTGTGCACATGACCCCAGCACAGATCCCTTCAGTCCTGCAGACCTTGTGCTGCTTTGTGCTCCTGCTTGGAGTGACTCCAGCTCTTGGGTTTATTCCTTGGTGTGTAAAGAGTCAGCTCCTCATTCAAGACATTGCTGCCTTGCTGTTTTCTACAGGGGATAGAGATTTCTCCCCCTAAATCCCTGTTTATCCTTGGATCTGAGTTGCTCTCTGAAGGTTCTTGTCTCCATTGGCAAGAAAATGATCCCAGAGTGAATTGGCTCTTAACCCTGAGCAGGACCTTTCAGCTGGGTAGGGTGACTGAACACCCTCTAGGTCACCCCCTGGAGCTGATGGGAACAGCCTGTTCTGGAATGGTGAGGAGCATCTGCACTTCCAAAAGATGGTGATGGAAATAAGGAAAATTTCCTCAAGCCTGTCATCATACACTTGTGAGAATTAGCAGCTGGGGGAACAAAAAAAGAGATAAAATCAACCTGATAGTGACCAGAATAAAGAATTAGGTTACAGAAAGTCTGGAACTGGACTTTTTAAGCTCCAATTTAAAAAATCTCTCTTCAGAACTTATATATTCCCTGCCCCTAGAGTAGATATGACCAGATTCCATACCAGGGTTGGCTAAAATCCTTGGTTCTCAAGTACCTCTGTAAATTGTGCCTCCATTAGACTCATTCTCTTCTTGAGCAATAGCTGCTGCCACCCTTTTTATAATCCCTGTCCTGTGTTTTGTCTGACCTCGAGCCAGTCAAACCAAGGTCCCTTCATTTAAGAGCAAAAGGAGCCCCATCCACAAACCTCACCAGCATCCACAGGGGATTTGTAATGGTTTTGGGGGATCATTCAATATTACAAGCATAGCAGGCATTTCTTGCCCTGCATTTCAGCATTTCTAGCAGGTGTTCACATCTTTATTAAGCTGTCTGATAGTCCTCAGGTTTTGCACATCAACAGCTGGAAAGTCTGTCTGAGATCAGGCAACCTGGGATAGCAGGGTGGTGTAAACAGATTGAAATCTTGGCAAATAAGGATGGAAGTTGTTATTTCTTAGTGATTTTATTCACCATGGTAAATACTGGTTGTGGGGCCAAACGTGGGAAGGGAAGGGTTTTGTACGAAATTGGAAAAGCTGCCAGGGGATCTCTCCGTGTGGAAAATCCTCCTCTGCCTAGAAGATGCTGTGAAACAGTTTTAGCTACTTAAGAAGCAGAAGTAGGAAGATGGACTGGAAGTTCTGCAGTCAGGGATGTGAAAACATCAACCACGTTCTCAACTGGGAAGCAGAGAATAATCCTGTGCTCGGCATTGAGTTACATCTTAATCATCTTACATCCACAAGCAGCCTCCTCTGGATCTCTGAAAAATAACTTGTGGAGCTCAGTGAGGCTCTGAAGATGCAGATGTTTTATTATTCAGAGTTTATTATTCCACCAGCTCTGAATTTCAGAGTGAGCACACTGCAGGAGGGCATTAAACCATTAAATATTTTCCCATTCATGGGCACATCAATAACATCATGGAACGTTGTCCTACATTTGGGTTATGCAAATTCAGAGTTCACTGACAAACTTATAGAAGGTAAAGCCATAAAAAACATTTACATCACACTTCTCATGCCACAGTCATTATATTTTACTCAGGTGCCTTGGTATGAGCAGACTAAAGACAAGTGACCTGACCTCTTATAAGAATGTTTGGAACTAAACAAAAAATAGTTTGAAACTGGGTGGGAAGTTCAAAATCCCAGTCCAAGACATCTGAAAACAAATCCTTTCTTTTTAATCAATTACAAAATATTTTTAAACTGAATGCTTTGGACTATTTTAACTGAAAAATATGAGCTGAAACAGTGAATTTCTGGTTCAAAAAGCCAGAGAATCGTTCAGCAAGAAAGGTGTTGAAACTCATCATTTCCTGTGAAAAGTTCAGTTTTTATGATCACATTTTCCAAATAAAAAATAGAGCTGATGGCAAACGAGATCAACACACATATGTCACAGACCCAAGCCAGAGAGGAAACCTCTAGAGAAATGTAGCTTAAAGCAAATGAGTAAGAATTTCAGGTTTGTTGTGTGAAGGAAAATAGAGAGGCTTTCAGCTTTTAGGGTTTCTGGTTGGCACCTCTCACTAGCACTGAAGCACTGGGGAAAAGGGAAGAAAATATGGTTTTATATATATATATATATATATATATATAATTTATTATTGTTTATGAAGTGCCTTTTCTGGTGAATATGTGGTATTTTTACCTCCTGCTGTCAATGTACCAGGCAGTGTTGTGACAAACCCCTTTGTGTGGTGTGGTTGGGGCAGGATTTTCTCCTGGCCAGGGTGGGCAGTGCCACCCCAGCAGCAGAGCTGACGTCTGTGTGCCTTCCTGGGCAGACACAGCTCCTCCCTGGTCACCAGCAGGGACTGAGGGGTGGGACTAAGGACAGCAGAGGCTCAGAGAAGGTCAGGAGGATGTAGAGTCAGTTCTCACCCCTTATCCCAGTAGGACCAGGCACATTCCAGCCCAGTTTTAACTCTACTGGCATTGCAAAACCAGTAGAAGTTTCTACAAACGAGTCATCAGTGATATGGAAACCAGTGTTGAGGGGAGGGGCAAGGGGTGAGTGCACCCAAAGCTGTCCAGCACACACAGAGGGGTTAAAGGGGCTGCCTGAGTCTGGGTTTGTTCACTGAGCACGGTGGGAATGAATCACAGAATCATTAGAGTTGGGAGGGGCCCCTGGGACTCCCCCAGTCCAGGCCCCTGCCCAGGAAGGGTCACCTGGGGCAGGTGACACAGGAACACATCCAGGTGGGGCTGGAATGTCTCCAGAGAGGAGACTCCACACCCTCAGCTGTTCCAGGGCTCTGCCCCCCTCACTGTGAAGTTCTTCCTCGTGTTGAAGTGGAACTTCTATTTTAATTATGGCCATTGCTCCTTGTCCTTTCGTTGGGCACCACTGACCAGAGTCTGGCACCATCCCCTGACACCCACCTTGGAGATGTTTGTGTGGATTGAGGAGGTGAAAATGAGTTTTCATGAGTCTCTTACTAAATGAGCCCAGGCCAGAGCTGCTCTGTGGAGCCTGTGCTTGCAGGAGGAGCTTGGAGTGATTTGTGATGGATTTGTGATGGACAAACACGTTTTATCTCCTTGAGTGAGAAAAGGAGGGGAATGTGTGGCACAGACCTTGCAGCAGTGCTGTGACTCGTGTTCCCTCCCAGCCCTGCACTGAACACCCAGAGGCAGCCACGGAAGGAGAGTCCTTTTACAAAAAAAAAAGTGATTAAGCAGCCAATTTACCAAAAAGCCATCCATAAACCACTGCCTCTCCAGAGCTAATAGTGCTGTTTGTTATGTCAGAAGCAGCTAATAATGGCCATATTTGTTTGAGTCATAAAACCTCTTTTGCTGGTGCATGATAATAGAGTGTGTTACATGTTCAATTAACCAAACTAATCAAATGAGCTGAGGAGAAATACAATGGGAACAAAGACCTGATCTATGCCATTCTTTGTTGGGCACAGCAGTTGTTTTTCATGTGATTTCCTGCCAGTCCTTTGTGCAGATTTCCCAGTGATATGCTAACAAACCCTTGCCCAATTAAAAAGGCAGGTTTGCTGCTCAAATAAGTAAGAAAGGCTCCCCTAGGACAACTTAGAACCATGTTCACCCTCCCCTGGCACTGGGAGGTGCAATGCAGGGGACAGACTTATCTCCTTCTGGGCACTGTACTGACCTTGTGCACAGAGAAATTAAGCTAAGCCCAAAAACTGAGGTGGGAGGGAGAGGTGATGTCCAAATGCCATGACATGAGAAAAACTCACAGGAGTCGAGGACAGTGCCTGGAATTCTCTACCTCCAAATGCAGTAACCTGTAACCTTATTATCCCTATGGAAATGCATCCCTTGCTTGGCCTCCTTTGGGCTAAAAGAGGTCCATCAACAGATGGGCTGCCCAGGACATGCCCAGAGCCCAAAGCACCTGGAGATCCTGGCACAGCAGACTCTGGGAAGCAGGAGAGATGATAATTCTCACAGCCTGAACTTTCTCTCTGATGTTCAGCAGCTCTGAGATAGCCTTGAAAGGCAGAAATACTCAGATTTTCTGTGGGCAGAGCTGAGCAGGTTTATTGGGGCGACACAGACCTGGTGAGTTCCACAGATAAAACCAGTCTCAGCCTCAGAAAAAGGCCAGGCCATGTCAAGGGAGGCACAGTCCCATTTCTGCAGGCTGGCCTGTGATAGGTGACCATCTCCCTGCACTGGGAACTGAAGTGGTCCAGCAGAGCCTTGTGCAGCTCTGTGGAAGCACAACTTTGCCTCTCCTGCTCCTGAACACCTCAGGAAGCTCCAGAGTTGACTGAGATGGCAGGACTGAGTGTCAGTAGACTTGTATTTATTATGCAGGGACAAATTTTATGGGTCTGCAAATAGAAAAAGGTTTAAAACCTCTAGATCAAAAGTGCTTCTCAAGAAGTTGCTTTTTTCTGCCACTAAGTGGCTCCAGATGTTGAAATATTCAACAAAATTCCTTCTCTCTCTTCTTTCTTTCTTTTTTTTTTTTTTTTTTGACACACTGAGTTTCACAAGGTCAATCCATAGCAAAGAAATCCCAGTGCTTTTCCCCCCCCTGAAAACCACCCAATTGCAACATTAAATATTAACTGAGAGAAGAGCTCGATTTGTAGCTTCGGTCTATTTTGATTTTTTTAAGTGCTTTCTTTTTCCTAAAACATGAGTTTCCTCTACATGGGAGTGCCACAGAAGTCTTCCTGTGTTCTGGGCAGGGTGAGAGGGGGTGCTGTGCTTTGGGAAGGGCAACTCCAGTTTTTTATTTACCTCTGATAAGAGACAGGGCTCTTGGAAATGTTGGTGGCCCTCATGAACACCCCAACTTCTGCCTCTGCTCCATCCCACCATGTCCTCTTATTGCTGCCATATTTCCTCCCTGTCCCTTGGTCCAGGTGGGTGACAAGACGTCTGTTGGGTGACAGACAGGGGACAAAGGCTGGTTGAGTTCCCCTCTCCACACAGTGGGAAGCACAGATGGTCACCACCCAGAAATGCTCCTTCCTCTCCAGGGTGCTGGGAAGCACTGGCAGCACAGCTGCAGGGAGGGTTCTTTGTGCCTGCATGGCTGCATCCTTCTTTTCCATTTGGAAGCAGATCAAAACTACACAAAACCTCTGAACTAACATTCATACATGTATTAGGTATTCTTCTCTCTTGGGCTGGGACATGTTCCTCTGGGTCCTCTGAAAAGCCCTGCTTGGTCAGGGCTGGAAAATCTTTACACTACAAACAAGTCCCTCCAAAAGTCAGATGTTTCAATCCTGCTCCACTGAAGCACAACCCTCCCAAGCTGCCACCAAGTGACTGTTATTTCATTTTTCCTCCCCCCCCAGAATGAAGCTGCCCTGAAAGCACCACTTCCATGAATCATTTCTTTTGTCAACAACTGGTATTTTTCACTTTATTTGGGAAATTTGCCCCCGGGGTTGTTCTAAAGAGCTCCGGCTTCTTGGCTTTGCTCTCCAATGGGCAGAGAAATTTGGGGGGCTCAGTCCTGCCACTTTCCTTCCACCTCTGCACAGGAAGGTTTTTACACTGTTGTCTTCTGAGCACCCTGCAGGGATATGGGAAGAAAAGGCTCCACAAACCTCTATGGTCTGGAGGTAAAGCCTCTGTGGAACACAGAGAGGTCTGAAAGACAGACACACACAGTTGTCCCAAGGCCTTTTAGCCCACTCAGAAAAGAAACCAGGAGAAAAAATATTTTACAGCTGGAATAATTGTTTTTACTGTTTATTTTGTGCTTTCCCAACTCCCATGGGAATAGCAAAAAAACCTCTAAGGCTGGACTTTCTCCTTATTTCTAAGCCTGTATCCCAGGTGTGGAGTGGGGCTGGGATAAGGTGAGATTCTTCTTGGATCCAGATGTTTCCAACCACTTACTTAAGATGCTTCCAGCCACTTATTGGGTGCCTCCCTGTGCCCTTCTGTTCCCTGTGCTGGAAGAGGATTTAGGAAAGGAGAAGGAAGTAGAGACTGTCTTCCAATTTAAGATGAGCAAGGGGCAGAGAGGAAGGGTGTAGAAAAGGTGGGCAGCAAAGCATTGTGCTCCTCTTGCTATTTACTGTGAGGAATCATCAATCAGTGGGTTTAAATCATAAGCAAACAATTTTTCTTCCCTGGTGCAACCAAACTGTGTAGCTCCCCATTGCTGGACCGCGTGGAGGCCAAAACTAAAAAGAAGGGAAAAAAGGAAAGGACAAATTAATGAGAAACAACTTGATCAGGAGCTGCTACAGCTCAAGAGTTCAGGTGCAATGCTCTGGTTCAGGGGCAGGTCCCCCACTGCAGCTGCTGCACAAATCCTGCCTTACACTTGCTTTGCTTTATGCCTTTTTCCAAGGTGGCTCCTGAGGATTTACTGTAGGAAATGATTGTAGGAGAATGGATTTGTCTCCTTCCCTCCTGCATTGTTTAACTGGAATCACACTCTAGGTTAAATCCCAGAGTTTGGGGAAGCATTTCTAAACCTCTTCCAGCTCTTCCTTATCTGACAAAAACTCGATGAAGTGAAGAGGTTTATCCTCAGAGAAGAGCTTAGAGAAATCCTATATCCACAAAGGGCCTTTCTCCCCTTGGGGAACTCAGGAATTTCTCCTTTGAAAAATGTTATTCCCATCCTTGGACCAGATTTAATTCGTGGCTCCCTGCAAATCCTGAGCTGGAATCAGCCTGCAGTGAACGTGGTGTTGCCATGTAAATTTTGAAGTGTGTGCTTCTGTGGTGTTCCTTACATGAATATATGGAGCTACTCAACTGGAAAACACAGGGAAGTGAAAACTCTGGCTTGGGATTAAATGTTTGACACTAAACTCTCTAGGGGTGTCAGAGGATTAGGACAGAGACACTGGCACAGAGCATGATGCCCTAATAAGCCCTTTTTCTTTCTTTTTTCTTATTTTTCTATGAGATTAGAAAAAAAAAACAAAACAAAGCCACAAACTAACCTTAAGAAGTGAGAAGACAAGAGAATTTTGGCTGGGTAAAAAAGTGTTTGTGCCAAGCTCTCTCCCCCAGGATGATCCCTGTGGGGTGGTTCAGGCTGGGATCTGTTTGGAGATGCTGAGGCTGGTCCAGCAGTGCAGGATGGAGAGGGAGCCTTTGGGAAGAAGGGATGGGAATGCAAGTTATGTTTTGTTCCTCTTGCTTGAATCTGAGAGTTCCTTGGGGTAGAGTGAGTGTGTCAGCTCTTCACAGAATCACAGAGTTGTTGGGGTTGGAAGGGACCCCTGAGGATCTCCCAGTCCATCCCTCTGCCCAGGCAGGGTCACCTGGAGCAGGTGACACAGGAATCAGTCCAGATGGGGTTGGAATGTCTCCAGAGAGGGAGACTTCACACCCTCCTTGTTTCAGGGCTCTGCCACCTCCATGGAGAGAAGTTCTTCCTCATGTTGAGGTGGAGCTTCCTGTGGTTTAGTTTATGGCCATTGCTCCTCTACCTTCACCTGAATTCCTGTTGGCCCAGTGTGGCCTGGAAGAGCTGTGCAGTTCTTCCCTGGGAGAGGAGAGGGATGAGATGTGGTGCTTTAGGTGTGAGAGGAGAAGAATGAAATGGAGGTTTTCTCCACCCAGTCTGTGTCCCAGCTTTATGAGTGGGACAGGAGGAGTCTTCCCACAGCTGCAGACCTCTCTGGCTGAATGCCCTGCCCCAGGACGATGGGGATGGATGTGCACTGGCACAGGACAGGGTGGCACACGGGAGGTGCAGTCTGTGCTGAGCAGATGCCAGGTGTGCCTGGGGTTCCTGGGGGTGGGTGGTGACAGGGGCTGACCTGTGGCAGCTGGGAAAGGTCAAACGAGGATCCTCACCCTGAGGTTCCCCTTCCTCCCAGGGGCCTTTCTGCATTGCCTTTAAACAACAACCACCACTGTGTTCCCAGTGCCGTGTGTGGATAGAACTGGAGCAGCTTCGTGTCTTTTAACAGTTAAAGAAAAAGCCAAGGAAACATTAAAGCTTCTTTCCCACCTCGAAACCTGACCAAACCTGCCTGCTCTGAACTGAGAGGTGTGTGTATCCCTGATATCCAGGGGGAAAGGCTGGATGTTTCTGTCAGACTTCTTGCCTGCAGAGCTGGGAATTGATCCCGTGCCATCAAAAGCAGAGATTTTGCCCATTCACTTCAGCAGGAGCTGGTTCAGGCCCTGAATCTCCTGATGGTGGGAGGGAGTGGATGAATCTCTTGCAAAAACATCTTTGCTCTGACCTGTTTGCTGAGTGTCTGGGTACAGGGGAATTACTAACACAGGGTTTGCAACACTTGGACTGAATAACCCGTCCTCTTTGCTCAAACTATCCTTATAAGTACAATCTTCTTCTTCCTGGAGCCTTTTAGGATACCTGGACAGACTTTGGTAGATTCTTGTCACCTAGCAAAAGAATGGTTCCCAAAAATATCAGTGAAATATTAGTTTGAATACCTCAAACTTATTTAGGCATTTATTTAAAATATTCCTCAAAACACAGATGCAACCAGTGCCCCTGGAGGCAAAAGTGATCCCTCTGGGTTCCTGGGGAAGAAAATAAAAGTGGGCTCTTCAAGGTTTCTGGCCCAGGAAGCTGCCACTGCCAAAGCTCTGGGGTTATTTTCCCAGTGCTGTAGGAGTGACCCTGATGGAGACATCTAATCTCTGTGATCTCCTCGGGGTGGGAACAGCACATTCATCCTCCCACAGAGCAGGGAAGTGATGTTAGAGATCAGTTCTCAAGGATGAAATGCTCTCTGGAATTTCAGCTGTACTGTTTTGCCCTCTTTTTCTGCCTTTAAATTCATCTTTCTGCCAAATTACACACTTGTTGGGGGGAGGGAATCAGCAAAAGGGCATTTAGCTGCTGTCAATGGGTTCAGTCTTAACCCCCCACTCTCTGTGGATGCTGCAAGACCAAACCTCCAAGGACAAGCTCCCAAAAGCAACACAAACCTGGGAGGGGGGGGTTGATCCTGCAGCGATGGGCAGAGGAATATTTGAAATGCAGCAAAGGCAAGTGTAGGTCCTGCAGCTGGGGAGGAGAAACCCCAGGGACCAGCACAGGCTGGGGGTCACCTGCTGGAGAGCAGCTCTGGGGAGAAGGACCTGGGGGTCCTGGGGGACAACCAGCTGTCCCTGACCAGCAGGGGCCAAGGAGTCCTGTGGGCTCCTGGGCTGCAGGAGGAGGAACATTGCCAGCAGGGCAGGGAGGGGATCCTGCCCCTAAAATCAGCCTTGGTGTGGCCTCACCTGCAGGGCTGGGCCCAGCTCTGGGATCCTCAGGACAAGAGAGACAGGGAGCTCCTGGAGCATGTACAGTGCAGGCTGAGGAGATGCCCGAGGGATGGAGCAGCTCTGGGAGCAGCAAAGGCTGAGGGAGCTGGGGCTGTTCAGCCTCCAGAGCAGAGCCTGAGAGGGGCCCTCCCCAGGGTGTGTCAGGGGCTGCAGGAGGAGGCAGAGGATGGAGCAGGCTCTGCTGGGGGGGCCCAGCAATGGCACAGCAGGAACGGGCAGGAACTGATGCCCAGGAAGCTCCAGTTGGACAGGAGGAAGAAATTCCTCCCTGTGAGGGTGGGGAGGCCCTGGCACAGGTTGCCCAGAGAAGCTGTGGCTGCCCCTGGATCCCTGGAAGTGTCCAGGGCCAAGTTGGACAGGGTTTGGAGCAACCTGGGCTGGTGGAAGGTGTCCCTGCCCATGGCAGGGGGTGGAACACGATGATCTTTAAGGTCCTTTCCAATCCAAACTGTTCTGTGAGTCTGTGATGCACAGGACGTTCCACCTGAACACGAGGAAGAACTCTGGTGTGCAGGTGACTGTGCACTGGCACAGCCTGCCCAGAGAGGGTGTGGGGTCTCCTTCTCTGGAGATACTCAAAAGCTGGATGGACACACCCTGAGGACGGTGCTCTGGAGCCCCTGCCTGGGTCGGGTGATCGTAGCAGACCCGCTCCGGTGGTTCCTGCCAGCCCGAACCATCGATCCTCCGAAAAGCCCGTCCCGAGATAAGCAGGGAGCGGCTCCATCCTAGCGAGAAGGGCTGAAAACCCCGGAAAGGTAACCCCGAGGGTCTGGTGGAGGGTCCTGCCCGGCAGAGGGCACTCGGAGCCCGGCCAGCCCGGGCACAGCGCGTTATCCTCCCGGGGATGTCTGTACAACATCCCTCCCAGGGCGCTCAGCCGCCGGGATCAGCCCCAACTCGGTTCTCTGCGGTGTTTCCTGATGGAAATGGCAGCTATAGCCGAAAGTTTGTAAGCGTAAACACACAAACACTGAGAGGAAAAGAAACCACAGGGACTTTCTGTTTTACTTTTAAAGGAAGTTACTAAGGAAAAGCCAGACATCTGGAGCATCAGGAGTAACAAACAGTGAATCGGTGTAGGACAGTGTAGAAACCAAGCTGTGCATTACTAGGGAAGGTTAATGTATCCTATTTGCAGGCTTTCTACAGTCAGGGGTATGCTGAATAAACACTGACAGCTAAATTTTATGTAAAATACTAAACCTGTGAAATGGCATCATCAGGGGAGATATTTGGACCATCCTGTAGCTGCCTGGTTTAGCTGGGATCTTCAATGGCACTATTCCAATCAGAAGGAATGTTTTAACAACGATGACCATGGCAGTGAGGGGGCCAGAAGACATGAAGAACATTTAATGATTAATAGAATCCTGGTTTTCAGCAGAAGAGGTAACTTTGATTACCCTCTTCACCCTGGGGAGGATCCCCCTGAAGGGGAGGTTCTGAGAGCTCAGACCTGGGGCAAGCACAGTATCCCACGGTGACAAATGTGCTGCCACCAGGTGTTTTAAGCCATGGAGGGTGGGGGTTGGCTTGGATTTACCTATTAGCTAGAAAAAGCTGCTTTTTGTTTGTTTTTTTGCCAGCTTCCTCCCCCCCTAGACTCTCTCCATGTTCTAGCTGCTGAGTTTGTGCATTTTTGGCAATAAAATCCAGCTCCACTCCGTCTGCAGCCTTAACTCTCCCGATTCCCTCTTTTTTCCATATGCAGAGGGGATGGTGGTCGCAACTAGCACGTGAGGAGTTGGGATATCTTTTCTTTTTGAGGGGTGGAAAGCCCCCTGATGATTCCTGAGCAGCCAGTCACTGCTCCTCACTCCTGAGCATCCTCCGTGCTTCCTTCCAGCAGGAGCCAGGAAAACCCACAGCCACGCACCAGGATCCCTTGGCTCTCTCCAGCACCTCACCCTGGGATGCTGGATACTCTCTATGCTTCTCCCATCAACTGCCCTTCAGGCTTAGGGCAAAAGGCAGCATGAATTAAGCCAGGCTTGGGGTGGGGAGGAGGGAAGCCCCCCTTCCCCTGTCCCAGCCTGCTGGGTGGCTGCAACCCTGCACAGTGGCTGGTGCCCAGCAGGCAACACAGAGGCGTTTGGAACCCGGGGGATATTTCCTATTAGATTTGTTTAATAGTTCTGAGGTTGGTTAAATATGGAGTGACAAATTAATTCCAACTTAACTGCTTCCCTCTCGCTCTTCCTGCCGCTCGCAGCTCCCCTGTTGCCCCGTTAAACGAGAGCAGCTGGTGGGATCAGGGTGGTTTGGCAGCTGCCAAGGTTTGTGTGCTGGGCCCCACTGGAGGGTCTGTTCCCCTCTGGCTCTTGGCTCTGCACGTGCCCATGTGCCACCTTCCTGAGAAGGGGCAGAGGGAAACATTCACCCACCCACAGCCAGAGGCAACGCTCCTGGAGTCCTGGATTCCACCCTTGGAAAGGGTGAGTGCCTTGGGGGTTGTTAAAGGGTTGATATAGAGACCAGCAAGTCACCAGCTGCTGGTGCCCACCAGGAACCTCCCAGTGGGTGGGTCTATCCCTGCACAAGCTGAGACAGAGCTGGGGGACACTTGGATCAGCCCTTAACCCTCTACAGACTGGGTGTTACTCCATGTGAGGGTGCCCCTGCTCCCTGCAGCTCCTGGTGGAGTCCCTGCTGGGGACTGGTGCAGGACCTGGTGGGGTCCCTTTGCTTGTGAATCACAGCCAGGAGCAGGGGGTTCATGGTCTGGCAGGGGCAGATCCTCAGGCCTTTCTTGGGCAGGGCAGGAGTGGAGCATTGGAAGGGGTCCCGGGGGGTTCTTAGGCAGATACTCTAAACCAGCACTGCAAACTGTCCCCCCTGAACACATCCATCCCAAGAGGATATTTGTGTTACCTATCTAGAGGTACAAAAGTAAGTCCATGTGCTCTGTTGTCACAGCTCTGCATGGTGCATATTCTGTTTGGGTGTGCTGTGGTGAGGGGTGACAAGAGCAGGTCTCATTTCTATTATTTTTTGTCTTTCTTTTGTTATTTCTTGTCTTTCCATGGCTTTGTCCAGATGCTGCTCACTCGGCCTCCACCATGGACTGCAGGGAGAGGATCAGATGGGTTGGTCTCCCAGAAGGTGGTTTGATCACTCCAACGTGCTCAGAGCAGTGGGACACGAGCCCTTGGGGCAGCATGGGGAACAGTGAAACTTTATTGAGCTGGGCCAAAATACAGGTGTGAATTATGACTCAGCTGCTCAGCAGATGAATTATCAGGGGTGGGACAAGGGCTTGGTACCAGATGATCCCCCAGATGATGCCACTTCCTCTGCCTGCAGGGGATGGGGCACCAAACTACACAAATAAGTGAAGGCAAATCAGCACTAGCACAGTATAAACACTGGTTTATATTGGTCCCTTCCTGGCTGTGCCCACCCTGGGGTTGGGCTCCACAGCTGTAGGAATTGCTGTGTAAAGGCCAGTCCTGGCTGTTCAACAGGCTGTTTTTTAAATCACTGGAGAAACTACCTGGGGATGACCCATTTTGTCCATCTTAGCCATCATCTTCCTGTTTTAATCCCAGCACCCTGATTTCCAGCCAGCCCAAGTGAAGGAGGTGAGAGCTGTACTGTCTAAACAACTCACAGACCCGTTTCATTTACGGAAATGTTTCACTTCTGACTCTTGGATGCCTTAAAAAACATTTTAATCCTCCTGCTTCCCTCAGGAGGACAGATGCAAAGACCCCCCTCCTCAGCCAGGTTGCTGTGGGGGCAAAGCTGAGCCCTTGGCTGCCTCTCAACGTTGGGCCTGATGAAATCCTGTGGACCACAGGATTTGGTCATTTCTTATGGAAATTTGGCATTTCTTCCCTGCTATCCTCCTGTAGGTTTAGCAGCAGACACCAAGGACCAAATCTTCAGCAGGAACAAACCAGACCAGCCTCGTATCCTCTGTGGAGCTGGATTCCTTCCTTTTATTGGAACAACAACAACAAAACCAACACAAAGAGAGCATCTTTTCTGCAGTTAAGTTAATTATTTGTGGTCTGGATCTGGCAGTATGAGAGGAAATTAGCCCAGTCCTGATGATTGGACATTATTAGCAGCACATGAGGTTCATCTTTTGTTTGCTGGGGCCCAAGCCAGGTTTTTTTAGCACTGTCTTCTTTGGACAGACATCTTGTGGGGGGTTACATTAATATTTTGGCTTTCTGACTGTGCAGTCCATTCTCTGCCACACACTGGAGGCAAAGCTTTGCAGTCTCAGTTGACTGGACTCTGTACAGGCTTTTTCAAAGCTTTCTCCACAGATGCCTTTAACGATTTTTTGAGTTCCTGTCGGAGTTTTGTGCTGGGATAAATGTGAGAGGGCTTGTCCTCAGATGGTGCAGGCTGGCCTAGAGCCACTGACTGCGGGAGAACTAAGTCATTCTGCTCAAGCAGAAGATCTCCTGCTCAAACTTCAAAAGGCCACCCACATGTGCTTGCCGAGCTGGAGGTCTAAATTAGCAAAAACCAGAGTTTTTCCCATGGTTTTCACTCTGAGCCATAAAATTACCCATCTTTATTGGAAATCCTCTAGAAGTGCTTGAGCCACAGTGCACTGAGAGCATGTTCAGGTTTGTGATGCAAGAGAGTATCAGGCAAAGTTTCTTCTTCCTCTTCACTTGAATAAATGGTGGTTCCATTGTAAAGAGGTTTTGTAACTCTAAGTAGAAATTAGTGCTTCGGAGAGGGCATTTTGTTTCTTTCTGCTTTTTCCAATAAGAGGAGTTGTTCACAATCAAAGATCCCAGAGAAGCTGTGGCTGCCCCATCCCTGGAAGTGTCCAAGGCCAGGTTGGACGGGGCTTGGAGCAACCTGGGCTGGTGGGAGGTGTCCCTGCCCATGGCAGGGGGTGGGACTGGATGACTTTTGAGGTCCCTTCCAACCCAGGCCATTCTGTGGACATCAGCCCCGTGGCAAATGTGATAGTTACAACAGCTCCTCATTGTGGGTGTTGGGGATGGTTGCTGGAAAACCAGGAGGTCTCTGCTGGAGAGACCTGAGGCAACTTTGAGACCTGAAGCTCTGTAAAGTCACCTTCACTGCCATCCATGTGCCAGCCTTCAGAAGGGAGTCGTTTCCCAGGGAAAGGATGTCTTCATTTTCGGGGTGCTAATGGTACCCCACCTCTGAGCCACTTGCAAGCTCCTTGCTTGCTGTGTGACACTGCAGTGAGGCTTAGGATGGGCAAATGGCACCCCTGAGTGTCCTACCCTGTCCCTGGCCATGAGGAGAGGGAAGGGTGGGTACCTCTCAGGGATGTGCACAGTAACACTGGCATTTGGTTACTGAAGACTTATCGTCTGTGGTTTGGAAAACTCATTGGGAATTGGGAAGAGCCTTTGCTTCTGGAACATGCAGCCACCAAAAGCAGTCTGGCACAGTCACCAGGAGTGTGGCACCCAGGCTGCTGCTGGGCTGAGAGTGACACTGGAGTGACCTGTCTCTGCCAGCTTCAAGGGGCAGCTTTGGCAGGAGAACGAGCAAGAATTCCTGCAAATAGGGTGGAAACACGGGCTATTCCTCGTGGTCAGGCTGCTCCTTCTACTCTCCCATATAGACAAGGGGGAGAGGTAAGGAAAGGAAGACTTCTGACCCTCAAAGGCAGATCACTGAGCTGTCACAGAGCTGTGTGAGTCAGTGGAGCTGTGGTTCCCTGTCACACTTTAGGGTCTGGTCATACACACACTGTTCTTACCCAGAGCCATCTGAACTGACAGCCCTGAGGTCTGGACATACACAGAAATCTGAGCAGACACCCCAAACCAATCCAAGAATGGTCTGTATGACGTGCTGTGGAAGAGGAGATGATGCTCCTGGGGTAAAAATAGTGCTGCAGTACTTTTTTAAGGTTAGCAACTTGCACTTTGCAGGAGGGAGCTATAAAAAGAAGTGCCTTGCACGAGTGCAAATCAGCCCTGAAAGCATTCCAGTGCTTACAAAGGAAAGGATATTGGAGTGGGATTTTCCAGGGAATCACAGTAAAGTTCTAGCTACGCCCTTCATATATTCTTGCAGGTATTTAACAGAAAAGAGAGTGTTTATCTATTAGCAATATCGTTGATTTTTAAGGACATAAAATGTTCCCACACCGTCCCCATTCCTGGGCTGTGGAGGGCTATTTATCCCGTTCAAAGAGCAGTGGGAGATAAAGCCCGGTGCCTGTTAGTGAGAGGGGGTTGTGTTTCACGGCTGTGCCACATCTTTGCCTCTCTGAGCAGCACAAAAAGGTACACCTGGGCCTTCAGAGGCACGGCTGGGACAAAGGGGCTGCTCATCCAGCCCAGCAGTGCATAGAGCAGGTGTTCCCCTTCCCCTGGGTGCCCTCTCATCGAGCCAGACAGGCACTGCAAAGCCACCAGCGCCAGATCCAGGTTCCCTCGGCCAGCCCAGGCTGCCTTGCTGTCAGGAGGTGTGGAGTGGAGCTGACTCTGTGACAGCAGAGGATGAAAGCGGAGCTTGCCCTCGGTGAAGCACGTTCCTACAAATTTTTCCCCCGCAGGAAATCCAATATATTTTATCCTGTTTGTCAACACGGTTCATTCTGAGAGAGCCCCGAGTCTGCGGCCAGCAATTAATGCCACTTAAAAGCTTTTCAGAGGGATAATTGCCTGTTGTTCTGCAGGCATCACTCTCATTCAGATGCTAATGGCTGTCAGGGGCAGTGGCCATTCCCACATCGGGGGCCAGGTATGCCCCGCTCCCCTCGCCTTGGGAAGACGCTTAATGGGTCTATTGTCCCTGAACAAGGGCAGTAGGGAAACCCCCCTGTCCCTGAGGAAGCCGTGGAAATAATCCTCATCAGTCTGTGTCACTTTGGCACAAAAGGCAATAGGGTGGACAAAAAAAGGAAGGGGGCATCCGGCACAAAGGGGGTGGAAGTCAAGGTGTCCCATGTTGGGGGACTTCCAAGAGGGTTGTGCCGGGCTCACGAGCAAGGACTCACCGCAGCGCCGGGAAAACCCAGGGGATTTTTCCAGCTGGTCTCAGATTTTCACCAGCTGGGGTTGGATGTGTTGGTTTTTTGAGTCATGGTTACCTTTTTCTGGAGGTCAAGTTTACAAAGACCGAGTAGGAGTCGCCAGCAGGACCCTCCCGTGATGCAGTTGATGTCTGTGGGTAGGTTTAGTCCTGGAAGATGCAGCATTAGGTGCCCAGACCCCTGTGCTCTCAGTCGTCTGATGGGAGTGGTCTCCTTGCAGGGTAAGAAACTTCCTTCTTATCACAGAATCACAGGATGGTTTGGATTGGAAAGAACCTGAAAGCCCATCTCATTCCAACCCCCTGCCATGGGCAGGGACAACTTCCATAGCCCAGGTTGCTCCAAGCCCTGTCCAACCTGGCCTTGGGCACTTCCAGGGCTGGGGCAACCACAGCTTCTCTGGGCAACCTGTGCCAGGGCCTCACCACCCTCACAGTCTCATTTTCTTCTCACTTTATTTTCCCCCTGAGGTTGGGCTTAAGCCATAATTTCTGAGGGAAACTGGAGTTCACATGGATATGTTAAAATATATCCTGCTTCTTTCTGGGATCTCTAAGTATCCTGATCTTCCCAGACCCCATGCCCTAAGGTAGGCTGGCCATGATGAAGCCACGTTGGCTGGAGGTTGTCCCAGGGTTCTGCTCCTCTGGGTTAATCATTCAGCATCATGAAACCCGGGTTTGCAGCCTCTGGATGAACAACCCAACCAAACAGCCCTTCCCTCTGTGAACCAGGGAGTGAGGTCAGTGAGGAGAAAAGCCACTTTCTGAGGGAGCACATGCTCCTCTGTACAAACAGTGAGTGAGGGGGGATCATTCAACAGCCAGGGGGGTCCCTTTATGAGGGTTTTGGTTTTGCAGCGTTGGGGAGAATGGGCTCCTCTCCCCACCTGGCCACCTCCTTTGGGGGCCCTTGTTGTGGAGCCTTCCCGGGGAGCCCTGCAGGCTCTCAAGCCCCCAGCCCCTTTGTGTTGCTTCTCCTTTTGGGTTTCACATGGGCCTGTTGGGGGCTGCAGGGCTCCCCCGGCTCCCACCCCGCGGGCCACTTCTGCGGTGGAGGCAACCCAAGAAAGGACTGAGCCACTTCCATGGAAACAAAAGCCTGTTTTCAAACAGCGTGAAGAGAAACTGTTTCTATCTTAGGCCTTTAATGACCTGAACTGTCCATCTTTAGGAGAAAAGCAACAATAAAAAGCCACTTTGCTGTGCCCGTCGCCGCGGCCGCTCTCCAACCACGACTATTTTTTTGCCACAAGAGCTTGGCATCCATCCTTTTTTATGATGCACATAAAAAACTAAAGGGGGTTTTATTTGCCCCCTCCAGCAAACCTTGCTGCTAGGAAGAGGCAGGCACGTTTGCAGCAGCGGTTCCTATTTTCCCTGGGAGAGGAGTCCTGTGCCCTGCGTATTTCTGTGTTGAATAAATAGTCCTTCATGTTGTATGCGGTGGCTCCGGGCACCCCGCTGAGATCATGTCCTTAATACAAACAATACGACACATTTATTCTAAGCTGACCGCGCTGACCCCCAAAAGTTTGTTCCCTCCGCTGGGACTCCTCGGCCTTTTCACTCAGCTGAATGGCCAGCACAAAGACCTTGTCGCATCTACAGTCCCTCCCTAAACAAAACTCGCCGAGGAAGGGGGAAGGAGCGGCGGGGGAGGGCGGGGGAGAGGAAGAAATAGGCAAACCTTGACCCCTCCACCTAAAATAAAGTGGAGGAATTTGCATTTTAAACCTTAAGATGCTCGGCCGGGTCTCCCTGCCTCTCCTCCGGCCGGGAGTTTCGACTCCCCTTTTGCAAACACCCTGAGAAGCTGCGGGCTCGCAGCATCCCAGCGGAGCCGCTGTCCCGGCGCCGGGAGCATCCCCTGCTGCGAAGAAAGGCTCCTCTTGCTCTCCTTTGCATTCCTATTTTTCCATAGATTAGAAAAAAAAGAGAGAAAGAGCTCTACTTAACAAGGAAATAGATGTTCTCTCCCCCTTCCCCCACGCCCGGTTTTTGGAGGCAGGCGAGCGCTGGGAGCTGCTCCGGGGTGGGGACTGTTTCCCATGGCCCCGGCTCCTCTCTCGGAGGTCACTGCTCGCTCTGTCAGGGATGGATGGACAGCTGGTTGTGACAAACATCCTCAGCCACTTTGGTCTGCAGGCAAATACAGAAATTGGGGTTGATTTGCTGTGATTCTATAGGGGAAACAGCAAGGCTGGTGCTGCCTCAATTCATTTCCAACTGGCCTCCAGGGAAAGACCTGCTTTGGGGGCCAACTCCTGTCAGATGTGATGCAAAGTGTGTTTGTGTGTCTGTTGGACTTTCTAAAGTGTTCATTTTAGCTGGGAACCTGCCTGGGCATCGAAAAATTGTGAAGTCTTTAAAGATGTGCTCCCAGCTGCTCTCTTTTCTTGTCCCAAACTTGGACTATCTCAGAGGCAGCCTCATGCAGCTTTAGCAGAGTGGTACTTCCAGGTTGCTCCGTGGTACTGAGGTGTTGGTCTGCCAGTGAAGGCCCTGATGTTTCCCCTCTTTGCCTCTACTTGGCTGTACCACCTAAACCATTGTCTCTAGGGCATCCTGCTGGGTAATGGGAGAGGATTCCTGACTCCTTGCACCGGGGGCTCAGCCACTCTTATAACTTCAGTGGGGTCCAGGCTCATTCTTTGATCATCTCTGAGCTCTCCCTTAGCTCACAGTCATTTTACCACCTCAGCTATTTACAGTGGAGCACAGTTTCTCTTTTTTCCCCTTTTTTTTCCCTGGAAAAGCTGCACAGTTGCAGTACCACGTGTGGACTTCATTACACCTGTGATGGAGCTGCCTCATATTTTTTTTCCCCTGTGCATGCACAAAGCACTTTGATTCCCCGTGGCTGACTCTGCCCTGGACGGCGGGGTCGGGGCAGCCCCTTTTCAGCCTTCTGGCACCTCTGAAGTGGCACCACTTGAGCATCACAGGATCTTTAACCAGTCTGGACCTCACCCTCCCCAGCTGGAAAGGGGGCATGGCTGTACCTGCTCCCAGCTGGGAGTCAGGGATATCTGCTGGGTGGTGGCAGAGCTCAGGTGAGGTGAGGAGTTGTTCTGTATTGTCGGGGCTGTGCCCTGGGCACGTCTTTCCTTTGGGCATTGTCCTGACCTGTGACATGCCCCACTGCTGGAGGACGAAGGTGGGACCATGCCTGCAGACTGCCAAGGGCTCTGGCTGAGGTCAGCTCTGTGCTGGAGGCTTTTGTCAGTGTAACAATGTCACTGTGCTGACCAGAGGGTTTGTCTGGAGCTGAAGCCCGGCCCAGGACATGGCTGTGGATGTTACACACGGTTCTACCAGCACAACTACTTCAGCTGAGTTAAAAAGACAAGGGAGTGGCCCATCAGATGTCTCTGTAAGAGTATTTTGCTCATGTACACAAACCCCACCCGAGGGGTTTTGAAGTCCAGTTGCAATGACACTGTAGTTTGTCATAACCAAACCCACGCCGCGGTAACCGGGGGGGATGAGATGCACGTCCTTGAACTCCTGCAGCAGGGTGGGCATTTCAGAGCAGGTTCCTGAGGTGCTGGTCTGTGAAACTTTTTCCTTCTTGGCCTTTTCCACCCCCTTGCCCTCCCCCAGATTGTGAGCCCCTTTTTGCTGCCACATCACTGTGCAAACAAACATGTTTCTCAGTGCTGCGCTGCTCTCCGGAGTCTTGCTGGCTTGTTCTTTGCATGTACAAGGAAACTGCATGACCAATTCTGTCTGGAATCTGTTCTTTTATCTCCTTTTTTTTTATCCTCTGCTCTTTTCTTTTCCTTTTTTTCCCCCCAGGCTCATTAAGAAATCAATAAGTGGCTCAATAGGGCTTTGCTTAACCTGATTCTGGAAGTATTTCTTCCCCTCGGAACGTGAACCAACTTCTCAAATTGATTTTGCTGCTTTTGCTCCTTTCCATTTAACAATATTCTTAGTGCTGTGTCTCTCCTTCTTGGAACAATTCACAGCCAGTGATAAGTCCTGGGCTGGCAGCCCCTAACAATGCTCACCTGCAGGACAGGTATGATGTGTAAGGGAGGAACCATCTGTTACTGATCCAAAACCATCACGGTTTAATCTCTTTTAAAGAAACGCCAGCAGTCCTGGAGACATGCAGAAATGCTGCCTCCTTCCAGTTAGCCCTTGGCTGATCCGTGGTGCAGGAGACCAGGAAGGGAGCTGAAGTTACTCCTCTCAACTGGACCTGCGTGGAGAGTGATACTGTGCTAACAGAGGAGGGGGCCACACCTAAAGAAACTGTTATCTGTTTCTTTTCATCCTCTAAATACTGCTCTGAAATCCTTTAGGGTCTCTAACTAACCCTGAGTTTAGAGAACACCCACCTGATCGATGTGAATACTTCAAAGTTCCTTTTCGTGGCACATTCTGCCCATTCATTTTGGTTTTGTGTTGTGATCTGGAGTTGGAACTCTGAAATGCATTGGCATGCAGAACAGAATTTGACACGACAAAACAGAATTTCTGGAAGCATTTGCAACAGGTGGGCTGGATTTTAGCTGTGATTTTATTTGGGTACATTTTGAAGAATTGAAGACTGGGAGAGCAGACTCCCAAAAATCACAGGGCATCTAGGATAAAAGTACAGGGAAATGGCACCCACTCAGCAGCACCCCTGCTAATATCCTGCTTTATTTAGACAGAAACTGAGAGGGATTTCAAGCAAAGGTTAGTTAATATCAATTTTTACCCACCTTGAGGTCCAGCTCTGTCTTGGTTGTTTAGCACTGATCCTACTCAGTGCCCCAGCACACAGAGATATCAGTGTTTGAACTCGTGTTTTCATGAACTTGCAGCCTAATTCATGGCTCTCATGCCACAGTGAGTAGATGATGATGCTGATCCAGCAGCATAAACCCAGTCTGCTGCAACATGAACCCATCCCAGTCATGTCCAGAGTTGCAGGACTCTGGTGACTGGAGGGGAGTACCTTGACAGGCCAGTTTGCAGGAAAGGTTCTGTGTTCAGCCTTGCCTTCAAAACTGTGCAGCTTCTCCCTCCAAATGGCACTTGGCCCTATTTCCTGGTGTGTCTTCTGATACACCATCCAGTCACCTCACCTTGCAGGATGGGTTGTATCCCCCCTGGCAGGACACAGAGGTGGTCTGGAAATTTCTGGAGTGCCTGTGGTAAATCCAGGCTGTGATCACCTCCTCTGAGCCAGGAACAGGTTGCAAATAATCACATTTACCTGTTGTAAATTGCTGTTTTGAATCATCCAGAACAGACCAAACAAGGGAGATGAACTTGGAAGGGAAGGGCTGGGTGGAGGTTTGGGAATGCTGCAAGCCAGACCCAGGCTCTCCCACAGAATACACCTGCTTTAAAAGCTGAAATCCCAGCCCAAGATGTCCTGAAGTAAAGCTGTAAGGGCTGTGTGGTGATGGAGAGTCTGGTGGACACACAGGAAGAGTGTCCATGTATGGGTCATATTGTCAAATCTCATGTGGTCAGGTCTGAAACCAAAGACCAAAATTAAAAGGCAAGACTTTGTAGTTCCACCTGGTGCTTCTCCTTATGCAGGGATGTCTGAAAATAACAATAAACTCATGAGAACTTTATGACCACGGCCAAAGAGGAAGAGGTCTCAGCCAGGCTAGGTCTGACCAGGCTATGCCAAGTGCTCCCAGTTTGGGGACTGGGATTTGGAAAGGGAAGATTTTCCATCTAGGCTTGGTTCCCCCACCCCCCTTTTTTTTCCCCCGTTGTTTTGCAAGCCCTGAAAGGAATAGACTCAGTGTTATTCTAACTTTAAATGGGAGGAGGGGGGAGGCGAGGAGAGCAGAGAAGGAAAATCCATTTGCTGCAGCACTGTCAGCTCCTTAGTTTTCCTTCAAGTCTGACAGGCCCAGGATTAAAGGGCTGGTTACAATGCCCTGACAGTACACATTAACAGCCCTGAATGTCTTAACAACCCGGCTACTGGAGATGCATTCAGAAGAGTCTGTGAACTGCTTTTCCCCTTTAAAGCTCCTGCTAGACCATGTTGTCCAGTGAAATCTTTTGTGGTTAAAAATGTATAGACTTTTCTTTCTGATTCCTAAGCATGTACGTACACAAACCCCAAATTCTTTGCTGTCTTCCCGTAGGGCTTATGCCCAGTTGTCCTTGAACCATTTGGCTTGTGAAAAGTGTCCCTCTCTGACTGCACAGGGAGTTTATATCTCCACTTTTTATTTTAGCTAGACTTTCACCTAAGTGTAAACGAGCAAAAGCTCACTCGTGGGGGTGGAGTTATGCCGAGCTGTTCCAGCTGAGGGGCTGGACATGTAAAATAAGGGGGTTTTCCCTGAAAAAAAAAAAAAAAAGGAAAAGGAGCCTCTGATCAAACAAAATCCCTGTATTGATTGGCTACATTTGCATCATAAAATGGAATTCACCAGCCACGGCGTTTGCATGGATGGACAGTGATTGTAATAATCAGAGTGTGTTGCTGTTCTCAATGCATAATAATTAAGTTTACACCAGGGTATCTCCAGTCATCAGCAGGACCAGGAGATGTGTTTCCACTCCTTGAGTCTCCAGGGAGTGGGACCAGTGACCCACTGTGGTCCCTTCCAACCTGCCCCATCCTGTGATTCTGTGGAGGTTGCTGGTAGCTGGTTGTGTTTAACCTCAGCAGGTTTGGCTCCTGTCTCTTGACTCCGTGGGACAGGGACCTTTGTGCTTTAAACCAGAAGGGCTTTGGATGAGTCTTCCTTGCCTTATTAAAACTGATGGAGTCGGTGGTATTCCTGTGGTGGCATCCAGGGACCTTACACAGGAGGGGTGGCCCTTTTTCAGGCAGGGAATGTGGACAATGTGCAAGGAGAAGACAGACAAAAGGTTCCTGGTATGTGCTGGAGGGAAAATTACTGGATGCAGGAAATATCCATGAACTGTTCTGAGGGTTCTCTCATACTATGGGTGAAAAAAGATGGGTGTGGAAGTGGGAAGGCCCCCAGGAGAGTGAGAGGTGGGAGATGAGTCAATCCTTGAGGGGTCAGAGTGGCTGCATAGTCTGGGTGATTTCTGTTTCTGAAGAGGGGGGAGATAATCTGAGGGGAAACCTGATTAGAAGTGAGGAGTGCGATCCATGGAAGGGGAGGGTGGAAGGGGGGATAAATGAGAATTAATTTAGCGCAAAATCAAGATGTCAAGAACAAAGTTAATCAGGAGACAAGGTTAATTAATGAACACATCCTTAAACCATCACAGCTGCATCAACACCACCAGCACTAATCAAAGCACTAAGAAGAGACACTGGGAATTGTTCCTAACCCCATGTGAGGTGTCTGGGAAAGAGAATGGGGGAAACAGGATTTTGTTGGAAATACTAACCTGTTGTGGGGAGAATGACAACCCCCAAATGCTAAAGTCACTCATCATGGTTTGTTTTAGAAGTAGAAAGTGGGTAAAAATGAGGGGCTGGAAATAGCAGTATCTGTTTGTTAGGCACTGACAGCTTTAAACAAGTGACCAAACTGCTCAGGTAATGAGGGCCTGGGAGGTGCTATTGACCTGAGATGCCTCTAGAACATGGACAACACCTTTACAGAGTAAATAAATAAGAGAGACAGAGAGTGGTGGTGAACAGTTGGGATCCAGCTGGGATCCGGTCACCAGTGGTGTCCCCAGGGATCAGTGCTGGGCCCAGTTCTGTTTAATATCTTGATAATCTGGATGAGGGGATTGAGTCCACCATCAGCAAATTTGCAGATGACACCAAGCTGGGGGGTGAGTTGATCAGCTGGAAGGCAGGAGGGCTCTGCAGAGGGACCTGGACAGGCTGGAGAGTTGGGCTGATTCCAAGGGGATGAGGTTCAACCAGGCCCAGGGCCGGGTCCTGCCCTTTGGCCACAACAACCCCCTGCAGCCCCACGGGCTGGGGACAGAGTGGGGGGAGAGCGGCCAGGCAGGAAGGAGCTGGGAGTGGGGATGGACAGAAGCTGAACAGGAGCCAGAGTGTGCCCAGGTGGCCAAGAGGGCCAATGGATCCTGGCCTGGCTCAGGAACAGTGTGGCAGCAGGAGCAGGGCAGGGATTCTGCCCCTGGACTGGGCACTGCTGAGGCCTCACCTCGAGTGCTGTGTCCAGTTCTGGGCCCTCAGCTCAGGAAGGACATGGAGGGGCTGGAGCAGATCCAGAGAAGGGCAACGAGGCTGGGGAAGGGTCTGGAGCACAAGTGCTGTGAGGAGCAGCTGAGGGAGCTGGGGGGGCTCAGCCTGGAGAGGAGGAGGCTCAGGGGAGACCTTCTCACTCTCTGCAACTCCCTGACAGGAGGGGGGAGCCGGGGGGGTCGGGCTCTGCTCCCAGGAACCAGCAGTAGGACAAGAGGGCACAGCCTTGAGCTGCACCAGGGCAGGTTTAGGTTGGACATGGGGAAGAAGTTCTTCCCAGAGAGAGGGATCAGCCCTTGGAATGGGCTGCCCAGGGAGGGGGTGCAGTCCCCGTCCCGGGAGGTGTTTGAGCAGAGCCTGGATGTGGCATCAGTGCCATGGTCTGGGTGACAAGGTGGGGTTGGCTCATGGGTTGGACTGGATGATCTCAGAGGTCTTTTCCAACCTGGTTGATTGTGTGATTCTGTGGAAAGCAGCACATCCTGTCTCTTTGGAATCTCCAGTTTGCCCATCCAGTGTCCCTCTGACACTGCTCCCTGGGTGCTGGTGAAGGCAGCCAGGCTGGGGGAGACTGTAGGAAGCAGAGCCAGCAGCACCTGTGCTGGAAGCAGGATGGAGGGGTGACAGGGAAGCACTGACAGGAACTAGGACAGAGTCTGACCTTCTGTTTGCCAATTTTTTGAAAGCAGAAAGCTGATTTCCAAGCTGGTTGGTAAAGACTGCTCTGTGCCCATGGACAGAGGAGAGATGGACACAGGAGCTCCACCTCAGAGCAGCCACATCTGTGTCAAGTGTTGCCTCGTTCCTGTTGGTGAACAGAGGTGGCAGCTCCTCCAGATTTAACCTATTTTGGCAAAGGAAAGTCTCCTTCTGCTGCTGACAGTGTGGCTGGTGACTGGACAAGAGGTGCCTGCAACTAGATTAGACCAAAGCCCACCTTCACAAAGCTGAAATCAAAGAGGGTGACTCTCCCCCATGGATTTTCCATGTGGCATTTGCCTGGTTAGGCATTGACAGATCCCAGGTTGGAGGTTTGCCATTAGCTTCAAGTGTTTCCATGGGTTTCCTGAGGGATCTGGACTGGAAGGTCTGATTGATGCTGTGCAGTGATCTGGATTTCCTTCAGTGATCTGAAAATTCATACACTGTTCTGGAGAGATCAGGCAAACAGCAGTGAGGGACAGGAATATGGAGCAGTCAGAAGTGCTTTTTGAGAGCATTAAAACCCCACAAAAATCAAAGTGCTTGCCCTGGTTAAAGCTGGAGATGGAGGAACGAAGAGTGCAGCAATTCCCTGAGAGTGAAATATGAGGGAAAGGAAGTGGGAAGCGTTTATCAATCTGGATAAATTAGAAACTGAAGATCACAGGAAAAATCATGAAGGAAGAAAAATATAGTGGAGTAAATCCACATGTAGTGCTGTTAAAGAGGCACAGATTTCCACCAGTATTTAAACCAGAAAAAGATAATACTACCAGTGTTTTTGCCACCTTTCTCTTTGAGATAGTGATACACAGAAATCAAAGCCATTCAGTCAGTATGTGTGTCCTGGGAATGTCAGTATGTGTGTCCCATACTGGGGGAAAAATCAGATGGTGTGTTCCTGTTCTGGGATGTGAATGATGCCATTGCAAGCACAGCAGAAATATGGGCAATCCATGGGAAGAGTGGGCAATAGGAATCATGGTTTTAATAGAGGTGGCACTTTCTGAAGAACTACTGCCACAACACTGGGGCCTTTATATATATAAATAGATATTTTTTTCTCCTCATTGCTATAAGTTGTTAACTCAAGACAGGAGGTTTTACTCTGCTCTGGCTCTACCACAGCCCTTGGTCCTGAGGCAGGAATCAATGTGAGGCGGTCCCCTGACCTGGGCTGTGCAGCAGGTCAAGCCAAAGCATCACAAAGGCCCTAAAATCTATGAATAAGTGCAATTCTTTAGGAGTCAGTGCCCCCATTTTACAGCAATCTGGTGAGGGGCCTTAACTGGGTGACAAGGTAATTTCCATACAGTTTAAGTACATCCTATCTGGAGTCTCAGGGCTGGGGGAGGTTTGACCCAGGGTGATTCTGAGCAGCTCTGTAAGATTTGCAGCCCGGCCCATTCGAGTCCTGTGTGCTGAAGCAGCAAACACTGATCCTTCAGAGAAGGGGATAGAAAGAGTAAAAGCAACTCTTTCCTTAATGCATCCAGCAGTAATTCCTGTGGGGAGGGTGGGAGGGGTAGGAGGCAGTTCTCTGCCCACTGCAGGTGATCGGTTCAGGGGTGTGATTCCCTCTCCCGTGTTCCTATGCAGGCTACAAACATTTATTAATGGTCATAAAATATCCTGCCTGTTTTTCAAATCCAACCAACAGTGTATGACTTGACCACCGTAAAGTTTGTCTCAAAACCACCACAAAAGGTTTGAATTACTCCTGGTGGCAATAAAAGCATTCTTTGGGCTAAGGCTTTGCTTTATTGTTAGCTTTTATTTTTCTCAGTCCCCCTTCCTACCAGCAAGACATAAACAATGGGGGCTGAGTTGTCGTCCCCCACCCCCTCACACCTCCATTAATAAGATCCAGGAACCAGCAAAATGAAGGAAACAGGAGCAGAACAGCCATGGAGGCGACTGGTTGGTGATAAGCACAGCTTTGCCTGGTGTCACAGAAAGTGTTGCTTAAAAAGAGCCTTTCTCCTCTTTGCAACCCAGAGTGCCCCAGTCACGTAAAAATTTTCATATGAAGAAAAAAAATACTACATATCCACACACCTTTCATATATTTTATATTATATATATAATATATTTCATTAATATTTTAATACATAGATATATTGAATGGGTGAACTCAGTGTCACTAAAGTGCTTTTTATTCAGAGTTGATTCCTTTCAATGTGAATTACACTATATTAACTTATAGCTGTATTATTAACTTAACTTCCAGGCAACAGCATCTGCTCAGGAGTTGATTTCAGTTTACAATGTCTGCCTTAAATATTCTTTTATAGTTAATACAGAAGAACTCTTGACATAAACTCATAGTGAATTAAGTATCTTGATGTTGAGTGGCAGCTGCATATCAAACATCTCCATGACTGTAGATTGAATTCCTCCTCTAAATCTACTTTTCTGCTGACTGTAAAGTCATGGATAACTTTTTCATCATCTGCCCTGAATGGAGACACCAGAGGTCAAGGTAAATAAGAGCATCTGAACTGGACCTGAAGTGCTGCCAGGGCAGGAAACACTGAGGGGGCACAACAGCACTGGTGGGGATGCACTGGTGGAAGTCACAGAATCACAGAATACCCTGAGTTGGAGGGACCCACAAGGATCATCCAGTCCAACTCCTGGCCCTGCACAGACACCCCAACAATCCCACCCTGTCCCTGAGAGTGTTGTCCAAACCCTCCTGGAGCTCTGGCAGCCTTGGGGCTGTGCCCACTGCCCTGGGGAGCCTGGGCAGTGCCCAACCACCCTCTGGGGGAAGAACTTTTGGCTGAGATCCAACCTGAGCCTGCCCTGACTCATCTTCCTGCTGTTCCCTGGGTCCTGTCACTGGCTGGGAGAGTCCTTGGGGTGCTACTGGGCTTGGCTGCTCTAGTGAGAACCTTATGAAGCTGCAACACTTCTGTGATGTTTGTTCCTCTGGACCTCCTGGCCAACCCGCCAGGCAATGCAAAAGGTGATCCTGGGATATTTCCACAGTTCTTCCCATGAACTGATGGGAAATTGTGGCCACGAGAAAGGTGTGAAAACCACCTGGATATTGTGTGATTTTAGCCACCTCATTCTGCACGTGCCCCACTGAGCCCTCCATGCCCAGTGAGTGCTCCCCGTGAGCTGATGAGAACTGTCAGTTCTGTGGGGAAGAGAGAAGGAGCAAGAGATTATTGCTCTCCTTGTTGTTAGATTACACTGGGTCCTGCCTCCTTGAAGATTTCGTGGAATAACCTACTGCAAAAGAGGGCAGAGAAAGAAATCAGAGAGGAAAATGTGGCATCTGTAAGCAAAGCCTGATGAAAAGACAGGCTCTGAGGGACCAGGGAACTTCACAGAATCACGGGATGGTTTGGGTTGGAAGGGATGGAAGGGATGGAAGATGGAAGACCATCTTGTTCCAATCCCCTGCCATGGGAGGGACACCTTCCACTGGACCAGGTTGCTCAGAGCCTCATCCAACCTTGTCCAACATTTCCACTTGAAGCAGGTTGGAGGAGTTGCATGTTTTGGCTGCCCACAGCAACTCTGCAAAACCCGCAGTCTTGGCTGAGGAAACCAAAACATCTCTTTAGAGCTGGCAAAAGAGGGGAAAGGAAGTTGTGTGGTAAGTAAGGAAGAAAAAGAGTCATGAGGAGGAGATGGAAAGGAGGAGAGTGAATTTTGTGTTCCAGCTTGTTCAAGATGGAGCCTGAACTGGGGGAAATGAAGGGGTTTTTAGGGCTCCTTCCCTGGCTCAGACCAGTCACGTCAGCTTTTTCAGTCTGCCTCAAATTAGGGACCTCCAAAATGGGGCAGGGAGGACCATCACCTCATCATGTCCTTCTCTGTGTGGGTCTCAGCAATGCTCTGCCACAGGTTGGACCATTGTGGTTGGACCACTGTGCCACTCAGCCCAGTGCTTGGGTGGTGTCAGGAGGTCTTTTGGTTCACACCCTTTCCCTGCCTTTATTGCTGCCCCACTTGAGTGAACAGTTGTGTGGGGATGAGCACAAAGAGCACTCCCAGATGGACACAGTCACTTCTTGAGCAGCTCCAGATAATGCCCCAGAGGATGTGTCAGGTTCCCCTCTGCAGTGGGAGCCTTCCTCTTCCTCACCCCACGGAGATGTCTCAGCTCCAGGGAAGCAGGGAGGGGAGGTGTGGGATTTGCTCACCGGAATGAGTTATGGAAATCCTTAAATCCTCCTAAGAAAGGGCAGTTAAAGCTGAACTGAAAATTAAACACTAAGCTGGTACAAGCCACCTCACCTATAAATCCAGTCCTGGTGCAATTTATTCCTGCACCACACTTACTGCGTGAATGGGGATTTACGGTCGGGGAATTTTCACATCCCTCTTCCGCCAGCAGCACCCGCGGGGCTTTACAGACCCAAGTGCCAAGGGGGCACTTCCAAACCTCCTCCAGCCCACAGCCCAGCCCCGTGATGGGCAGGGAAGGGGGAGAAGAAAACAGGTCTGGTTTAGCGGACTCGGAGAGCCGGAGGCATCGAGCCCCTTTCTGTGCGTGCTCAGAGTGTTTGGATAAAGGAATCTCCTAAAGGGGGAATTTGTTTGGTTTGGACTTCATTGAGTGAAAAGCTCTCAGCCCCACGAGTGCTTAGTTATTCTCTTGTCTAGTGGCTCCTCAACAGCCCCCACCGATAGGGAGGAGGCTTCCTATTTGTGAGAGTGGCCCCGCTTGTTGAAATTCTCTGGTGACTTAAATTTATTGGTTTTTCCTGAGGTCCAGCCATTTGAATTGCAAACAATGCCCCATCCCTGCCTCCTCCCCCCCCCCTCCCCGGGCAGAACAATGCGCAGAGCTGAAATAAAGCCAGGCACCGCGGACTCTTGAAACGGGAGCGCGATTTCTTTCCGCATGAGCGGGGAGGTGGAAGTTTGCTGCCTTCTGGTCCCGCTCATTGATGCAGAGGATGTCTGTGAAAGGGGAGGGAGGGATCTGCGGGAAGAAAGAAGGGAAGGAGGCCAGCTCATGGATGATGGTCAGAGATCCTTTTTGCTTTATTTATTTATAACCTCTCCTGCTTAAAAGGCCATCCTGAGAGGGGATTAATGCCGGCGATCCGTGTGTACCTCTCTCACTCCTCACCCCTCAGCAATCCTGGCAAGGATGCAGGGATGGGGGGGTGGGCTGTGCACTCCAAAACGATCCCATAACTGAAAAGGTGAACTTTTGTCGCACTCCTGGGAGCCACTGAGCAGCTCTGGTCAGTCCGAGCTCAGTTAAACACGCAGAAAGCTGGGATGTTGCTGTGGGAGAGCTGGAACACCGAGCATTTGGATGTAGGATAACAGCGGTAAATGAAAAGAAGTTGTCACTGCCTGAGTCAATTTTAAGGCCTGATTTCTCCTCTTCTGTTGGCTCAGGGAGCTTCTGTGTTGGTTCACTCACTTGGGTGCTTTCTCCTTATTTATGCTGCTGGGAGGGAGGAGGGAGGACGGGCGAGGTTGTCTCCCAGAGGTGCTCTGGTACTGCTGGTTAGTTAAAAGCTGCAGGATAAATGATAGAAACAACACACAGCTTGTGTTTCACTTATTCTTCTTTTAAGCCACGGGGTGTTTCTGAAGTTTTGCCTCTGCCTGGCTCTGCTCCCCTGGAAAAGCACAGAAATCTTGTCTGCTGGAGCACATCTGAGGTTATCCAAACACCCTCGTGGGAGCCTCCTCCACGCACAGGGAGGGTTTGGGCAGGGGGGTGTTGGGGCAGGAGTTACCCAGGGGCAGTTGGGAGGTACAGAGAAGATAAGAAACCCCAGAGGAGACAGCCAGGCCACTGCTGTGTCCTTCATCACAAACATCCTGCAGAGAAGTGGGCAGTGAGCTCAGGGGGGTGGAGGAGATGCTGATGTGAGGCCAAGGCAGCTCCTGGCACTCAGTGAGGGAGACTCACAGCACCAGCACCCAGAGGCACGTCTTGCAGGGGCAGCCAAGCAGACCATGAGTGTATGACCCACTTCACACAGTAAAACTCACCTCTGGGATAGTCCAGCCAGAAGCACAAAGGTCCAGAGCTCCCAGTCCATGTCACAGAGGCTCTTGGCTTTAGCCCTTCTCGAGTTTTGGGACCGTTTGCAGGAGAGGGTGGTTCAGATGAACCTGTGGCCTCTCAGGGAGAGCTGAAGTGAATTTGGTAGCCTTGGCTGCAGAAAGACCCTGGAGAGAGGGCAGGGGGGTGTCAGAGGTGAAGGCTCTGGCAGTAGAGGGCAGTGGTGGAGCGTGGGGTCCTGCCCTTTGCTGGGGTCACAGCACTGTTCTTTTCTTCTCCAAACGGGCCATTTGGGCCATCCTCTCAGCACACCCCTTTTGACTGATGGCCATTCATGTGCAGTGCTCTTTCTATCACAGAATAACACTTGTTTGATTCTGCTGTGAGAGGAAGGCTGGCAGAAGTCTGCTGTAAAAGCCAAGAAACTTGGGGGAGCAGTTCTCTCCCCAGCCCCTGGGCTGGTGAATGCCCTCAGTCAAGTCCTTCTGCTTTATATTCCTCATGTAGAAATGGCAATAGGGACCTTGTTCTTTGTGGCTGAGCTCTGTGACACCTGCTGCTGCACAGAACTTTCTACAGCTGCTGTAGAACAGTTAAAGAACATTTTCTCAGTGCTGTGAGCTCTAGCAAGGTGCAAGGCAGAAGGAGAACAGACCCAGAGACCACCTCAGGAGCGTGGGGATAAGGACAGGCTTGAAGCACTGCCAGCCCTCAGCCTGCAGGAGATAGAATGGTGAGATATAATAAATCCTCCTGTGGACCTGAATGAAACTCTGTTCACCTCTTCAGGGAACCAAGCCTTGGCTCCATCCTCTAGACAAATTAAAGCAGATCAGCATCAAAAAGTGGTGTCTGAAATTTGTTGTTCCCCTGGGCTGGCTGTCCTTCACCAGAGCAATGTGCCCTGTGGTCACAGGGGCTTTGCCCAGCTCTCTGATGCCTTCACTGCTTCCCTCCCTGACCTCCTAACAGGGAACACATTTGGCCACATTAAACTTTACCTTTTTGCAGAGGGTTGGCTGCTCTGAGGCACCTTGCTGCTCTTTGCTCAGCAAGTAACCTAAGCTGTGATCAGATATGGCAGCTGTCCCGTGGGTGAATTCCTCTTTATCTGATGCTGACACCGGCACCTCACGGACTACTGCAATTCCTGGGAAAGGCAGCTCTGAGCATTGCCCCAAGCCACAAATCACTGATTCAGACCCTTTTTTCTCCTTCAGGAGGGGAGGAAATAGAGGAGGTTTCAGTGAGATAGGAGAGAGATGCTTTCAGCAGATTGGGCTTTGTCTCTGGAAGCACCTGATGTGCTGCAGGAGGAAGCAAATGGCAAAACCCCACTCAGGAAGGATAATTATTCATTATAAATGCTGTCTAATTTTGTCTGTGAGTCAAAAAGGGAGGCTACTGGTATTTTTGAGAGGGTTGTTCTTGCAGGAATTCCATCCTTCCCAAGGCCAGAGGGTGCTGAGGATTTGGGGGCTCATTTCGTGTTGAGAGGAATCCAGTTTATGGATTTTAATAACTTTTTTTTAAGTAGTTCTTTGAGTGAGCTTCGGAACTCAAAGTAAATCCATTTTGCTTCTTTACCAGGGCTGGGAAAAGGTGCTCCAACAAATAAGTGCTGATGTGTTTATATGGGGGATTAAAGGGACAAAGATCTGGAGATCACATCCAAAGCTGCAGAGGGGTCTCAGAGATATCAGGGACTTTGTAATCCTGGAGAAATAAGGTTCAACAGAGAAGTCTGCCTGCCCCAACACATTCCTGGAGGAGGAAAACACATGGAGACTAAGATTTTTGGGGCTCCTGGACACCTCATGAGGGACATTTCAAGCCTCGAGGCCCGGTGGCATTTCCAGCCCTGGGGGCTGCAGTTTCTCAGCTGCTCTGTCAGTCATACTTAATTGGTATTTATTTTCCCTTTTCACCTTGTCTGTAGGTGATAAAGGTTTAGAAATACTCACATGTGTCCTTTTCCTGGTGGGAGGTGAGATGTCTCCTCTCCCAGCCCCAGGAGCTGTGGTGCTGTTCAGGAGCCTCTGCCCTTGCCATGTCCTTCAACAGGGCTGTGTTCAGGCAAATCAAACTCCACCTCGAGTTGCTCTTAGTGCTGGTTCTCCTCCACTGCATCTGGGGGTACCCAATCACTGGATTCAGCACCTGTTTTCCAGTGTTTTGGCCTCGTTGTAATTGTGCTCCATACAAACCTCAGCCCATGGCCCAGGAAGTGGCAGTTCTTTGAAGGGAATCCCCCTCTTTTAATTCAATTAATGTTGAAGCTAATTTCCACCCCGGGGGCTGAGTCCCACTGCCTTTGAAGTCAATAATAGTTTTGTGCTTCCCTCCAAGGGGAGCAGGTTGGAGCGTGTCCCTCCCAGCCAAAGGCTGTGCCAAGCATTTCAAAGGGCTCTGTGTGCTCTCCGTGCCCAGGGAGCTGCATCCTGCTCCAAACCAAGGGCTGGGTGTCAGCAGGATGAGGCCAGGAGTCCTGGGGTTCTCTGTCAGGAAGGCCAGGTGGGTGTCAGGGGATGGAGAGCGCTTGTTTTCAAAGTCCATTCAGGATCTCCCTCCTAAAAGAGAAGAGTTGTTGCTCCGTGGCCACTTCGAGACCTGCAGTGTTTGCAATGGAACACAGATTTGCCCTCTTTGGGTTTATTTACTGCCAGAGGTTCTCTGTGTGTCTTTCAAATTCCATTTAGATCGTGCTTTCCTGGTTCGATTTAATGGAGTGAAAAATGCAATCAGCTGTTTTTCCTCCTCAGATCCAAGCTCCAAGAGCCAAACGCTGAGAGGAGTTTGCTGTCAGGGTGGTAACTGTGACACTGATTCCAGCCAGCCAAAAGGTGATTTCCTTCCCCTAAACCTGGCACAAAACTGAAGTATGGAGAAAACCTAATTGGTTTTCACCACCTTTATTGCTGGTGATAAGCAGGGGCATCTCCAGGAAGTGTTTACACTTCAGGAGGATCTTTTCTTTGTGCAAGAGCCTTGTTTGATCAAGGCTAAAATGATTAAGCTTCAGAGGAAGGCAGCATTGCTCCACATTATGGCTTTTTATTATGCCTTAACACCCATATTGAGCAACTTTGGGCTTTGTAGTGATTTTGGAATAAAACTAATCGATGTCATAGAAATAAATGCAGGAATCTTTGATGTGTAGATGGAGCCGTAGGGGGACGACACACAACCCAATTACTGGCAAAATGGAACATATTACACATTTTGTTATGCTTCAGCTATCTATTGAAAAATACTTCAACTAAAGTCTTGATGTGAAAAAAAAAAAGTGCTGTTCTGCTGATTTTTGCATGTCTCTCACACAGGAGGAATGTAGCTTTTGGTCAAGGTTTAGCACCGAATCTTAATGCACAAATTTACACCAGAATCAGAGTCATGAAGGTTGGAAAAGACCTTTGAGATCATCAAGTGCAACCGTTGCCCCAGCGCTGCCAGTTCCACCGCTAGACCGTGAGAAGATTGGAGCTGTCAGTGCGAAATTCCGCCGGAGTGAGCGGGACAGATTTCGCATCGCTGGCGATCCACTTCCTCACTTACCTGGCGCTTTTCCATGTAAAGGGAAGCAGCACAATTCCCTGGTGCGCCTCTCCAGCTGATTTCCGAGCTCCAAGCTGCTGATCAGCCCGGATTTCTGAGCCCCGCGGAGTGCGAGCGGCCGCTGCCTCCCCTGATGTGATGGGAAAGGATGGGCACGACACCGGGAAATGAATATGCAAACAGCTATACGAGCCCCAAGGGATAATTGCTTTGTTGTAAAACAGTCTCACCAGGAAAGCATAGGAACATGACAAGCCTCATTGTGCTTTTGGGATAGACGAGCAGCCCCAGATAAATATCTGAAGCGGTTTGGGTGTTGCCGGGGTTGGATTTGGCGAGGGAACGCCGTGCGCGCTCTCGCTGCCATTATTCGCTGTGGCACCGCCGGGTTTCGGGCTGGCTCAGGAGCAGAGTGAGAGGTGATCATGGTTATCTGATTGGACAGGGGATGCTCCAGCCTTTGCCTCCAGCCACAGTCCAGACTTAACAAGCTCCACGCTCCAGAGATAAACCCGTCCCTAATCCTCCCGAGCCCGAGACGCTGCCGCCTGTTCAAAGTGCGCGGTCCCTCCTCGCTGGGATGGACAAAGCCCGCCTGATAAAACGAGAACTGAGCCGTGCTTTGGGCCAAAAAATTTAAAAAGAGTGGAGATCTAAGCTTTCCTTTGAGATTAAAAAAAAAAAAAAACCAAAACACAAAGGCTCTAACTGAGGTTGGTTGGTCAGTTTGTCTCGTGTCTCTTTGATGCTCACGGCCCCTGTGCCAGGGGCACCTTCTGATCAGGAGGGGAAATTTGCTTATGAAAGGACTGAATAAAAATGAAGGAAGGGAGCAGCCTGCACAGGTGCAGATCTGGAGTTTAGGATAAACACCTACAAGTTTGGATTTCCTGCCTTCCACTTACCGTAACTGTCTAATCTGGCTACCCATTCACCTTTCCTTTCATCCCAGGATGTCTAGTCTGATCTAACTGCCTGTCCTTTCATCCCTGCTATCTTCCTCTTGATCTGTGTTTTTTAGAGCTCATTCATCACACCTTACAACTTCTAAAGCACCCACATAGGGCCACAAAGTTTCTCTTTACATTTTAGCCAAAGTGCTTGAAGGGATGGAAGGCGAAGCCTCTGCTGAGAAACCCGGGGAGAGGAGCTGTTACTTCTTGTTTGAATCACACCTGAAAGCACCTCGGTGAAGGCACCGAACAGAGAAACTCATTGTTCACATCCTTGAAGCTTTGATTCAACTCTTTGCCCACTGGAAAGAGGCAGGTTCATAATTATGGCTTTCCTGGCAGCATTTTCCCTTGTGCTGGGTAAGGGATGCAAGTGCATAGGGCACCAACATGCTCCAAGTG
This sequence comes from Pseudopipra pipra, assembly GCF_036250125.1. Taxonomy (NCBI): domain Eukaryota; kingdom Metazoa; phylum Chordata; class Aves; order Passeriformes; family Pipridae; genus Pseudopipra; species Pseudopipra pipra. The sequence continues at coordinate 2,905,050 of NC_087567.1, forward strand.
GAAGGATAACAGAAGACATTGGGGCAAAAGGGGAGAGTCCAGAAGGGCCATTACCCTCCCAGAGATATTTTTGGCCTGTCACTTTGTTTCCAGCCCGGGTGACAGCTTGATTTTGATTTCTAAAGAGGGGTGGAAAGCATAGAGAACATCTGAACAGGAATAAAAACCTGAATATGGGACAAAAGTGGCTCTTTGAATATGGGACTGCATTAGGGCTCTTTATTCCAAGGTCTGAAACTAGGAAGGTCAGGGTGGAAACGGTCAGTGGGGATGAGGGAGATGAATCATACATCACAAATGGTGCTGGGAGTGTCAGCACTGCCTGCCTTGAAAGAGGTGCACCAATTTCTGAAGCAATTTCTAACTAGCAACCAGCCCCAGACAATGATTTAGGGACAAAATTAGCCTTACAAGGAACACCTCTTTTGGAAGGTCCCTCTCTCATTCTCCCTTGCTCATTCCTTCTGTTCTTTTCTTTCTCTCCCCCCCTCAAAAGGCGAGGTTGTTACTTGGGAGCCCTTTTGAGGGGAGAGAACCATGGTGAGATTCTTGCGTTGGCATGGCTGATGTTAATGGGTAACACCGGGGCCAAAGGTCCTTTAAAGCTCCCACATCTGCAGCTTTGTACAGACCTCACCTCCAAAAGCCTCAAAGTGTGTAGCCAGGCAGGGCTTAATGTGTATTAGCAAGACAAAGGCCCGGGGAGGGGAGGAAAGGGGGATGAGTTTTAATTTACTGAAGATTTATTAGGCCTCATGAAATCAGCCTGAACCACCCATTTTCTATATCATCTGCCCACATCTAAAGGGGGCAGCTTTGTTGTGGGGAGATGGTCGCTGAGAATTATCCTGCAACAAATCTCGCCGGCGTCAAAAGGGACACGGGCGGGAGCGGGACGGGGAGGAGGGTTCCTGCTCTCCACACAGAGCCCCAAATCTGGAAACATGGGAATGCAGGAATGCCATCCAAGCTGCATCCTGCCTTCCCTTGACTTTTGTTTGTGAGGTGCATGTCCCCTCTGCAAGCCTTGCTCAGGTGAGGTGTCAGGAGGGTGGAGAGAGGGAGGCGGAGGGGCCGAGGTGTCACGTGAGGTTTTTGGAGCTGAAGGGATCTGTCCTGGGGAAGGGTCAGTGAGTCACTGTTCCCATGGAGGTGATGCCTTTTTCCTTTCAAGCAGCTGCCATGTGTCTCCAAACCTAAGCTTGTAACTAAGGTTTTAATGTGGCTCAGAGAACTCCAGGGAATGACTCATCTTGGATGTCTCCAGGCTGTAGCTTGGCCATGAAGTTTGCAGTGCTGGGATTCCCTCAAAGGCCTCCAGGAAAAGGATTATTAATCATACCTGGCTCCTTTCCTTCCCATGTCCCAGTCTCACTGTGGCAGATTTGATTATTTAACTTCTGCCATGAATCCTGGAAAGAGCACAGGAACAGTGCTGTGACATGGAGGGCTGTGAAATGTCACCTCCCAGGGGACTGAGACAGGGAGGGCTTGGGGGTGCAGTCCCAGGAACCATCTGATGGGGGATCACCAGGGCTCCAAGGGAGCCTTTGGAATTATGGGGGCAGGAACAGGGGTTCACTAATGAGCCACTGGGGTCTCCAGGAGAGAAGGGACAGTTTCTGAGCCCAAAACTGAGCAAGGCCCCTCTATTTCCCCTTGCTCAGAGCATCAGCAGAGAGGAGATGCCCCTGGGTGGTGAACTGTATAATTCTCAGCAAGCAAACCACTACAGGAGGTTAAGCAAAGCATAAGGTGTGGGAGTAGGCAGTGGGATCTTAGAATCATAGAATCTCAGGATGGTTTGGGTTGGAAGGGACCTTAAAGCTCTTCTCATTCCAACCCCCTGCCATGGGCAGGGACACCTTCCACCAGACCAGGGTGCTCAAACCAGGTTGCTTCTTGAACTGGTGTAAAAGGGAGGCTGTTCAGAACCAACAGTCTGAGTCTGAACATAAGACAGAGGGATGCAAACATCCCATTCCCTGATGGTGGGCAACCAGGAATGTGATTTATACATCCAGCTGTATGTACATGTGATATGTGTAAGCAAATGCACGGCCCAATTTTCATTCTTTGTTGAACACTCATGTTCTCCTTTCTTACAGTGTCTAAACCAAGACAGAGCCGCTCAGCCTAAATGTCCAAATGCTTCTGGGCATCACAGTTTAAGAGTTTTCATCTTTCAGACAAGGAATCACCTGAACTATTAGCCACGGGAAGTATTTCCTTCTCCTGACAGTTATCCCTGGTGTGCTGTTTTTGGGATGAGCAGAATATAAAAGAGAAGATTTGAGAGGAGGAAGGAGGTCAAGGGAAAAAAATGATTTAATTTTGGGAAATGAGGCTTGCTCCCATCCGTGGGGCAATGGGGGGTGAGATCAGGCTTTCTATCAGGGAAAATTCCTTTCAGTGCTGAAGCCTCCCTGGAAGAGGTTGGTCTCTCTCAGAGGAAAGAGCAAAGCATTTTTGGCACAAAGCAGGGGAGGGAACAGTCCTGTTACTGACAAGTAGGTGAACAAGATGCCCTGCAAAATCTTCATTTTGTTCAGTTTATAGGACTGTATAGAGGACAGAAACCCATAGAAACAGCACTCCTGCACAACCCCCTCAACCCAGCCATTCCCTATTCAGTGCTGGTAATTAGCCCCCAAGGAAAGGTCATTGGAGGGTACAAAGGGGCCTGGTTCTCCCAGGCAGTGGCTGCAGAAGCTGTACCTTGTGGCAGAAGCACAGAGGAATGACCTGAGGTCTCTGTGCTCACACCCATGGACGTGGAGGTGACCTGGGCAGGGACCATCCCTGAAAATTTGGTTCCACGTGTTTCACTGGCACAAAGGTGTCCCAGGGCAGCCAGAAGATGTGGAGACACATCAGGAAGAGATGGGAAGTAAAACTTTTCTGTGGTGAGAGAGCACAGTGAGGGAGAAGGGAAGGAGAAGGGAGGAGGGTTGTCTGAAATAAAAAATTGGACGGGGTGTTCTCCATGGTTTCATCTTTGCTGATAAAAATTACGTCAGCATCTCTTTCAGCATTCACCTCCCTCAGCATTCACCTCTCACTGGCTTCCTGGCATGAAGGGATGCTCAGCAGCTCCTACAGATGAAGGCAGCAAAGTCTTCTCTGCCACTGCCCAGAGCAGCCAGCCCTCCTTCCCTGCTCAGTCACCTCCATGCTCCTGTTTCCTTCCAGGCCTGGGGTTTGGTGCCTCCTCTCTGTGACTTTCATCCCACCAATCCAAAAGGGATCCTTTTCCCAGTGGAGAAGTAAAGGAAAACCCGGAGCTACAAGCATAACTTGCACCCTTTGGTGGCCTCAGGTAAAAGAACTTTCTGGTGCTGGTCCTTGTGGTGCCAGTGTGGGAGCTGGGAAGTGGATCCAGCTCTCCAAAGTGCCTGAAACCCTCTAAAACTGTTTCCTGTGTCAAGGATAAATCCAGGTGGAAGAAGGGAAGGCCACAGCTCTATAGCAGTGGATGTTTGTGTCAGACAGCAGCCTGTGCCACTGAGGGTGACTCGTGGGTCTGATCCTGCCTGGAAGGACCCAGCTGTGGGTCTGGGCTGTCACACCACGATGGAGCACACACAGTGCTCTGCTTCCCTGGTGTCAGTTGTAGGGATGTGCTTAAGAGACCATCCCCTTCCTGTGCAAGCTCCAGATGCAGCACGTGGGAACCTGCAGCCAAATCCAGGGTTTCTTCATTCTGTGGTAATTTACATAAATTCTTGTGCCTCACTTGAATGACAAATGCAGGGCATGGTATATTCTGAAACCATTCCTGTCTCCCTGCTGCAGAGGGTAGGAAAGTGCTGTGCCTCCAATGCCAGCCAGGTAATCCTGCTGGGAAGAGATTTCCTCAGTGAACCTGGAGTCAGGCTCCTGGTGTTTCTGTACCTTGGAATTCCTCACGGTGGCCTCTGATCCTTGTAACATCCTTCCCGGGGCACCCTGTGGCACAACAGGCACCACACCCTCTGTGCCTCCCTGCAGGACATCGACCATGAGGAACAATGAGGGAGACTTGATTCCCCCAGAACCAGTGCTTGTAACCCCGGGGGTCAGAAAAACATTTGGGAAACTGCTAATTCCTGGGTCAAATGTCAGGCAGGGGGGTTGTTGTAACTCTAGGAATTGCCACCTAGCAGTGGAATTTCAATGAAAATGAAACAAAGTTCTCAGTTGATTAAAAAATTAAAAGCTTGAGGTCGTTCCATTTTGCAGCAGCTCCTGTCAGAGCCTGGTGGGTTTGGCAGTAGAGCTCATGGATATTTTTTTTAAGGATTTTCTCTTAGTGAAAAGGTTGTGTGTGGATGGCAGAAGGAGACATCAAAATGAAGGTCTCTGTGAATGTGTGTGTGTGTGTTTGTTCTTGATTTGAGTCTTGGGATCTCAACCCCCTCCTCTGGGAAAGAGTCAGGGCCCTGCTCCTTTAGGGTGGGGCAGTGTGGGTGGGCACTGACCCACTGCAGAGCCACAAACTAAAGAGCATCTAAAAATAGCCCATTTATGGGGGAATTGCAGGTGTTTGGGTGAAAGGCACAACACAGGGGTTCAGAATCACTCCAGCTCTGGTTGGGCTTTGCAAAGTTATTTCTGAGCCCTTATCACACCCTTATGATCCAGATCAGGACAAAAGGATGGGAGACCTCCCTGGTGCTCCTGCTTTTCTGTGTCAGTGCCATTTGCCATGTGATCAGCTGCGGTGTCACAGCCAAGTGCCTCTCATTGAGGCTCTCCATGGGCTGGGCAAAGGGTTAAGGTTTGTCCTATTGGTACAAAAATGCCTTTAGGCACTGCTATTCTTGAAGAAACAACTGCCTGAACCATTGAACCCTTCTGGAGTTAGGAAGCTGTTTATCCTCCCTCAGGAGGAAGGGCGAATGTTGAACAGAAGAGTTACAGGCTGAGCAAACATGGAGCTTTTGGAAAGCAGTCAAAGGAAGCTGAAAAGCCATCTTAGATACGGGGCTGAGCATGAGTCACCCAGGGAAGTCAAAATAGACTGCTCAAGTACTTCACTTCAAAGCCCTCAACACCATCGACTCTCAAGCATCCCAGGAATGCCATTGCCCTTCAAAGGAGGCAGGGAGGGATCCCTGTGAGTCCCACATTCATCTCCCCTGCGGGGAGAAGGTCTAACAAAGCCCTTGGAGGCCGTGCCTGTGTGAGGCCACTGGGTGCAGGTCACCCCAGGGCACTCTGGGCTCCATCTCGTGCCCTGCTTACACCAGGCAGTCACTTCAGGGTTACTTAGCTGGGAATAAAGAGATGCTCACTGACTTGCCAGGCATTGCAATGAGATCAGCATCCACCTTTTTGTTGAAACCAGCCAGATTCCTGCTGCTGGCAGCAGGTTTCAGCAGGTGGGGTGGAATAAGCCCTGCTCACCTTGGCTGTACCCCATCCCAAGCTGAGCTTCCTGGGAAGCTCCCAGACAGAACTCTTGGCTAGCAGTGGGGATGTTCATGCCACATGTTCAGGGCTCCACAGGCTCTCAGTCCCCCTGGCAGCACAGATGTGGGGCCGTGGTGGTCTCACCCAGAGAACAAGGCTGAAAATCAAGATTTGATTCTGTCACGTGTTACAAAAGCAGGAGATCATTCTGATGTGAAATGACTCTTTTTAAAAAATCACTGCTGTCTACAGGAATATTTTAATTTTCCTTATAATTATCAATTATTATTATTATTAATTTATCGGGGAAGACTGAAGTGAGAAATTTCCTGCTGCCTTGGCAGACAGTTCTTAGCAGGGTCTGAAATCACCAACATCCTTTTGGGTGACCTCTTCACAAGCATCAAATTTCTTCTCCTGCAGATCTATTTGTTTGAACCGAATATTTCCTCTGAAATACTTTTTCCATAATATTTTAATCTCAACTCTAACTTGAATGAAAAAATAAAACCTGAGCAGATCAAAGGATCACATTAAGAGGGAAATGTTTTGTATTTATTTTCCTGGGGGAGGACAATGCAAGTCCTGCCATTTCTGCCACTGGTGGAGCTGGGATAGGTTTATAAATGACTAGAAGAGATTTAATAAAATCTCAGGGCTTAGGCAAAGCAGAGAGGGACACAACACAATGAAACAGAAACTGGAGAGGGAGTTTGAGGTGTTAGAGACTGAGAGCAATTGCTTGAGTTGGAACCTGACCAGGGTCCTGGGGATAACACCTCTCCTCCACAGACAGTGCTGTAGGAACTTTAATATAAGCAATGTTCAGGATTTGGGGATTTTTTTGCCTTGTCCAAGGGTTGGATTTAAAATATAAATGTTGATGCCGCTGAGGATTCTCATGTGGAGGAGAACCTGTGGGCAGGCCACAGATTTGGCCAAGGTTAAATATAAACATGCCATCTAGGTGACTTAGGTGACAAAGTCTGGTTTTCCTAAGGGACTTGGATGCTTAGGCCCAGGTCCAACCATATGCTTTGAGTCCAAGCTGGGAGACTGGAGCTCAGACTAACATTGCACACGTGTTCTTGGGTGGATCTGGGTGCTGAAGCCCAAATTTCGGTGTCAGTCTGTGAGATACAAGTTCTTAAATCACTGAGAACCTTTGAAAGTATTACCTGGGCTTATGGCAAATATAGTTTCCAAGGAATTTAGCACTTGGAAGCAGGGTAAGTCAGACCAGTCCAGCTGTATTGGTAGGCCCAGGCTGTTGATTTGCACCACACTTTTTCCAAGCTGCATGTCCAGCTTAACACAACCCAGGTGCCTGGGCTGGGGATGGAGGTGCCTTCGACCTCCTGAGGGCAGGAACTGTGCCCCCAGCCTGGGGGTTTGGATGGCTCTTGTGCCCCAGGAGCTGCTGCCACCTGCAATGGTTGTGTTCAAACCCTCTGCCAGCTGCAGCTCACGCTGATTTTCCATCTCATGGCTGTGCCAAGCTATTCCTGGTTTCATCCTCCCGGTGTTTCCCTTCAGTGTGAGCTCAGGGAAGAGCTGTGCTGCTGGAAGCAACAGCTATTTGCAGGACAAGCCTGCCCTGAGCTGGCAGTGATTTGGGGTGGTTAGCCCACAGTCACCCTGCAAAGCTTCCAGGTGTGGTGTGGTAGGAGCTGGAGGCTCAGGAAAGAACCTTCTCATTCCCTGGGGATGTGATTTGTGTGTCCTGGAGTGGCTTGATGTGCCCCATGGGAATACAGGGCCAGCTGAGCAGTGTGGGCTGGGGCACAGATGGGGGGAAGAGAGTTGGGAATTCCCTCATCAGTGGGGTCTGCAGGAAGCAGGTTTGGCCTGGACCCTGAGAGCTGCACCTGGATTTTGGCTTGGGGGTGTTTTGCACCCTGAGCTCAAAAATAACAAGGAGCAAATGCCTATGGAGGGGATGGAGCATGAAGGATTATGATCCAGAAGTCAAGCAGCAGTGCAGGCACACCAAGGGAAGGAGTTTGGCCATTCAGTCCTCATTGCCACAGTGGATGCAGGTTGCCAAGGAGCAGAGTGGCACTGACCTCACCATCACAGCACACTTCTCCTGACAATATCTTTTCCTAAGTATCCTCCAATGGGTGTAACTCCAGGAGGCCCTCCTGGAGCAGCCATGGGCAGCCAGGGGCTCTCCATGGAAGAGCTGCTGGATGCTGTATTTGGATATCAGGATCTCTCCCTCTGCACCACGAACCTTGTTCACTTTCTCAGTCGGCTTTTTGGCTTCAGGGAGATGTGCAAGGCAGAGAAACATCCCCTGTGTGTTGAACAAAGAGGAATTATGCCCCTCCACACCCAAACACTGGGAGTCAGGACCTGTTCAGAGGCTCCCTGATCACTCCCAATGCTGTGCTCAGGCACTGTGGTCACTGGGAGCACTTGGCTGCAGCAGAAACCTGCACCACGGAGCTGCTCTGGGATAGCCACAGGCTGGAAAGGGTCCTGAGCTCGGGGACAGAACAGCCACCACCAACTGGGGCACTTCCAAACAATCTGGAGGCATGGAGTAAAAAGCAGTGCATTTGCTTTGATCTATCAGCTTTTATCATTTGTAAACATCTATTAATTGGCGTTGTCAGGCCCAGATCCTTATCATCTTCTGGTCTAATTTCCCCTGTTCGATACATTTCCTCCACTATAAAAATACCCATCACCCACCCCTGTCAGCACAGATTAAATCTAACGCTCCTTCTTTCAGCTGCTCTCCCCAGCGAGGCTGTAAAGCTGTCAGCTCCACACTTGACAAGAGCCAGGCTGCCCTCCTTCCCTTTGTCTCCTGAAGGAGGAAAATATTTAGGTGTCACTGGCTGGATGGCAGGAGTGAAGTCAGCAGACCTCGATGCATCCACTGCTCTGAGCCACGAGAGGAGAGAGGAGTTTCCAGCCCCAGCAGCTGGGATGTCCCCAGTGACCAGGACTGAGGCACATCTTTGAGGTTCACCCAGCCCTGCTGTCACCTCCCTGGCTTCCCAAGGACTTCTGTGTGTTGGCACTCAGCAAACTTGTCCCTTGGAGTCCCCCAGCTGCTGGCATTCATCTGGCATCTCAGTATCTTCCCAGGCAGCAAGGTGTTGGCTCCTGGGGTGAGAGGGTGCTAAAGGCTGTGATGTCAGGTCTCTTCAAAGGAGATGAGCCCAATCCAGGGCTCCAAAGCACAGCTTAAGGGCCAAACGTTTTCCAAACCTGCTGGCTGAGTGTTAACATCATGTCCTGACCTTGGGTTTATATAAAGCACAAAGGAGGTGGCTGCAGAGGGCACATATCTGTGTATTTGCAGCAAAATAGGTGATGCAAGATCCCTGAAATCCCCTCTTGGACTCTCTCAGCACTCCTGTAAGCCACGTCTGAGCATCCCTGTGGGCTGAACACTCTGCTTCCTGCTCAGTCATCAAAACATGCCTTTTCAAGGGGGACAGGAGGAAAAACTTCCCAACAAAGGCAGAGCAGGGATCTGCATCAGCTGTGGCACAACAGGGAACAACCAGAGAAGAAAACAGCTCCTTGGGGCAGAGTCTGAGCCCAGTGGAAACGAGCAGCCCTGGGAAACACAGCCTGGAGGCCCAGGGTGGGCAGGCAGGAGGGTGCTGGGAGGTGCAGAGCTGCAGCAGCTCATCCTCAACCAGACTGGAGGTGTTCCCTAATCCTCTTCCACCGCTGCTTCTGGGAGGTCACGGGGAGTCAAAGCTTAAAGAATATCTCTCCTCCTGCCCCTCCCCACCTCACAAAAGGCAGTTTCAAGCAAAAAGCAGCCCAGGAGAGGTGAGCAGGGGCAGTGCAGAGGTGAGCACCCAGGAGCAGGTTTCCCTGTGCAGATGTCACTGTTGGAGCAGCACAGTGACCCCAAGCCCCAGTGATGGGATCCCATCCCGTGGCACTCTCACCACTGCTCACAGCAGCTCAGCTGGCACTTTTATCACCTCCCTGAGCCCCAAATGCCTGCCCTTGAGATAACAAGTGTTTCAGGATGGTCCTAAGAAACACCTCAAGTGTGGCAGAGCAGAGTTACTGTGACTCCTGCCCTGGATTCCTGGGGAGCTGTTGCTGCTGCTGTGACATCAGGCCAAGAGGCCTCACAATACATTTAATGTGCATGTTAGCACTCCATTAAATATTGACTATGCTTAAATAAATGATGCAGCCAACTTTCAAGGAAGAAAGTGCTTATTTTGTCAACACAAAATATCCCTCTGTGCCCTTATCCCTGTTAGTGGAACTGTGGCCAGAAAGTTCCCTGAACGAGGCCTTTGTAGCTGGTTACTTATAAAATCACTTGTCCAAAGGAGGCTCTGTTAGAGCTGAAAACTTGCTTTGGCCTTAAAAAGCAAAGTGTTTTAACCTGAGCATGTCAGAGAGATGACTTCAGGACTTTCTTGTGAAGAAGAAATTCGTCAAAACCAACCCTTTCCCACAAACTCTTTTGACATAAATGAATCTGCATTTTGACAGAGAGATCCTTCAATGGAAAAATCCCAGAAGCACCTCAGACACTCCTGACTTTCTGCATCCTGATGTGCTGTGTGCCCTCCAGCTGTCCCCAGTGCCACACTGTCTTAGTCTTCATGGACTTTACGTAGGGCAGGTGCTAATTTGGGGGCTTAGCAAGTAAAGCCATCAAAAAAGGTGGATCAGATTCTGGATTCAGCCTCCCCCCTAAACTTAGGAGTTAAAGGCAAAATAACACTCAGCTTTCCCCAACAGCCAGTGGGGAGGGACAAGTCCCCCCGTCCCCCCCCTCCTCCAGAGTATAGAGGAAGGTTAAATTTATTTGGCTGGTTCAAGGCAGAGCTTTTGCTTTTGCCGTGTTGAGGGACAACCCCCACATTGACCACACATTGCTTTGGAGTTCCTTCAGGTGAGAACCCATTGCACCATCTCATGCCTTTCTTTCCCTTTTCTGCCTCACCATCACTTTCCTCAAGCTCCCTCTCACCTCCTCCCTCTACATTTGTTTTCACAGCACCTTACAAATAGCTGGTTTTAATAATGTATTGTTGGAGGCTCTTTTATATGCTTTTGGTGCATCAATTATTGAAGCCCAGGGCTGGTGTTCTCTGCTAATAATGGGTTTTTTGGTTTGTTTACTCCTGTTGGCCAAATGTTTCACGGGAATGTTGTCACTCTGGCTGCCACAGGACATGCAATTCTTCCCAGCACTTCCCCCAGTGACCTGAGTGCATCACCACCAGCTCTGAGCTCAGCCCACACGGGCTGGGCAGGTTTTGATGTCCCCTGGGGTAATTCCAGACACAACACAAAGTGTTCCCTCTGCAGGGCAGTGCTCAGAAGGGTCACATCTCCCAGGGAATCAGGACTCTGCCAGCATGCAGCCACCTTTCTGAAAAAGGCTGCAGCTGGTGGCTGGGGTTAGAACCAGCTTTGAACCAGGCTGTCCTCAGCTGCTGCTGCACAAGGAAAGTGGTGCCTGAGCATCCTGCCAGCACCACAGACAATTAAAATGCTAAAATCAATGTTGACAGAGAGAGCTAAGTGTGATGCTCAGCACTGCTGTCCCTGAGCCAGGAGGCACTGCAGGGACCTGCCAGCCCAGATGAACCTGCCTCCTGATTTCTTTTGAGGACACTAATAGTCACCACTGGGCATTTTCCCCGTGAAAGTTTCCAGTCTTTAAAAAAAAAAAAATTGGCTTGGTTTTTATTTTGGAGAGTATCAGGATGGAAAGTGTCCATCTGTCTCAAGTGGCTCCTTGCATTTTGCAGAGGCCAAGTCGTGCTCTGGTAGCAGTGTGACTTAGGAGAACACTGACATTAGGATCACAGGATAATTCAGGCTGAAAGAGTTCTTAGGAGGTCTCTAGTCCAACATCTGCTCAAAGCTCTGAGGTCAGACCAGATTACAGGCAGCTTTATCCAGTCTAGACTTTAAATTCTCTGAGGGTGGAGATTGAGCAGCCCCTGGCCAGGACACATTGACTTTCCATCACTCCCAGCTGGAGCCAAATTCTAACTGGCAACCTGGAAGTAAAGGTTATTTATCCTATTATCAACCTCTGGATCAGGCCCTCCTACAGAGAGAGATTATTTTAATTAAGTTTGACCTCATTTTGAGATTTCCCCATGATCTGCTATTCAGGCAACACCCCGAGGGCTCAGCAGCATCCCTGTGACTTCCCCAGCTGACACTGAGTCAGCTGAATGTGTTACAGTTCCAGTCATTGTGTCTGTCCTTTACCTTTGCAGCTGCAACATGAAGTGAGGAAAATGCAAATAAGATCATGTAGGTGGGAGAGCTGGAACCCAGTGGTGCTTCAGCAAAGGCACAGGGTTACTGTGTCCAGCCCTGGGGGCCCCAATGTCAGCACATGAACCTGCTGGGCTGGAGCCCCTCTGCTCTGGAGCCAGGCTGGGAGAGCTGGAGGGGTTCACCTGCAGAAGAGAAGGCTCCAGAAATACTTTAGAGCCCCTTCCAGGGCCTAAAGGGGCTCCAGGAGAGCTGGAGAGAGGCTGGGGACAAGGGATGGAGGGACAGGACAAGAGGGAACAGCTTCCCACTGCCAGAGGGCAAGGTTAGATGGGATACTGGGGAGAAATCCTTCCCTGGGAGGGTGGGGAGGCCCTGGCACAGGTTGCCCAGAGAAGCTGTGGCTGCCCCATCCCTGGAAGTGTCCAAGGCCAGGTTGGATGGGGCTTGGAACAACCTGGGAGAGTGGAAGGTGTCCCTGCCCATGGCAGGGGCTGGAACTGGGTGATCTTCAGGGTCCCTTCCAACCCAAACCAGTCTGTGACTCCATGACTCATGACTGGTTTTAGCAGCAAAGATGTTTTAAGGATATCACACAACTGTGGGGTTTTGAGCAGGTCACTGGGTGGATTCAGGGCTGCAGAACAGAAAAAGAGGAGAAGAGAGTTATTTTTAACTCAGATCCATTTCTAACACAGACCCCAAACCAGATGCTTTGGCACAACTGTGGGGTCACAAACCTGGGAGGTGCCTGTCCCGTGTCAGGTTTGCTGCCAAAATCAGGGCATCCAAAAAGTGTCTCCTCAGCAAAACCCCACGTTCCTCCCTGGCTGTGGGGAGCACGTGGCAGTGCCAAGGTCACAGTCCTGCCACAGCCAAGGCACATGGCAGGTTTCCCTTGTGGATTTTGTCATGCACTGAAGTAAAAAACAGAAGCAAGTCCAGGATTTACCGTAACCTGAGGCCACCTGTGAAAACCAGGGCTGCTGTTCCTGGGCTGTTCCTGGGCTGTTCCTGGACTGTTTCCCTGGGCTTTTCCCTGGGCTGTTCCTGGGCTGTTCCCTGGGTTGTTCCCTGGGCTGTTCCTGTGCTGTTCCCTGGGCTGCTCCTGTGCTGTTTCTGGGCTGTTCCAGGACTGTTCCTTGGACTGTTCCCTTGGCTGTTCCTGGGCTGCTCCTTGAGCTTCACCTGGTGTTCATCACCTGAAGTGTTTGCTGAGTTGTTTGGATCCTTATCCAAACTGCCCTTGCAGCCCAAGCTGGAGGATCCTTTGTCCTTTCCCTCCTGTTGGCATCTTGTCTGGTCTCCTCAAGCCACTCTGGATGCTGGAGTTTCCCATCAAGTTCCAGACAATTGTGTACTTCTGCTGTCTGAAGTGAAAGCTGCTGATCCAGGTGGGAGATGGGAAGGCAGGACTAGCTGTTCCCTTTTGCTTCCCTGGGTAACAAGTATTTTTATTTAAGAAGTGTTTTTATGGCCCGTTCTCGCATCAGACGTCACAGAAGATGCTGAGATGGATTTGCAGTGTCGGGGGGAAGAACCTGGCATTCTGATTTGGGAAAACAGAGCACCCTGAGGTGGGGACATGCTGCAAAGACCCCCAGAGGAGTGAATGGTCCATTGGATCAGGAGGCCAGGCAGTGGAGGCACTGGTTTGAGCTGAGCTGGTGTGTGATTGCAGGTAACCCCCCTCTCTCACTTCTCCCCTGCCTTTGGTGTCCAGAGGCATTGCTGGAGACAGGGAATATATTTCACAGTGTGGCTGCAGATAAAAAGGAATTGCTGTGCCTTGTGAGTAAAGCTGACACTTGATACCTCAAGGCAAGCTCAGGACAGGACTTTTGGGGCAGCTGTGGGTTGATCCTGCTCCTTTTCTCTCTGGAAGGTGGAAGAAGCACTAAAGACACACTGAATTCAGTTGTACCCCAAAGTTATGCCTCCTTCTCTTCAAAAACTGGAAAGGAAATTGGTTCCCATTTTTTTTGCTTGCAATGCAATGGCAACATGACTGACACCTGGACTTTTTTCTTTTATTATGATTATTATTGTTACTGTTTTCCTCTCCTACACTGTCAGCACTGCCCAGCTCCTAATGAGAAAGGCCAAGGAAGGCAGCTGAGGGTACCTCCCACTTCCTTTAATAAAAAGGTGCTGTTAGGGCAGGGGTTGTGGAGCAAATTTGCTTCATTAGGCTGATCCACACTCCCTCCTGGTTCCACACTGCCCGGAATTAAAGAGATGAACATTCCCATGCTGTTAATCTGGCAACAATAAGTCAGGGAAGCTGCTATAGAGCACAGCACAGCCACAGCTGGACAGGTGTCTGACTGCATGAGACACCTTATTTAAACACCAGCCTTGGCACCAGCCTCATGTTTTCCATTCTGGTGAACACAGCAAGCCCTAAAACTTACATGGAGTGGCTGATCATTTCACTGCTGACACATCATGCTTTGGCAGCTGGTGGCAGGGGTGGTCAGCCAGCTGGAATAATACTGGTTTGGGTTTGGTGGCTTTTTAAGAGCATCTCCAAGTGACTTTGTGCCTGCATGGAAGGGAAGGGCTTTCTCCAGTCAGTAAATGTACTCATTTTAAAAGCCCAGCATCGTGGTGCAAATGGCTCCACAGCCATGGGAGGTGTGGAACTGGAAGAGAAAGGGAAGGGAAAGCCAGGCTCAGCTCCTGAATTTCCCCTTCTGATTTGTTCTGTGACTTCAGATGATTTGTTTAACACTTCTGGGCTTCAGTTTCCCCCCTGTGAAATGCAGGGATCCTCTCCTACACCCCCAGTGTGACAAGAGAAGCCCATGATGTTTAAGCTGTTCCTCACCATTGTTACAGGCCACATAAAGGGATGTTCTCCTTTCCCTGAGGGTTGATCTTGCTGTCCCATGAAAAGGAGTGGAGTGTTCTGTATCACTGCCTGTAAGACCAGATCTCACTCCCCTGTCTCTGCTGTGTTTGCCTGATGCTGGGGCAGGTCCCAGCCTGTGGCTGCAACTCAGATAATCCCAGACCCCAGAAATGATTAATGTTGATCAGCATCTGCAGCACTTTAAGAGACAGCAAAGCAGAGACAGGTGGGAGCCCTGAGAGCTTTGTGCTCCCCGTGGGTGACCTGGGACTAATGGGCTCCTCCATGTTGGGCCAGACCAGAAATTCAGAACAGGAAAACTCCCCAGGAAAGTGTTTGGAGAGGAGCAGGTCCAGAGGAGGGCAACGAGGCTGGGGAAGGGACTGGAGCACAAGTGCTGTGAGGAGAGGCTGAGGGAGCTGGGGGGGCTCAGCCTGGAGAAGAGGAGGCTCAGGGGAGACCTCCTCACTCTCTGCAACTCCCTGACAGGAGGGGGGAGCCGGGGGGGGTTGGTCTCTTTTCCCAGGCAATGATCAGCAAGACAAGAGGGCTGGGTCTTCAGCTGTGCCAGGGGAGGGTTAGGTTGGATATCAGAAAGAATTTCTTTACAAAGAGGGTGCTCAGCCATTGGGATGGGCTGCCCAGGGAAGTGGTGGATTCTCCATCCCTGGAGGTTTTTAAGAGACTGGATGTGGCATCAGTGCCATGATCTGGGAACCACAGCAGGGTTGGATCAAGGGTTGGACTTGATGATCTCTGAGGTCCCTTCCAACCCAGCTGATTCAATGAAATTCTATGAAAATTCTATGAGTGGAAAGGAGGAAGAGGCAGTTTTGGTGGAGCCCATCCTCCTGCTAAGCAAACTGAGTCAGTGTGAAAGGGGGAAATGTAACTAAAGAGCCCCCACAGGTTTTACTTTTATAGAACTTTCTCCCTGCCATGGGTTCCCAGAGCTGCTGGCTGGTTTCACCCTCCTGGCTCCCTCCTCCACCCTGCCCAGCTCTGCCATGGGGCCTGGGCCCAGATCTCCTCCTTTCTGTCAGTGCATCTAAATTGTAACCCCCTTCCCAGATCCCAGGGAATGAGGGGTGTTATTGGACATGAGTTCTCCACGGGTTACCCACGACCTCAGCCTGAGGCCATGCCAGGAGAGCCCAGGGCATCACTCCCCTCCCAGTCCTGCCCGTCCCCCTCGATGCCCTGCAGGACTCTGCAGGTCTGGGGTCAGTTCCTGTGTGCTGGTCACTCCTGGGGACCTAAAGAGCTCCATTAATTGTGCATATGACTAAAAGATTGATGGATGAGAAAGAACAACTCTCCCCCCACCCCAATTAGTACTTCATCAAACACAGGCCCTTCCCCTCAGGATCCTGGAATGGGCTGGGGTGGAGGGGGCTCCCTGCATACCTCTTGGACAGGGAGGTAATGGAGTGAGATTATCAGTCAATATTTAAATACAGACAAGATCTGAGCCCTTTCTGAATTGCCAGTGGGTCTATTGTGGCAAGGACACCCCGTGCCCTGGATCCCTCATTTTTTATCATGCTACATTACCCACAGGGCTCTCGCATTCCCACACCACTTGACCTCTTGACTCTGTTATCTCCATCTTGGAGCAAACAAGAAACATTTTATTCCCACCAGCAAACTGTCATTCACATCAGCAGCTTCTGCTCCTTTTCCTCCATCCTCTGCCCCACTGGGAGCTCAGACTTCCCGAGGTGGAAAATACAGGCAGAATAAATCCAATTCCAGACCACTTATTCCTTCTTAAAGTGGCAGGGAAGATTTATGGCAGTTTTTTTGCCCCCTCCATGCCCAATGATTTATTATTTTCTCTTCCTGGGTGTCTTTCAATCAGTCATAAAGGGAAGTAGAAGGGTCTGGCTGAACAGATCACCTGGTAACAGTCAGATCAGTCAGGGGTGGTAATTGCAATTAAAATAAATCCTAAGTAATCTGCTGCTCTTGTGCCTTCCCCCACAGTGGACCTGTGGTTGAAGGTACCTCAATGGTTATGAGACAAATTGCTCATAACTTGAGCAACAGAGCAAGTGTTTTAGTGCAAGTTCCTTTAACATCCAGTGTAATTCTGTAATGTACTGGTGCCCCCCTGGTTTTAGTAAATAACTGAGCTCCTTAAGCAGGTCAAGCAATCCTGCAGGTAGATTAGATTTGAGTCTTGCACTGAGGGCTTTGGAGAGATGTCAGGTAATGTGATTGATGCTGAAATAGCAGTAGCTGAGCTTTGCAAGGGTACAAACAGCTGCATTTTAGGGTGAGGTGTTAGGTTGTTGTGGAGGACCCACAAAGTTATACTTGAAACCAGAGCAGTGGTGCCATTCCTGGGCTGGAGGCAGTTGCTGGACAAGGACCTGGCTGTTCTAGTTGAGCTTTTGGGTTTTCATCTCTTGGGACACAGAGTAAAGCTTGGCTGTGCCTCCATTTAGGGCTTTGCTGTCAGGTGGGTGACAC
Source organism: Pseudopipra pipra (assembly GCF_036250125.1). Taxonomy (NCBI): domain Eukaryota; kingdom Metazoa; phylum Chordata; class Aves; order Passeriformes; family Pipridae; genus Pseudopipra; species Pseudopipra pipra. The sequence goes on from NC_087567.1 coordinate 2,922,013, forward strand.
CAGGCCCTTGGCACAGGCTCTGCAGGGAGAAATTTCCTTTATCTTCAGTCAGTGCAGCAAAACCCTGCTCCCTCCAGTCCTGGAAGGGAGAACCCCTGCCTCAGAGGGACCTGCCTGAGTGCTGCTATGGAGGAGATCAGGGAGAGGGATCCTGGGCTGTTCTGAGCTCTCCAACACTCACCCTCTATGCCCTTCAGCAACCTGCTGAATCTCAAACCCATTGCCCACTCTTTGCTTAGTTTGGGGTGAAATTAGCCCAGATCCTCGAGCTGTTTGGATGAAACACTGTGCACCTGCCTGGTCCCTGGGGGCATGGCTGCAATGTCCCTTGGACACTGGGGCTGGAGAGGCAGGGAACTGTCTGAGACAGGGTGGGATGGCTGAGCAGAGCAGGAGGAGATCTCTGCAATGTCCCTCCCTCCACAGGTCACATTGCCCCACCTCTGCACCCACCTGCTTAGGCCTGGGGGTGATGGCATTCCACAGGACTGAACCCCTTTCCCAGGTGTCCACGAGGAGCACGACTGCCCAGCAAAGGGAATGCCTGCAGATAAATGACTACATCCATTGTAAGGACTTGGTAAAGCCCCCATTGAAATAAATGGCAAAACTCCCAGAGATTTCAAAGGGATCAGGCCTGAATGTTTGTAATTCTCTCCTAGACTTATCATATATCCTCAGCACTGGGTGCTATTTCCATAACAAGAGGTATGGCATTCCCTTACTTCCATGTTTGTTAAGTAACAAAGAGAGATTTCAACGCTTGTAGCCTTCCCAAATTTGTCAGGCACCGAGCAGTCTCCCCCTGGCTCCATGTGAGCTGTTCCCAAGCACAGCCCCTCGTTAGGACCTTGTTCAGATGCCATGAATATGCATCAGGGCTACGGTTGGGGTTTTGTTGGCATCGACAGTGACTTTGTCATTTAATGCTCTCCAGGGCTGTTTTAATCAACATGCACATTTCTCGTGTCAGCTTATTTCACTTCGCTGCTTATTATTTTATTTACAAATATTCTGGCAATTGCCTGGATTTGTTCTGTAATTTTCTCCTCCCCGCTCCGAGCCGTTCCCAAGCCAGGGGCTGTGGTTTCCCTCGCTTTGTCACAGGGAAGGATCGAATTTACCCTCCACCAAGCTTCGCTTTGCCTCGTTCCCCGTTCCAAAACGTCGATGGAGGAGGGAGGGGGTTGTTGATGGAGGAGGGAGGGGGTTTTTGCTCAAATGAGATTTACAGCAGCGTGTGGAGCCTTAGGCATCGGGGTTCAAATGGTCTAGACAGATAGGCAGGAGTGCCAAGGCCACCAGGGATGTGCCTCAGCTTTCCAGCAGGAGCTCTGGGCCCATCTGGGAGCTGCAGGATTTATTGGCTGTGGCCAGGGCGGGACAGGAATTAGCACAGTGCTGCTGTGGGATAACGAGACCCCCCCGGGGAGCTCCTGGGGAGGTGCTCCCGAGCCCTGGGAGAGATGGATGCTTCCCCTGGGAGAGATGGATGCTGAGAAAGCCCAAGGGAGAAAGGATTGATGGGATGTGGGTCCTGAGAGGTGGGCGGCACGAGGTGGGGAGGAGAAGCTCCCAGTGCTCAGAGGATCCAGCCAAGAGGGCAGGAGTGCCTGTGTGTGTGCCTGGGGGAGGAAGATGAATTTTGCAAGGATAATTTGGACAGGCTGAAGTGGAGAGTGGGGAGAAGAGTCTAAAATGCTTCCAATAAACACCCCTGTCACGTCCAGCCCTTTGCTGCACGCCTGGGGGGTGGGAGCAGAGATCTTTTCCTGTCCTAGAGAGAGCACTTTGCCTCCAACCACTCACCAGAGTTGGTGTTTTAAGGGAAAGGTGCCTGCCAGGAATTCAAAATATAAGTATTCAAGCCGTGCTCATGTGCCTTGGCACATTTCCCATCACAACTGCCAAGATGTCCAAACCTGAAACGAGCAGCACAGCATCTTTAATAATTCACTGACGGATGCTTTTAAAAAATGTGTGGTTTATATTCATGCCAGCGCTGACCCTCCCTCCCCTCTTCCCCATCTCCCCTTCCTCTCCTTTTCTTGCAGGTGGTCTATTTAATTTCAATTTCAAGCTGCTGCCTCCTGCTTTGGTTCAGCAAAATGACGTGTCTTGACCTATTCATTTCATGTTTCCAAAATCTTTTACATTTCCTGCCTCCTCCACCCCCCCCCCCCCGCCTCCCCACTTGAAAAGAAAAAAAACCCAATTCCAACTCGCAAAATGAAGAATTTCCCCGCATCTGTAGAAAATCTGGCCTCACTTATACCTGTAAAAACAGTTGTTTCCCTTACAGGAAATGGCTTGCTTCAGCACCTGAATTTTGTTTTGGGCGTTTGTTTTTTTCATCCCGGTGAGATATTGATAAATCTCTGCCTGATTTTAGGAAGGAATGGGTAAACTCCATGAAGGATAAGTTGGCTTTTCAACCTCCCAGAGCAGAGGAGTTCACTTTTCCCTATCAGGGCCTCAGGTCTTCCCTGGCTCCAGCTGAGACAAGGGCTTTGGAGTGGGCAAAAAAAATGAGAGGAGCCAGTCCCTGTGCCCAGGATCTTGCAGGAGAGCAGACCAGAGGTGAGAAGGGGTATTTTATAATCTTGAGGACAAACAGGAATCTAGTTGAGGGTTTATGTCCCCAAAGTTTGGGTGGCAGTTGGTCCCCAGCAGGTGATTTCAGACACGTTGCACCTCAGCTGTTATTGAGGAGGGAACCTGGGGCTGAGGAGTGGCTGAATCCAGGTCCCAGCCCAAAAGGGAAAGCCAGGATTCCCCTCCTGCTGGGCATGGTGTGGGTGTCAGGCAGATGAGAGTGAGCAGCAGCACTTGCTGTCCTTTGGAGAAGCAAAGGTCTCTCCTTGGAGGAAAAGACACAGATGGGATCACTGCCCCCCCTCCTGCTGGTGGGCACACATGGCCTGGCTCCACATGCCTGAGAACAGGAGGGTTTGTCCCCTCAGGAGGGATTTCCTGGAGGAAAACCCTGGCACAGGTCCTTGTATAATGTAAAATTCTCAGTAGTCATAACTGACCCTGCTCTGTTGTAAATGGGGTTGTAGGTATGGATTGAATCCATGGGATGAGCCAGTTTCCCTTCCTGCTTGAGCAACATTACCTTCTACTTTGAACATCTCCAGCTTGAAGATGTTGCCCTTCATGATTCCCATCTCTACATGCAAGTGTATGTGTGTGTGTCTACCTGAACATACAAATGCACTTGATTTGTTTACCTTTTTAAACATAAAATGGAATTATTTTATATAAAAAACAGAGCAAATCCCCCCCCCCCCCCCCAGAAGCCATGTGTCACCTGCGACCTCCCCTTCAAACCCAGCCCCACAAAGCTCAGCCCCTGGGCAGCACAGACCTTGTTCTCTGCCACTGCAGACCACACAGCTCTGGCAAACTGTGCCCTGGGGAGGGGGCAGGAGGTGTTGGAGCCCCTCTATAAGCAGGTTCAGGTTGCTCTGGGGTCTCTGTGGGCTGTGGTGGCTGTGTTAGTGGTGGTTCCACGGGCTCGGGGTGGGTAAGGGGCTTAACTTTTCATTTCCTGTGTGGTTTCCTATTAGGTATGGTATGCACCATCAGGGTTAATTGATACACAGAACAATGTTTTATGTACGTGCTGGACTTCCAGAAATAACTAGTGGTAAGATAGACACATCAGCAACAGCTTTTCAAAGCCTCCAGAGAGCCTGGCTGCCAGAACAGAGACATTTCAATGTTTGGTGTTCAGAACCCCCTTTAGGTTTCCCTGCTTTGGACCCCAAAGGATGAAGCACTTAATCAGAGGATTAATAATTTGATTAAAAACAAGTCTTCCTGTTCAGAACAGCCTCGTGTTCTGGAAGAAGGGAATTTGCAAGGCTGAAAAGGCAAAGCAAGTGCTGCTGGAGGTGCTGAGGCTCACGGAGCAGCAGGAAGGTGTTCCAGGAGTGACTTCTCCTGGCTGCCTCCCTCCTCCCCATCACCCCCCCGTGTTTATGAGGTGCTCAGCTCCATGACATTCTCCTTCCTCTCTGCCACATGACAGGGCTCCTGGCTGCCAATTTTTCTCCAGCTTTTTAGCCGTGTTAATAAATAGGAGAGTCTGGAGCTCGTGGTGGTGTGAGAACAGCAGAGCAGGGCCAGCAAAATGATTTCTTTGAAAAGAAGGAGATATTTTGCTTTGCTGGCATGTGTTCCCTGCGTGCTCAAAGGGGCTTTTGAGCCAGGATGCAAAGTTGTCACAGAAAGGAGAAGAGAGTGGGAGAGACGTGGAGTGAAACAGTGTCACTGCCATTTCAGGCTGGGGAGGAGAAGGATCAGGGATGATGAGCATCTTCTTGGCTGCTAAAGGGACAGGGAAGAGGGAGGGAGTTTCTTCCTTTCTTCTCCAGCTGTGAAGGGGAAAATCTAAACTGAAAACCCTCCATCACCCCCCCCTGCATGCCAAAGGATGGACTTAGGGCTCAGTAATTGCATCTATAATGACTTATATCCATAAATTAAACAGGACAAGGCTCATTCTGTATCTTGGAGTATCCTGGCACAGCTCAGCTCCCTTCATGCAACAGCCTGTGGGCAATCCCTGGCATCTGCTGGTCCCCTTCTCATGCCTGGACAGGGCCCTGGAGATGGTTTATTGTCAAGGTGAGTCAACACCTTGCTAAGGCACACACATGCAGTGACACAGGGAGGACCATCCTGAGCCACAAGGACTATTTATTTTCTTGATAGAGATGTAACCAAGAAGAGCAAACTCATCATGCCCTTCTTCCCACATCAGAGACACCATTGCTCATGTTTTGGGGTTAGTGGGAAGAAGAGGAGGCCTGGTTAAAGTATGCAGGACAGGAATTTCAAATCCTGTTTAAAAAATAGAAAGATTTCTGCTCAAAACCTGCTTCAGCACCCACAACCTGGGTCAAATGTGTGCATCAGGGATACATTGGTCTCCCTCTAGGGCTGGGATGGTAAATTTGGTAGACAAGTGAGAAAGAGAAGTTTTCCTAAGGCAGATCAGGTGCCTGGAAATCAACAACTCTGCAGGGTTTGAGGCAGAACCAGGACCTCCTTCAGGTGCTCTCTTTGTCCAGACCATGAGCAGGCACCCCTGGTGCATTTTGGTCATGTCTGCAAGTGAAGCAGGGAGGAAAGGTTTGATTTTAGGCTGGTGTTTAAGTCAAGCTGAGATCAGCAGCAGGTGGTGAACCCCCTGTACCGAGTTATGACTCCAAGGTCTTTCCTTGGCCCATCAGTGGAAAGCAAGGGAAGGACAGGATGGGAGCCAGGGAGCTCCTCAGGTCATGCCAAGGTCTTCCAATGGACCTGCAGGATGATGGCAGGAGCAATGGAGGGTTCCTCTCTTTGTTGGCACAGTACTGATGCTCCTGGTCGTGAGAGCTTCAACTGCAACTTGAAGTTGAGTTGGAGTCCCCACCCCTGGAGGTGTCCCAGGAAAGTCTGGCTGTGGCAATCAGTGCTCTGGGCTGGGGGACAAGGTGGGCATCAGGGACAGGAGAGACTCCATGATCTTGGAGGTCTTTTCCAACCTTAATGATCCTGGGATTCTGGGATTCCAGGTATGGAAAAGGACTCAGCTTTACTGTGCTGGTCACTCTCCAGGATAATGCATCTCCTAGGGGCAGGGGTGGGTTTTGAATGCAATTATATCATATTGAAGACATAGTTTTGGGCACTGGGAAAACAAGCCCTAAGTGGTGCTTTATCCACTGAAACTCCTTCTTTCCTCACAACCACCAAATATTGTGCAATTCTCAGGAATCCCATTAAAATAAAAAGGATAGATTTTATTTCTGCAGTGTGACGAGTCATATGACTCCACAGACAGCTTGGTATTTGAGTCATAATATCAGTATTTCCCCTCAAGCCATCCATCCTTCCCCTGTAGAAACCAAGGAATTGATCTTTTTAATTGTTAGCCTTGGAAAAGGCAGTGGCAAACCCAAGTGTGATAAAATCACACACATGCTACACAGCTACTTCTGCAGATTGCTTCACTTACAGTAGACACAACATCTTAATTAAGGTCCATTCTTGCTGCATTTCCCTCCATCTGCCAGGCAGGAATCACCCTGGAGCTGCAGGATTTTACTCTCTGTCAAGCAGAGAGTCCTGCCACAAACAAGCTTTGGAGAAGTCCTTGCTCAGTGTGACTCACAGACTTAAGGAAGTGTTGTCTGGACAAGACCCCAGGTTTTTCAGGCACAGCTTTGAGTGGGAGAAGTGAGAGGAGCCAAGTGGTGCCAGCAGGAGGGATGGACTGCAGAGCTGTGGGGTGTGTGTAGGTGCTGGGTTGCCCTGGTGCCCACACAGCATTTCCTTCTGGAGGAAAACACACTCTGCTGGGAGGCAACACGTCCTGGGATGTGCTGGGTGACGAGAAGGACACAGGATCTCAGCCTGTGGTGTTCACTGATGTCCTGGTTAGAACAGCTGGGACCAGTTCATCACTGGATGGGTGTAACCCAAAATTGTGTATTCTACAGCCTTCCATGCCATTGCCCAGAAACTGGTATCAACAGACCATTTACACCCTCTGCCCAGAGCAGCCCTGACTCCTCAGGCTGTAAACTGGGTGTTAAGAGGCCTGAGAGATAAGAGGATGCTCCTGTCCTCACACCCAGTGTGGAACTCCCCGCCCTGAGGGAGGGACTGGGCATTCCTGCCTGAACTGAAGAATGTGTAATCTTGGAGTCTTGGGACTTTTTTAACCACTCCTGGGATCCAGAGAAGGACAGTGACCACCACTCTTGACCAGACTGCACCAGCACTCTCACCAACAGGTTTTTCCCTCTCCTTTTCCTTTGGACTCAGGGGGCCCAAAGAACACCACTCTGTCATGCCCCAGGGTGCTGGGTTATACATTTGGGTTTTGTGGGTTAAAACCAATAGTTTGTCTGTATAATTGTATTTATTGTATTATTTTATTAAATTGTTATTCTGACTTATGATCTCTCTTTTGAGTTGGGTTCATTTCCCCTGCCAGTTTACCTTTAAACCAGCACAACTGAGCAACTGGAGCGGGTGGTGGTGGGTTTGGATCCACCCAGGGTGGTCCCCCAGCCCTGCATGTCATCCATCCCTGCCTTGCACATTCCCAGGCAGCACCAGCACTGCCTGTGGATGAGTGTTTGCTTTGGCTTCAGGCATCCTGAGCTTCCAGTTGTGCCCAGGACCCCATTCACAATCTCTGCAAGTACAAGTGGATTTATTACCTTGTGTAGAAAATGTCTTTTTAATAATCATTAAAAAACAAACAAACAACAACAACCAAACTTTTCCAGAGCAAATAAACGGAGTTTTACACCATCTCATCTTCTGGCTCCAGAGCAGGGTTCAGTGAAGGAGAGACTGACAGTATTTGGATGGTGAAGGGTAGGAAAAGCTCAGCTCTAATGAACTGATGGAATTGCTGGCTCACAGCAGAGAAGGGCCATGGCTGTACCTACCCAAGGAAGTGGTTAACAAAGGGAACAGCTGAACTGGGACAGAAAATAGCTCAGCACTTGCAAAGGATGGGCTAAACAAAGCCTGCTTGGCAAAAACCCCGAGGTTAGGCTGCCTTGGGACCAGTTACACCATTCCTCATTCAGCAGCACGGATTTGTTGATGTTCAGAGGTGATTAAATGTCAGATAAAAGGCTCACCAAGCTGAGGCTGTGTTGATAATTCAGGTTTGGACTACATTTTCAGCACCTTTTGAATTGCAGATAGCCTTTCAGATGAGCCTGGGCAGAGGGAGACCTTTCTAGCCTGCACAGTGCGAAAAAATAAGAAATAAATATCAAAGCTTTGAAGTCCCAGCTGGTGTTTCCTGCTTCTAAACTGCCCAGTTTTGGTAGAGGACTGGATTTTCTTTCATAAACTCCCAATTGTAGTCAACTGAATGGAATTCTGAGATTTTACTTGGCCGGGTTTCCAAGCCAAGTCAACTGCTTTGTTCTGGAGAGCTGGAAAACTACTTGTTGGAGCTCAGAATTGCCTTCTAGGTGTTGTCTCACTGCAGAGAATCCTTTTTCCTTCTGTGCTGGAACAGACATGTGTGTTTCTGAGTTAGCAAAAAAATCATTTGAAACTTAGGCATAGCAAAAAAAAAAAAAAAAAAAGGGCTGTAAAGTAATGATATGTCCTGAGCCAAGGATGTTTTTGCTGCCAAATGCCTGCTAGTTTGAAAATCTTTGAAGTTTCCAGGGAGAGATCCACTAGGATATCTTTCAGTAAGAAGGATTTTGTGCTATAGGAACATTGTGAAGGAGTACATGGAGTTCAGAAGCAATTATATGTGTCTTCAAATGAGCCTCTAACTATTTCAAGGTTAAAGAGTCCACAATGGTCACCTGACTTTATTCAGATTAATATTGTGAAATTCCTCTGACTCCCATTATTTTGTATATTACTCCTAAAAAGGGAATGTGTTGTCCTTCCATTCCTCCCCCCATCCATCAATCTAATCTGATTTAATCTAATCCAACCTAAACTAAAATAATGAAGACAGACAACCCTTCAGAGCCAAACACAATTAATCCATCCACAGCTGAAATGAAATTTATTCTTTCATTTGGAATTTCCCTGTTAAGTTTTGCCATAACTTTAGTAGAAAGCAGGTTGTCATCTAACTCAACACACAGCACAAATAGCTGGGTGTAAACAGAAAACACAGTGCCACCTTTTCCAAGTCAATTAATGGAAAATCAAAATCTTTGAACATTTAATGCCAGTGCCTGCTTTTAACTCTGCCTCTCCTCAGGCATTTGCTGCTGATGTGAGATGTCCTAACAGGAAGCTCCCCAAAGATAATTTGGGTTCCATTTTTTCATCCTGCTGCTTGGTGTTATTACAGAGAATGGGAGAAATATCCTTTCCTGTGCAGTTTTCCTCCCAAGGAAAAAAAAACCCACAGGGCTTGGGATGCACCAAGTGCTGTAACAGAGCTGAGAGGGAGGCACGTGCAGGTCTCACAGGGCTCGTCCAGCATGGGAAGAAGGGGGTTAATATTCTGTGCAGAAGCTGCTCTTCTCAGCTCAGAAAATCATGTTCAGGACACCTCATGTCATTTGGGAAAAGGCTGAAGGTAAAAGTTGAAGTGAAGGGTTTCAGCTGAAGTCCCCAGCACAGGTTCCCAGGCCATGGGGCTCTTGGGCTGGCTCATGTGTGGAGGTGTGAATGTGCCAGTGCAATGGGAAAACCTGCCCTGGGAAGGTCTCCAAGGCCCTGGTTCACTGAGAGGGGCTGAGGACAGGCAACCCTTCCAGTGGAGGAGGAGAGACACGAGGTTAACTCACCTCACCAGGGCTTGGGCAGGTAGAAACCCTCAGAATTCCTGTCAGGGTGGACAACGATCCCTCTCTTGACCACAAAAGAACCTTGGCACGGCTGCTGTGCTGACCCAGGCATCCCATTACACTAATTGAGGTGTGATTAGGGTGAAACTGGTGTTCACACAGCAAAACCACCCACACTTTTCTCCCAGTTCAGCCAGGGGTGGAATGAAGATGCAACAAAGGCACTGGGGGGTGGACATGGATGGGGTTTTCTCGCTCATTTTCCAGCCACCTGTTGAAAGAGACCTTGCTTTGGGTTGGGCTTGTATTTATATAGAATAATATGGGATGCTCTGTATGTGTGTATGTTATAGGGCTTCCAGGGCATCTGTTCTCTCCTGTCTTTGGGAATCTCCTGTGTCCTGTGTGTGGGTGTCCCATGGCTCAGGCAGTGCTGCCATGGCAGGGCAGGAGGAAGGGACCCTGCACTGCTGCTCAGGTGAGACAACACACAGTTATTGGGGTAAATCTACCAAATTTACCTGAGCTGTCCATCAGTTTTATGCTCAGAGCGGGGTTTGCAGTCCCCTTCTGTGTGTTTAATGGGAGATCTCCCCGTGGGAGGAGAGAAACGAGGAGCAGGAGAAAACCCCATGGGTTTAGACCTCCAAGGAAAAGCCCATGAGATCTGCCCGTGCTGTGAACCCTGTGAACTCCAGAATCAAAGAGCTTCATGAACCCTCGAACTCCACTGGGCTTTGCTGTGCCTGGTGGAAAGCCCCCAGTTTCTTGTCATCCCCTTTTTGCTCCTTTGGCTCTATTTTATTAGCAGGGAAGCCCAGCTGTACAGGCTCCCCCAGCTCAGGGTAATTGCATTAGACACTTGCAGGCCGTCAGATTGCCATTCAAGCTGCTTTATAATGAATTTACTTGACATGCAGAGGTCCTTATGTCACAAAAGGTTTTCTCATTATATCTGAGCTTTTACTTGTTTATCGAGAGGCTCCAAACCCTCACCCTCTCCCCACTCACAGGGTGAGAGAAGTGCTTCAGGAAGCTGCCTTTTAGTGCAATATTCATCAGAAAAGGCCCACCTGGCTCTAACTTCTTGGCTTATTTGCAGCTTGCAAAGGAAGATAGGGCTGCAAAATACCTGCTGTGAAGAGCCAGCACTGAGGGACGAGGTGGAGGGGGGTGATTTTTTATAACAGGCAGTGTAATAATCTCCCTGAGGTGTGTTGGGACACCTGGGGGCTTTATCTCCCCTTCCCAGTAAGATTAAGCAGCATTAAGCAGCGGGTGCACCTTTGTCCTCATTGAAGGTAGCAATTAGTCCCTTGATCTGGTCTTGATAAATCCTGCCATGCATTTAGGCACATGCAGTGGAGTCATTCCTGGGGCCTGGGTTTGCCCAGTTCAGCACAGAGCAGAGGTTGCAAAGAGTGCAGTAGATAGTGCCTGGAGCCTTCACCCCTCAGCAAAGTGGGAAAAGGGATATCGTGGCAGTAGGCAAAGTTGTGCAAAACCCCACAGGAGAGCCACAGAAAGGGTGTGAGTGTGCAATTCCCCATCCACTTTGGTGCTGTTACCCTTGGGAATATTTGTGAGTGTACCCTCTGGAGTCTGCATCAGCACTGGGGAGGCATCTGGGATCCCCAGGGAGGGTTTGCCTGCTCCCAAAGAGCTTTGGGTACGTGGGGGAACTGCAGGCACTGCAGCTTGCCAAGGGTCCCCTGCAAACCCAAACCCAACCCCTGCTCTCTGCAGAAGGGCTCAGAGGGGGGTTCACAGCCCGGTTTTTAGCAGCCCCCTTTGGTACCAGGTCTGTGTGGGGAGAGCCTCAGTGCCTCCTGATCAGCCCCTCTCCGAGGCTGAGCCCGGGTGGCTGCAGCACCTCACTCACAATTCCTGCTCACTCACAGCTCCTGCCCATTGTGCAGGGGATTCCCGGCAGGGATGGGATGTGATAGTGTTGCCTCTCCCGGCGCTGGGGGCTCTGGCTGACTCCTCTCTGCAGCGAGGGCCGGGGTGGGAGCAATGTCTCACATGAATGAGATAAGAGAAGACAAAGCAAATGGGGAAGAAAGGAAGCTTGTAGCTTTTCAAGTTCAATGAGGCTTACCAGGCTTTCGGGGCCTCTTCAAATCAGAGGCCGAGTTAAAAGAACATGCAGAATTCAAAGCCTGTCCTTTTCCAGGCCCTCTGCCGGCTTTGAAAATCCTCCCAATTCATGTTTACTCTTGTTTCTCTCCCTCCTCCCCCTCTGCCCTGCCTTCCCCACGCAGACACACACTCAAACCCACCTCCCCATGCACAGTCTTCCCCCCCAAAATCTGCTCAGAGCAGCTCCTGGTTGGGTGATGCCCAGCCCTGGGAGCAGGTGGGGTGGCAGTTTCCATGCCCCTGGATCCTGAGTGTGGATGTATGCAAATGGCAGGGAATGGTGGGCAACATCAGAAAAGGATACAATGGACCCCCTAATCCCCCGTTGCCCAGAGCTGTCTCTCACCCCAGAGAAACCCAGCACCAGAATGGGGTGTAAACAGTTCCTTCCCACTGCAAGCACTGAAGTGTTTCTTTTGCTGGCAGACACTTTGGAAGTTGCTGTGATGGGGAGCACAAAGGCTGGGTGCTTTCATCCTTGGAATTACAGTATGAGCCACCAGTTTCTGGGAGGAATTGAGGGCTGCAAGGCTGGAAGGACAGGGGGGATGAAACCTCCATTTTTGCTGCTTTGGAAAATGGCAGCAAAAGGGAAGTCAAAGCACCTGAGACACTTCCATAAGTAAGGGCTCTGCAGGGAGGGGTATAAGAGTGGCTCAGGTGGGATCCATGTCTGGCTGCTCAAAGGAGAGGCTGCCCTGGGCTGCACAGCCCCACATTCCAGCTCACCCTCATCTCCTGGGCAGGCACAAGGCTTGATTGTTAAAGACAACAGTCCTCTGTAAGTTTGGGGCCTCAAAGTCTAGCAGGCAAGTGCAGAGGACCTTTGCCCATCTGCTGCTCCACTGCCTCTGCTGGTGGTGTGACTCCTGCCTGGCCCATGTTCCTCCTGTCCATCCACCACTGTCCAGCTGGAAGCTCTGGCCATGAGTTTCTGAGGAAAGGCAGTTAAAGAGCTGTAAGAAAGGAGATTGCCCAAATACATGAAAAGAAGATCAACTCAGGTCTGTGGCTGCTTCAGCTCCTGCAGCCTGATGTGGAAGTTGAGCCCTGATCTGTTTTGCCCCTCCTGAGCCCCTGACACTGGGATTGGGAAGGGTCTTCTCCCAGTCATTCTTCATGTGTTTTACCAGTAATGAACCAAACCATGTGAGGTTCAGACCCTGACTCACTGTGGCTTTGTCCCAGCTCTGAAACCCACAAAAAATGCAGCAGGGGCAAATCCACAGCCTTGTGCTGCTCCAGAAAACTTCACCAGCCCCTTTTCTTGTCTGGAAATGTGTTGTTCTGTCCTAGCAAAGAACCAGTGCTGAAGGCTGAAAGCAAACTATTGCTGATACCTTCATCTTCTTGCATAGGAGCTCAGTGCATGTTTAAGACAGTTGAGGGGTGAACTGTTGGCTGGTTGTACCTTTAGCTTCATATTATTCACAGGATGATGGGCAGAGATCTATAATTACCACCCCTTCTCCTTGACCAGCCTTGTAAGAAGGAAGAAATGGCAGAACTCACCTCTGATACACCAGCAAGGGGTGAGAGACCCTGTGAAACACCCCTGCAGGTTTTCCATCCTCTCCTGTGCCCAGGTGGCAGTGGGGATGTCCTGTTGGGACACAAACCTCGGCGCTGGAAGGAGCAGAGGGAGCATCAAGCTCCAGGATCAGAGCCCAGCTGGCCAGCAGTGGCTCAGGAAGGATATATGGTTGTTGCTGCACACCTGGCAGGGACCCCGAATAGGAAAGAGCTGCCACTTCTTTTAAGAGTTACTACTTAGTGTTCAGGGGTTTTTTGGAACAGAAGTGTCTGTCAAGCATCGCTGAACGACGGGAGATTTGCATTCCAGCTCCGGGCACTTCTCAGGACATTGTCCACAGAGTCAGCAACTGCTGAGTTCCTCTCCCCTCCCAGCCGTGCAAACGAGCTGAAGGGGCTGATGAAGGCGAAGGGGTGGTGGGGGGGCGGGATGTGACAATCCCCGAAGCAGAGAGAGAGCAGCAGCCCCCCCCGAATGCAGCAGAGCCCCCCCTCCTTCGCTCTGAGCACGGGGAGGTCGGTGCAGCTCGGGAACACAGAGGTGGATTGTGCCTCGTGGTCTCAGTTGTCACTGAGCAGCAGGGAGATGACAGATCAGGACCAGCTCCTCAGCTGACATGAGCTGCTGAAGTGTCACTGACCTTGTGTGGCCCTTTGTCACTATTGTCTCAGCTCCTCTGAAAAGAAACCCTTGGTCTTGTTCTTCTGCTCCGGGCTGGGAAAGTGATTATTATTATGTCCTGGCCTTTGGCTGATGAAAATATCTGCAGCTTTTGTCACACGTTTCTCTATCCCAAGTGCATTCCCCCCCCCCTTTTGCTATTCACACTTTGTGTGAAGCTGGTGTTCATTAAACTGGCAGGGCTGGGGGAAGTGCAGGCACAGAGCCAGGTACACCTCAGCCCTGCCTGGCAGAGCCTGGCCTTGATCCCCACAGAGCTTGGCCAATGCACCCCAAATCTGACCCACAGCGTGGTTCTGGCCCCCCAACCTGTGCCAGCACAATGTGCTCCCACCCCAGCCCTCCCAGCACCTCCTCCAGCCAAGTTCTGGGGCAGGGGATTTAAGGGGAACAAATGCCAGGAAGAGATGTGGAAGTTCATTAAAGCCATTTCCATAAGATGCTGAACCCCTGACTGGAGATAGGATGGGATGGGATGGGATGGGATGGGATGGGATGGGATGGGATGGGATGGGATGGGATGGGATGGGATAGGATGGGATAGGATGGGATGGGATAGGATAGGGTGTGTGTATTTATGTCTACATAGATATCCTGAATACCTATGAGAGATCATGTTGCCTGGTTTGCTCTGCTGTTTCTCTTTTTCCTTGCATCATCATTAGCCTTTGCCTCACTACAAAGTGAGTGTAGCTCCTCATCCCTGGAAGTGTCCAAGGCCAGGTTGGACGGGGCTTGGAGCAACCTGGGCTGGTGGAAGGTGTCCCTGCCCATGGCAGGGGGTGGAACAAGATGAGCTTTAAGGCCCCTTCCAACACAAACCAGTCTGTGATTCTATGAAAACAGTATAAAATCTTGTTCTCCTGCTTTCCCAGTGCATTCCATCTGTCCTGTATCACCTCTGCAGTGGTGGCACCACAGCCCAGCACACAGGCCAGTGGTGAGCTGATCCTGTGAATGCCAAGACATAACTGGAATGAGCTGCGTGCACAACTCTGTGTTGGCAGGGTAGGAGTTACCTGCCTGTGCAGGATATTTCAAAATTCAACAGCACACACATTTCACATAAAATGTCTTCACTAAAAGCATGGTCAGGCATTGCAACAGGCTGCCCAGGGAAATGGTGGAATCACCATCCCTGGAAGTGTGAAAAAAACATGGGGACATGAGTTAGTGGTGGCCTTGTCTGTGCTGGGTTAACAGTTGGACTCGATGATCTTAGAGGTCTTTTCCAACCTTAATGATCCCGTGATATCAGGAGTGTTACCAGGCCTGCATCTCTTTTTGGAGTCATTCTGGAGTTAATAGTAACCCAGGGGACTGATTCACAAAATGCTCTAGATTGTGTCTGCATTGAAGGGAACCAGTGGGAGCCACAGGCAGACTGTCAGTCAGACAAGGAGGGCCCCTCACTAAGAGGAGATGTGTGTTGTGGAGTCCAAGGGCTGGATGATGCTGATGGAGGATGAGAGGCACTGCAGGAAGCATCAGGATGCTGCAATGGGGAGGATGGATGTGGATCTGAAGCTATTCCCAGTACTGCCAGCACATAATGGCCATTTGGTATCTCCCAGTTCTTCTGGGCTGTAAAGCTGATGGCCTGAATCAATCTATGGTAACAGCATGGATTTTAAAAGAGTTAAATTAAGGGCTGCATTTGGCTCTGCAGTTGCTCATTTTACCCTTCATCTAATAAAGCAAGATGAAGGGCCTGATCTGGCAGCCAGTGATGGGGACAGGAGAGATGTGTAAGGTTAGGGACAGGAGAGATGTGTAAGGTTAGGGACATACATCCTTAGATAGGGAGCAGGTGAAAGGGAGGAAGCTCAAAAAAACAACCTGACATCAGCAGCATGTTTAAAACAAACCCTTTTCAGCAATGGACTTTGGCAGTGCTCAGGAGAGCAAGGCAGGCAGGAGCTGGCAGCACACAATGAAAACCATGTCATGGAGCTGTGGTTGGATGAATCCCTGGAAGCCAACGTTGCCCAAACCCAACCCACACTTGGCTGTGTCTCTGACCCACTGCTGTGCCCCTGAGCTGCCGTGGAGGCTGCTGTGGCTCTGCCTGCTCATCCCCCTGGATCCCACCAGCCGGTTTCAGGCACCAGGAACAGCTTTCTCAGAGATTATGGCGTAGTATTAATTAATAAATTATAATACAGGGGGCAGGGAGAGGGACAGAGCCCCAGGGAGGCTGCAGGGTGAGCCCAGCCCTCAGCAGACACACAGGAAGACACAGAGGAACAAACACCACGTCGTGGGCCTTTAAGTGAGGAGCAATTGCTGTGCTTGAAGCTACTTATTGCTAGGACTGAAGCCAGAGTTTGAAATAAATCTTGGTGGTTGTAGCAGTTTTGCTAATGCTTGTGCAAGAAAGGGACTTCTGTGCAGTTACTCCTGATTTATGCAAGATGGGAGAAGGATTAGATGAAAACCTGAAAAGCAAGTGTCAGTGTCCTTCAAGACACTTTTAAATGGGGTCAGGAAAAGCAATTTAGGGGGAAGCAAAGGGCTAAATATGAATCCTTTGGAGAAAATCCTACTGTGAGATGTTCAGAGTGAGACACAGGATCAGCTGTCCCAACACCTTTCTGCTGGCAGGCTGGAGGAGGGTTGAGCTGTTTAACTGCTTCAAGTGACAGCCTTAGTCCTGAACAACTAGACTACAGACTGAAAAGAAGTAAAACTAAGTCAGATGCCATTTACAAAATGATTCTCAGGTCCTGGCAGTGAGTTGGCATCTATAAAATAAATACAATTTCGTAGGAGAGGTCTTGTGAGTGAGGTGGCCATAAAGCCTGGCCCACTGGGGTGGCATGGTGGCATTGGCTGTGGTGTGTTTGCTGATCTTCCCTTCACCAGGGCAGGAATTAGGCAGTGCTGGGCTGCAGCACCTGGTCTTTGGTGGGGCTTTGTGTGAAGGTCGTGGGTGACCACTCAGCCATATGAATCCAGCTGTCTGGCAGCAGATGGCTTCGATCTGCAGCTCTTGTGTGCTCATCCAGAGGTTAAGGACAACTTTTCTGAGAGCAAGGAGTGAAATGTGCCCTTTTCCTCCCTAAATTCTTCTGCATTGCTCTGGTGGTTGTTGTTACCATTAACTGCAGTCAAGCCACGCTCAGGAGACTTTGCTGTAACAGAGACCATCGTCTTCTGTGTCCTTGGGGGGTAATAAAAAAAGCCACAGGGAGATTTCAGGTGAATCTGAAAATACATCTTTGCCCCAAAATTGGACCAGGAGGTGAAGGGAAGTCAGTGCAGCACCACTGGGATGGGGGAACTCAGCACTTCTTTAAAGCTGCAAAGTAAAATCACGAGCGAAGACGAGACCAAGCTGTGGACACAGCCCTAGTTTATGCAAAAGTTCAAATTTCTTCTCTCACGCTTTGCAGACAGATTTTGCTCCACTGCCACAGTGGAAATCTGACCATAACCTCTGGGAAGTTCAGAGAGGGTCATTAAGTGTGAATGACTTCTGGAAGATGGTTTGAACTTGTTTGGGTATCTTGTGTCATGGAATTCGGATAAAAACTGTTTGTTTCTGAGCTGTCAGGGCTCCTGGTTTCTGTCAGAGCCTGGGAACAGCGTTGTCCAGGGGTTTTCCCTGCTTCCACATCCTTCTGCCCTCCCTCCACAGGTGGGGTGGTTGCAGCAAAGGCCAATGTTCATCCCAGTTCACTGTACAGCCGGTCCTTGTCTGGATCCTGCTGGGAAATGTTCCTGCTTTACCAGTATCCACAGCTTCCACAGGCTTTTTCAGCAGTCTTATCAGAAAGGCCAGTGAATAAACAACCTGTCTGAACTGGATTCTTTCTTTGCTCCAAGGCAGAGCTCTGTGGATCAGGGTTAAAGCCAAGAGATGCCCCAGGAGGAGCTGCCTGTAGTGCTGTGGTTCTGTGAATAACAGGGATCGTTTCCTTGCCAGGATTGTTGGTCTTTACACTTCATATGCCATTTTTTACAAGGGCTATAATGGTGAGGAGAGCCAGAGATGCTGAGGAACAGGCAGGTCATTCCTTGCAAGCACCAGATGATATACAGCAAACTATTAGCAGGGCCATACACCTCTTTCAGAGACTGAGCAAGGTTTCTTATGTAGCCCATGGGTTTGATCTCCACCAGGCCAGCTCTTTTTATCATGTTTGTCAGTTCCAGTGAAGCAGAAGTGTTGTCTGTCATAAATTCAGGTTGGGCCTGTGCTGGCTGCAAGGCTAAAATGGCAAGATGCTCCTCCCATGACATTGGAAGCAGCTGAGAAGAGGGCCATGAGCAGATTGCCAGGCAATCAAATAGCCCCAAGGTAACCTGTGCTGGGGGATTTGCTTTGCTCTCTTGCTGGTGCCTGTCTTCTCTTTCCTCTCACAGAGCCAGCACTTTCTGCCAGATGGCTGTTATTTTTTACAGGACTACAGACAATTATACCTGTCAAGGGCATGCCAGAGTAGTTAGCATTTATGGTGTTAAAGAGATTACCTTCTAAATGTTAATAGCAGACA
Organism: Pseudopipra pipra; assembly: GCF_036250125.1. Classification (NCBI taxonomy): domain Eukaryota; kingdom Metazoa; phylum Chordata; class Aves; order Passeriformes; family Pipridae; genus Pseudopipra; species Pseudopipra pipra. Next base: position 2,940,159 of record NC_087567.1, read on the forward strand.
CAGACACAGTAACTTTCCTCCTCAGGATCAGTATTAGATCACGGCTTTGGGCTGCTCTGAGATGCACAGACCTAAAACATCATCCCTCTGCTGTTCTGGAAACACATCTGCACCCACCACACAGCTGGTGCTCACACAGTTGGTTACCACACATCAGCACAACTTCCACCATGCACATACAACAGAGTTGGTCAAGCCCAGAGAGGTTTGATTTCACCTGGTTCTCTGAGCTGTGTCTCATCTGAAGGTATCCAGGACTTGCTCTGTGTTTCCTGGGCATTCACGTTGCCATTAGAGCCAAAACTGATGTGGGGACACACTAAACTTCCAGTCCCTGCAGCTGCCTGCCTGTGTTTCCAAAGGCCACAGGGTTTGATCAGCTGTCAGAGGCTTGTGAAAGGCAGCCCTGTGTGGGTGGACATGGCCATGGGGTGGTGCAAGACATGTTTTATGCCCCCAAGGCTGCTGGTGAGTCACCCAGTCCTCCCAAGCAAGGACCTGCTCAGCTGGGATTGCACACACATCAAAGCAGGAGCCAGCTCCTCCTGCTTGTTTGAGGGCACCTGGTGCAACAGGGCTCCACCTTTTTTTTTGGAGGAAAAATCCAAAATAGCTGCTGCTTGAAATGGCTTGGAGACATAAATTTACACAAGGACCATCTCTAGATTCACTAGAAAACATCCCTAACTTTGCAAACAGACATAAAGCTGGTGTTTACTCAAGAGCCCTCCCCACCTGGTACCTCTGGGGCCCAGATCTGAGTGGTGCCAGGTTGTAAAGCATGATTCTCATCCTGGCAGCAAGGAGGATGGCCCCTTGTCCTGGCTAGGTGGTGGATGGTCCCAGCACTCAGCAGCAGCCCTTTGCTCAGTGTACTCTGTACAGAAAGATGGAAGGCAGCCCATTTGTTACCTTGTTGGGTTTTGGTTCGTGGAAAAGCGAAGGCTGAGGGTGAGTAATGAATTCTCACAGCCCCTTGCTGGGAGCACAGACCTAAAGGACACCCATGTTTGGTCCCAGGGAGATACTCCTTTCCCATGGTCCCAGGAAAGCTGAATTAAAATTCTCCTAACAAAATCCCTTGGCTTTCCCCCCTGGTCTGCAGCCAGGCTGGTCAGAGGGTGTTCAGCTCAGGCTGTTCCTGCTGGGTGAAGGTTTGTTGTGCAGACACGGGGCAGGATTTGGGAGTGTTGACTCCAGGGAACAGCAGTGGTTAAAACCAGAGGCAGGGCTGGCCCTTCCTGTTTATTCTTTCCAAGGGCATCTGTCCTCCCACAGCTAAAGGAGAAGGTAAAACAGAAATGAAGAGGAGGGTGTCCCACACACTGTCCTTGGGGGAAAGAAAGGAAAACTGAGTGAAGAGGCGAGGAGTTAAAATGTTCTGTTCTTCAGGTCTCCTGTTTCTGCCCTTGATGTATTAAACAAAGGCAGAGGTGGTGGAGGGGTAGCAAACCTTCAGAGGGGGGGCCCAAAACCCAATTTGTTTGACACTAATTTGATTAAAGAATAAGGAGATTCATTGCTGATTGTTATGTGTGACTCTCTCCCCCAAGCAGGGAGAAATCCCAGGGCAAAGTCGTTGGCTGAGGGATGTCCTTGGCAGGCCAGGCCCTGCTCTCACTGGGCCAAATTCTGCTCTCAGTTACACCAGCACATGTTCAGGATGACTCAGCTGAGGTCAGTGCAATGGGGTGAACCAGGGCATTACTGCCAAAAAAGAGTTTGCCTCGGCAGAGTCTTGTTTTTTCATAGCTCTGCTGCACTGGGGTGTCTCCCCCAGCTCATCCAGGAATCTGAAGGGATGGAAGTGAAGACCTGCTTTGAGCAAATATGGCTCAAATGTGGCTGTGATGTGACTGTTTAGAGGCAATATCTGCATTTTAAATGGGCAAGACACTTTCTGAGACTGCCAGAGCTCCAGGAGGGTTTGGCTGATCCTCTGGGGCACAGGGGGTGACTCCTGGGGATGGGCCTGTGCAGGGCCAGGGGTTGGACTGGATGATCCTTGTGGGTCCCTTCCAAATCAGCATCTTCTGTGAGCTATTCTGTGATTCTGTGCCTCTGATAAGGATGTTGGGTTGGGAAGATGTCATTCAAACCACCACAGAAGATAAGTTGCTGCCCGGACAATCCAGCCACGGTTGTTCACCAAACCCCAGATCTGTGCACAGCTCTCCAGAGCATTTCCAGCCAGTGGGGCGAGTTAATAATGTGAATAATCACCTCAGGAGTGGCAGTGGCAGCGTGGCTGTGACATCTTGATTCTATCAGTGCAGGCAGTGTTTTGATCCTGCCAGCTGAGCACCCTCCCCAAGGAGCAGCAAGGAGGGAAGGCTCCAGGGACTGGCATCCTCTGCAGGGAAATGTAATTAGCCCAAGGCACCACTTTGCTACAGCACATTAACTCATCCACAGAAAAAAAAAAAAGGCTCCAAATCCAGGAACAGTGAAGGGAAACCAAACAAATATGTTTGCACAGAGTCCCCTCTGCCTGTTCATCAGTTTGCCTGTGGATGTTGCAGAATCACCCTGTTGTGAAAGAACTTCTCTCACGTGACATGTTCTGGGAATTGCAGTGTCTTTCCAGGAACACCATGAGCTTTGCCAGCTTCCCAGGAATAAACAGAGATACCAGAAAGGCTGGGGGCTGGTAGCAAATGTGCCATGTGCAGAGTTACAGCAGGACCTGGTGCAGGAGTAGAACAAATTTCACAACAAAGCTGAAAGGCCTTGGAAGTGCCCCCTGCTTTCCTGAAATCTGTAGGTAACTAAATTCACTGGAAACGAGGGAAATGGCAACATTTCCTCTGGTTTGGCAAGTTCTGGATGGTTTGATATTTTAGCTGATACTCCCATTTTAATGGGGGCTAGCACAAGCAAAATTCAGTTCTTACTTCTCCAAGCAGGACATTTGGTTTGGTCATCTTGGGAGCCCTTCCAGCTCAAGATTTAAAGTGGGATTCTAAACATAAAAGTCCATGTCCAGGAAAATTCAGAAAAGCTTCATATCCCAATCATTTTTGGCACTCAAAACAACATTCACAGCAGCTATGAGAGATGATCTGCAGCTTTTCTAGCAGGGATATTACTGTTTTTTCTGTTATAAGAGTTGGTTGAAGGTATCTCACGTATTTTATATTACATCAAAGTTTTGAAATTACAGATTTTGATAGATTTTTTTAATAGATTTTGATTTCTCCTCTGCCTCTAAGACTGTTCCTTTTTGTTTTTAATCTGATTTTAATATTTTAACCTTCAAAAGATTGAATGGCTGAGTAGAAAAACAACTAGGGAGGAATTTCCAAAAGCTGTTTACTCTTCCTCCACCCTCCATTTTCCAAGGCCAATGCCTTCTACACCATTAAATCTGAGAGAGGCAGCACCTTTGCTCCTTTGAATATCAAACTCTCCCTTTGCAGAAGGTGCCTATGGAGATACACTATACCCACCATCTTAAAAGTACTGAATCAAGGGGAAAAGAGACCCTTTGAAGAGCAGAAGCATCTTCCTCACTTTGCTGTTGTGCAAGGCTGTGCAGATGGGAAAACTGGGAATGCTGCTGCAGAGGGGAAACAGGGCAGGATCTGTGCTCAGAAAGCTTTTACCTGAAAGACCTTGGTATGCAGCTTTAATTCCTCTCAGGCTGAAAAGACTCTGCAAAACCTCAGCTAGAAAAGCAGAATCTCAGCTAGGAAAGAAGAATCTCAGCTAGAAAAGAAGAATCTCAGCTAGAACAGCAAAATCTCAGCTAAAAAAGCAAAATCTCAGCTAGGAAAGCTCCTGCCCACTGAGGATTTCCCATCCCCAAGCTCAGCCTGGATTCTCCAGCCTGCTCCTTTTTGAAGTTAACAGTGACATAACTCTCCACAGCCCAAAGCATCCAGCTCAGAGCACTGCAACTTCCAAAGGCAGATGTTTCTCTCTCTCTCTCTCTCTCTCTCTTTGTGCTTGTGTGCACTGTTTTATTCCCTACATATAACTCAGAGGAAAAGCCCCTTTTGGTCTGGAAGGGAGGCAGTGACACCTTATCTACAGGGGTGCAAACAGCAGGTGGGTTTCTTTCCTGCCATCCTTTTATGTTTCAGGAAAATGCAGTTGCTGCTCAGGTTGAAGGAGACATTTCACTGGGCTTTGATTGCATTTTTCCTGGTTTGCAAGGCTTGACCTGGATATTAAAAACATCCATCCCACGGGTATGAAACTCTAAATGTTTGTGTGCTGTTTGCTGACTCTGTCTGGGACATCCAGTGGGCACAAGCAAGATCACCAGCCCAGGCTGTTCCCAAACATTCCAGGAGCTGTATCCCTCCTAAGGACAAGCAGTGCCTGCCTCCAGTCTGCTCAATGTCACAGAAGTGTAGAATCATGGAATAGTTTGGGTTGGAAGGGACCTTAAAGATCATCTCCTTCCACCCCCTGCCATGGGCAGGGACACCTTCCACCAGCCCAGGTTGCTCCAAGCCCCGTCCAACCTGGCCTTGGACACTTCCAGGGATCCAGGGGCAGCCACAGCTTCTCTGGGCAACCTGTGCCAGGGCCTCCCCACCCTCACAGGGAAGAATTTCTTCCCAATATCTAACCTAAATTTCCCCTCTTTCAGTTTGAAGACATTCCCCCTTGTCCTGATGAAGAGTCCCTCTCACACTTCCTTGTAGACCCTTCAGATTCTGGGAGGTGCTGTGAGGTCTCCACACAACCTTCTGTTCTCCAGATTGTTCTCTTTATCATTCAAGGTGTCTCCAGTCAGGGGCATTTCACCTCAAAAACAAGGTATGGAGCAAGAGTTATAGTTCAAAGCAATAAATGCAATTAGAGGCTCAGAAATCCTCACCTGCAAGAATTATCTGCAGTTATTCATCCTGGACAAGAAAGAACAGAGTATTAAAAGAAAGAAAGGCCTGAAAAGGTGTAGAAAGTTATCCATACCCTCTGCCCATGGAGGGGAAAAGCCCTGGTCTTAATTTCAGCAAAGAGTGAGGTTAGAGTGTCCTGACAAGCGGGAAGGGAGGCGAGCATGGAGCAGACGTGTCCCTCATGGGTGGTCCCTCACATCAGCAGCAGTGAACCCACCCCTGCCATGTCTCAGCCTGGCTGTCCTGCCCAGAGAACTCCCACCAGGTCCCCTGGTCAAAGCAGATCAGTGGCACAGGGCTGGGAGAGAGCCTTTCATTGCTCCAAGGAGCATTTTCACTGAAGGGCATCTCATGCATTAGGAGCAGGAGAGGTGCCATCATTCACTCCACTTGTCACTGTGCATCTGGTCAGTGGTGCCAGGAGTGAAATCCAGCAGTCCAGGAGAACAGGATTAATGTGTCAATGAATGACAAGCCCAAGCCCTGCTGCAGAGGGGTGCTGGAAGTGGTTGTTAAGGGAAGAGCTGTTCCACTGATGCATGAGAGAAATGTAGAGATAGATGGATACTGTTCAGAGGCAAATGGCAAAGTGGATCTCAGAGAGAGAAGGTCCCTCCTAAAGAATGGCCGTGATATATTTGGGGTTGGATTTTCAAAGTCGCCTAAAGGTAATTTCTTCGGGGTTTTTAGTATAATACATGGGTTTGCTTGGAAAAAAAAGCAATCAATCCATTTTAAACAACTAAGAGAAGACAAACAGTCAGCTGTAATTTAAAAGCATTGAGGGCCACGTATCCATTTGGAAGTGGAGAGTGATTTTTCAGAGCTGAACGGGATAAAGCACCCGGCTTGTGTCGTCCTTCGGGGGGATGTCAGCGCCTGATTCCCTCTGGTTAAAATGGAAACACAATGAATTCCATGTCAAACCACTCCTCTGTGCAGACTAACCCGTGAAAAGGCTTCCAGAGGATGTTTAGAGGATAACACAGGGCTATAATATGAGAAACATGGCAATTTAACACCCAACGACCGTTGTATTACGCAGCCGTTATCGACACACGACCGACACAATGTCCAATTACCGGGGGGAAACGACATCTCCTGCAGCTTAACAGCCCCACGGTTAAATATGGTCACTCTGTGCCTTGGGAGAGTTATTAAAGAGGCAGAAATCAGCGTTAAAGTAATGGATTGGCATTTCCTTAAGATGCAATAATATTCCCATAAATCTTGAGGGGAGAGGAAGGTACCCGAGCCGTTAAAGGGCTTTGGGTGGATGTGGGGTGAGGGTGACTCTCAGTGAATAATAAATGGCTCAGGGGGACTCATTGTTATGGCTCTGATACCTCACGATATTAACTTTTAAGGGATGCCTTCAGAGCTCGGAAACTTTATGGACTCCTGTGTTTTATGAGCTTGTGACCTCAAGTCCTTCATCCTGGAGATGGCAGGATTCTGTTCCACCCCGTGACTGCCAGGTAGCTGCTGGCACCAGTCCCCTCTGAGCACCTTTCTCTCCAAATCAGCTTCCCTAATGAATGTTAGTTTTACTGGGCTGGAATTGAACCACTTTAGACCATATTTCCTCAGCCATAAAAAGTTATCTGGGGTTTTACCGATCCTAAGTGATGTATGCACATTAGCTGATTAATTAATCTTGCTGAGTAACATATTAATTTCTTTTAATTTCCTATCCCTACTTGAAAGGGAGCATTTCCCTGAAACCAGTGTGGTGGTGTAGGAAAGGATTTGGAGATTTGGGCTTTCAAAGTCAGCCTGGGGGGTTGGCTCTGAGTTATGCAGCAAAAATACCAGCATGAGAGTTCATGTGGGCACACAGACAGACAGAGTCTTGCCTTCACAAGACAGTTGTGGGCCATTTCTGTCAACAAAACAAGCACTCTGATCCAAAATTGACCTTTATTTTAAGCAAGTGGCCTAGCAGCTTGCCTTTTATTTTCAAAGATGCTTAAAGCCCTATGCAAAGGAGGATTGAGGAATTTCCGTGCCTAAATCCAACATGGAATGCCAGCCCTTCTGTTCAGCCCCTCCTGCTGCCTCCACACACCTCTTTTTGCAGCTGGCTCCATTTCTTGCCATGTTCAGAGGTACTTCGGTCCCCTCTGAAGCCCAGCCCTGCTGTGAAGCTCAAAGCAAGTCTGTCCTCCAGCCAAGTCCTCTCAAAAATTCAGTCTCTGACATCTCATAGCTGGACACTAATTTTACCTGTGCCTCCATTTTTACTTCCAAAGCTCACACTCACTCCATCACAGAATGGTTTGGGTTGGAAGGGACATTAAAGCTCAAGTCCTCCCACCCCCTGCCATGGGCAGGGACACCTTCCACCAGCCCAGGTTGCTCCAAGCCCCGTCCAACCTGGCCTTGGACACTTCCAGGGATCCAGGGGCAGCCACAGCTTCTCTGGGCAACCTGTGCCAGGGCCTCCCCACCCTCCCAGGGAAGAATTTCTTCCTAATATCCCACCTAAACCTACTGGTTTTCAGTTTGAAACCATTGTCTCCTGTCATTATGTGCTCTTTTAGAAAGTTTCTCTCGTGGAGGGACTCCAAGCCAACAGGCTGGATGGGTCCTACAGCTGTGTCCTGTGGCCAATCCTGGGATGTAGGGGAAGACAATCCACCACAGAAACCTGGAGCTGATGGTCAGACTGGATGGTTCCCTTTGCTTGGCAGAAACAATCAGACCCATCTCACATTTGTAAGAAAGGGACAGCTACCATCCAGCTTGATTTACCTGTTCATTCACCACAAATCCCAGGCTCCAGAGTGCCACTCAGGATTCAAGGACATTTCAGAACTGGTTTTGCCCCAAAAGAGCCCCTCTCTGAGCTGCTGTAAGGCTGTGGTGCAGCCCTTTACCTCTCCCTAAACCTGCACTTAATAAAGAGGCTTTTATACCAGTCTCACACCCTGTGCATGGGACAGGGATGTGCAGCCATAGAATTATTCCAAAGGATCAGAGTAATCACATGCAATTCTGGAAACAGGCTTGGAAAAAGCCATGGCACAGACTCTGGACTGGGAATTGTCACCTCATGTAAGGTCTTGGTGCCACCAACAGGACATAGCTGACCCTGTGAATTTGTGTGTTTTCCCTCAGTCCTGACTTGGGGCCACCCCAAAGCTTTGACATCAAGCAGGACCTGAGTGAAGCATAATGTTCACAACAGATGTGCCCACAGCTGTGCCCCAAACCAACCATCCCCTACTGCTCTCACCCTCTCTGGTGTGGTGTGACAGGGCTCTGTGGACAAGGCACTGCCAAGGGGCAGGTTATCCACCTCCTCACCACCCTCTTCCCAGGATGTTGCTCTCCTGGGATGGAGGTAATTATTCTCTGCAAGTGAGGGTCAATCACAGGCATTTTCATTTTCACAGGACTTTTGCGTGAGATGTTCTGCCTTGGTGCTGTTCTGCCTCTTCCTCCCCAGCCAGCCCCTGCTGCTCCCCAAAACCTAATTATGCCCCTTCATCCTTCTCATTTGTCCCATGCTGGAAGTGGTGACCAGGCTGACATTCCTTCCCCGAGCTTCTCAGGAACATTTTTTTTCTCCTTTTCTTCTTTTTAAAGATTTCTCAGCAGCTCTCATCAGCTGTTTGTATTTAAAGCTTGTCAAACTTGTTTAATTTAGCAGGAACATTCCCCTCTCTGAGCAGCTGGAGAGGGCAATGCTCCCTCTCATCTTCACTCTGATGCTTTTTGATTGTCCTCAGCTTAAAAATGCTGATAAAAAAAAGAAAAGAAGAAAACAAAGAAATGAGCAAAAAGTGTAGCTATTTTTGCAAAGCTACACAAATTCAGATCTTTCTTGATGCTGGGCTGGGCTTGATTCTGGGTTGGTGACATTCCTGCAAGGCTGGGTGAGGATCCTCTTTCTGGATCTCTGATATGAACTGAGACTGCTGGAGTCAGTGGAATGCTGCACTCATCCTATATAAAGTAACAGATTTGGGGTTTTTTTTTCAGTTTCCTAAGAAAAAGAAGTAGTTCAGGGCATGCAAAATGTGCCATTTTATTTCAGCCAACTGGGTGCTTGGAGTGGGGTCTTGTTTAGCATCTGTTTAACTGAAGGAAGTCCAGAAATCAGATTCCTTTTTGAACTAAAAAAAATTGCATCATGTCACACTGAAGACACACCTGAAAATCACTGTTTTGCTGGAGAGCACAAACATCTGCAGAGATAAAGAAAGGGATCTTCAGCCCATACATTCTCATGAAGTTCCTTCAACATCCACTTTGAAAACAATTCAGCTGTGCAGAATTTGCTTTTCTATGAGAAGGCAGTAAAAAAATCCTTATAAATGCCATTTAAGTCTGGTGTAAGTGTCCTGCTCCCGTGGCAGCTGAGGCAGGACATGGCTGGGCACTGCTCGAGCTCAGATCCCAGAGCTGGGGCACAGCACTAACCACAGCACTGACCACAGCCACTCCAGAGGTGCTGGCCTAGTTATTGAGAAATTTAGGGAGAAACTCTTTTTTCCGTTGTTTTCCCTCCCATTTTCACCCATCACAATTTGCTTTTCTGGCACAGAAGAACTTCCCCCCAAAATGGAGTGAATCTGACAACTGGATGGTGTGGGCATTCAGGGAGAGGTGGAAAACTGTTCTGATGTAAACCTGGTAAAATCAAAAGTTTGTTCCAAGTGCTTTTTCTACTTGCATTTTCCTCTCTCCAGACAGTTTTGTTGGTGGATGGGGGAGAGATGTGTGTGCATTACAATATAAAAGCAACATCTTCCCTACTGAGAGTGTGAATTGCACACACACCCCACCCTGGGCAGGGAGGGGGGAACACAAATCAAACCCAAACACTATTTTTTTTTTTGCATCGAGCTGTCTGGGTTGTCAGTTAAGGAAATTAGCCCATCTATCACACACCTCTAATTTCCCATCCTTCCCCTGAAACGTGGGCTTTTAAAGAAACTTCTTAATTTTTCCCTCATTACTGTGTTTCTTTTTTCCTCCAGTTCTTAAGTAGGAAAATCCCAGAGGGCTTCAGTGTCTCAAACAGAAACTTTGGAGCTCTTCTGCTTCTTGCACGAACTCGCAGAGAAGTACCAGGGAACAGGCAGAGAGGGATGAGCTCGTTTTTTGGGGAGGGGAAGGCTGCAGGGTGTGTGTCCAGCCTGGTGTCGGTGTTAGGGGTGTTTGGGAATGTGCTGCAGGGTGTTTGTGCAACCCCCTGGGTACGTGTTTGCTCTCTCTGGGGGATTTGATGCTCTCAGCTCTACACACGTGTCTCCTGCTGGTGTATTTGTGTAGGGCTGGAGGTTTGTGTGCTGTCACCTGGGGGGCACGGCCCTCACCCTCCTCCTTTGTGTTCACCCACACGCCTTCGGTCCCCTCCTTTATTTGATGTTGTGGCTCCCCTGCAAACCCTGGAAGTTTTTGAAGTGTATGAAAATGGAAGAGCAGAAAGGAAAGCTGGAGCAGCTGGGGGTGCCTCGGGACGGCGCTTCCTGGCCCCGAGGATTACTGAGCTATCGCCTTGCACTTAATTGTTGCAGTGTTTAGCAAATTGCATTAATTAAAGTGGCACATCTGGCCCCTTTATCAGGGGCTGTGCAGTGCTGGTTTTGATCCTGCAGTGACAGGCTCTGACGGTATCAGCACCCCCGGGTAAACACTCCTTACACCAGGGCAAGGCTTCCTTCATCCTGGAAAGCAGCAGCCAGTGGAAGCACAGAAGGCTCCTTGAGGAGCCCCGGAAAGGAAAACCCAGTCATTAGTAAAGTTCAATCCCCACGGCTGTGTTGATAGCAGCAGTCACCCTGCTCAGGAGGGCTGGGCTTTCCCTCTGCCCAATTAAACCAGCGGTTGTCAGTTTGTGGCTCAAGGGATCGGCCAAACCCACGCTCTGCTCACCTGGGGACTCCCCTTCCTTTGCCCTGGGAGCACCTCCCAGCCTGTCCTGCAGCCCCTGGCTGTACAGAGAGGGTCACAAGCAAACACTACACTTAATTTTAGCTGTTTAACTCTCCCAGCCTCCTGCAGCCAAGGAAGGGAGCTGAACCTCTTCAATAAAGGATTCATGCCCCACACAATAGGTATATTTTTCAGCTCCAAAACTACCCACAGTTTCCTGGGGGAAAAAAAGGCAAATTTTCAGCACAGGATTGTTCCCTGCACTCCCAAATCACTGTGTGTTCACTGTTTCACCCCAGGTATTTTTAAGAATGCATCACCTTAGTAGCACAGGTGAAGGATACTTTGCCCCCTGCATTAGAAGCTATTCTTAAAATAATGGGCCATGAATGGAGACAAATTACCTAATGGAGCCAATTATCTTAGCAAGTAATAACGTTCAGGTAGTTTTCACATAACCAGAATCTTTATCTGCTTTTTATTTCAGCAATATTTATATCCCAGTGCATTGGGCATGGCATTAAAGACCTCATCAGTCAAGCCTGGCAAAGGAGGGAGAGGTAGGGGACAAGAGAGAAATAGAATAGCAGGACTCAGCTCAACATACAGTGTCAAAATTGACTTGTGTTGGTGTTTTAGGCCAATAAAAGATTGAAGGAGTGGACAAACTCACATAATTCCAACATGTCCGGGTGACAATTAGATTAACATTTTTAACTTCCCAGTTAGAGCTGAGTGTATTTAGGGGCCTTTCAGGAGACAGCTACTGAAAGCCTGCAATTTGTGTGCTAATAGAGTCAGCCCCTCTCTGAGCTCTGCAGCACGGCCCGATGCTCCTGAGCCCCTTCCATCCCCCCTGCTCCACAATAACAGGGCAGAACTGACCCCAAGTGCTATTTGTGATGGCCTGGAAATTGTAGATAATGACACAGTGCACAGTAGGATGGCTCCACCCACCTAATCCCACACTGCCATGGCAGTTCTTCCTTTGGGATGGCTGCCTGGGAGCTCCACGGGGTCTTTTTTGGAGGGGGAGCTGCCAGCAGCCTGTTTGGGCTCTGTTTTGTCCAACACACAGGAGATGCACAGGCTGTTGGAAAGGCTGCTTGTTTAGGAGTGCACCACCCTTAACAGTGCCAGAGATGATGCTTTGCACCTCACATCAGAAGCTGTTCTTAAAATAACTGAAAACTGGGCTGCAAGTGGAGCCAAAACACCTCTTGCAGCCAGTCTGAGCTGCAAACAAAGCTGAGTCACAGCTTGCTTGCTGACATCCTCCAGATGTAGATGAAATGTCAGCATGGACCTCGTCCCTCCAGGAAGCCCTTGGTGTGAGCCCAGCTGGGTCTGAATGTTTGCTGACACCTCAGCATCCTGCCAGACCTGTGTGATGTCAGCTGAGAGGTCCCAAAGCGATGGGCACAGCAAAGGTTGTTTCCTCACTAAATTAACCCTAAATTAAGCTAAAGCATTACCTTTCCTAGAGCTTGGTCCTGGGTCAAAGCAGACTCAGAGCCTGCTCAGCACAGGGTGGCCAGAGAGGCTGTGATGATCAGGGACAGGACCCAGGGAATGGCTGGAGCTGTGCCAGGGCAGGCTCAGGTTGGATCTCAGCCAAAGGTTCTTCCCCCAGAGGCTGTTTGGGCACTGCCCAGGCTCCCCAGGGCAGTGGGCACAGCCCCAAGGCTGCCAGAGCTCCAGGAGGGTTTGGCTGATCCTCTGGGGCACAGGGGGTGACTCTTGGGGATGGGCCTGTGCAGGGCCAGGAGTTGGACTGGATGATCCTTGTGGGTCCCTTCCAACTGGGCATGTTCTGGGAAGGCAGGGGCTCAGCCTGGTCCCCATCCCAGTGCACACAGGTTTGTCTCAGTGTCCCAGATCTCAACCTCCCTGTGAACACCAGCACTTTACTCCTAAACACGTGGGGACAGATGCTCATCTCCCACGGTGGGATGGGTCCTGTCTCCAGCAGAACCAGAGGATTCCCACCACAGCCAGAAATCCTTCCACTGAATAACAGAGAGCAAGGGAGGAGGGAAGGGCAAACTTACCCAGCAGCCTAAGAAAGCCTCCACTTGTACATTCAGCCCCAGCCAAGCTGCCTTTGGGGGCACAGGCACAGAGACACAGTGGCACAGGGCTGGAGCAGCTTTGCAGTTGTCTGGGGTGAGTGTTTTGCTTCCCCGGCTGCACAATCGCTGTTACTGATATCATTAGGCTGCTCCACTTGGCACATCCGTTCCCTTGGCAGCTCTGGGCTTTCCAGCCTTTAGAAAAGCTTTGCAGCACTTCTCCTCGAGCACACGCTCTGCAGCTAAACGAGTAATTATCTGGGAGCTCTAATCACCCGTCATTCCAGCTGAATTTGCCACTAAATTTGTGGCAAACGCCGGAGCCCCCCCCTGAAGCGCTGAATGCACGCTGGCATTTCGGGCGGGGAAAGCCTTCAATCGCCTCCTCGGTCCGAACAGAAACTTTCTGTCTCCTACAACTGCTCTGCCTTGAAGGGTTTAAATGAATGGGTGCTTGGGAACGGAGCAGGTGCCACAGCGGAGCTTTGTCAGGAAACGGCTCAACATCTGCCCTGGTGTGGGACGTGTTATTTAAGTTCCCCTTGGCAAAAAAAAAGAAAAAAAAAAGGAATCTGCAATCGGGAGGTGGTAAAAAAAGGTGTTTCCTGGCAAAAACAGCCGCGGAGTTTGACTCCTATATGGAAGGAAAGTAAAAAATGCAGAGCTGCAGAAGATCTTTGAGCTGTGCCAGGGTTTGGCAAGGCTGCCTATGGTCCTCACAGGCGACTTCCATTTCTGCTTCCATCATCCTGCTGCTCAGTGTGGATCCCTTGGCTGCTCTCAGGGAGTGCTGGAGGGCAGGGTGTTCCCTGCAGACAGGCAGCTTTGCCACGAGGACCCTGGTGCATCCATGGGGAGGGCAGAGAGAGCTCAGCCCCTGCAGCTGGTGTGGTCAAACCTCAGGCAGCTGCTGCTCCAGGAGGAGGAGGTGGGCTGAGGACAGGTTTGGTGGTCTCACAAACCCCTATCAGCCATCTAAACATCACAATTCCAAAACAGAAGTTGCAGAACTAAACATTTCTGCTGTCTCACCAAGCACATGGAGACATTTTCTGATGACTTCAGGAACTATTGTTTTGTTCCCATAGAATCAGAGTAATTTAGGTTGGAAAAGCCTTCCAGGATAATCAAATCCTCCAGCACTACCAGGTTCATCACTAACCCATGTCCCCAAGTGTGACATCATGGCATTTGAACACCCTGGGCAGCCTGTGCCAACGCTCAGCAACCCTTTCCATGAAGACATTTTCCTGTATATCCAATCTAAACCTCCCCTGACACAACTTCAGGCTATTCCCTCTAATTCTGTTACTTGGGAGAAGAGACTGACCCCCACCTGGGTACAGCCTCCGGGGAGTTGTAGAGAGCAAGAAGGTCCCCATGAGTAGTTCCTCCTGAAAATGCCCTTCATTAAGTCCTAATTTCATTTTCCTCCCTCTCATCAGCAGAAGTCATTTCCCAGCTGGAGCAACACGTGTTGCTGAGCACCTCTTATCCCCATATTTCCCCCTCCATGCCTCTCAGTTCCAGAGAGAAAGGGGGGAGCAGCAGAAACTGGGTTCACTTTGTGCAGCCCCAAGTCTGTGCAGTTCTGAACCAGAGTCTTTCCCATATAGTTGCATAATTTCCAAGACATGCCCGGGGCTGATGCTCTTTGGATAGAAGGATAGAAGGACAGTGTTCAGCTGACTGCAGAGCTCACATCCAGAAAGTTTTATCAGTTGGTAATACTCTGGTAGAACAAGGGTCATAAAATATCAGCTACTTCAACTTTTAACCTAATAATAATATGTAGCTGATTGTAATTTCGCTTCTAGAATTATGAAGATTTTGTCTGCAAGCAGCAGAATCCAACAGTTCACTTGATCACTTGTTCCAGTGGTTAATTTCCCCCATCCTTAAAAATTTATGCCTTATTTCTCTTTTGAATGGCTCTGATTTTAATTAGAAGGCATTTGGTCTTGTTACTAAATTGAACAGTCCTCTTGTCTTTGATCTGGTACATGTTGCACTGCCCTTCCTGTGCTGAACTAAACATAAAGGTTTTCAAATCTCTCACAATAAAGTATCTGAGGTACTCAATGATTTCTGTATTTAATGTCAGTCCACCAATAGAAGGAGCAGCACATGGAGTCCCAGCTGGATCAGTAAATGGAGAAAGAAGGATCCAAAAGCAGAAAGACAAACACAGGAAGCAACAGATAATTGACAGATCAGCAGAGTCCCCCTCTGCAGGTTACAATGAGTTTTTCCTGTCAGTGAATGGTTTCTCTTACCTGAAAACAGTGAGCCAGTTCCCAATCCATCACTGTGTTGATGAAGCCATGTGCCTCCTTAATTTCCCCTGGAAATCACCTCCTCTCAGGGATCACATGGGAAGCAGCCTCCCTTTTCACTCCTCAGATCCCTGGCACTGTTATTCCTATATTTAGCAGTCACTTCTCCCCACCAAAAGCACATCCAACACATCCAACTTCACATCTCCAACTTGCCAACTGGCAGGAGAAAAAGCAACTTTTTTTTTGATCCTTAGTCATTCCTGGCCTCTGGCCAGTTGGTGTCTTCATTTATTGTAATGAATTTGTGTCATTAATGTGTTGGATATGCCCAGCAATCGCAAAGTAGTACATTAGTACAAAAGCTATTGCTCTGGATGCCGGGGTTTTATTGCCACGGCTGATTTACAGGCTGATAAGCAACTTTGCAGCCGTCCTTGAGGCCGGGGAAGGACAGGTAGTGTGGCACTGTGGCAGAGCAGGGGCAGTGTGAGCTTTCCCAGGCCTCTCACAGCTGGGGGTGGGCTTGACGAGCTCATCTTTTCTCTTTTAAAAGTGTGAGTGCTCAGCGATCCCGGAGAAACAAAGCCCGTGTGCAAACCTCCAGCGCTTGGAAAAGGAGATTAAATGCCATCCCAGTCCTGGAGCTTTGGGAGCTTCTGTGTGACTCGTTCATAATAGAGCCGTGTCATCACTTTATGGCAAAGATACCATAAAGACAGGCATTATGTGGGGTTAACATTTAACAGCCAGAACTTCACTTTCAAAAGACTTTGCAGGCCAAGTCACAGCGAATTGTTTCTTTCTGTGCGTTTAATCCTTGGCTCACATGCCACAGAGCAAGGGTGTTTGCAGGAAAGATAGAGTGCTAAGCAGGCAGACTGACAGACCTGTCTGTCTGTCAGCTCCAGAGGGTAATCCCTTCAAATGGAACCTTAAAGAAGGTGTTCAAAGGGAAGCATGAAACAGGACCAGCACAGACAACATATCTGACTGTAAAAAATAAACAGCAAGAATGCCCCTCCTGGGACTGCTCCTGTGCCCAAGGGACTCCGTTCTGAGCCCCTGGACGTGATGCTTTGGGCAGTTTTGGTGGGGCAGGGGCAGGGGCAGGGATGAGGGTGAGAGACTTGGACAAGGTCAGAGCATCTGTTCAGATCCACCCTGGGCACCAGTGGGCCAAGATGCTCCATATCCTGGTGGAACACTCTGCTTGAGCTCCTGAGCTCATCCCAGCACAGACACCAAGATCAAGAGTGAGTTTGAAGAGTGAACTGTTGGTCAGATGCTTTCCCAAGAAATATTTTCCCTGTGGTACTCACAGCTACGAGGTACAACCAGCACCACTGTGAGACAAAACCAGATGGTCCTTTACAGGGGTAACTTGAGCAGGCAGTGTTATAAAAGAGGGATGATTTAGCACACAAACTTTTTGGTGCTGGATCCTCTTGCTTTGGGCTGTGCATTGAAGTTTCATTCCTAGGGAGGAAGGAGGAAAATTCGCTGTGGTGGGAGCAGGGAAAGGAGGATGTTATTGCTGTAACCACCCAGTCCTGCCTCTCCTTCCTTGGGAGCAGCTGCTGTGATGAACTATTGATCCAGGGGAGCCCTGTCCTCTCCCATCTGGCCACCTGGAAAGCAGTAGAGATGATTCCCCCCCCCCCTAATTTCACAAGCCCTGAGAAAATGGAGTGGGCAGTCCAGGGACTGTCACTCCCCATCTTAATTAGGACTGTCAGCTTGCCTTGCATTTTAGGTGATTAATTCTGCTGCTGCACAGCTGCATTTCTGGGTGACCCCAGCTCCTGCTGATGGGATGGGGTATTGGTTTCTCCAGCTCCTGCCACCTCTCTGTTTGTTTGTGCCTCTGGTCAAGACTCACACAACGGGAAGCCTTTGATGAGTGCTCAGGGAGATAATCAACAGCATTATCTCAGCACCATATCAAATAGATTTGGGCCAGAAATGGACTCAGCTGCTGAAAACCTGTTAGCAGCAGCTCAGATTTCCTGTGCAGCAGCAAGTTAGGGGGCAAGCACTTCAGCACTGCCCCCAGCTCGTGGTTAATTACTGTTTGTGGAGATACTGTCTGCAGTTCTGCTTGACAAAATGCTCATAAAGACAAAAATGAAGTGCTTGCAGGTTTGGGATGGATGACACCTGGTGCCCCTGCCCTCTCTCCCCCACTGGGTGCCAAAAAACCTGCCAAGAGCCCTGGAACAGCCGTGCTAAGGGGGACTGCAATCCCACAGTGATCCACAGGAGCCATCCCAGGCTGTGCCCTCATAACTCCACTGGCACTGCCCGTGTCCCTGCCTGCACTCCAGGACAGCTGCTGGTGCTGCCAGTGACACAAAACTCCTGGATCTACCTGCTGGAAGAAATTCAGAGCTCATGTGGCAGGAAAGAGGTCTTTTCTAGCCCTGAATATTTTCCCCTCTTAAGGGTTGGGGTGCAACACCATCCTTGGACTGGTCCAGACTGTTGGGAAGATCACAGCGAGGTAGGGAATGAGCAGGGTCTGAGCTAATGGAGACTGGAGGAGTGAGCTGGGCTGTGCTGGGAGCCCAGGAGAACACAGCTGGAGAGGGAATATGAGCAGTGCTTGAAGTTCAGTAGCTGTTTGCTGCCTGCTCTGATGATAAAATCTCTGGGGAACATCAAATAAATTGATCCAGCGCTGGGTTCAGAGCGAATGGAGGGGAGAAGTAGGAAAAGCAAGAGGAAAAAAGAAGCTGGTGGCAGGTCCCTGTGTATTTATGAATTCCCATTTCTTCTGGGACACTGCAGGGCATTCCTGAGGGTGGGAGGCATGATTTTGTGCAGACTAATCTCTGGGTATCCATCCCTGTGATCCTGCAATGTCAGGACCCCAACTCATGAATGGGAAAGTCTAAAAAGCTCCAGCAGAGCAGTGGGCAAAGAAAAGCTGGGAATGGGTGTAAAGGGGTTGGCCAGCCCCGGGATTTGGCCCCCAGCCCATCTCTGCAGCCCCAGCTAATGGGCTGAGGGCCATGACCTGGGCTGGGGATCCACTGCTGACCCCTCCCAGGGGTTGTGACCCCAAGGCTGAGGCGACTAATGCACAGATTTATGTCTTGTTAATCCCAGAACGGAGCAATCAGGGGAATGAAGCCCAAGCTCTGCATTCACCACTGGCTGAGGCAGCAGGGGCCGAGCCTTGGCTTCTCCCAGGGTGGGCAAAAGGGGTGATGTGTGATGGATTCAGTGACTCCCTCCAGAATTCTGGAAGGAATTCTAATTCTGACTGAATTCAGTCACTCCCTCCAAAAGAGGGGGTAAGGCAGGACCCAGTGTCCACCTGAGTTTTGGGTTTGCTACTGGCCCAGGCTCAGCTTTGTGGCTGTGAAGGGACCCACAGCAGTACAGGAATGACAAGGAGTTTGTTCTCCAACAGATTTGTGTCCCTCACACACTGAGTGTTGCCTCATGGCATGAAGAACCCCAACAGTTTCCCCTCTTGAGTACAAGTTTCAGGTTTAAGTCATTGCTAGGTCCAGCCTGGATATTTCAGATTATTTCTCCACCATAAATTCCTGGCTTCTTTTTATCAAAGATCAGGAATAAGAAGGCAGGAAGAACAAGGAGATACATCTACACCTTCCCTGGTCTTCTGAGCTGTTATTTCCATGGATATTGGTTGCGTGGAGACCTCACAGCACCTTCCAGGATCTGTAGGGGCCTACAAGGAAGCCAAAGAGGGACTTTTCATCAGGAACTGCAGTGACAGGACAAGGAGTAATGGGTTCAATCTCAAAAAGGGGAAATTTAAGTTGGATATTGGGAAGAAATCCTTCCCTGTGAGGGTGGGGAGGCCCTGGCACAGGTTGCCCAGAGAAGCTGTGGCTGCCCCATCCCTGGAAGTGTCCAAGGCCAGGTTGGACGGGGCTTGGAGCAACCTGGGCTGGTGGGAGGTGTCCCTGCCCATGGCAGGGGGTGGCACTGGATGGGCTTTAATGTCCCTTCCAACCCAAACCATCCCATGATTCCATGTTTCCATAACACTGAGAAAGGTTTTTGCATGAAAAAACCTGCAGGAGAAAGACACTCAAGTGACTCAAACGTTTCTGAGTCACTGTCACGTGCAACCCATTTGAAAGTCTGACTTTGTGATTCATTCCCAGCTAAAATTAGACCACCACTCTTGATTTCTGTTTCAGGAGGATGGAATGACTTAGGCAAAAATCTCATGCTACAGCACAAAGATGCAGCTCCAAGAGCTCTCCAACACCAACCTTGCAGCTCAAGGTTTTACTGGAATATGGCTTTACTATAATAATATCCCCTTACTAAAAATGGCAGCTCCATTCCTTGTTGTCCAGCAGGACCTTGGGCTTGAAGAGTGGCACTTAAAATGTGAGAACAAGTGCAGATGTTTGGAAAAAATCAAATTTAAAAATTGTTTATGTGTTTAAAAAAACCAAAACTTGTTTTTTTTTAAATCTAAATATCTATTTAAAAAATAGGTATTTATCTATTTTTTAAAAAATAGATTTGAAAAATTTAATTCAAATAAAATACATTTAAATGAATTAAATAAATTTAAAGAAAAATTAATAGATTAAAAATTATTTTAAAAATCTTTTTAAAAATAGATATTTATCTGGTTTAAATTGTGAAGGAAGCTACAACCAGAATCAGTTAAACTACTAAGCACTGCTAAGATTCTGCCTTCAATTATTTAAAAGTATCTTCCAGAAGAAAGGTGGCTTTAACTTTTGTGGGAAAAGCAATTTTGAGGAAGCAGCTGAGCTGCTCCCAGGAGCCTCATTGGCATCTGCCCCGTCCTCTGGGTTCAGTGCCCACCTGCACAGGGCACACTTTGTCATGTCACCCCCACCCAGTCACCTGTCACAGGGGAAACTGGAGTTAAAAACAGGAGTGAGGTTTGTACCCAAAGCTCTGTAATGGAGTGACAGGGAAGGGAATCCCAGAATCCCAGGATATGCTGAGTTGGAAGGGACCCCCAGGGATCATCCAGTCCAACTCCTGGCCCTGCACAGACCCATCCCCAAGAGTCCCCCCTGTGCCCCAGAGGATCAGCCAAACCCTCCTGGAGCTCTGGCAGCCTTGGGGCTGTGCCCACTGCCCTGGGGAGCCTGGGCAGTGCCCAACCAGCCTCTGGGGGAAGAACCTTTGCCTGAGATCCAACCTGAGCCTGCCCTGACACAGCTCCAGCCATTCCTTGGGTGCTGTCCCTGGTCCCCCCAGAGCAGAGCTCAGTCCCTGCCCCTCCTCTCCATTTCACTCCCTGGGTGTGAATTTGTTTGCTGCAGGGTTTTCCCCAACAGCAAGAGGAGGAGAAGGAGGAGCATCCACAGGTGACAGGGGGCTGCCAGCCCGTGTGACACAGGCAATGAACAGCTCCAACAGGTCACAGGGAATGAACAGCTCCAACAGGTCACAGGCAATGAACAGCTCCAACAGCTGCAGAAACCTCCCCGTGCCACATCCTTGGGGAACTCGTGCCAGGGGACCCGGCTGAGGTTCATCTGTTCCATTGCAGGTGAAGGAGCTGGAGCCCAGCGTGCCTGGGGGATGTGCCTGGGAGGGGGAGTGTGCTCCAAAACCTTCACACACCAGTCCTTGGTGAAACAGGAAACATCCCATCAGCATTTCAGGCTTTATTTCTCTTTAACCTCCCAGCCCTGCTGGAGGGGCAATTAAGCCCCGTTCCCATGGGAGCAGGGGGAGAGGGGAAGGAGAGGGGCACTGGAAGCAGAAAAGCTTCTCTCCCCCCCCCGTGTCATTAGTATAAATTGTGTTTGTGCAAGTTCTATTTTACGGCAGGCGTGTCAATTAGTGTGTGAAATTTAATAACCCAACCGAGCTTCCCTCGCTCAGAGCTAAATTGAAATCTGTTGCCTGTATGGGAGAGGGAAGGGGCTGTCACGGGTGGGAGGCTGAGCTGGGGGGTCAGTCGGGGTGTTTTTCCTGTCTGTCAAAACAAAGGGAGTGGTTTTGTCATCCTTGGCCAGGAGATAAACACCAGCTTTGCTTGGACAGGACAGCCGAGCTGATTTTTTAAATTTATTTTTATTTTTTTTAAGTAGTGACTTCATCATGAGAGAAATCTTGGGAGGGAGAAAGGGAATGTTATTTTTTTGATTACACGTGGTTATGCTTCTAATGGGGGGTAGATTTCACCACTGAGAGGAGATGCTGAGCAATCCCAGCTCCCAACACCTGGAGCCTTGTCACAGGGAGAAGGAGGAGGAAAGGAAGGAGGAAGAGGAGAAGGAGGAGGCAACACCCCTCACCAGCACCCTGTGCCATGGCAAGGCAAGGGGTGTGATGGGTGTCTGCCCAAATGCCCCCAGGGCACAGGCACCAAGGCTGAAACTCAGGGAGTTTAGAAGAGCAGGACCAATGCTGAGAGCACAAAGTGATCAGACTCTGCCTGAGGAGCTATAAAAAGAGGAGCTATAAAAACTCCTAACAGGGAGCTCAAAGTATGTGTGTTACTGGGTCATTTAACTTGCTTCAGGGTTTAGGATGGTTGGTGGTATTTATTTGCTGGTCCTACCCTGCATGTGCTGGTTGTCCCCACCACTGAGATATAAATATATTCAATAAACCCATGAAAATCAGTGCTTTCACCTAAAAACAAAGCTCCAGGAGCTGAGGACTGGAGGTAAACAGCAAAATGTTGGGACTTGTGAAAGCTCATCTCAGACTTTTATCCTCAGTCCCATGGTAATATTTTGTGGGTTTTTTTGAAAAATCCCCTGTCCCAGAAGCCCAGCATCGATCCCCTCTCCCTGTCAAGGGATCTCCCAAGAACCACAGCTTCATTTCGAGCAGCTCACTGCTCTCCCCTCTTCCCACACCTCCCTGTTACTCCCACCCAACCTGTGGATGGATGCCCTTCTCCTCTCCATATCCCAGGGAACAACACCTGGCTGTGAAATGGTCCCTCTCCAATCCCGTGCCTGTTTTTCCAAGATCTCTTCCCCCCCTCACTGGCAGATACTCTTCAACCAGGCTCTGCTTCCAACTTCTCCAGGCTGCTGGTCTCAAAGCTCTCCAAAGAGCCCCATTATCCAGGAGACAGATTCCAGGCCTGGAATTTCTGGGCTTTCCCGGAGGAAGGCGACACAAAGGATCATTCTGTGGTAGCATCTTCTCACCAAGCCCCTCTGCAAACAAGCAGCGAGCTGGAAGC
This sequence comes from Pseudopipra pipra, assembly GCF_036250125.1. Taxonomy (NCBI): domain Eukaryota; kingdom Metazoa; phylum Chordata; class Aves; order Passeriformes; family Pipridae; genus Pseudopipra; species Pseudopipra pipra. The sequence continues at coordinate 2,962,432 of NC_087567.1, forward strand.
AGCAGAGGAATGTTTATAAAGTTGCTTTCAGGGACACTGCACCAGTGGTGAAACGTTTGGGAATCAGGTCATGCCACTCCCTGATATACACGGGCAACGTGCTGGATATTTAGTGAAATAAAGATGTAATTAGCTTCAGCTTTTTAATGCTTTGGGAAACAGCATCACCCTGGTTTGAAGAATTCTTAAATAAGATTGAGTTACCACACTGAGCAACCCAGTGCAGAGATACAATCTGAGGAGGGAACCTGAGCCTGCCAGGATTTCCTCTGTAGTGTGTTTGCATTGGATCAGCATCTAATCTGGAGCACACATCTACATTGCCCTGTGTCCCAGACCCCAAAAAAAGCAAGCTGAGTAGCTTCACTGAATGCTAAAAGAGAAGAAATTTGCTCCAGGAAGGAAATTTTAAGGTTATAATCTGCAGGGTCCAGAGTGTGTTTTTAGAAATGTTAAGAGGTCTCTCAAGTCTCCCAGAAACCCTAAGAAGAAAGATAAAACGCTGCATTGCAAAGGCCCTTTGCAAAGGGAAAAGAGATTAAACACGAGATTTGGGCTGTCAGTGACCCCACACATTTTTTAGTGAGCAGCAAAACACCATGAAGGAATTCAGGCTCAGCCACCAGCACTGCCCGAGGTGTCCCGGGACACCAAATCCACTCGGGATCTTTGAACTCCCAACTCCTTACCCTGGTTCCTTATCTTCTCACCACCAAGGCTCGATTTCCAGAGGAAGGGGATTAAATATTCTAACAGGATACTCTGGAGCCTGGTGAGAATTTAGTGGGAGATGCAGCAGAGATGCCCACAGCCCAAGGTCATGTCCCCGGCTGGGAGCTGAAGGCACGGCTATAAACTACAAAAATGCGCTTTAAGACACCCAAAATCAGCAAAAATTTTATGCAGCACAGCTATTAGAGTCAATAACTCATTGCATTGTCCATTTCCCAAACCTCCGACCCTTCCAGAAAATAAAGCATGTAATTAAACAGTTGAAAAAGATGAATTTGAAACATAAAGAAAGACAATTTGTGTTTCATAGGCACAGAGAGGGAAGATCTTTAAGCCCTTCACTGGACAACCCTTGATTTAACCCAACTCCAAGATATTCCAAGGTAGATTCTGTTACCTGGTCATCCAAGGAGGACCTGGAGGGTTTACAGCCCTGCCAGCTGGATGGGACTCATCTCTATTTAGGAGTCACAATTTGCCTCTCCAAGAGCCTTCAAGCTCCTGATTGCAGAAACACAATCCAGCAGTGTGGCAACAGGGCAGTCTACTGTGAAGAGAAATATGCTGGCAAAAAAATAGTGCTTTCAAAAGAAATGTTTAGTTCTTTTTCAAGAGAGAAGGTAATAAGAAAAATTTTCAGGGACAAAAAAAAAAAAAGGAAAAAAAGATCTTCAGTTTGTAATATTTGAAAATAATTCCCAGGAGTCAAGGAAAATGGCAGTAAAAATGAGAAATGTGGAAAACGGAGACAAGTGGGGAAGGCAGCACGAGACTCTGAGGGAGTGCAAGGGAGGGAGAGGTCGGTGAGAGGCTGCAATTACCTGTTGGAAAACGAGGAATTTTTAGGGTGTTTCATTGAGAGTTCCCCAGTTTGGGGAAGCACTGAACTCCCCCCAAGGTGAAACCGTTTCTTCGCACAGATTCCCCAGAACCACCACCTCCTTCTCCCTTCCTCTCTCCATCCCACTTAATATCCCTGCTCCCAGGTTGCCTGATGTGCCGTTTATGACAGGAATAACCTGCCTTGGCACCGACACTTGGATTTCACTTAAGGTTCCTGGTGTTATTAATGACGGGATCAATAGAGCCCAAGCCACAATAAGAGCTCTCCCCATCCATCCTCCTCCCACCCCTCCCTTCCCCAGCCACGCTTTTAATACTCCATCTCTCCTCAAGGGTGTTCACTCAGCCCTGGAAAGAGACTTTCCCACTGCCAGGGATGGTTCATTCCACCCCTGACAGCCCCTGACAGATTTGTCCCGAGCCTTGAAACCGGAGTGATGGGGCTCAGGAGTGGGATAACCCACGGATTCCATGGCCTTGCTGAACTCCCCCACTGCACTGAGGGGCTCAGGCTGGCAGACAAGGCTGATTCACAGCAGCAAAGTGACATCTATCACCCCCCCAACAGACCTGTTATTGCCTCAAACCACTCCGACCTGCCCAGTTAAAAACTCTTTGTAGAAGCAAAAAAAAGGGACTTGGACATATTTTATGGCAAATGAACTTTTAACATGTTGTTTCCCTCCTTGTATTAAGATCACACTTGCAGCTGACACTTCCAATAATGTCTGTGCTCCTCACCAGTTCCCCTCAGTGCTGGAAGGGATTTAGGATAATCTGGAGAGGTGAATTGCCCTCTCCTTTTGCTCATCTGCCTTGGTTGACTCTGGAGGAAGCCCAGGCAAGGGGAGATTAGTTCATGGGATGAATCCTACACCAAGGACAAGTTTCTGCCCCAAAGAAGGCAAAGGCACCCAGACTCAAACTGAATTTCTCTTGTCTGGTGATCACAGAATCCCAGAATGGTTTGGGTTGGGAGGGACCTTAAACCAATCTCATTCCACCCCCAGCCATGGGCAGGGACACCTTCCACCAGCCCAGGTTGCTCCAAGCCCCGTCCAACCTGGCCTTGGACACTTCCAGGGATGGGGCAGCCACAGCTTCTCTGGGCAACCTGTGCCAGGGCCTCCCCACCCTCACAGTGGGTTGATACTGAAATCCTTTGGCTTTGCTCCTACTGGATCCCCAGTGCAAATCAATGAAGGGAAAAATGAAACCTTGATGATGATGCAATGAACTTCAGATCAGACCTATGGAGCACCCTGGGAATAAACCTGGTGCAGCCCCCAGGGAGAGGTGAGGGACTCCTTGCAGCAAGGTCTCATTTGCTGCCCATCCAAGGGGTCCTAAAGTCCCATCCTCTAACCTTGGTTTAATTTCTATCCTGGAAGTGTGGTCTGGTCCTGCAGAGGTTTGGTCACTGCTGGGTTGAAAGGTCACAGAGTGTTGGTTTAAAGCACATGGAGGGTTTCTGTGGCTCACAGACCTCAGCACTGAGCCTCGACCAGGACTCACCTGAAGGCAGACAAGGCTCCACTTTGGCACTGCCTTTCAGTTATTTTTCCCTGAAGGAAACATCTCACAAATGCAGGGCAATGGGAAACTGAATCATTATCATCCAGGGCCATGCATATTTTTATGAATTTTTTTTCAGTCCTGATCTTTTCTGTTTATTAATTTCTTCTAGACCTGTACCTTAACAAAGCCAAAACCTGTAGTATTAAAGTGCAGCCAAGCCATTCCAGAAAAATACCTTCACTACAGAACACAAACCTCCCATTATAGAGGCTGTGTGTGTGCACTGATTGATCCCCAAACTGGCATTTCAATTTATTTCCCACTGGAGGACTCATTCATTATGGAGAAATAAGACCATTAAATGCATGATAAAGCACATGCATTGATAGATGAGGCTGGTGGTTACTTTACTGTACCTATCTAAACAAATAGCTGCTAAATAAATCTATTTGTGATCACACAGGACCTTTTAAGATGAATAAGGAAGCAGCAATTATTAAATAGAGATAAGAAAAAAAAGAGGATTGCTTGCCAGCCCAGTGCACACACACACATTTTGCTGTGCAGCTGGGACTGCAGGGCTGGGTCAGATGCTCAAATTGTGAACAAACTGCCCCCAGAACTGCTCAGAGCCCCCAGGGCCTCTCCCAGGTGCAGGTATGTGTGTGCTGGTGTGTTCACATGGGAGCAAAGGCTTATCTCCAGCACCAGAGGAGACCAGGCAAGGTGTTTTTATCAAGAAAAGGAGTATCCACACTGTCTTTTCCTTTTAACTGATTTTCTACCCAGCCACCCTCTGGGGAGAAGCAGGATGATTGTGCTCTATAATGGTGGACCTTCCTTTAACACACATATTTATAATTTTTCCCCATCTGCAATGGATGAAGAAAGAGCAACAAAACTCCTGAGCATGTCCCTGGTAGAAGAGGGGTCCCTAAATCATGGTTTGTCCCATTGGTCAGTGATGCTCTGGCCTCTCCTCACCTTCTGCAGCCACTTTCCCTTCACTGAGGTGTCTTACAGGATCTCCCTCCCAGCCTTTGGCCTCCCAGTCCTGCTGCTCCCTGGTGTTATCACTTCACCTTCTCACTTTGGGAAGGTGCTGGAGGCCACTTTCACTGCCCTTGACTCACCATCGTGTCCCCATCTTGTACCCTGGTGCCCAATCCTCTGCCTTGCCAGGTTTTACCCTTCAGCCACACTCACCCAAAGACACAACAACTGCAATAAAAGCAGGAGCTGTGGTTGTGGATGGCACTGGGGAGAAGGGATGAGGGTGGAGCAGCTGGATGGGAGCACAAACAGTGCCCTCAGCCCCTGCTCTTATTCCCTCCTTTCCCATCAGTTTTGGGAAGCCAAGGTTTGGCACCAAAGAAAATTATCCTACAGGTGATATAAAGTTTCTGCTTCCATTCATTCTTCTGATTGTTCTTCAGAAGCTTGAGGAAATTAAACAAAAGCCTAAACACAACCCTAAATTCTGGAGATGAAGGGTTTCCTGAGATCTTCCTGAAAGCCACAGAGACTTCAGATGAACCATCTACCACTGCAAAAGCTAAAAATTCATTTTCCACATTTGATCACACTTCCTTTTACTGATCAGATCTAATTTTTACCTTGCTGGACAGTCCTGTTGTTAGTGCTCATCACTGGGTGACACTGGAGAATTTGGGAAAACCCATCATCCCTGAGGTGCTCAGCACTGCAGTGTCTGCTCCAGCAGGGACACAGGGCAGGCAGCAATGGCAGAGACAGGCAAGGCAATGAGGAAGGAGGAGGAAGAAATGAACATTTCCAAAACTGAGAGCTACAAGTTTGTACAGACTCTGAAATGGAACATCAGAAGCACCAGTGGCCAAAGTTGGTTTTCTTTGAACAAATCAAACAAGTCTGGTCCTTTCTGTGCCCGATTCTGAGGACATTGGACAGTCCCACAACTGCTGGAATAATCCCATCAAAAAAAGTATGGTCAGAACTTATTTTTTTTCTTTTAGATAAAAAAGGATGTTTAAAAAAACCCCCAAAAACCCAACCAAAAAACACCCAAACAAAACAACAAGCAGCTCAATCTCCCTTTGGCCCCGTTCTCAGACCTCCAAGAAACCAGTGTCAAGCTAAATAGACGAGACAGAACTCAGCAGGTTTTCCTGAGCTCTAATTGAATTACAAGCCATGACTTTACAGCTGCACGTTCCAAACCCCCACATCTTCCCTCCCTGGCAGACAGTGATTTAGGGGTGCAGCGGGGCACACTGAGCTCGTGGCTGGTGGGCAGGGTGGGCTGTGGACCCTCCAGGGGCTGCTCCAAGCTGGGGTGCTCCAGGAGCATCTCAGACCCGCAGGTTGGTGCTGCCGGTGCCCGAGGACAAAGGGCAGAGCCACCCCCGAGTGCCCTGATTTAAGGGAAACACAGGGGGGAACTCGTGACACACGAGTGGCCACTCGGGGTCCCCATCCTGAGATAAATCAGTTATCTGCTTTTTCTCACTGTGCAGGCAGAGGCAGCTCACGGAGCAGCTGCCTGCAGGGAAATTTACTGGACAATTAAAAGTGCTGACTTTCAAGCAGCGATCTCGAGGTGGAGTCGAAAATTATTGGGTGTGAAATGCAAATAGATTTAACAGTTTTACTGCTCTTTATGTGACGTTCACCCATTCCCAGCTATTTGCCTCCTTTTTTTTTTTTCTTTTTCTGCTCTGATTTTAAACTTGCTCAGGTTTTAACAGTCTCAGACACAGGCAGTAAAAACTGAAGCATGTTCCAGGGCTGAACAGACCCAGATCAGTGGTGTGTGCTCTGAGGGAGGGTGGGGGAGAGTAAATTCTCTCCCAACCCCCTAACAAAATATTAATTTTGAATTAAGCTGGTAATTACCCTCAGCTTTGGGTCTGCCCCACAGTCCTCTGAGGCAGATCTTCCTCAATAAGCTTTTGGCCAGAACCCAACAAACCTCCTACTTCAATAATCACAAATTGACCAAACTGGTTGCTCTCCAGCTCTAAGAAAACCTTCCCTGAGGAGGGATGTGGGGAACCCACAGCATGGCAGTGGGTCAGGCTCCAGAGAAATCTTGTTCCCATGGGCGTTCCCATGGAGAGCCCATTTTCCCTCCTGCTCCCCTGGGGTTCAGTGTGATCTATCAGAGCTAGGATGGGGTTTTTATGAGGTTTAATTCCCTGCTGCTACATTACATTAATGACCAAAACAGTCCATGGCTTAATTAAAGATTAACTGTTAAGATCAGTAAAGCAAGATAGTCTCAGGTTGGCCAGGCAGGGCCCTGGAGGAAACTATAGGAATGAAAAACAGTGGGAGAAGCAAAGTGAAGCAACCCCTCCAGAGCCTCCAGCACTGAGAATGAGGAGTTTCATGACTTTTGGCTCATGTGACTTCTTAATCAAGGGCAAGTATCTGTTATTCCTGTCTAGCTCCTCCTGGATCTCACTTCAAAAAAGGTGCCACTGAAATGATTGTTGGAGAGAGGGATTTTTGTGCTACTTGTAATGGGCCTCTTGTACCCTCAATGTCTGGTGCTGCAAGATTTACCTCTGCTGGGGTGAGATATTTACTCCTCAGATATTTTAGGCTGTTGTGTGAAGTCCACTGGAGCAAAACAACTCTATCTCAACCTCATTTGGAGCTAAACCTACACAATTGTTGTTTATTTTACTATTTCTGTGCTTGTGACCTTCACTCTCTTTTGTGAAGGGGAGCAACAACCTCCCTTACCAGACTCCTCCACCCCATGTTGTCTGTGAAATAATGTTTGCTGCTGCTAAAAATTCCCCCAGTGGAACTCCCATATCAGGTTTGTGGTGCAGTAGCTGTTGTTATCATGTCCAGGTAGGCATGTCCAGCCCTCCATCCACTTGTCCATCTGTCCACTGAGACCTCGGTTCTGCACCATGAGCTCTGATAAATGGATTCACCTGCATCAGAGTCTGTACAAACCTCAGCCCTTTGCCTCCCTCTCCGTGGAGAGCTGTGCTCATTTGGCTGGATTTCCTTCCCATCTCTCTCTGAACACAGCTGTGGTGAGAGAGGTTTGGCAAAAAAGTGTTGAATTAAAACCATAACTTCGGTTTATCTTGATTTAGTCTCACCACCGCCCCTCCTCTGCCCTAGATGTCCCCCAGCCATGGTGAGGGCACAAAATACTTTTAAAGGTATCACAGCACGCCTGAAACAAAAGAAAGGTGCAAGAAACACGTCTCTGTCCCTCTTCATGGTTGTGTTGAGGTGCCTGTGATCAACCACACGTTGCTGGGGATCAACACCATTGTCTGGGACTGGGGTTGAGCAGAGAACTGGGGGACTGGCATGACCCTCAGTAGGTCTCTCTCCTCCTCTTCCAGCTCCCCTCTGAATGATCTGAACCACAACTCTCTGTTTGCAGCTCCCATTGTAGAATCTGTTCAGCTTTTCCTCCATTTCTCCTACAGAAATTAAATCTGATGTGGAGAAGGCAGAGCAGTGCCTTGAATGTGAATGGCTTTCCCTCCACCCTCCCATTACAGAGCTCATGCTCCTGTAACTCACCCATCAAGAACCCCCCCCCCCCCAAAAAATCCTTCCCTGCAATCCAATAAATAATAATAATAACCATCCTACCAACTCATATTTCTGCAAGCTGGCACTGATTTATTCTTTTGGCTCCTGCATCTGAACTAACTGAAAATATTCAATGGGGTAATGAAAAAATCTTACTCTTAATTCTGAACTGAAGTTTGCCAACCTGGAAGATCTTTAATAATGATTTTCTGTTGAACATACACTTGCTGGGTCTCCACTTGGCAGCTACATTTTGATTAAATCTCTCTCTATCTGTATATCACATATGCAAATGTAATTATAATGACTTGTGGGGGTGAACAGTACAAATTTGGGGACTCACTAAATAGCTTTGACTTGGAAGAGGTTGTGCTCCTGACAAAAACACACAGGACACTTCAGTGAGAACTGTGCCCGTGCCAAGGGGGTTTTGCTCCTGGTGCAGGGCAGAGCAGGGGTGCTCACAAGCACTTTTATCATCATTTTATCTGGGATTTCCCAGCTGGAAATGTCTGTGCTTGCCCCGTGCAGCTTCCAGGCAATGAGTCTGAGTCCTCCAAGCAGCAGCACAACCACAGCTCCACCTCTGGAGGGATGGGGGTGCACCCAGGGCTGGGGAACAGCACAGGGAGGACATGGAGCTGCTGGAGAGAGTCCAGGGGAGGCACCAAGAGGATCAGAGGGATGGAGCAGCTCTGCTGGGAGGAAAGGCTGGGAGAGCTGGGATTGTTCAGCCTGGAGAAGGCTCTGAGGTGACCTTATTGTGGCCTTCCAGGACCTGAAGGAGCAACAGAAAAGATGGAGAGAGACTGTTTCCAAAGGCCTGGAGTGAGAGGACAAGGGGGAATGGTTTCAAACTGACAGAGAGTGGGTTTAGATGGGATATTGGGAAAAAATCCTTCCCTGTGAGGGCTGTGAGGCCCTGGCACAGGTTGCCCAGAGAAGCTGTGGCTGCCCCTGGATCCCTGGGAGTGTCCAAGGCCAGGCTGGACGGGGCTTGGATCATCCTGTTCTACTGGAAGGTGTCCCTGCCCACGGCAGGAGGTTGGAATGAGGTGAACTTTAAGGTCCCTTCCAGCCCAATCCATTCTGGGATTCTGTGCTTCCATGTGTGGTAATTCTGTGTGGCTGTTCTGCTCAGGAGCTGTTGACCTCAGAGCTGGTGCTCTGAAGGTCTGATGTTCCCAGGCAGAGAGGAGATGTCCAAGAGCACCTGGCTGGAGGCGGTGACCTCTCCAGCAAGACATAAGGATTAAATTAATTGTTTCCTGCATGCACTGGAATACCTGGACATGCTGGTATCTCCTCCCATGTGTCAGCAGCTGTTGGGTGCAGTTCCAAAAACTCAGGGATCCCTCAGGCTGGTGCCAGAGCTCCCAGGGCAGGGGTGGCCACAGCTCTGTGCAGCCCCACAGCCCAGTGCCTTCATCTCATGCTCCATGGGTGAGACCCTGGGCATCTGTCATCAGGTGCTGCCCAGGACACGATGGACACTTCAAGGGTGGGTCCAGCTGAGCTGGGATGTGGTGAAAATTGTGTCAACAGGGACTAATGGAGCAGGCAGGGTTAAGAGCAATGCTCTTGTTTTCAAGTGCCCTCTCAGCTGCTGCTTGTGGAGGGACAAGGGGGGCTGTTTGCTGTAATGTGATAACCCCAAATCTATTGTGGGACATCCCAAACTGGGCTGCAGTTCCCAAAGCCCTCAGTAAGTGGGGGGTGGGGGGAACCTAAAGAATGGGGGAAATTACAGGATGGTCAACATACACAAATGCCAAGTCTGGAGCTCCTCTGCCTTCCTTCCATGGGCTCTTGTGGTGGAACAAAGCCAGTGCCAATGGGAAGAGAGCAGGGCTCCTCATAAATGCACATATACACAAGCATATGTATATAAATATATCTATATATGTATATAAATATATCTATATCTGTATGTTATTATTTTGCTGTGAAACTGTGGTCTTTAATTCCTTTCCCCTGTTCCTGAGCTTCCCATTTCAGCAAGTCTAGATTGTAACATATCCCATGTTGGCTTCTTGGGGGAAAGAAAATAAAGGTCTTTATCCTTTCCTGTTTTGCTTTTCCCAGGAAAAACCATTTGAAAATATAAAATCATGTTTGGATTGCACGAGATTTTCTATTAACCAGAACGAATTAATACAAACTTCAGGTCATGGTCCAGATAGGGTAGAAAGTAAGAGAAAGGAAAGCCAGAGCAGAGCTAAAGTGTTGCCTGGGGCATGGGATTTTATAGCTGCTGAAATGTCCAAAGTGTGAGTCTGGACTATGGGATGGGGAGAGATGCAATTCACAGTGGGCTTGTGGACTCAGAGGGGATTTCTAGGTGGGATTTCACAGTGACTGGGACATTTGGCTGGACCAACAGACAGGAAGTGTCTTAACCAAGAAAATACAAACAGAGGTTTGGGGAAGAAATTAAGGGTGTGGGGTGAGGAAAGCAAGGAAATCACACATAAAGTTGTGTTTGATTTTCCTGGATCAGCAGAGGAAGAAGTTCAGGGGCCACCTGCTCTCCCACCTGAGGTACGAGCTGTGCTTCAGCAGGGAAAACCCACAGAAATCAGATACCTCTGACCTGTTTGTTCAGTAAGTTTAGATCATAAAATATAGAATGGTTTGGGTTGGAAGGGATCTTAAAAATCACCCAGTTCCACCTCCAGGTTGCTTCAAGACCTGTCCAGCCTGGCCTTGGACACTTCCAGGGATCCAGGGGCAGGCACAGCTTCTCTGGGCAACCAGGACTTCACCACCCTCACAGGGAAACTGAGATCAAGCTCAAGCAATGGTTCTCTAAAGAAAAGGACTCAAATATGGTCAGCAGTGAGTGAACTTTCTTATCAAATACATCCACTGGACCAAACAAAGTCTGGCCACCACATCTGGACTGGAACAGCTGGCACCCAGCTGGACTGGGAGGGGCAGCAGGAGGGGTAAAACCTCCTCCAAGAGGTCATTTCATTTCAACAGATTTCATTTGTAAAGACTTTGTTTCAAATGTCACGTTGATTCATTTCATTTTGCCTTTTATATTAAAGCACTAATTGTATTATATATAAATGTTGACATTCTATTAATATATTAATGCATTAATATTGTGGGATAATGTAGCAGTCAATGCAAAATGAATGGGAATGGCAGTGCAGATGTGTGAGTCCTGTTGAAACTACAACTTCTCATGGCCCCAGACATTTTCAGAACTCCTTTCCTCCTCCTGTTTCCTCTGTTCATCCCATATTGGATCAGCCCAAACTGTCTCAGGGAGAGCTGCAAGGAATAAAATGCTTACAGGTTGTACAGGTTCCCACATGTCCTCCCATACCATGGTTTGTGACAGAACTTTGCTGCAGTAAAGTGCCCACTAACACTCATCTTTTATGAGCATCTAGAGCTGGTTTGAAAGAGGGTCCCTTCCATCACATGGAAAATATGGTCACATTTTTCCTAAATGTTTAAACAGAACTAGAGAGCAAAAAAAAAAAATCTTTGGGCTTCTTGGTTTTTCGAAAACAAAAACTCTTCTTTTATTTTTTCAGTTGAATCCTTAAAATCTGCTGCCAAAACCCCAAAGCTTTTGGATATTTTGACAAAAAAAAACCAAAACAACAACAAAACAAACAAAAAACCCCCCAAAAAACCCAACCATCGGAGTTTTGAGTTATTCTTTTGGCAAGAAAGCAACATTTTGAGGCGAGCAGATGCTTTCTGTCGGAAAATGTCATCTTGTCAAAAGCACAATCTTTGTTTTTAAAGGACGTTCATGCCAGAAAATATCCCATCAGCTCTGCGAGCATCCCTTATCCTCTTCCAGGGAGAGGGATACAGAGACTGTTTTAAACAAGATGAGCTTTCCAAGAATAGTTACTGAGGAATCAGGAATTTCTGATCGTATCAGGCCTTGGTCCACAGGATTATGAAAGGAGCCAGCCTTATATTCCAAAGCAAGGATCCACCTCTAGCATGGCATGCTGTTAATAAAGTGACTCCACACTCCAATGCAATTCCTCTGTTGTATAAATATATATTTCCTCGGCGGGACGTTGTGGTTACTTTGAGAAGCTGGAAGACATCAGAGCATCACGTTCCAGGCTTGGCATTGAGCAAGAAGCCACCAGAATTAAATCAAAGTGCTTCTTTCTGGCAGGCAGAGCAAGTGTAATGAAAATTCCAGCCTTGATCCTCTGCCAGGGGTAGGCAGCAAATTGAGTGCATGCCTACCACTCCCAGAGCCAGGCCCTCAGCCTTGCCCGGGATGCCAACGAGCAGAAGCACAAAAGATGAAAACAGGCTGCCAGACACAGCAAAGCAAAGTGCTCCCTTCATTAAGAGGAGTTTATTACTCTCTTCCAGCTCCACCCATGAGCAAATCCATCCTGCTCCATCGTGTTGGGGCTGATGAAGGGAGGCTGTGACGCCTTCTTCGATTTTAGGCAACAGTTGGAGGTGCCTCCTCCAGCCACCAGGACCTGCCCTGGTCACCCCCACCAAAATATGCACATTCTGTCCTCCTGCAAGGTACGAGATCTCCACCATTTAAAGGCAAAATCCAGTGGGGCTGGGTGGAGAACCGAGGAGGAACATCACTGGAAGGAGAAGAGACCGAGTTTGGAGAGGTGGCAGGTTCACAAAGCTGCCTTGCTTTCTCTCAGTCACAAAGATCTGAGTCATATCAATTATTAGGATGAGGGAAGCTGCCTTTCCTCCAAGAAAAGCTGCTTTGGTGGTGGTGTGTGAACATACACCCCAGGTGGAGCTGTGGGCTGGGTGTGCCCCCCTGGGCAGCTCCCACTCCACCAGGGGCAGAGGCAGCCATGGCCCAGCTCCTGGGACAAAAAGGAGCCTCAAATGTGCACCAACCCCCCAGGGCAGAGGCATCAACAAACATGGAGTGGGGAATTTGTGTTTGAGAGCAATATCCAGATCACCTGCCTTTTAATGCTGCCACGCTGAGGTTTCCCATCCCAGTGGTGAATCCCCTCCACCCCAGGCCTCCTGTTATCCTGCATCTACAGGGAAAACAGATCCACACCCCCCAGCATAACAGGGCTTGTCCCACCACCCTCTCCTGCCCTGGTCAGTCCTTTACCTCAGCTGATGGGACAGGGGCAAAGACGAAACCCTTAGTTAGCTGGAAAAATCCTACTTTGCCCTCATACTCCTTGTGCCTTCAGACCAGCTCCTCTGAGACTACAGAGCTGCTCCAAATGAACAGAAATGAGGCTAAAAAGCAAGCTTTTCCTGATGTAGCTGCACTTAAAAGCTTGGGAATGTTGCTACAGTGCTGGATTCCGGGGGGGCAAGGAGAGGGTTTTGAAAAGCCTCAGCCCTATTTTCTCAGGGACCGTGGTGAGAACAAGGTTAGATCAACACTGAGTGCTTTTGAAGGTGCCATCCAGCCCTGAACAAGAAAGTGAGGCTTTGAAAATGCTGCACAAAAAAAAAAGGGGCCTTTGAGATTTTTATTTGAAAGTTGGGAGAGCAGCACATCCCGATTAGTGAACACCCCCTTTGGAAAACACCAGCAGCTGTCTTGATCTATACATTTATTACAAGAAATGTGGCCATTTAATAATTAATGCCTATAAGTGCCTAGCTATGAAAATGCAAAATGAAATATTAACTAGAGTCGGTACCAAATGGAAGGACTTCCGAAAGGGAACGAACGGGAGCTGTGGCGTTCACTATTCCCAGGGAACAGCCCCAGGATCTGGAGCAGAACGAATCCAGGTGGAGGAGTGTGAAGTGCCTGGGAGCAGAAGAGAAGGTGGGTCACTGATATCATTGTCACCAGCCCTGACCTCTCCCAAAGTGGGACACACAGGAGACAAATCCCTCCCGGCAGCCGCTGCCTTGCTCCCCGTGCCACAGTCATCCCAAATTGCAACGAGGCACACACAGGGCACCTTCTGGGCCACCAGCTGGGGAGGTCTGTGGCTGAATATGGATAGTGAAGAGTGCAACTCATGGAGATAACAGCACAGGCTGAGATGTGTGTTCAACTTCCCTCTCATCCCTTTGGAAGCTCTGGATCCAATTCTGATGGAAAGGATGTTTTGGAGTGATCTGAGGGTAATCAGCCTTAGGTCAGAGAAAGCCTTTTCTGTTATCAGTGCTGGCAAGAGCCAGGGTTCTTAATTGTGTCAAGACTAAGAAAATCTGGGTAGGATGTTGATATGGATATCAGGAGTATTTAGTGTAATAAACAGTTTGGAAGCAAAGTTAAACCTCACACACCAGAGCTCAAATTAATGGCTATTAGAAACCAAGCTGAAATTACTGTGGGTTACAGATAACCACCTTTCTGCTTTCTCTAGGGATTTTACATCCTTGTCTGGCAGAACCAGCAGTTTTGGGAAGACCAATTTTTTCAGGTTTTCCTGGACATTCTTCCTTGGGATTTTTTTTTTGGGGGGGGGGATTAACCTGTATTTCTGGTTTTGATTGGAGCAGATGTGTAGGGCTTCCAGCCAGGCTGGTGACTGGTAAGGCATGTGCAAACCCAACAAACACTTCTGGTAAGTGCTGGCCTCACCACAACTGCACAGCAGCCTCCAGAAAGGCTGGACACGAGCCCCAGAGCTCACATCCATCTGGGAACCCTCAACAAATGAGCAGCAGTGCTGGGGACTGGCAGTCAGATGTAAAACACTGGGTTTGACAGCTTTGGTCCCATGCCTAAACTCCTCTCTGTGCTCTCACAAAGTGCTGCTTCGTGGTGGAGGAGTTCAGCAGTGGGCCTGTCCCATCAGGTGGACTTTGGTTTCCACCTGTACGTGGGGAGACTCCATGGGGGGACTGTCCTGCTGTTCTCTGCCCCAAGAACTGGCCCCATCAGCAAATACCCCCAGCCAAAAGGTGCTGTGTGTGGAGGGAGAGGAGCAAACAACAGGGAAACAGAGCAGGAGGAGAAGCTTGAGAAACAGGAAGATTCTGGCTCTGATGTGGGACACACTGCAGCTGTTCCCAGCAGGCAGCAGGAGCTGATCAAAACACAGGATTTTCAGGGAAAAGCAAAGGCATTGCATGGGCCATGAGCAGAAAGAATCAGCTCTGAGTCTGGGGCAGACCTCCCTCAATTGGGTTCTATAATCCTATTCCACACATCAAAAAGTGTTTGCTTGAAAGTAAGAAGAGACTCTGGAATCCCATTTCATTCCATGGGACCACATTTTCAGCTGGCTGAAGTTTCCATAAGTCCAACCCAGCAAACTCACAACCAGCTCAGATACATCCTGTTCCAAAAATGAGAGAACCCCAGAAAACCTCCTTCATGTGCTGCCCTCCAGCTCCTCACAAGGAGGAAAGCAGGAATGCTCTGAGTCATCCATCCCCAGCCAACTGTATATTTGTTATTTTCCATATTTCCAGCTCCAGGATTAGGGAAATTACTCCAGTACTGCGACATCCACACAATTAAATGTATCATTTTCCCATCAGCTGCTTGGCTGTGCCAGGCAGGGCAGCCTGGATCCTGCTACCATATGGAATGGATCTCTGCCTGCACGAGACTCAACGTGACAATCAGAAATGGGGTGGATTTCCCTCCTGCCCCCATAGGCAGTAGAGCCCTCTGGAAGCATTTAGTGGGGCTGAGAGGACCTCACTGTGTTAGCAGAGCTCGAGGTGTTTATCAGCCCCTCCAGCTGGGGCTGAACCAGGAGCTTTAACTGATCTCCCTCATGGGAGGTGGTCTGAGGGACCCGTGTGGAGGCTCTTGCCCAAGTCTTCCTGTTCTAAACAGTACCAATGGCCCAGAGTAGCTCCTGGGACTCTGCTTGAGGATCTCCCCCCAGCCACATCCTGGCAGAAAATGTTATACAGAAAGATCCAAAATTTGAGAAATTATGGCCATTTTGCTGGGGTTTTCCTGGGCACCTCTCAGGGAGGAGGTGAATCCTGATCCCTTTAAAGCCAGTGGAAGGTACCAGCCTTTGCTCACTGTCCCTTTTGCTAAAGCAGGAGATGTTCTCCAACCAGCACCACGAAGGTTGAGCTGCAAAGAGCACAAAGAGACTTTTCCCAGAGTTACTGCAGATCCTGATTGTTTCATGCCCATCTTCCAGCAGATGATCCCTGGAGAAAAGGGGAGGCTGCTCCTCAGGACAGGCTGTACCACCAAGGCTGAGCTTGGCAGCTGCTTTCCCAGCCATGGACAGGACAGAGGAATTAACCTGAGCCCCTCTGCTCTTGCTGAACCAGAGCTGACCTTCTCTTTTGCAACCTCCTGAGGTGACCTTGATCTTCTCCATGTTCCCATTGCTCCCAAGGTTGGGTTACACCCCTGGTTCTGGACTCTGTTTTAAGTCTCCCATGAATAACAGTGTCAAGTCTCCACACAGCTATCTCAGGAATGTGGCCAGGCTGATCTCCCTGCTTACTCAAGGTGACATTGATTCATTCTCCCTCTCACAGCCCAGATTACACGTTGAGAATGTGCTTCAAATATCCCTGTTCACCCACCACCATCCCCGACCTCTGCCTTTGTCAGCCCCCTGCTTGTTTTTTAGGGCTTTCTCGTCAACAGAACATGCAACCAGAGGCACTTAGGGTTTGGGAAGAGGCTGAGAATTAGAGACACATCCAAGGTCAGGTTTTGAACTGAGGCCCTCTCTCTACACTCCATTTTACTCTCACACACCGATGCAGAAACCAGGCACAGCTCCAGGGAAGAAAAAGAGCTGGGGATGGGAGGACCATCCCCAGATTCAGAGGGCAGGAACCATCCAAAGGGGAATATTCGCATCTTAAGTGATTTGCAGGGAATTGCTTTCATGTCCAGCCTCCTCAGGTGGGATTTCAGGCTGCTCATGGCCTGGACCCACAGCACCTGGTGAGTGTCTGTGCTCAAGGCAATGCTGAAAAGAGACATCTCTGCTTAACCACCTTGGTGATCTATTTATATTATGTGGCTGAAAGGTGTTTAGGCAAAGGGCTAAGGTTTGTGAAACACTTCCAGGTCTTTGGTTTTGCCAGGCTTCTGGGGAGAGCTTAAATAAAGGATCCTGCTTTGGAAAAAACTAAAAACAGCAAGGGAAAAAGCAAATAGACAGATAGACATCTGGAGTGCTGAACAAGGCCCTCTCCTCAGGCTGACCTAGTTACAGTGTTTGGGGAGAGCTTTGCAATCCTGTTCAACAGGAGGAACGAGCAGCCGAGGGCTGAATTCAGCCTTGGAGTAAATAAACAGCTCTCATCATGCCAGCCCTGCACTTTTTCACCGGGTCTCCATCTGCTCATGGGCACCAAGAGCTGCAAACCTCCCATCCATGGGAATGGCAGCTTGGAGCAAGTGCTCTTGCCCTTGGTGCCAGGAGACCCCAGACACAGCATCCCCAGGGCTGTGCCCGTGGCTCAGGGAGGGCAGCTCCCCCCAGCCTGGCCCTGTGGCTCCTTCTGAGGTTCCTGTGCCCCAACAGCAGTGAGGACAAACATAGGCACTGCCTCTCCCAAGGGAACCACCTGCAGCTCTCCCTCCTCCTGCTCCACGTGTGGCCCCAGAGACACGAGTCCTGTGCCAGTGACATGTCACCCCACAGCTGTGTTCAAGTGACAGAAGTGACTTTTTAAACTAAAAGAGGAGAGATTTGGGTTGGATGTTAGGGAGACATTGTTCCCTGGGAGGGTGGGGAGGCCCTGGCACAGGTTGCCCAGAGAAGCTGTGGCTGCCCCATCCCTGGAAGTGTCCAAGGCCAGGTTGGACGGGGCTTGGAGCAACCTGGGCTGGTGGAAGGTGACCCTGCCCATGGCAGGGGGTGGAATGAGATTGGTTTAAGGTCCCCTCCAACCCAAACCATTCTGGGATTCTATGACATTGACTCTACTTCACCACCTGTGTTCTCCCAAAGGCAGCACCTTTCACACCTTCAAGTGAAGTAATTGTAATTGCTGGAATGTCAACAGATTTCCTGCAAATCAAACCTATGTTTTGAGTTTAAAAAATAAGAACTAAAAGTGAGCCCCACAGGATTTTCTTTGCAGGTTGAAGTCCATCCACAGCTGCCTTGGATGGGCTGGGACAAAGTGCAGGTTTGATTAAACATTGCCAAACAGAACTGCTGGGATTTTTTTATACTCAGCTTTATCTCCTTCAACCTGCTGCCAACAACCTCTTACCAAAACTGACTGCAATTTAAAATCATGGTACTTACAGTAAAAGATGTTATTTATTAATAATTATTATTAAAAGATGCTATTGATGTTTACAGTAAAAGCCTGAATGTTTCCCGAGATCTGCCCTTTGTTCACTTAAGAAAGGCTTCTGAAAGGCCACATCTTGTAAAGCAAGTTGCTTGAGGTATTTTGGCACAGTTGTGAACAGGAGGGCAACACAGAAGCAAGATAAACAAAAATGATGTTTTGGAAACATGTGGGTTTAAGTCGGTGTTTTGGCTGTTCTGCAGATTCACAGATGAGCTGTGCAGTTCTTGCCCAACCCAGAACAATTATCTCTGATAAAGCAGGGTCAGAGGGATGAAGTTCTGAACTGAAAAAAAATGAAATAAGGAGAGGAATTCAGGGTGACGCTGCTGGACCCCCAGGAAGGGGTCAAAGAGGAGAAAGCCAAAACAAGCCCCAACATCCCTAATCAGTGAGGCCCTGGAGAGATGCCTTGGACTGTAAACGTCACCTCCCAGGTCAGTGTCCTTCAATTCATGACCAGGACAATTTGTAATGTTAATTTTGCTGCAAGGGATGTGCACTCTGGACTGAGGAGAAACCCGGTGTTTGCTGCAGCAAAACCCTCCCCGATAAGAGCTGCCCTTGGGACAGTCCCCCAAACAGCCAGAGCTCCTGGTAATCCTCAGCAACCCCCAAAAAAGCAATTTATTCCCTATTAGGTCTTCAGACAGCTCACAATATGCCAGCAGTCTCCAGCACGTTGTGCCAGACCAAACCCTCATTTCTATTAATATCTTCACCCTCTCCTTCCCCCAAAACCTGCTCAATTTTTCTTCACTATAAGCACAGAAGAGCCTGACCTAATAAAAGTAAAGGCTGAGGAGGGAAGGCAGGAATTCTCTTCAGATCTGCACATCTCATGCTCCTTCAGGGATCTTGGAGCTCTCCAAGCCTTGTCAAGATCTGGTGCTTTTTGAGCCTTGCTCTGCAGCAGGTCCCCAGAATATTTCAATTTTCAGCAAAGAAAGAAAGAAAACCCCCAAAAGCCCAGTTCCTCATTGCCCCAAACCAAAAATGGATTCTTTCTCTTTTAACAAAACCTCATCACTGTAGATGAAAAATGCAAGTTTGGGAGGAAAATGTGCCTCCTGCTGATAAGAAGATTTGTTTGGGTTTTTTTCTGTATTAAAACAAACCAACAAGGCAGGATTGAAACTTTCCAGCCTTCTCTGCATTTTCCTTTGCTGCTCAACTTCAGATTTCAGTTTGGACCCCTCAGCTTGAAAAGCCACAGCCTGTTTGCTGAAGTGGCCAAAGATTGTGCCCAAGCTCCTCTCCAACATTATCCCTGTTGCATGTACCCTATAGACCTTAAATATATCTATTTACAGTCTGTGTCTGAATATGTAAATTTATTTTTAAAAATCAATAAAAATTGGTGTCTAACTAGACCATAGAGCTGCTGCTGGGCTTGACTTTGGTCTGCACTCGTGGGGTTTGAGGAATGGGTGCTCTCATCCAGCACAAGCCCAAGAACATGGAGACAGGAACTAGACAGAGGAGTGGCAGATGTCAGACACCCCAAAACTTTCTGTTGATGTCCAGCTCCTTTCTTCTGCTGCCTCGGATTGGGGTGTCCACCACCCAAACACACCTGGAGACATCAAAGCAGCTTCCAGTGCCTGAAGGGACCTACAAAGAAGATGGAGAAGGACTCTTCATCAGGAACTGGAGTGACAGGACAAGGGGAATGGCTTCAAACTGGCAGAGGGCAGGGTTAGATGGGATATTGGGAAGGAATCCTTCCCTGGGAGGGTGGGGAGGCCCTGGCACAGGTTGCCCAGAGAAGCTGTGGCTGCCCCATCCCTGGAAGTGTCCAAGGCCAGGTTGGACGGGGCTTGGAGCAACCTGGGCTGGTGGAAGGTGTCCCTGCCCATGGCAGGGGGTGGCACTGGATGATCCTTAAGGTTCCTTCCAACCCAAACCATTCTGGGATTCCCTGATTCCCTGAACCCAGGGGCTGGGAGCAAACACCACCCACGAGGCAGCTGTGCCAGGGGTGCAGCCAGGCTTTGCTCTGAGGGTCACTGAGGAAGGAGGGTCCTTTTTGTGCTGGGGATGAACAGGCAGCTTGTCCTTGCTCAGCACAGGCTGGGCCCCATGTCACATGTGCCAGCAGAGGTGGCACAGCGTGCCCTGAGCCCGAGGAACACACACTGAGCATCCACACAAAGGTATCTTGGGGGCCACCGGGTCACAAAAAGCTGATTTTTTCCCTCAGGGTGAGCCTGTAAAAGAAGAGCCAGGCTCGTTTCAGGCCAAGAAGGAACTTGTATAAAGATCCTTTCTCCATGCCCACTGGGATGCTGAAAGCTTAGAGCAACCCTCCCAAAACAAAGAGCAGCACTGAGAATGGAGTGTTCCGGGTGGCAGAGCACCCACTGGTAGGAAGTGAATCAGCACTGATCAAAGGGAGAGGGTAAGCCTTGAAGGATGCAAAAGCCAGCCCTTCTCTTCCTCCTCAGCAGCCAGACCAGGTTGTGTCAGGAGTCAGCAGGGAATTTCCTACTGGAATTGGGTTTTTTCTAATAGAAAATAACATTTTTACAAAGCGAAACTATGTCATGAGAAACACTTTTTTTATTTTTTTTTTATTTTTCCTAAACAGATTGAATTTTCATTTAAAATGAAACTTTTCCTTTTGGATGAGTTTAAGCCAAAAAAGAATATTTCATTTTGTTGGAGTTACCTGAAATGTTCTATTTTTAAAGTGGGGCTCTAAAAATATCCAGCTCTGTTTCCCTCTTGCTTAATGGAAAGTTCCTTCTCCCACATGCTCCTATTTTCAACCTTGGACTGACCCTCTGAAAAACTACTTCTCCCATTGAATCCCATTCCCACCAGCACCAATCCCATGGATTTGGGGAGCCATTTCACCCCACCAGACCCCCAGCACAGCAGATTTTTGAACAAAAAACATCTCCAAAACTCAGCTCAACAAAGCAGAAAACACAACCCACACTTGCAGAAAACAACCCACACTTCTCCCACCCCCAGAAGCAACAATTCCAGCTCTATCTAACATTGCTTTAAAAAGCCTTTTGGCCCCATTAATAATCCAAGCAGATACTGGGAGCCTAATTAGCAGGCTAATTGGAGAGCACGGTTGGGCATGTGCTCAGGCAGGGCTGTTCTGTCAGTGGAATGAGCAAAGAAGAAATGTTTGCACCAAAGGCCTTGTTTTATCTCTGATTTATAGGCAAGGTCTCAGCCTCACTTACAGAGCTTGGCCCAAAGCAGTGTTTGACCACCACGAGAAGCAGCCAGGCTGAGGAACATCAAACCCCTTGCCTTCACCAACCAGCGTTTTTCTGCATGGATCCATTAATTTCACATCCCACACTCCATTTAAACCAACTTTCCAAACAGTTTCCAGTTTGTCCGACATCAGGAGGGGGGGGTTAATTTTCTAAGAGTTTCCAGAAGTCTCAGTTATGTCATGGATGTGTCACACAAATGTATAGAGCAGGAAATAGCTGGATTTCAGCACCTAAAATTAAAAATTTTCCAGGGTAGCATTCCCCTCAGCAGCCTGAAGGAAAACATCCTCTCATTTCACTCCTGGAGGTTGGCATTAGGTGAGAAATCCTGCTGGAGACATGAGGTTCTCACAGTGTGGATCTTCTGCAAGGCTCTCTTTCCTACTATAAACTCATGCCCACACAGCCCATAATAGTAAATAATACTGATAATTGTTACTATAATCTTTATTGTTATATATATGCACACACACCATAACAGCAAATAATAATAGCAAGTAAATAATCCCAGTTAAACACCAGTTTCTTTGCCTGGGAGCTGGAAATTATGACTATTCTATAAATGCATTTGTGGCTTTGCCAAAGCCCAAGTCTGCTCAAAAATAAGAATCTCTGTTTCATTGCTTGTTTTTAGGTCAGTTCAGCCCCAAATTGCACCCACTCAGGTAACCTGGGCAGGAACCCTGCCCAGCTGCTCTCAGAGCAGCCAAGCCCAGGCACATCCTCGGGGACATATCTCAGGTCAGGGGTGGCTCACGGGCAGTAAACATGAATTACTCTTGATCTGAAACCTTTCCATTCCATTTGAGAAATGAAACGTTTCACTAAACCCCCAGCAAAAGACTCTGGCCTGCTTTTCCTGGTGGGAATTTGCTTTTTAATCAAAGTTCTGATTTTGTGGGAAGCACGGTTTTGTTTTGTTTTGTTTTGTTTTTTCCCACTGAAAGCCCTTCAGCAATAAATCCCTGGCAAGATTTGCTGCTGTTACATCAAGGCCACATTTGACTGGTTTTAAAAGATGCCACAGCCTTGGGAACAGCACATGGCATTCACAGCCCCACGTGTGCTCCAGCACTGTGCAAAGGCTGACAAGAGCCTGGGAGCCTGGTGTGAAAATCCATGGCTTTATTAAATTTAAGTGTCTGCCAGACCATGTTCTCTCCTGCTCAGGGATGGGTCTGACTGGCCGTGGACACACTCAGGGCTTAAAGGATCTGAGACATAAGTGCCACAACACATCTTCCTTGCTCAGTGGAGCAAATGCCAGAAAATATATATATTTTACAAGAAAGGCACGTTTCCTGCACAAGAAGAGTCTCTGTGTCACAGGCAGTCAAGGAGGTTGAAGGCTCACAGGTGCCCTGGGTGGGTTTGGCTTTGGGGCTGGGCACTGTCAGTCCTCACTGAGGTGCAGAATCCCCTCTGTGTTCTGACAGCCCCTTCCACTGCTCCTCTGAATTCATGTTGTGGACTCCAGGCTGGGCCAGTGCTGGGCTCCAGGTAAGATTCCTGCTGGTTCCTCTCATTTGCAAGCCCAGCAAAGGTGGCCATGCACTGAGCAAAGGAACTGCTCTGTTCTGCCCCCCTGCCCTGTCATGTGTGGGACATTCTCCAGCCTTTTCTAAATAAGTCGCCCCCTTTTTTTTCTTTCCCTCTCCAGCACATCCCAGCTTTGCAGGAAAGCTCTGCTTTCACCCCAGCTCTGGGGGGTGACATTCCTTTGGTGGGCTCTGTCCCTCCTCTCACAAAACCTGTGGGTTCCTCAGTGCCTGGTGGTGCTGCAGATCCTGTGTCTGCTCCTCCTGGTATGAACTGGGCAGGAAACCAGGAAAAGAGACAGATGCTTTGGTTTAAAAGAGAAACAAAAAGCAAAGCCAGTGCCTAAACAAGGGATTTGGCCTTGCCCTGTAGCATTCCCACTCCATGTGGGGAGGACCACCCTGGGCTTCTGGGCCAAAGGATCAAAACAGATCTTCTCCTATGAAAACAGGCTGGGAGAGCTGGGGCTGTTCAGCCTGAAAAAGAAAAGGCTCCAGGGAGACCTTAGAGCCCCTTCCAGTGCCTAAAGGGGCTCCAAGAGAGCTGGAGAGAGACTTTGGATCAGGGATGGAGGGACAGGACAAGGGGGAATGGCTTTAAGCTGAAGAAGAGTAGATTTAGATTATATTAGGAAGAAATTCTTGGCTGGGAGGGTGGGGAGGCCCTGGCACAGATTGCCCAGAGAAGCTGTGGCTGCCCCATCCCTGGAAGTGTCCAAGGCCAGGTTGGACAGGGCTTGGAGCAACCTGGGCTGGTGGAAGGTGTCCCTGCCCATGGCAGGGGGTGGAACTGGGTGATCTTTAAGGTCCCTTCAAACCCAAACCATTCTATCATTCTGTAATGATAGAACCTTTTCCTTGCTCAGTTCTCCAGAAGGGCCCAAGTTCTCCATATGGCCCAGGAAGGAGAGCTGTGCCATGGCACAGACACCTCTCAGCTGCTCAGTGGCCTTTTGAACAATTAACCACCACGTAGCCCTTCATTTCCCCCCAGATGTTCATCATTTGGAGCTGGGGATGAGGTGAATGGGGTGCAGCAATTCTGCACCAGCTGGAGGTTCCTGGAGCTGCCAGAGGAGGCTCACATGGCTGCCTGGGCAGCAAAACCCCACAGGAACAAGTCCTTCAAAGGGCTCAGACTAATGGCCTTGAGCTCAAGTGTGATTTCTGTCATGATTTTACACCAGCTCTAATTTACTCTGAGCTGGGGGTGGCATTTGGCCACCAAGCTGCCACCAAGTGGGGGTTGCCAGTCCCCTGGCAGAGAACAGGGATTTGGAGAGGCAAAGAGCTTTTTGAAAATGCTGAAGCTGTTGGGGCCTCAGCTGTTTTCTTCATGCAGGCACTTCTGGAGATCCCCCTTAATGTTTAATTAGTGTGTGAGCTACATGCCAGTGCTCAGCAAGCAGGAAACCTTCCTCTGGTGTCTCCTGGGATTCCCAGTTAAAACCTCAGCCAGCACAAAGTCACTGGGAAATATTTATCATTCTAGTTTCAGATTTCTAGCTGCCACTTAGCCACTGGCATCACAGACCAGCCTTTACCTGGAAGATAAACCTTGAAATCTGGCTTAAATCAGGGATGGGGAAATGTGCTCTGCCTGTGGTTACAAATGCCCCCCCAAACTGTTTTCATCCCAGGTGGAAAAGCTGAAGAACTGCAAATCAACACAATTACACACTGTTTATAATTAGGGTTGTAATATTCAAGGTGTCAACTCCAACCATGTAAAGAGAAAGGAAACCAGGAGCATCAGGGCAGTGGTGCCTCTGGGCTCTGCACACCTCCAGCATCACAGCTCCGGGATGGATTCACAAAACAGGCACCACTTTGGGTCAGTTCTGCCCCCCAAATTGTTTTTATCCCAGGTAGAAAGGCTGAAGAACAGCAAATCAACACAATTGCATGTTCTCTGTATTTAAGGTTGTGATATTCAAGGTTTCAACTCCAGCCACATAAAGAGACAGGAAACCGGGAGCTTCAGGGCAGAGCGTGGTGCCTTTGGGCTCTGCACACTTCCAGCACCACACCTCCAGGATGGACACACAAAACAGGCACCACTTTGGGTCAGTCGTGCCCCAAATCTCCCCAGTTTAACAGCTCCAGTGCCCAGCAGGACTCCCGGTGCCCCAACCGGACCTGGACGAGCCCTGAGGGCGCAGACACCAAACACCATCTCATCAGACACGCTCCCAGCGCCCGGGCTGCGTTTGCAGGCAGCTGATTTGCGATGGAAAAGCGAGAAACGAAGCCCCCAAAACTGCTGCCTCCTCTCCCAGCAGCAAATCCCGTGGCTGGGGGCTGGCAGGGTGCAGCCCTGCCCTCCCTGGCGGAGTCCGGGGCGATCCCGCAGCGAGGGGGGCAAACACACGCACTGTTATTGCCGGTAATAAGATGCCTGTCAACATATAAACCAATTAGGTGCAGCTTTTGTGTCCGTAATAAGGCTGGGCAAAATGCTTTCTATGAGCAAGTGCTTTCAAGTGAAAAATAGCTTCTGAAAGAATCTGACAGTTTGCACATGAGGTTTCAGTTTGCTCAGGGTTTGGTGTTGGTTTTTTTGTTGTTGTTTTTTTTTTCAAATGCAAGTAATGAAAATTCTCACATTGTTTCAAACCATGAAACTGTGTCTCAGTTTTCAACAATCCTTCTCTCACACACACTCCACTGCTTTTAGCTTTTTTCCCCTTTCTGTCTCTCTCTCTCTCTCTTTTTTTTTTTTTTTTTAACCACAGCAGAGAGACGGAAAAAAAAAGGAAGAAAGGAAAATCCGTGTTTGAAAGGAACACACTGGAAACAATAATTTTCTTCATTTTAGTCATATGAACTTCTTTCAGTGTGTTTTCATGGATTACCAAGCAAGATCCACATTTTGGGATGGGAAGTATTCATCGTTCCAGTTTCAGTTTTCAAATTGCCAGTTGACCACTGGCAGCACAGACCAGCACAGACCTAAAAGACAATCTCTGAATTCTGGCTTAAATCAGGAATGGGGAAATGTAGTTACCCTTGAACTCTGCCTGTGGCTACAGATACCCCAAAACTCCTTTTATCCCAGGTAAAAAAGCTGAAGAACAGCCAATCATCACAATTACATGTGCAATGTATCTAAATTAGTCCCACATATCATATAATTTCTCAGAGGACTGGAATAACTCCTGTTTAGTCTGAATAGAAGCCTCACTCGAGGTTTGTGTCTGGAGTTCAAGCACGGAGTGAAGCTGTGTGATTTATAGTAATAAAAATCCAAAGATGCTCCCCAAAATAAGGACTCATCTCTCCTCTCCAGGTACGGAAGGTCCTGGAGAGCGACCCGAGCCTCCTTCCAGCCGTGCAGCTGCAAAGGCTAGTTGTTATTTGTTGCTGAAAACACGAGATTACAGCTATGGAGCCATTCCCATCTCCCTCTAGTGGTTCCCAGCTGCCCGGAGCAGCCGTGGGGTCTGTGCCGCAATCAGCCCGCGGGGCTTGCGGAGCGGGACCGCGATGGGAAGCGGAGTTTGCACCAGGCTGCGTGTCCAGAGCCCTGTTTGCAGAGCTCGGAGATGAGATCCAGCACCTCAGTCCGGCCGGCGAAGCAGCGAGAGGCTCCTCCTCCCCGGGATGCTGCAGGTGGCCCTAAACCATCACGCAGCATCTCGAAATAACTCCGGAGCGTAAATCACCGGGAACATCTGAGCCATCTGTGCTGCTGCAGACGAGTCAGCAGCATTGCTGGGCTTGTTACCACAGCAGCAGCACTGCCCTGGGCTTTTCCAGGCTGCCTGGATACCCGTTTGTGCAATGAAGGAGTAGCAGGAAAAGGAGACGGGGATGGGGTGGGAAATCCGCTCGTGCTTTTTACACAAGGATCAGCAGAGAGTGATTCTGTCACCGAGGCACAGTCACACCCCTGGCACCTGCAAGCCCCTCTCAGTAGATTCATAGGTTGCAGGGATACATTTCCTATGGAAAGCTGGTTTGGTTTAGAGATGGATCAGCTTAAGGAGGGCACTGGTGGGAATGCCTTGCACCAGGATCTGGCCTCACGTGTTCCCTGCAGAGCCATTCCAGCACCCGGCGGGCTCTGTGTGTGCACTCCCAGCCCACCTGTCACAGCTGAAGGGGTTTTGTTCCACCTTCCAGAATGAAAAGCTGGGGGGGGGGGGGGGATGGAGGGAGATATGAAACCTACCCAAATGTTTAAAGGAAAGGAAAACCCTCCCGTCACAAGAAATAGCAAAGCTCCCCACATGTGCAAAAGCCATTTCCAGAAACAAGGGGAATCCAGTTCCCTCTCTATAAAAGAACACTGAGGAAGGAGATGCAGCAGCAACAGCACAGGAAAGCAAGAGGAAGCAGAACACTTGAGGTTTGGCTTGGTGTTTGGAGCCAGAAATGTCCTCAGGTGGAAAGTACTCACGGCCCTACAGCTTGTAGGACTATGAGTAATTCTGCAAAGCAACCCAGTACCTGCAGCCTTTGCCTCCCGGGGTAGGAGGAGCCTCACAAGCATCACTCAGGCTGCAAATTCAGAGTATCCCTCTATACAGGACTAGCAAAGCACAACCAGACACAGCAATTCTTGCTCAGATTCCTCACAAGATATTTCTATTTTGTGTGAAGGAAGAGCAGGTGGAGGATGGAGGCCGAGGGGCTGAGAGCAATATGTACCTATGCATGTGAACTAATAGATTCCAATTAAAATAATCAGTAAAGGTCTGTGCAGCGTGAATGATCCGGGGAATTCCCGAGGGCTGCTTTGAAATCCCAAGTGCTGTATTTTGAAATGGACACAGACCTTGGTGGGAAGGGGGGAGCAGACAGTAATGGTTTAATAGACTGTGGAATGGCTATAAAAAAAAAAAGGAGGGGTGGGGAAAGAAAAAGCAGATGGCAGCCCCTTCGCAGGAGCCATAAAATTTCATGGTGTATTTTCTATCCATGGCTTCACTGTAATTCAAGCCTTGGGGGCCAACTTTCTCTGGCAGTGGTTACTGAGGGGCCTTGGAGGGCAGAAGTAACAAAGGGTGGACACTGCTTGGGCCTGCTGACCAAATGCTCCCTCTTGGGCTGGAACAGGAAATAAAATGCAAATAATTGCAGAGAAACACCTGGGAGGTTTCCCAAACGCAGCCTCCGAGTGCCAGGTCAGAGGCCCAGAAATGAAAATCCAGGAAATAGAAATGGAAAAGGGGATCTTTGCATCTGCAGACAGAAAACAGAGCTCAGAGGAGATCTGCTGTCCCTCCACACAGCCCTCATCTTGCATGAGAGAACATTTTCATTTCCACAACCGTGTCCTGCCTGGGCCACTGGGCTCTTGGGAAGGGCACAGGGTCAGGCCAGGACTGTGTCTGTCTTACAGGCAAATCTCTTACCCCTCCACCTTTCACTGGCAACCCTGTTTAAACACTGCTCTGCCACAGAATGGTTTGGGTTGGAAGGGATCTTAAAGATCATCTGGTTCCAACGCCCTGCCATGGGCAGGGACACCTTCCACTAGACCAGGTTGCTCACCCAGGTACCCATCTCTAAATTTGGTCTAAATAAAGCCCAACTCAAGACCACATCTAGATTTGACTTTGGCTTATTTACCATGGAAGATTTCAACAAAGCTCCCGGACAGGAACGCAAATAAAAGAGTCTAAAAAGGTGAACACATACATTTTTGGTTCCATCTCTCAGTACGAGAGAGTTCTCTGCTCAGGTGAGACCCCCCTGCAGAGCTGCTCCAGCCCTGGGAACAGCACAGGGAGGACATGGGGCTGCTGGAGAGAGTCCAGAGGAGGCACCAAGAGGATCAGAGGGAAGGAGCAGCTCTGCTGGGAGGAAAGGGGAGAGAGTTGGGATTGTTCAGCCTGGAGAGGAGAAGCTTTGGGGTGACCTGATTGTGGCCTTCCAGGACCTGAAGGGAGATGACAAGAAAGATGGAGAGAGACTGTTTACAGGGGCCTGGAGCGACAGGACAAAGGGCCAATGGCTTCAAACTGATAAAGGTCAGGTTGACATTAGATATTGGGAAGAAATCCTTCCCTGTGAGGGTGGGGAGGCCCTGGCACAGGTTGCCCAGAGAAGCTGTGGCTGCCCCATCCCTGGAAGTGTCCAAGGCCAGGTTGGACGGGGCTTGGAGCAACCTGGGCTGGTGGAAGGTGTCCCTGCCTGTGGCAGGGGGTGGAATTAGATAATCTTTAAGGTTCCTTTCCAACCCAAACCATTCTGGGATTCTCTGCCCTCACAGTCACCCCTCCCTGTGTCACTCAGTTGCCATCACTTGCAGGAACAGGAGAACGTCACCAACCCCAGAACTGCAAAGCACCTGCTGCTGTTCCATCCCCTCCTTCTACCCAGCACAGGGTCATCTGGGATATGAACACAACAAAAGTGATTAAATGTTAATCTGTCCACGATATATAAACAAAACAGAGCAATTACCATGCTGGAAGAAAAAAGGGGAGGAATTATTTTAATTTGATGTATCTCGCAAATATGTTTTGACATCACAGTTCAAAGATTAAGCATTCCACACCCATTAGAGATAAAAAGCAATAATTAGAAACGAATGCAATGAAAACTCAATTTTCCTTCCACCTGTTTCCCACTGGAACAATTGCTGTGTGGAACATAAGTAGAGATGGGAAGGGAAAAAATATTAGCCTTGAGAAGCTGTGTGTTTCAGTTCCATTGATTCTAATTATTCCAAGATCTGCCTGTAACACTTTTGCAAAACTATTTGTTTCCAAATGATAACAAAACATCTTGGAAGATGGGAAATATTTTCTCAAGCATTAATGATTTTTTTTTTTTTAAAAAAAGCTTCATTTTAAAACCCACTATGAGCAGTTCTCTGTCAAAAGCATTTCAGGATCTTCACACACACGTTTGGACTCTGTGGTGAAATGGGTATATGTGGGGTTTAATTCTTTTCTTTTTGGGTAAATAATGCAAAGTTTATAGTGGAAGACAATCAGGGCCTGCAAGTGGCCAGTGTTACACAAGCCTGGGGTGACACTGAGGAGTTCAGATCTTGGAGCAGGAGATGTGGCACATCCTCATCACACACACAGAAACCTGCAGAATCCAAGGAAAATCAAGCCAGACCTGCAAGCCCGGGTGTCCCAAGGACTGTGCAGGGATCTACAGGGGAGGGTGAGTTTTGCTGCTGCTCTTTATGCCTTTTGTTGGGGTTGGAGTAAAAACAATGGAAACTTGGTGATTTTGGGATAGCACAGAAGAGAGAAGGGAGAAACAGAGAGAGAGTCCTCTGCCTGCATGAGGAATTAGAGCAGCTGGAGATGCAGGGAGAAAAGGAAACTTGTGCTCTCCGTTAGGAGTCCAACAGTTCAAAGCACTCAAAGTCTAAAATTAGGCAGAAGGAAAAAGAATCAAAGCTTTTCTTATCGTTCTGCTTTTGGCACAGGACAAAACGACCCATTTTCTCACTGAGGTGCAAAGGAGAAGGAATGGGGAGAAGCAAAAGGATTTTCCCCCTCCCTGTGCATCCCTGGGATCCCTTTATGGCCAAAGAACTGAACCCCAGAGATGCCATCGCTCTGCAAATTCCTGATTTCAGCTGTTTCTTTACAAAGATCGTGCAGGTGCACATCGTTGGCAGGGCACCAAAGGTCTATTTTTGCCATTTCTAAGCTATCAGGATCCATAAGAACGAAACAAGTGGAATTCCCACTGCTGGGAGCTGGCACCATCCCTCCTGACCGTGGGTTTGGAGAAGGCTCTGCCCGAGCGTACAAGCCAGCAGCAACATTTCCCACTAATGAGCAATTCCTCAGGAAGGTTAAAGAAAAGTCAAGGTCTTCATTAAGGGCTCTGGCCACTTAATTGGTGTATTCTGACAAGTGCCATAATATTTGTGGGAAGGCTGGGAAGATAAAGGGAAAAGTAAACAAGGTCAGGAGCGTCCGTGTGAAATAAACCCATGGACGTGTGGGTGGAAAAACACTCCTGCTGCTGCCAGGAAGGGGATGTTCACCTCTTCCCACTTGCTGTAGTTTGCACTTGGGGGTAAGTCACTGCTGCTGTTATTCAGGAATTTCCCTTAGGGATGAGCAGACTCGTGTGGAATTAGTGCCAGATCTCCAGAAACAGCCTGGACAGGCACTGCTTGACCACACACCACAGATGGTGCCCCAGAGGTCCTTGACAGGTCCTTGGGCAGGAGCAGAATTGAGTAGAAATGAGCTAAAAGAATGGTTTTCCTCTAAACTTGGATTTTATAAAATAAAATGACCATAGAATTATAGAATCCCAGGATGGTTTGGGTTGGAAGGGATTTAAAGCTCATCTCATTCCACCCTCTGCCATGGGCAGGGACACCTTCCACTAGACCAGGCTGTTCCAAGCCCTGTCCAACCTGGCCTTGGACACTCCCAGGGATGGGGCATCCTGATAAAAAGCATTGAAAGTATGTCCAATAAAAAAGAGAAAGCAAAGCCCACAAATTTAATTTTTCTGCAGTTTTGTGCCCTCCTGCCTCGTTTAATTTCTTACTTCAGAAAGATGAAGAAGGGTAATTTTCCACCAAAAGATATCAAAACCTGTGGCTATTATTAGATGCTTCCAGTAAATGACAAGGAAATACAAAATCTGGCACCAGACCAGACGGCATCATCTTGTCTCCACCTTCAGTGACCTTTGCCCTGGTGTCACCAGCATTTTAGGTCTCTCTCAGCTCTTGCCAGGAGGCCCCTCCATGGCAACACCCCAAAAAAGAGCCCTGCAGCCCCCAGGCCCCTGCTCTGACACGGGGCACCCGGGAAGATGAAAGGTGAAATGTTCCAAAGAGACCAAAGGAAGCATTTCTAATGTGAGTAATTATCCTGTGGCGCTTCCTGCCATGCGATACAAGGGAAGCAAATAATGCAGAATAATTCCTCAAAGCCTCGGTTACCGAGTTGAATAACAGCATCAGCTGCAGCTTCCCTGCCTAGGTCTGGTATTATGAAGGCTCCTGGTCCCTGTGCTTCCAACTAATCCCCTGCTGGGATTAGAAAAGCAAACAATATCTCTCAGTATCAGTGACAGTCACAACTTCAGGTAATAAGGAGGGCTCAGGCTTTGGCTGGGGAAGGAGATAAAGCATTAGTTTCACACTCAGTTCTCCAGTGGATGGCTTTAGTTTTCCCACTCTGTTTTCCTGAGGAGTGGAGGAAGCCTGTCTCTAACAGGGATGCCTCTTCTTTGCTAAAAGTCAACTGCTCAAAGACCTAAAGCACCTCAGAAGTGCAAGAAACTTGCACTTTTCTGAACAAGCCACCACCTCTGGCTGCAGGGAGAGTCCAGTTCCCACCTGGCAGCTCCCAGGTGAGTTCAGGTGGCTTCCCATCGTGGCTTTTTGGAGCTCTTCTGGGCTCCTCTGTCCCCTCCTGTGCACAGAGCACGTTTTTGAGGGCCAGCCACCCCCATCCATGAGGACCACGGGCGGTTGTGCCCTGCCCTGAGCTCGGAGGAGCCGCCACTGTCATGCTCAGGTGGGCAGGTCACCCCTCCCCGGAGCAGGTGCCGGGGCCGCTGCTCTGCAGTGTCATTAAGGAGCAGCAATTTCGTGTCCTTACAGAGTAACATCCGTGCTGCTACACCAGTAAACGCTGCAGTTACACATTAGGTCGTAACATTTCAGGAGCCATTAGGAACAAAAGTGCCTTTGTGAGCACGAGGGTTACTGAGTAACCTCCTCCAGCCCCATAAAAAGCAGAGAGTGGGATTGAGGTTTTTCCTTCTTTTTTTTAAAAACAAAACAAAACAAACAAAAACAAACAAAAAACCCCAAACAAAAACAAACAAAAAACAACAACAAAAAAACCTAAACCAAAACCAAAACAAAAAAACAAAATCTGGTTTATATGCCAGTCAGGATCTTCAGGCTCATTTTTGTGTCCCCCCAGCTCTCTTGCCTTGCTCTCAGCCCATCAGCCACCTTCAGACCAGGGTTTTGGTAGGACTGAGACCTAAACCAGCTATTTGGTTCCATGACAAAGAGGTCTTAGATTTGGCTGTGTAGGATAGGAGCAATAACACCCCTGAAACACCCAAGCCCCCCTATCTTTGGTGCATTACACCTGCTCTGTGCTGCCCTGGGGGCAAATGGGAAAACAAGTCAGGGTTGTTATTTTTTTTTCCCAAAAAGCCCAGAACCCCCCAGCAGAGAGGGAGGAAGAAAACACAACCCATGTGTACATGTAGCTCATCTGCTGGCACGAGATATCCCAGTTAACAACCCTGAGGTCAAAACCTGACCTTCTTGCAGTGCAGGGTGGTTGGCAGGCTTCAGTCACCCGGGGGAGATGGGGGCACCACCAGTGCTGGGTGTACATAACCCCTCAGCCCCCTCCTGCCCCTCGAGCCCACCACTGCTCAGGGGCCTGACGGGACTGTTTGTCACGGGAACATTTCTCAATCACCTGCAAACCCACTGGAGAGGAGCCAAAGCTGCTGGAAGTCCCAGACTCTGCCCCTGCCCAGCAGCCCCTCTCTGAGCACGTCTGAGCGCTCCGAGGCTGCTCCTTCTCCTGCTGCTTTCCCATCTGCCCCATCTCCTGCTCAGTTTTGTCCCTCTCTGCAATTCCCATATTTTTAATGGATTTTTTCATAGATTAGCTGTAACATTGGTGTGCAGCAAGTGCTGGTGCTCTTCACCCAATTTTTGACTGCTGCCCATGTTCTGTAGCACTTTCCCACACAGACCCAGCCTGTGCCTTAAAACTGAGTGTGATGGGGAGTCCTGGGACTGGCAGGAGCAACCTGAGCTGGAATTCTGTCTCCCTGAAAGAGCTGGTCAGGAGACTGGAATGACACAGCTCTTGTGCTGAACTAAATTTTTATCAGGTTTTAGCTACCAGCCCTTGTTTCACACGGAGCCAGCTGGGTCCTCTCTCCCTTCTGCTGAGCTTTCCTCCTGGAAACCTCTCTGCACAGAGCCCTGGGAACTCAAAAGCAACAGCTCTGTGCTTTTTGACCCTCGTTTCCTCCTCTGAGCCGAGGAGAGCGATTCTCTCACAACCAGACTTCCCAGACCTTGCACTTGAAGGAACATTAACGTGGCTGTAACTCTAATTATGTCACTGACATTTCCCACCGTCTGCACCGGGGACTGGGCTGGGTAATGCTGGGCTGGGAGACCCAGGCAGGACCCAGAGGCACTCCTGTCATCAAAGACTCACCCAAAATCACAGCAGAGGCAGGAGCAAAGTCAGCCCAAGAGCTCACATCCCACAGTTCCTGAATAGCACCCTCACCACTGGGTAATGCACTTGAAAGCACACCTATAAATAAACTTGGGCCTTATATAAACCCAATTAGAATACACTGGCAAATTATTCAAGGAGGCTGGCAGACACATTCTTTACCTCAGGTGTCAGCCACAGGAGAGTGTTGTGGGGTTTGCATTACAGGGAATGCTTTGTGACTTTGAGTTATATTGCACTTAGCCTGTAAGTGAAACAATAACAGCTTGGTCTATGGAGATAACACCCCAGATCAGCTCCCTCCAATAAATTAGTGAAACATTCCACTCCCCAGCCCTGCAGTCTCACACCTCTAAATATCAACACAAACTCCAAGGGTTTGATGGAAAAAATGGTGTTAAGTCTCATGGTGTTTGAGGAATTTCCCAATATGCACTAAATTAACTTTCTGGCTGCACTAAACAGAGTGGTTGAAAACAGCCCCATCTGAGACAGATGCAGGGCGAGAGATCCAAGCAGCTGTTTTGCACACGAAATCAGATTGAGATTAACACTTACCCTTGGAGTTCTCACTCCGGGGGTAAAACATCATTTCAGGGACCACTCTGTTTAAGAATACCTCAGGTTTCTTCAGTGGACTAAGATGAATTGGGAATTGGAAATCTCCAGGCCATGAAAAGTCGAAGAATAAAAATTTCCCTCCAAAAGCAAAACCACTGACTTACATTCATCCCTTTTGTTTTCTCTAAGTTGGCATTTCAAGGATTTGGCCCAGATTATGAAAGTCTAATTCATCAGATTCAACTGGAGGAAACCACTCACTGCTGCAAGAGGACCAAGGCAGCACAAAACATGACAGAAAAATAAGGATAAAACAAGGACAAAAGTCAAGTTTTGTACAAGTGGTGTCTCTTAGTGGGGAAAAGAGGCAGAAGAAAAGGAAGGTTTTCATGGACACAGCCTAGTGAAGACTTTTGGGTACTCCTCCCTTTAATATTTAGGAAACTGTGATTTGGAAGTTCCTCAATGACTGTTCTTTGTACAAAGGCATAAAAGTCATGTTTGATTGCCAGTTGAAATTTTGGGTCCTTGATTCTCACCTTTCCTTTTTTTTTTTCTTTCTTATTCTTTCTTCCCCACTGGAAAAAATGCAGCTGTGTGAACACTGCTCGGTCAGAAACCTTCCCGTGAGCAAAGCCCTGGAGTGGACTGTGTGGTCCTGAAAGATCAGCCATGCTTTTCCCCCCTGTTTATTTACAGAAATTCAAAATCCTGGAGAGAGAAAGAACAGCTCAGGTGCTGATCTGGATAAAATGGATCAGGATTCCCTGGATGCTGGCCTGTTTTCCCCCTTCCCTGGTTAAAGGTGAGCCTGAGCACTCCAGCAACCAGCCTGTGCATCCCCTGAGGTGTGAGCCCTTCCCAGAGGATTCAGCTCATTTAAACCACTCGGCAGAGACACGAGTTTGTTTTGGGGAAGGCAAAGCAATCTGTCCATAAGGATTTCTCACGCTTCACAGGCCAGGCCCCGGCCAGGGAAATACAACATTAACTACATCAAAAGGAATTGTTGAATGAATAAATTATAAAAGCATTCAGGGTACCTATCTGGGGTATTATTTTCCCTGCTGGTGCCGGGTGGGTTAAAGGAGCATGTTCTGCTGTTATTGCATTCCCGGCACTGCCGTGAAAGTGAGACTATGGACACGAGAGCTGCCTGCCAGCACAGCAGGGCCAGGATCTGCTCGTGTCACCTCTCCTCCAGGCTCTGCCCTTCAGAGGAAGGCAGCACAAGGGGAAGAGGAGCCCTCCAGACAAAGCCAAAGGCGAGTCCTTTGACACGAGGCCTCACGTTGCGATTTCACAGCCCGGGAAGCTCCATCCTCCTCCTCCTTCTCCTCCTTCTCCTCCTTCTCCTCCTCTTTGCTTCAGTCACACAGCTCAACACGAACATCTTGCACAGCCAACATCCAGCACCCAGACACACAGAGCTCTGCACACGGGCACTTGTGAACCAACCCACAGATGAAGATTTCAAAAAGCTTTGCAAACATCAGGCAATTAAACCCCTGTGTGCGTGGGCTGAGCGTTATCCATCAGCCATGGCAAGAGAGGGAGAGAGTCATTAAGTGCTTTATCTAATATCACATAGAAATCCTCCAGGAGAATTAGGGTTGTCACCCAGATCTCTGGATTACCAGCCTTTTTATATGCAATTTAGTCCTGGTCAAAACTGCACAGTCCACTTCAGGGCTTTGCTCACGGGAGGGTTTCTAACCAAGCAGGGTTCCCACAGCTGCATTTTTTCTAGTGGGGAAGAAAGAAAAAGAAAGAAAAAAAAAAAGAAAGAGAAAGGAAAGAATTAAGGAGCCAAAATTTCAGCTGGCAGTCAAACATGAACTTTGTGCCTTTGTGCTAAGAACAGTTGTTGAGGGACTTCCAGTTCAAAGTTTCCTAAATATTAAAGGGAGGAGTACCCAAAAGTCTCGTTGTTAATCCCAGAATTACCTCCTTTGCAGACATCCAAGCTCCATTCATGGAGCAGTAGGGTAAAAACCTGACTCCATAAAAGTTACAGGATCCCTGCCATTCCCATCAGTGGGGCCAGGGTCTCACTGGAGGTGCTTAGTGGGTGAAAGCTGTTGCCTTTGGCATGATAGACCTCTCTGGGTCACTGTAAATTATTATAAACTGATATTAATTTTGGCCTTTTACCCAAAGAAATAAAAACCTTCTCGGGACCAAAGCCTACCCTCATGGAACAGGCTACAAGCTTCAACCAGGGGGGGAAAAGGCAGCTTGGAGCCAGAGGCAAAAATGGGGATGTGCTGCTGCCTCCTCAGAGTCCTCACCACAAAAGAGT
This sequence comes from Pseudopipra pipra, assembly GCF_036250125.1. NCBI lineage: Eukaryota > Metazoa > Chordata > Aves > Passeriformes > Pipridae > Pseudopipra > Pseudopipra pipra. The sequence continues at coordinate 2,999,111 of NC_087567.1, forward strand.
TTAATTTGGGCCCTGCTGTCCAGGGACAGCCCCTACCAGGCCCATCTCCTCAGGCAAGGCAGTAAATCAGGTGTCCCTGCATCTGCCCCCTCCGGTCCCCTGCCCATATGTCACCTCAGGGCTTGGGCAACCCCAGGCCTGAATGTCCCCCAGCTCCCCCAGCCAGCTCTGCGGGGGATTTCAAGGTATATCATCCCAGCTACCTCCCAGAGGTGTTATTTGCCATCTGGAGCTGGGCAAGCATTTCCAGTGAGTGTATTATCCATCAAAAAAGCACAATTTTTTGTCAACTCAAATTGTTCAAATTTGAAATATATCTTGCTTGGAAAAAAAAAAAAACAACCAGCAGTCATATAATAAAATTATTGGTGTTTGCAAAGCAAAATACTTCAGTTTTCTTTTGAAACACTGCCCTTATTTTTGAAGTGAGAACAATCTTCATTTATAGAAAGAATTCAAAAGAATTATGAACTTAAATCCGACAGAATATTTTCTGACTGACTCAGGACCAGATGGTCCAAAGGAAAAACAAAAACCCCAAATCAAATCCATTGCAATCACTTCCCTCTTTCCATGCCCGAAAAAGTTCAGCTCAGTCCAATCCAGCTCCAGCAAGTCCCACTAAAACCAAACCCCAGTGAGATCAGGGGGCACAGACAGTGGTGCAATAGGAGATACACAATTGTTCCCATTCCCTTCTCCTTGGATCTATGTGGTCCAAAACACATTTAAGGCCGAGTTTTTGGGAACCCAAGGTTTCATTCTGAGCTAATTTACACAAATGCTGCACAGGGGAGTGATATTTATTGTACAATACTTCCTGGCCCATTAGCACTGATGTTGACCCCTCTCCCTGATTTTTTTACTCCCAAACTTGGGAGTAAAATTTGGGTTTACTCCCACACTAAGCTTTGTCAGGACCTGCAGATGTGCCAACAGCTGGGCTTCTCTGAAAGCCACTGTGGGTCCTGCCAAAGCCCAGCCTGATGAACCAGCACCCTGGGCCAACCTTCCCCAGTGCTCAGGGATCCCTGCAGAGAAGGTGCTCGAGGACAGGGAGTGTAAATATATCTCGAACACAGTCTGGGTTTTTTTTTTTCCTTCTTTAAATGAAATCATTTTGACTCCAGGCTGTTTACAGCTGTCACATCTGAAAGGGATTTTGCCACTTCGGTGTCAGAAGGCTGGGGCTGCAAAAAAGAGACATAACATGGAAATCCCTCATGATAAAAGAGCCAAATCGTTTGTAAATTGAGCCACGGTGTCTTTGGTGGTGTGACATTAATTTAATTCTCTCACTGCCTCACTCAGGCAAAAACACTCCCTACCTAGCCAGTGATCACAGGAAAAAAGGGAATAAGCACTTAACAAAGATCCCCAGAAACAAACAACGCTGGGCTTTTGAAGGGACTGTGTTTTGGAGTATTTACATTTCAATGGGATGGAAAGCATAGTTTCTCAAGTAGGCTTTGCCAAACTCTCTGAAACACCCTTTTCTTTCTGTTTGATTAATCATTTCGTGCTTAGAGTCTCTTAAAATGCTGCTGCTTCTCGAGAGCAGATGAATGCACATCCCCTCAGATAAATGACAAACCTTCAGGCTCTGCTCTGCTTTGCTCTTTTCCTCCTCTAGCTACTGCAGCTCCTAAGTCAGCAAATACACAGCACAGCTTTTCTGCCTGTGCAAGAAGAGCTGGTGGATTTGAAAGGCTAAAGCACTGCTGCAGGTTCCCCTGACTCAAGTAGGGCTGAGAAATTACAAAAGCCAATCTAATAAAAAGGTGATTTTTTTCCAAGTGTTCGGCGTGATTAAAAATCAGCCAATTAAAGTTCTGATTCCATATAAAACCTGAATGTTTCCAAATGTGTAAAACACTTGACACCAGCCTGACTTCTGCCCTTTCCATGCAGCTTTCCATATGGAAAAGAGATCTACCTGCCATCTCTGGGCTGCTCTGCAGTGACAGGGTTTGGACTGAGCTCAACGGGATTTGCCAGCAAAATCTTTGCCCTTAGCACAGGGCCTAAATGCAAACCTGTTTTGCTCTTCCACAGCTCCTAAAGCTGCTTTATAACACATAAAAATGGCTCAAAGGATCATCTGGCTGACAGTGGCAGCAGGAGATGCTGTTTGGAGAGAGCCCCCGAGCCTGACCACTTCTGCAGCTCCTTCCCTTTGTGCCCTCAGGCATCCACAGCAGCTGAAGGGGCATTCTGGAGTCACATCCCTGCCTATTTATTTTAGTGTCCATTTGTGAAGCTGCTGTGCACGACTTCTAAACATTCCCCTTTGAATCTGCTGATTTGCCTCCTTCATCATTTTGCAAATGTGGCTTCTCAGAAGTCCCCTCTCTGAACTGAAGAGTCAAGGCTGCAGGAAGCAGCTTTTCCACCCCCATTTTAGTACAAGACCTTCTCCAGCTACACTATGGCCTTCACAGGATTAATTTTACTTCATTACAGGACTAGTTTTAATAGATGAGACTGGTCAAAGTGCAACTTGGCCATGCCTGCAGCCAAGGGGAACAAGCCCACTGTGTTGGTCCATCCTCAGTGCTGAGTGAGGAGCTCAAAGAGACCAGCTCAGGTCAGAAATGCTGTAAAAATTCCTTATCCCAGTGTTGCTCTTTTCTGAGCCCCTTTTCTCAGCTCCACGAGGTCCTCCAGACACAGGGTGATCCTCATGTTACCATTTTCTTTTCACTCCCAGAGACTTTAGTCCTGCTCATCCATCCCAGCTCCACACTGGGCTGCACAAGGTGCCCACCACAAATTCTGGAGCATCCAGCTCTTTTCCCCTCAAAGAGAGGGAAAGGTGCTGTGTCCCAAGCAACTGGCAGCTTTAAAGCTGTCTGAGATGTTTTTGAACCTCAAGGGAAGTTGAAACTTGGTTCAAATTTCATTTTAAGTGATCACTCCTCATTCCTAGGGCTCACATACATCAATGTCATAGGCAGCAGCAATATATTATAACTGTATTCAGTGACTACACACTCGAGGAGTATGAAATACTTTTCCTGTTTAGCTTACATATCTACAAAACTAATAATCAGCAAAAGGAGAGGTTTCACATGAAAAAATATCCAAAGCTTTATTCATTGTCAAAAGCAGAAGGGAAAAAAAAAAAGGAAATAAAAAAGAAAAAGAAAACATCAGCTTAAAAATAAACTTAAAAGGAGAAAGTGAATAAATACACCAAGCTACAAACCAAAACTAATGTTTTGGCCTGGGAGAGAGGGTGGGACCCAGGCTGCATTTCTGGAGAACTGAACCCCTCATTCCTGGTAGATGTTGTTTCTCCACACTTCATGGAAAAGGTTCTCCTCCCCCTGCTGTTACCCAGAGCAGCTCATGACTCTGCACAAATATTCACTTGCCAAGCCCGCAGGAACTGCTGATGTTTCTCAGGAATCCCTCAGGGATTCCCAGCTCCCAGAGTGTGGACAGCAGCATGTGAGCAGTACAAGTTACCCAGGAGCTGTGAAGAGGAAAAATTTCCGTGGGAAGAAGAGACCTTTTGACAAGAACACCATGAAGAAAAGTGCTGTTCCCTCCCATTTCCTCCTCCAGCAGCCTCCCTGCAGGTCTGCACCGTGCTGGGTAGGTGAGACAAGAGCAGCACATGCATCATTTTCATTGTCCAGGATTCTCTTATCCTTTTATTGAGGGATTCTGGGTCTATCCTGGCTGAGCAGAATTCCTGGAGCCATTGTAGCTCCAAGAAAATATGAATTTCTTTCACTTTTCTTAGTACAATTGAAGATAAAAATTGCTTCAAAGTCTCCAAGCCTCCCACTTGGAGGTAAGTGAGAGAACACAAGTGGCAGGTGTTCCTGTTCCAGCCTAAATCCTGCCCAGGAGCTGCTCAGACACAGGTTTAATTTGGCTCTGAGAACTTCCCCTGGATGGGACCTGCTGCCTGAAGGATGAGGAGAAAGAGCCAGGAACATATTCCTCCACTCCAGCCCTCTCCTGCAGCTCATCCCACGGGAACACACTTATCTCTGCCCTCCTTGGAGAAGGGAACAGGAGAAACAGGTCCAGCCTGACGTGGTTTTGTCTTGGACATCCAAGGAGTTGATGCACCAAAGGCAGCACGAGTCCCTTTTGTTTTTAATGAGACCTTTGACTCAGCTTTTAAAAGATAGGTGAGAATTTTGCTTTATTTAAGAGAGCACAACTCAAGCCAGAGCCATTTCTCCCTCTGCTTTTGCTACCTTGATCTTGGCTGAAAATTATTGCAAGAATAACACGTGATGGCAACAAAACAGCCCAACCCAAAGGGAAGCAGTTGGGCTTTCCAAGGGAGCACTGACCATCCTGTTTCAAAAGCATCAGATTCCCTGTGGGATGGGGGCTGGATCCATCCTCACTGGCTCCCACCAGCTCCCAGGGAGGGAGAGAACTGGAGCTGAAATTCCGAATACACAGAGCAGGCAAGACTTTTATTGCTAAAGAACTCCTGTAACATGCTGTAATCACAACCTGGTATTATTTTTATAATAAGCCTGTTTTATCGGTTTTTTTCATCCAGGTAAGCTCTGAAGGACTATTTCTCCCAGAGTAGCTTTATCCCACTCTCAGGGAAAGCTCCTCTGTTTAACATCCACACTGCAGGTTAATAAATGCCACAGTGTCATTTCCTGCACTTGCTGGTTTTAGCAAATGTCAAAGGGCAGCAACGTCAGAGCAGAAAGCAAGTGTTGAAAAGGGAACCAGCAGGGACCAAAAATCTCAGAAAGGTTTTACATCCCTCACCCAAACTCTTCTAGGTTTACTTCATATTCCTGGCTATTTGGAAGAAAAGCTCTGATTTATTATCACTGCCCAATCCCAGGATGTTCTGAATACCAGCAAATTGCTGGTGCAAACACCTACATCTAGATTAAAAAAAAAAAAAATAAATCTACATTTTTGAAACCTCAGACAGCCTCCCCCCTTTTCTAGAGTTATACAAAAATGGAGTAGAGAAGTGATTCAAAATTTGTCAGAGAGATTCACAGGTCTGTCTGATGTTCATTTTTAAAAAGTAAATCAAACAAAAAACCCCCACTAAAAACAACAATCCCTCCTTAAACTGCTACTTCAGTAGTAATAATAAAAGACAGGCTGAAACTCTCTGTTAATCATAATTCTCAGGTTCCCATGAGATTTATGTTAGGAACACTTGAACAATCCTTCCTCCTCTGACCTGCACTTCAGTCAAAATAGTCTTCTTAGTAGTAGTAATCATAAATAATACATAACAGGCTTTAATGAGCCATTGTGTCCAAGTAATTCCCTGTGTTTACCAGGAATATTAATTGTACCAAAGGAGTGTGCAGGGTGATCAGTTTTTGGCACTGAAAAGGTGAATGGGCAGAGATGCCACCAAAATTGTGCTTTTCCCGGGTGTATTTTAGGATTGATGCATTTAAATGACAAATCAGTGCCCAAAGCCAGGCCAGTCCTCACTGCAGGAGTGGGCACAGCACCAGCCCCCACCTCCCACTCAGCTGACCCCACACAACCCTCTGCCCACCACAAAGGCCTCCATCCTTCTGTAGGAGGATTCTGCATTTGTGGAAGCGTTTTTACACAAGAAAGGCTCTTTTACTCACAATTTAGAAGCAAAAATCTAAACAGGCAGGTCAAACCCCTCGGCTGCACTCCCCACTCCCACTCCCAGCCCCATTCCAGAGCCTCCCCTGCTGAGGACCAAAACCCACCAGCATAAGCTCTTAAAAGAGGATTTCAGCAGGAGATGAGTGGGGGTTGAATGGCACCTGATTAGTCAGCAGAGATGAGGCTTCCCAGTGACCAACTGGCCCTGAAGCAGGAGGAATCACAGAATCATGGAATGGTTTGGGTTGGAAGGGACCTTCAAGCCCATCCTGTCCCACCCCATGCAGTGGGCAGGGACACCTTCCACTAGCCCAGGTTGCTCCAAGTCCTGTCCAACCTGGCCTTGGACACTTCCAGGGATGAGGCAGCCACAGCTTCTCTGGGCAACCTGTGCCAGGGCCTCCCCACCCTCACAGGGAAGAGTCTTTTTTCCAATCTCCCACCTCAATCCGCTCTCTGTCAGTGGGAATCCATTCCCCCTTGTCCTGGGGCTACACATCCTTGTAAAAGCCAGGACACCCCATGAAATTGGTGCACCCCAGCTATGGGAAAGCAGAGACAAACGAGTGCAACGTGGTGTTCCCCAAGGAAGAGTTTTCCCCCAGTTTTCCCCTGTACCCGCTGTCCCTGCCGTGGGGAGCAGAGCCCGGTGATGGATGCTGCCCTGACCTAGCAGGAGCCAGACCTCCAGGCCTTGACCCATGCAGCTTCCAATTAGCCCAAATTAGTCAGCTGTGGCCAGGGTTTGTCTCCCTTTCCACACCTGACTGTGTGAAAGCAGCAGCCCCTTCCTCCGCGTTGCCCACTCATCCCTTTGTTGGCCTTACCCCTTCCCCAGGGAGCCTCCTCCGGTTTTGTTTCTCCCCTTCTCGAGCCGTGCCAGTCATTAGAGACTCTGAGCAGCCCCATTATCATCCTGGGCAATTCTTAACTCATTAGGCTTTAAAGTTGTTGGACTGCAGAAAAAAAAAAACCTGTAAACCAAGCAAATGCTTCAGCACGATAAAAGGGCGTTAATGTTTTACCCCACCGACAATGCCTGAGTCTGTAGGACAATTATTACGGATATTTCCATGGGTTTACTGTTACTTGTTCCTGACGTGAGGTCCTTGGCGTGGCATCTAATTAAAAATAGAGGAGTTTAATCTGTAGCCAGCCTCGGAGGGTGATTTGAATTCTCCCACTGTGAACTTTCAAACATGGAAACACGGCTGTTTGCACCGATGGGATCCAATATCCTGCCTTTGCAGAGGACTTTTTACATTTTGGCAGCCTGCACGCCCAGGATTGTGCCAGACTGCAGCATTAATAATTCACTACCTGATCTGATCTTTCAGCAGGAAACACAAGTAAAGACGACGTTAAGTGCTGCTTGGCTTCCCCTCCTCTGCAGTTCTCCTGTTGTGTCTTCAGATTGTGCTTAATCTAATGGGAATTTAGTATTGAATTAGCACAAAAAGTCACGTTTTAGGAGGTCAAAACCACATCCACTGCTGAAGAGAAAAAGCTGGATTTCCCGCTCGGTTTACCTTTAAAACCAACATTTTAATTGTTGTTTGGATCTCTGTAGGAGAAAGAGATGAAATGTGTTTAAATTAGGATGCAGGAGGGGACAGCAGAAATTTTAGACTCCTAATGAACAGCATATTATCACTTCTCCCCTGGTTGTGTGGAAAGACAGGTTACCCGTGGAGATGAGAGGACATTTCCCTTCTCCAGGGGAAGAACTCCATTTTCTAGCAAGATTTGCAAGTTTTTCCTCTGCATTGCAACAGAGAGAAAACATCATTTTAAGTGAGAAAACTGCACCAAAACATTTTTACCTGGTGGAAAATGGTCTGAGCCACTTCAGCAGTGCCAGGGAACAGCCAGTCTCACGTTCAGCTGCTCTGGTGAAGCAGGGGGTTGTGGACCAGGCAATCCCAAAAGCTTTCTGCCGTGGCAAAGCTGCTGCCACCTGAGTCCCCGATACCTAAAGTGACCTAAAACTTTTAGCAAGCTACAAGTCTTCCCTTCTCAGGGCCTGGAGTTTATTTTAAGTAAAAAAAAAAAACAAAACAAAAAACCACCCCCAAACCCCCCCAAACCTGGAAAATTGATAACCACAAAAGATAACCTCAATTTTGACAAAACCCTTTCATTCAGGGTGTTATTAGAACGTGCTGTTTTTCATGTAGCCCTGTGTGCTTTCTATCTGATGCCTTAATTATTGCATCCCAAAAGCTATTAGAAGGAAAGGAAAATACTTTGCTTTCTGTTCCAAAATAGACTGTGCTGCTATTTTGCACTGCTCTGGTACTGTTATCACATTAACACTTAGAGATCCTAAGCAAGGTCAATGCCTTTGTCTGTCAGCCTTTGTACAGTCAAGAGACAGTCCTTGCCCCAAAGACCTTAAAATATAAATAGATAAGACAGACAAAGGGAGAAAGAAAGGGAACATTTCTATGGTCGTCAGAGATAGGAAACGGGGAGATAAAATGATTTGCTGGAGGTCAGTGACACAGAGCTGGGGAAAGAACACTCTCAAGTCTCTGTCAAGTGTCTCTAACCACGAAGCTGGCTCCCAAAAAAAGGCCTGCATTTCCTCCAGGGTTTCATTCAGGCCCCTGCAGAGAAGCCCAGGAAAGGGGGCTGTAAGGAATCAGTGCAGACTTTCAGAGAGGCTTAGTTTCCAAGAGGAACTTCTGAAGGGATCGTGGCAGAAACGGCAGAAGTTTCACCACAGCTGGATCCAAAAGCAGAGACCGAAAATCCCATGTCTGGACTCCACTGCTAAGAACACACAGGTTGAGGAGAGCAGACAGGGCTTGCTCCTCAGTGTCCATGTCAGCAGACAAAAATGGGATGTTGTGGTCAAGAGTCCACTCTCCAAGAAATAAGGGCAAGAAAAAGCAAGGAGCAGTCGGGGGCAGGAGGGGAGGATCCAAGAGCCTACATTGATCTGTCTTTGGTGTGTCCATGACAGCACAAGGATACAGAGGAGATGCCTGGTTTAGTTCCATATGCCCCGGAAAGACTGATACATTAAAGAGATAGTGGGATTTGTTTGGGGCAGAATCAAAAGGACTGAAGGACTGAGTTCATATGGTTACCTTTTTCAGTGCTGTATAAAATCAGGGGAGAAAAACCAAAGGCCAACCTTACAGCATAAGCCACTCAGCAGAAGAATTTGCACTTCAACCCCATTTAGTGGCTGGTGTATGCCCTGTCATCTGAGATTTCCCATCCTTTATTCATTTTTCTCCTTGTGTCATGCAGGATGTCAGAGAAAGAGCTCTCCCTTTCTCCCTGACAAGCTTTATGTCCCAGCACATCTGGGGGCAGCTGGCTCTGTGATTAGCTGTGCATGGTGTGGTGGCTCTTATCCCTGCCTGTGACATGCCAGGCAGGTAATGTTAGAAGTCTTATGTTGAAACAGAGTTTAAGAGTCTGTTTAGTTAACCTAGGTTAAGTTCTGCAGTTTCTCTCTGCTTTCTCTGCCTCTCCCCAAGCATAACTGGTCACAGGAATTTGCATTTTTGGAGGTTTTTTTGAAGCCTTTGTCTTCCCAGAGTTGCTTGTGTTAGACCACAGCAGGGACATCTGTAGTGACACATAAACTAAACAGCAGTGCAGAAAAAACAAGCTGCATCTGCATCACTAACAGCTTTAAACGAGGGGTTTGTGCTCAGGCTTGCTGCAAAACTCTGCTCTGACACAGGTAAAGGGGACTAATTTGGGGTTAGAGCACAAGAGAACATCCTGGTCCACACAGTCACAGGCTCAGCTCTGGATTGATCCCTGGCCCACAAGTGGAGCTGGGATTTGTCACAGGCTGGGTGAGTGACAGAGCAAAGCCATGTCTGCATCAAGCTGTGCCTGGTAGACCACAGTGCCCAGCTGAGGACAGAGCAGGGCTTTTGCAACACCAGCCTGGGGCAGGACTAATCCCCAGCTGTCCCAGCTCCTTCATAACCCAGAGGGAGGAATAAAATCAGCTCTGCCCACCCTGTAAAGCAGGAATAAGGTCTTCAGCAGAGAACAATTCTCAGCTGCCATGTGGGGGACAGGCACTGGCACAGCACAGTGACACCCTGACCTGAAAAGGGGTCTTCAATTGCCGCTGTACCCCAGGAAATCAGAAGAGCCTGTATTTCACCCCAAATACTCTCCCTTTCCAGTCCCATAACCTGTGGCCCACCTTGGGTTTGCCATATAATTTTCCCCTTGAGAAACCAGCACCCTTATCCTGCTGTTTCCAGGAGCACAGACCTTCCTGTGAAGAACAGGTTCAAACTGTTGCTGTAGCTACTGTGGCCACCCAGACCCTTCAGCAGTGTTTGAAGAAAGCCTCAATTGCTGCTGGATGGGAGGCTCTGGCTCACAGTTGTCTTGGTTGCTCCATGGCTGTAACTCTGTTTATGCAGCCCTGGTGGGTTTGTGCTCAGCTCTTCCAGGGATCCTCTGCTTTCCAGAGGGAAGGATCCTTCCCAACATGCACAAGACAGGACACAACCAGAGAAATAAGAGTTTAGAGCAACAAGCCCCCAGCCAAGATCAGAAGCACCACCTGCCCCACCAGGAGGGATGATACATTGCACACCATCAGTTTGTCCATCCTTAACCCAACTCTCGGAATATTTCATCTTTTTTTCCCCTTCCTCACGTCTATCACTCTCCCCTCCACACTTCCCACAAACAGTAATGTCTCCCAATCCCCTCCTCTCATTTTTCTCCCCAAAGACACACACAGCCTGCAGAGGCCCCTCCTGATTGGGGTGGTCATGGGGATGGTTCGGTCTCGCAAGAGCAACGCCCGTGGGGCAGAGGGGATGCTCCGGTGCCCCATCCTGCCTGCAGACCCACACCTGTCCCTTGTCACAGCTGGGCTGCCCAGACCTGGAATCTAATCCCAGGAGGGCTGGGGAGGGAGGTTATTTTATCTTCAGAGAAAGGCAAACAGGATGGGCACTCATCGATCTTGAGAAAGAAACATTAGCCAAGCCAAACACACAGCGGGGTCTGAAGCAACAGGATGTCCATGATGTAATGCCTGGATTCACCTTGGCATCTCCTTTTACAGTAAGGACAGACTTGGAGAGGAAATGAAGAGATGTGAGAACAGGACAAAGAATATTTTCCAGAAGCATTGACCAAAACTGCTCTAATTCAATGCTGGCTCCCCCAGCAAAGGGAGCTCAGACTTACTGCTGGAAACCACCACACCCCATCAGACACATGGACCTACCACCACCTGCCCAGATGCCCACCCACTGTCACAAACAGTGCTTTGAGCAAGTCACCCACCCAAACACCTTTGCAGGGCCCAAGTGGGTTTTCCTCTTCCTTACTGTGTGGCAGTGCCCCTGCTGAGGTGCAGACTGACTGGGAGAAGAGCTCTTACATCTCCAGCTGGAGCCAGTCATGACTCAGCAGGAGCCCAAAAGCACCTTGGCAGGAGATAGAACTGTGGGACACCAACTTGTGCTCACATCTGAGAGGATTTTGGGCTAGAAGAGATGAGGAGTCCTGCAGAGATGCTCCTGCTGGTGCAAACTCACCTTTATCCAAGCATATGAGACCGTATTTTTGGTTATTGGCTCAGACCCTTTCATCTGTGGCCAAAGAGGAGGCAAACACCCTCATGTTGTCCCTTTCTGAGAATCACCCCAGGTCACCAGGTTCAGTCAGAGCAGCAGTAGGATGACATTGGGACAGTGAGAAACAGCTTCAGGCTCAGCCAAAGGGCCATTTGTCAGGTGCTAAGGAGTTACTTTGCCCTTAAAAGTATTCTTTAGACAGGTAGAGCACAAAATAACCTTCCAGCTCTGGCCTTGGCCACCAGAACTCACATCTCACAACTGATGGTGGCCAACACACTTGAGCCAAGGAAACTGCAGTGACTGCAAGGACTGGCACACAGAGCTCTGCTCCCCAGCTCAGGAAGGACATGGAGCTGTTCAACAAGTCCAGAGGAGGCACCAAGAGGATCAGAGGGATGGAGCAGCTCTGCTGGGAGGAAAGGTTGGGAGAATTGGGATTGCTCAGCCTGGAGAAGAGAAGCTTTGGAGTGACCCAATTTGTGGCCTTCCAGAACCTGAAGGGAGATGGCAAGAAGGATGGAGAGAGACTGGAGTGACAGGACAAGGGGGAATGGCTTCAAACTGACAAAGGGCGGGTTGAGATTAGATATTAGGGAGAAATTCTTCCCTGTGAGGGTGGGGAGGCCCTGGCACAGGTTGCCCAGAGAAGCTGTGGCTGCCCCATCCCTGGAAGTGTCCAAGGCCAGGTTGGACAGGGCTTGGAGCAACCTGGGCTAGTGGAAGGTGTCCCTGCCCATGGCAGGGGGTGGAACAAGGTGGTCTTTAAGGTCCCTTCCAACCCAGACCTTTCTATGACTGCACAAAACCTGGCTGCCACGGGGCTCTGATGAGCACAGTCAGGATCAAGGCTCTGAACTCAAGGTCACAACAACCCTCTGACAGCAGCTCCAGCACATGGAAGTCTCCGGTGCTTCCCAGCTCTTCCTGGCACAGATGGCACCAGGAGGAGCCGTGGTCCTTCCCCTGCAGCCACAGGGAGCTGCGAAGAACAGAAACATAATTAAAAACCATCGGGAAGAACTTCATGGAAACGGGTGGTGGTTCTGTTTGAGCTGCAAGTCAAAGTCGTGTTTGATCTCCTCCTTTACCAGAGGTAGTTCAGGGAGTTAACTACTGGCATGGACCTCAAAAGTTTATTTCCTTGCCAGTATTCCGAGGCTTGTGTTACCTCCTGTAACAATAACACTGTAAAATTAGCCCTGCGTCGGTGCTGAATTGCACAGCACTTCTCAAAAGAGACCAAACAGAGCTAATCCGACCATCCAGGCACCGGTTAAAACCAACACCCCTGAGAACAGGGCAATAAAGATTCGACACTTGCAGTGCTTGCCGTGAGAGCCCCGTCTTTGTGTAAGGATTTGCCTCATTAAGCCCAGCACCGAGGACCTGCCACCCCCGGCAGAGCCTTCCTGACACTCCAAACAGCCGCGAGTGGGAGGCAACACATCCCGTGGAGGTTCCCCTTGATCCCATCTGCCTCCTGTTTCTGGTGAAAAACTTTTAGCCGTGGTTTTTAATGCCAAAACACAAGTTTTTTTCAGCTGATAGGAGATCTCTGTGTTTCCAGTGGGAAAAGAGAATTTTGCTTTAGAAGAACTCATTGGAAGAACTCATTTGGAAGAACTCATTCAGTGACTGGGGGGTCTTCCCATTTCCCCCTCTTCCTGAAGAAGCAGTTCATATTTCCTTTGGAAGTTTTCATTCTTCCAGTAAAATGTGTAGTTTGTTTTTAAGCTGGAAGCTTTAGTTGTTCTGGCTGAAGTGGCACGTTGTTACCTCTGGGGCTTTAACAGTTTAATTTTACTCTTTTGAAAAAACATTAGAGAGAAACTTCCCTAAATGGGAGCCTTTATCATAAAAGGCCATTAAAAGTTTTGGACAAACTTTTTCCTAAATAAAAATTGCTCTTAAATAACACTTCAGTCCTGCTCAGATTTAACTTCTCTCTGTTTATTTTATTTAGTTTCTGCTTCATGGTCCCTGGCAGGAAATTGGAGTCAATCCCAACCTCAGATATATTAACAGCCCTTTTTTGAGCATGCTACCAGAGATTTCTGATTGTCAGCTTTGACTTAGCAAACATCTGACTGACAAACCTTTTCAATGGAAGAGTTTCAAAAGCCTCTGTCCAGGACCAGCTCCTTGTAAATATGCTTGTCACAACTGATTCTGTTTGTACTGTTCAAGTTTGTTCATTTTCAAGTTTGTACTGCAGATGGAAGCTGTATCTAAGCAGTTATTGGGAAATATTATTTAAAAAAAAAAAAGGAAAAAAAAATTAAAACAGGTTGGTGGGAGAATTTCTGATTTTTTTATTTAAATAAATAAGCCCAACTTTGAGGTTTACAGAAGAGAAACCAATTGCACAAAAGGTTCTCACCACAGATCACCTCAGGGTGATTTTCCATTTCTGAGCAGCTCTGCAGAGGGAGGCAGTGGGGCTGAGGGTCCTGGGAGAGCAGAGGGACGTGGGCAGGCATGGATGGGACTGGGAGCTCCAGGTCAGAGCACTGGGATGGGCCCAGCTGGGATCTGCAGCCCTGTTATCCGTGACAGAGCAGAGGGAACGAGCCTCCACGGGGCATTTCTTCTCTCCACTGAACGTTTTTCATCTGAGCTTCTTTTTTGATGTAGGACATCTCACTGTCTCTTCTTTCTCCCTGAAAATGGACCTTGAAAGCCCTGAAATCTGCCACTTTCTTGTGCTCTGGTTTTGTCCCCTTTCTTTTCCTGCTGGTACTGCCCTGCAGAAGAGTGATCTGTTCTCACTCTCTATTTTCCCTGTTTTCCCCTGAAAAAGGGAGGTGGGAAGAGTAAGGTAAAAACCAAGAATGATTAAAATCCAGCTTGGGGGAAAATTTCCTTTTCTTGGTGTTATTCTTGCTGAAAACATTCAAAGCTGGGGTTTATCTTTTTTTTTTTCTTTTTCACAACTTAATCTTCCGCCAGCTCTACTTAAGCTTGTCATAGATGTAAGGAGAGAACTGAAGCCAGAGTTGGTCAAAAACACCACAAACTTTTTAAAAAATTTTTTTAAACTCCACTGAATATTCATTTTCAAAACCAATCATCCCCCTCCTCCCAAACAAGGAGTGCTTTGCAATCTTTCCCCTCTGCTACATTTCTCTGATGTTTTTATTAATTGCATTTATTTTTCTGTCTGTTTGTGTCAGGATTCTCTCCGTTTGGGCTGTGGCAGGGGCAGAGTTCATCTCACACACACAGAGCCCAGCCCACAGCCATCCTGCTCACCACAGCTGGGATCATGTGGATAAGGAGAAACCTGGTCTTCAGGAGAGCTGCAAACTCTTCCTGGAGCAGATCAACTCACCAGCTCCAAGAGCACAAATGTTGGATTTATCCTGTTTTACCCTTTCCCTGGCTAGAAGAAATCCTGCAAGAGGTGGGGCAGGATGCAGGGGTGGGTGTTTTCATCCAGCCCAGGATGGCAGGGAAGAGGCTGGAGAGCTCCTGGGCTGCCCAGAGCTGCCCTGGAGTGCTGCTGGTGCTCTAAACCAGAGCACTGGGGTATTTGAAATTTCAATTATTTATGTGTTCATGCTGTGGGTTAATGCTGACTGACACTAAAACACTGCCTAGATTTAGCTTCATAAAATTTTTATCCCCACTATGAACTGCAAGTCTTTCTCCAATTTCATTTAAAGGAAACAGAGTATTGAAAAGCCTACTGAGGAATTCATGAGCAACTTAGCTACAACCTCACTTTTCCTCCTAGCCAAATCCTGGGACTTCATTACCATGGCAACATATCATAATTTTAATTCCCTCCCTGATTGCTGCTGCACAGAGACCAATACATCTGCTTGCTTTCCTCGGAGCCTGCCATGCACTTTGGGGTGGGTGTAAGGGGCATGGCATTTGCTTCCTGGGCCTCCTGATCCAGGAAAGGATGCTGTGCCCTCTTTTTTTGGGGGTGAAACACTCAGGAAAGGTCAATAAAATTCAGCAAACCTGACTCAGGCATTGCTTGTGGTGCTCTGAGCTTCGGGCACCTCAAAAGTGCAGGCACAGCCCAGGGCGGTGGGAAGCCCTGGAAGGAAAAAGTCATATTCTTTGTGGGATTTTAGCTATTATAAGAAGGAAAAGCAGCTTCCATCACTGTGAGAACTGAAAGGGATGAGAGATGTTTATGAGGACACAGGCTCACGAGTCCCTGCTTTGAAGTTTCTCCTATTTTAGGAATTATCACACTCAGAAGCACTTACAGGATTATAATCTCTGTTCTGGAGCCTGAAACAGGACCCGAAGCATCACCAGACTGATGATTACCTTAATTATTTATCTAGTTCACATAAAACCAGTTGTTCAAGGCTGAAAAGCCTCGTTCAGACTCCAAACCCACCAGGGAGCCCCGGGGTGTCACAGATCTTTGGTGCTGCTTTGGCCAGCAGACCCTGGCCAGTGAGCGGGGCAGGAGGCTCAGACAGGCTGAGCCAGGGATGGAGACAGTCACTCCACCCCTTGAGCACGAGCCATTAATGAGTCATTAATGAGCCATTAACCATCAGAGGTGATTTGCTGCAGCATCCCAGCACCCCATGCCCTTCTCCCGGGCTGAGCTCCACAGCTTTCCCCTCACAGTGCACCCCAGTGAGGATGAGGGGAAGGGGTGTCCCTGCAATTGGTGTTCCTGTGGCAATTAGATTTCCCATGGGCAAAAAATTCTGAGGTTTATTCCCATGAAACCCCCCAAAAACCCAACAAAGTCTCCTGGAAGTTCCCTGTAGCACCAGTAACTCACTTGTGACAGACATTGGCACAGACACCCCATGGGTGAGCTTTTGGCTCATCACTCTGCAGGAAGGTAGAAAGGACCTTCTGGAGTTTGGACCTGCCCTCTAAACTCACTTGGGCTTCATTATACATGTGTATTTAACATGTGTGTGTATGTATATAATATTTATTATATATATGTATTTATAATGCCCAATTTTGTTGCAGACATCTGGAGAGTCACAACCCATTTAAGGACAGAAAAGGCATGGGAGATTCACCTTTCTTTAAGGGCAGAAATGAAGGCTCCACTGAAAGGAGCAGATTGAAATCTTAGTGCAATATTGTTACAAGCCAGACTTTTTTCTCCACCTCTAAAAATCCAGCCCTTCCTCTTGCTGAAGGGTTAAAAATTCTGAACAGAAACCACAGTGTTTTCCTTCTCTCTTTCTGAGCTTTTTTATTTAGTCACTCTTTCATTATTGTTTTCATTCATCTAAAAAGTAATCTAAGTAATTATAATCATAAAATGGATGTGAGCAAAATGGGTACTGCGGGGTTTATAAAACACAAATTTCCCTTTTCTGGGAAATATGGTCTCGCCTGCACTTAAACCTTTCAAGCTCTGCCCAGACTCCTGAGGTGGCACGAACCCCACAAGGCTTGTAAGGCCCTGAAGAGGAAATCACTTCAATATCCAGCTCTCCTCAGCAGATGCAGGGTTGCCAACGGGGCACTTCAGCCCTGCCCTGCCCCAGGATCCATCCTCACCAGAGCAGGGAAGGATCCTCGTGGAGCCTCAATGAATAAATGTCTGAGGAATGGGTTTGGTGACACTGGACATGCACAGGAACATCTTTGCTAGAGGTGGATCCCACAGCTGAGCTGAACTTGCTCCAACCTCCCTGGTTGCCACCAGGCTGAGCATCCAACCTGAATCAGGAAACCCACACCCAGCAGGAATCACCCTCTCAGCCAGCAAATGACCCCGTTTGGTTCAGTTATTTTTTTTTTCTTTTTTAACTGTTTTCTGAAAACAACCCAAGAAAAACCTTCCTTGATGTTCCACGAAGCCCTTATTGGCAAAATATCACTGATGTGAAAACAAGGAACCTTTGTTACAGGTTGAATGTGTCCAAACTGCTCCAGCCTCTTCTTTTTTTTTTTCTTTTGCAACTCTTATGTTTATTTTTAAACTGGTAACTACACTCTGCATTTTAATTTATGCAGAAAGGGGGAATTCCACTGTGAGTTAGAAATGGAAAGCACCAGCCCTTAGCCTGGGAGATCACGTAACCTACCTTAGAAAATAACTTTTATTCCCAAATTACTAGAAAATCCTGGGGGAAGGGCAGGTCTGAGTGCTGTGTCCCCTGTGCAGTGGCAGATAAGAAGCTCAAGCCTGGCTTTTGCTGAAAAATGACATTTCTTCTTCCCTGGTGCCTTTGCCACCTCAGCACCGTGGTACAAACTGCATGGGAGATGACAGGTATCCCAGATCCCCTACAGTGTCTGAAATGGACTGCAGTGCATCCCAAATAATTCACTTCGTGATTATTCAGGTGTAGTGACCAAAACATTCTCTACAGATCCTTCCAGAGCTGTTATTTTGCCCAGAAAAATCATGATTTTTTTCTTTTTTGAGAAGACATTGCTTCACAGCTGCTTCCTGTACACCAGTGGCAGGGGATAAAATCTCATTATTTTACATAAAATCAGCTCATTTCAAAAAGCCCTCCAGCTTTTGAACTGAAGGACTTTTAAGTGTGAAAAATCCACTTCTCTGCTACCTCACCCCCCGTGCAAACAGCTCTCAGTCAGGGAAGGGGGGCCTTCAGCCCAGTGGGGATGGAGGTGCTGTGTCTTCATAGCCTGGCTCTGGGATTTGGGCACATTGCTGGGGATTGGGAGCTTCCTGAGCATCCTTAGAAAGACCTGAGGGTGCAGGGGGGTGACAGGCAGGACATGCCCTGGCCATGTGCTCTGGGATCCAAAAACCTCCCGTGCCCTGGGCTGATCCCACAGCGTGGGCAGAGGGCAGGGGGGGATCCTGCCCCTCTGCCCCTCAGGTGAGACCCCCCTGCAGAGCTGCTCCAGCCCTGGGAACAGCACAGGGAGGACATGGAGCTGCTGGAGAGAGTCCAGAGGAGGCACCAAGAGGATCAGAGGGATGGAGCAGCTCTGCTGGGAGGAAAGGGGAGAGAATTGGGATTGTCTAGCCTCGAAAAGAGAAGCTTTGGGGTGACCTGATTGAGGCCTTTCAGTGCCTGAAGGAGCACAGGAAAGATGGAGAGAGACTCTTTCCAATGGCCTGGAGCGACAGGAAAAAGGGGAATGACTTCACACTGACAGAGGGCAGGTTGAGATGAGATATTAGGAAGAAATTCTTCTCCGTGAGGGCTGTGAGGCCCTGGCACAGGTTGCCCAGAGAAGCTGTGGCTGCCCCTGAATCCCTGGAAGTGTCCAAGGCCAGGTTTGGAGCAACCTGGGCTGGTGGAAGGTGTCCCTGCCCATGGCAGGGGGTGGGAACGAGATGATCTTTAAGGTCCCTTCCAAATCAAACCATTCCATGATTCTATGATTTTTTGATCCTCACTGATGCTCAGGAGATGAAGATACAAATCCAAGCTGTCCCACAGTCTCCCTGTAGTGTGAGCAGAGTAAGAACCAGTGCCAGGAGATGGTACAGTCCACACTAAAGTAGGTGTCCAAGGTGGAAACATTTTCCTCCTCATTATGAACAGAAAGCTGTGATTTAGAATTGACATCTGCACAAGACTTTCACCTGCAGCAGCAGGAGAGACAAGTCCCACCTTCACCTCATTGTCCCTGAGCTCATCTGCTGGGAAAATCCTTCTGGTTCTCCACCATGGGTGACATCCTGGCTCTGGGTGAGGATCAGTGTAGTTGGATTTAGGACAAACAACCTCCTCACAGGTGACAGCAAGACCCTCTCAGGAAAGTCCAGACCCCTGGAGCAGTGCTAGGAAGAAGGTAAGACTCAGAGAAGAGTTCTGAGCTGACCACAGCAAGCCTGACCTCCACAGCAGGTTGGTTGATCTTCGTTAAAGGCATCAGTGACCTGATTTTCTCCTCAGGATTTTTTCCCCAATCCTTAGCCAAGTGAAGGACATATAGTTGTTGGTGAAACTGTGGGAAGGCAGATGAACCCCCAGCAGCCCTGTGCAACAACGTGCATTTCTACATCAATCTGTTTTTTTTTTGACGTGCTGATTTTCTGGCAATATGTTAAACAGCAAAGTTAATCAGACCTTTCCATCTCTCTAACCAGCTTTAAGGGATTTGTAATATTATACTCAGTTACTGGAGAGCACAAGGAAATTGTTTGTCTGATTATGAATCTGTTATTTATTGTGTATTAAAAGCACGATCACCTAATGCAGGATATTTTCTCCCAGTTCTAGGGAGGTGGGAGGGGAAATCCACAGTCCCATCCCACCAAATGACATAAACCCTCTCTGATCTCACAAGTCACCTCCCGAATACTAAAGAGCTGGGACATAAAAGCTTTTAAAGAATATAGTTTCCAATTAGGTCATTGGTTTCAAACACAGGGTGCACTAAATTAGTAACATTTGGTGGTAAATTTCTTTGAAGTTCTCATTAATCTTGGTCTTGGATTTGAACTGTTCTTGGCCATGTTCCTTAAAGAATTTGGATCCCAGTTATGTCAAAACAACTGATTAGCCCCCACAGTCTGAAGGCAGGGGGGATTAGGTAGGGCTGGGTGTTGGGTTTCATGAAAGGCCTATTTACCTCGGCGTCGAGCACGACCAAACGGGAGGGCAGCCAGCAGGGGCGACGTGCTGGAAGGGTTCCAGCCCTGCTGTCTCATTAGAGATCCCCAAATGGGAGAGATGGATTTGTGAGAGCAGCCACTGTTCAGAGGCAGCTGCCCACAGGGCCCAGGCGAGGGCTGAGGGCTTCCCTTGACCTGTGGTGGCTCTTCTGCATAATAAGGCTGCCCACCTCTTCAGCTCCTGGGAAGTCAGTGGAAAGGAAGGAATGCTCTCAAGGAGCATCTTCAGGTGGTGTCCTTTCTTCTCTGTGAATGGCCTAAAGCAAACTTCCCCCCAAAATCAATTGAACTCTTTCCATCTGTTCCAACACATTCAAAACCAGGCTCCTGAACAGCTCAGAACCACCAAAAAGCAAGAACTGTTAAGCAGCTCAAGGGGATGCTCTCATGTAGCCTCCATCTAAGGAGCAACAGTTTAATTTGTGACCTAATGAACCATAACCCAGAGGAGAAAATGCCCAGTGAGCCGTGGCAGTGGTGAAGCTTGGGAAGTTCTCAATGGGATGTGCTGCAGAGAATCAAACCCAGGGCACACTCACACCCACGGAGCACATCTCCTTCCTGAGGCTCCAATTAGTCACAGAATGAAGGCACTGGGAGGCCCTTCCTGGAGATCACAGCCCAGCAGCAGAGACCTGACGAGCAGAAGGCTCAGAAGCTGCATGAAGAAAAGTGCTGTGTCCCACTGGAGCACGAAAGGACTGAGAGACAGGCTCCTGTCAGTGCCCAGGGGACACCTGATCCCCAGCCAGGACAGAGTGCCAGCCCTGCAGGGTGCAAGGCCAGCCTTATTTACAGGTCAGGTGGATTCAGGCAGGCTTGGCACAGCTTCAAGCCTCTTGTCATCTCTTGCACTTAACACTTAACTTCTGTGGCACCAGGACGGGTAGCAACAGCATTTCTGGGTGGTGGAGCTGTGTGAGACAGGAACCAGCCTTCCCAGGCCTCTCTGTAGGCAGTTCTGCTCCTGCCTGTGCTGGGAAACTGCCCTGGGGGGAACAACTCATGAGGAAACTGCAACTGGTGCAGCAGCAGCAGGGCCTGAGGACACCAGTACAGTGCTCATCACAACAACATGGTATAAAAGTGTTAAACCCATCTGTTCCTTGACAGGAAAAACAATCCTCCTGTTGTGCTTTAATTTGAGAAAATTATTGGTCCAGGGCTTATTTTATATAAAAAATTTGCTTCTATCTCTAGAAAACCTATTTTGAACACATCAGTGATCACAAAGTCTTCTCTTACACCAAAATGCAGTGAAATGTCTTGTTCCCACCAGCCCTGATAAACACATCCAGCTTTCAGCCTTAATCCAGCCTCACTGGTTTTAGCAGGAGCTCTTCCCATCAATAATCTGTACATATGTGGAGGTGTTTGCAGGATCGTGGCCACGCAATTAATAAAGAACTGACTTTAATAAGCCTAATTAGGGTCATTCCCCAGTAGTGTGAAAATAGCACTGATTGGCTGGGGAGGGAGAAATCACAAGTACTTTCCCACAAGTTGGTGACCTCAGGGTAGAACTTCAGAAATCTCTCCCATAAAACTGGAAAACCCAGTTGGCTGCATTTTGATGGAGCCATTGGAAAATTCTTTCTTTCTTTCTTTCTTTTTTTCAGCAGAACATTTTGGCTCAGAACCATTTCTTCCACAGTTTGGAGCTCAGCAATGTCCCTCACATAATGATGTCAAAGCATGGAAAAAAAATAGCCAAGAGGAGGAGAAAGAGTGTGCAAGAGCCCTTTTGGAAGAATTCTATTCTGAAGAAAGGGAGCTTTTTAGGCTATTTAATAAGTTACACAGGCAAGAAGAGAAGTGTGTTGTGGTGCTCCTTGTCTTGTTTTCTTCAGGAATACAAGCTGCAGCTGGAGGGCAGGTGGCACAAACCCAGTTCATTTATCTGCTGGCTTTGGGGCCTTGTTTTGACCCCATTAATGAAGTTCATCTCAACAGAGCAGAGTCGTTTCCTCCACTTGTCCTCATCTCTCCAGCTCCCAGGACCTGCCGTAGAATCCCAAAATGGCTTTGGTTGGAAGGGACCTTAAAGACCACCTTGTTCCAACTCCCCTGCCACGGGCAGGGACACCTTCCTCCAGAGCAGGTTGCTCCAAGCCCTTCCTGACCTGTCCCCAGAACAAACCAACCCCCCCAAACCCAGGAGGTGCTGTGGCCTCTCCAGCACTGCCCACCTTGCCCCCAGCACGTGGCCAAATCTTCAGCGAGTCCAAAGCCCTTGAGCTGTCCCTGAGCATTCCAACAGTGATTTGGAAGCTGGGTGGTACCTCTGTGTCCTTTCCCGAGGTGGAAACCTCCTCCTTGACCCAGAGATGCTGCAGCGCTCCCACCCCGGTGGGGCAGAGCGGGCGGCACACGCTCCAGCTCCACAGGAGAGGGAAGGTGGGAGTTTTCCAGGGTAAAGCATTTCCTCTGGTTCCCATCCAGTCGACAACAGCTTCTCATCTGGCCTGTTGGGAAACCACTGTTTCAGCACAATTTACAGCCTTTTGGGGAAGGGAGAACTCGGTTATTTAGTAACTTCCCTGCACGCCCTCAGGAAGGTCAGATCCTTCTGTTCCCTGCCAGAACAGTGAAAGCTGTAAAATACAGGAGGGGGAACGTGCTGGGAGCTTGTACTTCCAGTGCAGTGCACCTGGCTAACCCTGCAAACAGCCCTACAGTGCAGGGAGGTCAGGCATGGAGGGGTGGGATGTTATGGGACTGGGGCATCAGAGCAGGTCCAGCAGTGCTGGGGCAGCTCAGGAGCTCAGTGCTGCAACACAAAGTACGGGGTTGATGCACCTTACCAAGGTTTGGGTAAAATCTGCTGCTTAAAACCAAGCACCAGGAGGGGCTGAACCCCATTAATTTCCCCTTAGTAGCCTTTTTCCTGCTAGGAGATGGAAAATAGGTGCAGGTTTTCTTCCCCACAGCTGCTGGCACCTCTGGAGCACAGTGTGGGACTCAGCTTTGCTCCCAGGCTCTTGTCAGCAGCTGCCTCAGCTTGCAGGGCACTGAAAAGCTTGTATGGGCTCAGAGCAGGGCAGGAAAACCCAGGGCTAAGGCAGGAATGAGCCTTATTTGCCAAGGAGCTTCCCCACCCTGACAACATTTATTATTTTTTAAAATTATAAGAGGGGGGAAAAAAAGTTAGTGACATTATTTCTATGCTGCCTTGTGTCCAAAGTTTTGTGGAGATTTAATTGTTGTTATTTTCCACACCTCAGGCAGGTTCACACGACACAGACCCAACGGGGAGGGAGAAGCCAGCTGAACACACCACTAATTGTTGCACCGAGTTTTCCCATGAACCTCACTCAATTCCCAACCAGGGGTTTGGGGAACAAAGGTTCAAAATTCCTCCGGGCTCAAAAAATTCCCAAGGAAGAGAAAGAAACATCTTCCATTGTTGCTACACATTTGTTAACATTTCATTTCACCAGAAATCAATACAGCCCAAACATTTCTGCCAAAAGCACAAAGGAACAATGTTCAAGGGCTGCAGAACATGGAGGGGTTTTTTTATCACCTCACTGAGGTATAAAACAAACACTTTCCCTCTGCCTCCCTGTTTATTCTCAACAATATTTGTCCAAGAAGAGCTGAAACTTATCTCCAGGAAGTTTGCAGAGGAAAGATAGTGGGTGAACAGAGAATCAAGATCAGCATTTTGAACAGCCCAGGCGGGGATGGCAAAGCAGCAGTTCCCAACATCATCTTCACCTCATCTTGCTTGTTCAGCCTGACAATCAACAGCTTATTATGCAGCCCCAGCGTTCCTCTGCAATTTAAACAAGGTGTGGGTGATGGTGTGTGATCTCCAAGGTCACTTGCTGCACAGCTGTCTTTAGCCCAGTGGTCTCCAGCTACTGAGGAATAAAAATGACAATTTCACCAAAGCAAATTACATCCTGGAAGTGTAACACACTGCAGCAAGTGCACTGGGAACTATCAGATGGGAGATCTTGGAGATCCAGCTTGGAATAGCTTAACTTTTCTGTGTATAAAGGAGGTTTCTGGGATCCAGAAACATTCCAGTGGAGCCCTCAAAGAAAGAGTTTTCCCCCTTCATTTGTCTCCAGGTACGTGGATTCATAATTACAGCAATCTCTTCCCATTATACCTGGATACATCAGCGTGTTTGGAGTGTATTTCCTTGGATGTTCTTTACCTTGAAAGAATTCCTCTCTGCCCGACAGGGAAATATTACATTCTGCACATTAAAAGCTCCTTTAACCTATCATGAAATTTCCATTCTTTCTTTTCCCATGCTCTTATCTGAAGAGAATCTTTTTCTTCCTCCACTCAGCAACTGGCTCCTGTCTGCTTTAGCCAGTAGTTGCCTGGGGCATCCCAGTAATTCCTGTGATGATTAACCCCTGTCACCAAGGCCGGGCTTCGACATCACAGAACCAGCAGGTTCCTTTTGGGAACAGATGGATTTATATATTAAGATTTAACCAGTGTTGGCAAATGCCACGTGGTGTGTGTTTGCCAAGCCCTCAGGAAGGATTTTCTCACCTCATAGGGAGACAAACCAAAGTTTGGGAAAAGAGAGAACATTTGGCAGTGCATATTCCAGTCAACTGGAAGGGATTGCTTGGAGGGATTGGTGGTCACACAGATGGTGACAAGATGATGTAGGACCATGGGTTCACTGGAACATCAAGGTGGTGAAAAGACTGGGGCTGGAGGAGGAAGACATTTAAATTTACCTGCCAGTAACTCCCAATGGGCAACTTTTGATGCCTTTCCCCATTTCGTAACGACTCCACACAGAATGACTTGCAAATTTATCATATTCTTAATTCCTATCAAAGTCCCTATCCTACCAGCTCTGCTTTGCACATAAATCTAACACATCCCAAGCCAGGACTGTGTCACTGACTCGACTGGAGGTGGCAGAACCAGCCCCAGAGCAGGGTGTGCTCCTGGGCTGGGTGAGCAGCATCCCAGGCAGCCCCACACAGAGTGTCTGGGCAGCATTCAGATTCACAGGGCTTGCATTCATTAACATGCCAATTCCTTGTTTAAGATGAAAAGGGGAGGAAATCTTTCAAATAAGCTTGTAAATAAGATATTTTTTGTCCTTAGCAGAATGACAGCTTTTGTATGTTAAGTGTATTCCTTCTGCCTACAGCGCACACACAAAGAATTTTGAGCAGCATAATGTCATGTGTGCAGGTTGCTAACCTGGGAAAGAAACCCCCTAAAACAAAGGCTAACATCGAGGACAGACCCCAAAAACTGAGCTAGTTGTGGTCAGCAAACTCCTCAGTCTTGCAAAGCCTTGCACTTCAATCAGCTCTTAGAATCTGAGGGAGTGGAACCACTTGTCCTTTCAGTGTTCACCACGGACACATGGGCTAAATTTAAAGTGGCAAAAGGATTTTAGTTGTGCTTTTTTTGAGACATGGTCAGGACCACAATATCTACTGAACTGGACTGGCCTTCAGGTGTTTTCCCAAAGGATATAACCCTACCAAAAGACCTCCTTAACTTCCAGCAGCAGGAAAGCTCTGAGGTTTCCCCATCATTTCCATGAAAACTATGTGTCAGTTTTCCAAAAGAGATATCCTCACAGCTGGAAACACCACATCTGGAAACACCACAGCTGGAAACACCACAGCTGCTCCCTCCAAAAACCTGTGTTGGAACCTAAACCAGCCTCACCAGAACTTTACCAGTTACACCTGAAACAACCTCAGGGATGGAAAAAGTGGTATGGAGGGAAGCAGCTGGGCCTGAAGGATGGCTGTGACTGGGATAGGGTGGGCCAGGACATCATGCCAGCCTGGCTGCAGGCACAGCTGTGTCACTGAGGACTCCAGGAGTAGCTGCTCTCCCCCCACAGATTACCCTGGTGCTATTTTGGGGCTGAGCAATCCCATTGCTGGGGTACATCACACGCCATGGTGCCTTCTCTGAAAAACCTTGACACTTTCACGGAACTCCAAGCACTGAAAAACAGTTGTGTGATATCCCTGCAGTGCTTCCCAGGGTGGCTACAAAATTCCAGTGTGGCAGTCTTCAAGTCTGCCAACACTTTTTGCTCAGAGGCACAACCTCAGAGCATCCCCCTTTGGTAGGAAAAGCCAGAACAATGGCTTAATATTAATTTGGAGATTAAGTTGCTTTGTTTATCACAATCTCCTCGAGATGACACCCATAGGATGTGCTGTGGTGACCACAGACCTCTGGCCATGCTCCACCAGGATAAAAGCCACTGGGATCTAATGTCCCTCTTGACTGACCTCAAACCTCGAGAGGCAGCTGACCAGCAGGAAACACTTGGTTCAGGCATGTCACAGTGATTTAGATTATCCTAAAAAGACCCTAAATCTTCATGTATTGCCCAATTTTATGGTGTCAACTGTCCCAGAAAGATTCAAACACCCCAAGGCTGGGAACGGGACCAATTTCCCCAGAGCTCCCAGACACGAGATTAAAACCTAAAACATTAAGAGCCTTCTGGGGTTTGGGTTTCCCCCCCACTTCCTCTCTTGCTGGAATCAGGAAGTGCAAAGAAGCAACTGTGAAAATAAAACTCAGTTCTTTTTCAGAAAGTTACTTGAACTTTCTGAACCTTGTGTTCATTCCCACTGAGGGCAAAGATCCAAGATAGTTATTCCTGTGCTTAAACCAGGTTCAGTCATCCTTAGTAATTAAGGGCACTAGATCAAAAATTAATTTTATTGTACCAGTAACACAACCACAATGGATCTTCATAAAATTTAACCACACGGAGAAGTGGGTTGCCTGAGATCTGCCATTCAAGCAGGCTTTATTGCATTTAAATATAGAATCATGAAAAATAAATTAAGAATGGGGATGACCCTTTGTCTACCTAGAGGCCCAGGAAAGATGTTTGCCTCTGATACAGTCTGAAAATTAGCATTTTATAGGGCCTGGGATGCTGCCTGACACACAAAATACTTTAAAATTCTGTAAATAATGTAAGTAAATTAACAAGAGATAGTGACTGCAATGAATAAAACATAAGTTAAGTACCTTTCCCTTTCCTCTGAAGCCTAGAGAAAAAAGTGACTAGATTCAGCTCTTTGGGGGAAAAAAATTGCAAGTACTTGTAGTGTTTGGTCAGAGAACACACAGATAATTCAGAGAAACACTGAAAAGTCAGTCTGAAGCATCTTCTATTTAACCATGGAAAAGTCAGGCTTTTGTGGCAAAGACCCTTGGGTTGAGTTTTAGCCTTGTCAGGGACAGTCCAACACCCACCAAGTGCTTGGGGAGATCATCAGGGATGAGTCTTCCCCTTCCTCACTCCCCCTGACCCCCTCACACCCAGCAGGCTCCTCAGAGGAGGGTCAGCACAGCTCAGGAGGGACTTTTTCCTTCCAGCAAGGGCTGCTGAGCCCTGCCAAAAACTCTTCTGCCCTCTCCAAAGCTCAGAGAGCCCAGGAAGAGCAGGGAAGCCCAAGTTCAGTGCTGTGAGTTGTGAATGTAGCAAATGCGTGAAAAACACGACCCTCACCAGCCCCAAACCACTTCCCACACTGGCACAGGGCTCTTCCTGCTTCCTCAAGCCCAGCTGAAAGCCTGGGCACACCTGAGCAGCCCTGGAATGTCTCTGTCAGCAAGGCAGCATGTGGCTGTCACGTGGATTTATCCGGGGACAGAAATGAGCTCGGACCTCCTCCTTTAACATCAGTGTTTCAACGGGGTTGCCCCATTCTTTGCACACCCTTTAAATCAGAGAAAAGTGCCAAGGGGGTTTGATACCACCCTGGACAAGAAAATCAGTCACCCACCTGTGAAAAAACCCACATGTCCCAAAGGGGAGCTCTGAGGTCAAAGTCACTACAGCTGGTGAGGGCACCTGCTTGACACAGCATCTATTTCACATTTACAGTTTGGATCTGGACTTGAAGCCCTAAAATGACAGCCCTGGTTAGGGCAGAGCAGGGATCCTGCAGCAGCATGCAGGCTCAGAGGCACGAGCCTTATCAGATGGGCTGGAAACACGACAGCAAGAGCCTCTCCCCGGATGTTTGGGCTTGTGATCCGGGATGAACACCTGGAAGCCAAGAGGAGCCTGGAACAGATTAAGGGAATTGGCCAGACTTTCTCATCCTGTTAACATGCTGCAGGCCTCCTTTGTGCTCTGGGCAGGGATTCAGAGTGGTTCTTTATTTGATTCAAACCAGATAGACCATCACAAATCCAAGGCTCCTGCTCATATCAGTGTCACCCAGACACTGTCCCTGCAGAAAAGGGCCTTTGTGACAAGAGCACCTCTGACAAAGTCAAACAGCACACACAGACCAGGGTTTGGCTGCAGGCAAGACCTAGCAGAATATTCCACTTTGTCTCTCTTTTTCCACCTTTCATCCTCTTTGCTCACTCCTCCACATTGAGTTTCACTGCCCCAAATCACAGGAAGATTCAAACCATGGCAGCTTCCAAACCTTGCAGCAGGAAGCTCAGCTGTAACCTCCCCAAGGACAAACACTGAGATCATCTCTTTGGAGAGCCTGAACCACAGTCATGACGTGGTCCCATGGCTGGGATGTGACTGGGGCACAGTGTCCCACCACCCCAGACAACAGCTCCTGTTCATTTTCCTCCTGGGCAGCAACACTCTGATCTCATATTCATGGGGGTGACTCAGAGGCCCCAGGGAGGTCTCGTTTCTGCAGCCATCTCATGCCTTCAGGAGATGTGAAGCCAGGACAAGTACACCCAGATGACTCCAGTGGGGACACACACACACACTCTGTCCTCTGACCCACATCCCTCTTTCACCCAGCACTCACAAAAACTTTCTCTCAGGGATCACAGTGTCTTACAAGATATGAGGAAGGCCATGGAGGGGCTGCAGCAGGTCCAGAGAAGGGCAACGAGGCTGGGGAAGGGTCTGGAGCACAAGTGCTGTGAGGAGCAGCTGAGGGAGCTGGGGGGGCTCAGCCTGGAGAGGAGGAGGCTCAGGGGAGACCTTCTCACTCTGCAACTCCCTGACAGGAGCGGGGAGCCGGGGGGGGTCGGGCTCTGCTCCCAGGAACCAGCAGTAGGACAAGAGGGCACAGCCTGGAGCTGCACCAGGGCAGGTTTAGGTTGGAGATTAGGAAGTTCTTCACAGAGAGAGGGATCAGACACTGGAATGGGCTGCCCAGGGAGAAAGTGGAGCAGCATCCCTGGAGGTGTTTGAGGACAAGACTGGATGTGGCATCAGTGCCATGGTCTGGGAACCACAGTGGGCTTGGATCAAGGGTTGGACTTGATGATCTCAGAGGTCTTTTCCAACCTGGTTGATTCCATGAGTCTGTGATAATTTAATTTAAATTTAGTTGAGTGGCAATGTCCAACCAAGAAAGGTATGACATGGACCCAAGACAGCAACACCACAGGCATGAAACGAGGTCTCTGCTGCTCCTGGTCCAAGTGGTTTCGTGGCCAGGGAAGTCCCAGCATGACTGTTTGCATTTGCAGGTAGCAAATAAAAGCCAAATGCTCCAAGTGAAAGGCAGCTTCTTCTCCTGCCCCTTCTCCTGCCAAGGGCCCAACATCTCATCGATCATTTCCACATGGTCCACGCTGACAACATAAAACATGTTCTGTGCAGGAAGGAAACTGCTGACACCAATTACCAAACCAAGAAAAGGGAAGGATTTTATCAAGTGCCATTGCTGGCAGATCTGCCTGTGTGTAAGGCCTTCCAGTGAAGATATAAATCATCAGATAAATGGTTTGGAGTGAGGCATATGGCCCTACTATGCTGCTACAAGAGAGCTTGGCTCCCAGATGAGGGAAATAGTCCTGCCCTGCTTCCAGGAAAGCCCAGTTAGTGCCCTCTGGAGTCTCTGCACAGCCAGCTTGAGGCAGGAAAAAATTGTGTTCTGTCCCAAGTGCTGTCATTTATTCATTTTATGATCTTGGGCAAGGTACAGCCCCATTTTTGCCTCAGTTTCTCTAATTCAAATTGGAAGTGAACCCAGCCAACTTCTGAAAACTGCTTTAATACTCATGGGAAAATAAAAAAAACCCCGAACATAAAAAAACCCCACCAACCAACCAATCAAACAAACAGAAAAACCCAAAAAACCCCAAACACTAGAAGACAAAAACCCAAACAAAAAAAATAAACAAAAAACTAACAAACAAAAATCAAACAAAAATGAAACAAACAAATAAAAACAAACAAACAAACAAACAAAATCCCAAGGAATGGTCTTACAGACTCAGCAGGATGAGGAACCAACAACTATTTCTTTCCTTTGCAACAGCAGAAATTTCCAGTAAAGACACTCTGTGGGTTCAGGCTCTTGCAGCTGCTGATGGGAACACACAAGAAGTGTGGATTTCCCTGTTCGATGATTTTGGTCAAAGTTGTCCCTGCCTGGGGGCTTTTCACTCAGAGGACACCAGGATTGAAAGTTCATTGTTCTACAAGCAGACAGAATGGGGTTTTTGCTGTTAAAACCATTTTCCACTGAGAACTGCCCGAATAATTTCCCTTCTCTACCCCCCTTCCTATTCCCTGGCCCTTGTACACCAATGCTGTCGACTGAGATGGAGATTTGGTTAAATGCTACTGAAAGCCAGCAAGAAAAATCTATCTGTCAGCATTCTGTCTGTCTATCAGCTTTTTTGGAAAGAAAAGTCCAGTTTTCTTTCAGCCAGCCCACAGCTCCCTCACTGGGCCAGGAAACCTGGAGCTGCTCCTGGTTCTCAGCTTCACTTCAGCATCTCAGTCTTTGAGAGAGGATTTGTAGCCAGAAAAGCCCCTGCCATGCTCATGGTGCTTTTCTGGAAGACAGAGGGTCCCAGTGAACTTCAGACATAGAATCCCAGAGTGGTTTGGGGTTGGGAGGGACCTTAAAGACCACCTCACTCCATGGGCAGGGACATCTTCCACTAGACCAGGTCGCTCCAATGTAAGTGTGGGTTGTTGGGCCAGTGCTCTGGGGGAAATTGCCATTAAATCCAAACCAAATTTGACTGTGCCAGGTTCAGGACTGGCCTGGACACTGGCTGGGCAGCCCAGGGGCATCTGCTGGCACACACATTGATGCTCCAAGGCAGGCAGAGCTGAAGGGGCTGCTCAACATTCCATGATTTGCTATTCCTGCGGCACAATTTACACCCAGAGCTGCTCCTGGAGGACACCTGGACTTCAGGCACACATGAGGAGCACCTGATGCTGCCAAAGGGACAGCAGGAGCTGTGCTGTGAGACACGAGGGGCAGGATGGTGCATGGGACAGAATTAATCAGTTTGCTCTGACAAAGAAATTCTCCTTGCTGGGAAGGAAACAGCTCTGCCCGTGTGATGAAAAATTAAAGAACCCCCAGCCTGGTGCTTTCCTCCTGAGGGGACTTAAAGCAGCAGCCTGAAGAGAGAGGCAGAGTTTTCCCTTTACATATCAGTGCAGATACTCTGCCCATCTCAGTGAGTTTCCTAAACACATTGCTCTCCTTGTTCCCCTAAAATCCAGGGGGATGCTCATCCCTTCCCCTCTCCAGAAGAGAATCAACTAAAAGAGGAAGAAATCTTGCTTTTCAGTCAATATTTTGCTGAGGCTGAACTCTTGGAGCTGCACCACCCCAGACTGAGCCAACCCAGCATCTTCCTCATGCAACATAAGCATTTGCTACTCAGATTTTGGAGGGAAGAGGCTGAATTTGGGCATTTACCTCCCTGTAAACCAGCAGACTCCCTGACCAAGGAGACTGTGTGGCTACCAAAAAGAGAAACAGCTCCTTTTCTTTGGAATTTCACCCCTTTCCTTTGGGATTTCATCCCTTTCCCAAGCTCAAGGGACAGGAGCATCACCCTCCTCACAACTCAGGGATAACAGGGATGATGGAGAGGTTCCCCAGGGTGGGCACTCGTGGTGGCACCACATGGGCAGTGCAGTGGCTGTGCCCTCCTGTCCCATCTGCCCCTTTCCAGTGGGAGATCTGGCTGTTCTCCCTTCAGTCCTGGAACGCAGAGAAACCAGGGAGGGAATTTGGGACGAGGGTCCCACTGTCCCTGCTCCATTAACCACCCCTAAACCCCTGAGCAAACCCAGGGGCTCCAGCAGACAGAGGTGGGGCAGCAGCAGCGCCCACAGAACAAGGGGGGCTTTATCCAAACATCTGCACCTCTGCTCCCAAACACAAACAAAGGCACAAGCTTTCCATTTTCTTCTTTTATTACCCACCTTAAAAAAACACAAAACAACCCTAAAACAAAACACTGGTCAGCCACAGGATTCCTGTTTTTATGGAGCCCATCCTGCCACTCTATTGCTCCACAAGGACATTATTAATGCCATTTACAGCTCAGCTAATAACCCAGCCCCAGCCCCTCCGTGTGGAGGAGCCATTCCAAAGGTGATCCCAGCAAAACCTCCTCCTGCCTGGCTGCAGCACTCCCTCTGCATCCTGGCTGTAAAATCAAATTAAATAAAAGATCCCATTTCACCAAGGGCCTAATAGTAATTTGTGTAACATTTCCATTATACAGTGCTGCCTACAGAAAACATGCACTGGAGCACTTTGACGATTTAACAGGGAACATTCCAATAGGAAACATTATTAGATTTTCCTATTAAGCTGCTCAGGGCACACGCTCGCTTAATAGACGTTAATTACATTAGCAAGGCTGCAAATTCAGTCCTGGTGGAATCCAAGAGACTTTTTGCAAAATTGACTCAGTCCTGGAATTTCTGTAGGGACAAAAGGTAAGGAAAAAAACCAACCCCAACACGCACATAGAAAATTGGAACAAAGCCACCATGTCACCACTTCCTCGGCAGTGGCTCTAAAACACTTTAATGTGCTCGTGTGTTTTGCTTTCACATTTCCAGAGTGGAATTTTCACGAATTTCCCAGCTTGGTAAAATAATGGGAGACAGCTCATAATATCTGAATAATGGAATTTTTCAATTTTTTTTTTTTTTTGCCTGTGGAAAGAATGGTTGAAACAGCAAAAAGGCTGAATATTTCAGTTCAGTCTCTCTGTGAAACCACTAAAAGTGTTTCAGATTTCCTCTGCATGTGCTTCTGTCCTATTACAGTCAATGGGGGTTTAAATACACATTTTGAGTTAACAAGGCATATCATGATTAGCCTAAATCAAGATCTAATTACAGAAGATTGTTGACAAATGATTTCAGACAACATGTAAATGCAAGCCAAACACTATTTCTCTTGCATCCAACAGAATTACTCTTTTTGAGTCAATTAGCTTTGGCCTGGATGTGTCATACCCAACATTTGGGGCTCTGCTTCCACAGACAGCTCACCTCAGCCACAGTTTGGAAGCATCCTCAGTTTTCCACTGACTGGCAAGGGAGCCTAAGCATGGATTTGGGACTCCACAGCTATATAAAATTGCTTCTGGCTCCAGCACTGATATTTTGGAGGTGCAACTCCTCTTCAGTTGTGCTGTCCACCCTGACACTCGGGAGATGGAGCCTAGAAAATGATCCCCACTTGCAGGGCAGGGAATGGGGAGACATTTTCCAGGGGCAGGGGCAGAACTGGGGCTGAAATGTGCCCCCAGGGCCCCCAGCCCTGCTGCAGGGTGGGGACATGGACATGACCCCCCTCGGGGTTTGCTCCTGACCCTGGAGCAGGGGGTGGCACAGACCCCGAGGCACAGGGACCAGGCAGGTGAGACCCACAGGGGGTCTCTGATGTTGGGTCTCTTCCCAGCAGCAAGCACAGGAAGAGCACTCTTATAATGAAATTATATAATACATGTAATTATATAATGAAATCTCCTAAATCTGAATTAGTCACACTTTACCTTAAATTCAATAATGAGCTGATGACTCAGGGCCCTGGACAGACTTTTCTGTTCATTTTAACACGCCAGTGTTGAAAATACTAAGTACAGCAGACACTCCCAAACCTTGTCCTAATCCCTTCCCTTGCTCTGAGCTTACATGACTTCTGACAGATGTGTTGCATTAATAATTAAGATAAATCTAAAGGAAGATTAGGCCTCAGTGCAAGTTTCTGGAGAAGAGAGAGGTGATGGATTTCGGCACAGTGGCATGGGAAGGTTGGACTCAGTGATCTTGGGGTTCTCCAAGCTTAGGGATTCTATGGTTCCAAAGAAAAGGACCCATCTGAGCCCATGTGTTACTGCCAGGCTGGAGGAACACCAGCCCTGTCCCCTCCAGCCTTCAGTGCTGTCACTCCTGGCTGCTGGTTTATAACCTCAGGGGAGTTTTATCAGCCTCAGGAGGGGGAAATCAACCCTGAGGTTCCCCTTCATTCCCACTTCTGCAGTGCTGGGGAGCTGAAACACAGCTCTTGGGGAGGACTCTGGTGCTGGGCCCTGCTGTGTTGCTGATTCCCATCAAGGTGACACAGCGTGGGACATCTGTCCTCCAAAAGCAGTGACCACACTGGGGGTGACCACCACACTCCCTCATGGACTGGTGAACCTCCCCAGCTCACTACTTTGAATTAAATGCCACATGAATGCACCCCTTGGCCTGACTCACCTCCACCCAGTGTAGATGGAGCACCTGGAGCTGCCCTGCTCCAGACCAAGACCTGTGTTTTCCCCATATTTCCATCTCTAAGACTCACAGCTTCCAGAGCTGCCCATCTCAGCAGCCAGGAGAGACCACCTCTCCCAGGAGATCCCCAGTCCTGCTGCACTCATGGGCTCTGACTCAGGGATTCCCAGTTGTCTCATTTTGACCTCTTCCAGTGAGAAACCAGCAGGGGAGAACACTGGAGGAGGAATTTGGTGCCCAGCACTGCTCCCTTCAACACTTTGCAGCAGGATGTCCCCAGGCCTGGCAAGGAGGGGTCTCCTGGTGCCAACCACCACCAGGGCTGTGGACTGGGGGCCATCTGGGCTGTGGGGAGCTGGGTGAAGGTGGGAAGCCACGGAGGAGAAAGGCAAGTATTTCATCCTGACAGTACTGGGCAGACCCTGAGTTTGAGGGAGCTTTGGGTAACTCTGCTGTACAAGTTTCGAGCTGGCTTCCTGCCAAGTCCCCCGAAACTTGACAACAAGGACCCGCCTCCCAGAGAGGGAAAAGAAGAAAAACCAAGCAGCCAAAGCTATAGCAAAAAATATGTATATATATATATATGTATATTTATATATAAGACAGATACACGAAAGGGGAATACCACACACCAGGGGGGGAAGGGGGGGGGGGGGGGGGGAGGGAAAAAAGGAGAAGGACAAAAAGGGGCAAGGACCGAACAAGTCAAACAGCCAGTCGAAGGCAAACTAGCAAGAATCTCACCACTTCCCTTCGAACAGGCAGGATGGCCAGACACGGTCCTTGGCTCTCCCCTCACGCGTGGCAGATAACGGCAGTCACTGTAGGCCTCGGCTCCAGATAAGCCCAACCGAAACAGGGACCCACCGTTCTCGAACCTCGCCGGAGAGGAAAGAGAGCGAACTCTCTTATCAATGCCTTATTTATACCCTGGGTTACGTAAAGGAATAGCATGGAATACTTCCTTGGTCACCTTCCTAGTTCCTTCCTGGTTACAAGCTGGTTTCCAGGAAGGCCTAGACTGAAACCATCACATTCTCCACCCCTTATTCCATACTATTTCTTTACGTAACACCTGTATATTGTGTTTGTCTCTATCCCGCACATATACACATATATATATATAGTCCATGTTTATTTTTTCTCGAAGGTTGTCGTCTGTCATTGAAGATCAGCACCACCAGCAACTCGATTTGTGTTCTTGGCCCTTTCGTCATAATCACAGTTCCGGTTTAGGGCTGGCTCATTGGTTTGGGCTGTGTCATCATCGGCCATCCTTAGATTCTCGTATCAGCTTTGTTTGGGTCTCTCTTTTTTTTTTTTTTTTCCGTCTGGTGTCTGGTCTCCTGTAAAATACAACTCAAGGCACAGAATTAGTTTTTTCCCAGGCTTAGGTTTCCTTGAGGCACACATTGGACCTCTCCATCCTTCCTCATAACCCACCAAGTATATCCAGGCCCTTGAGCAAAGACAATCCCACGAATGGGTTTGTCTTGGCCTGAGGGAGGAGTGATCCAAACGGCCTTACCTAACATACCTTTTAGATGGATCGCTGGAACTTTGTCTCCATCTACAGTGTGGAGGGACTCTGCTTGGGCAGGACCAGCTCGGTTGACAGAGCCTCGGGTGTTGACTAGCCAGGTGGCCTTGGCTAAATTCTTGTCCCAATTTTTGTAAGTTCCCCCACCTAGTGCCTTTAGAGTCATCTTCAACAGTCCATTACACCTTTCTACTTTTCCTGCAGCAGGTGCATGATATGGAATGTGATATACCCATTCAATACCATGCTCCTGTGCCCAAGTGGCCACTAGACTGTTTTTGAAATGAGTCCCGTTGTCTGACTCAATTCGCTCTGGAGTGCCATGTCTCCACAGGACCTGCTTCTCAAGGCCTAGGATGGTGTTTCGGGCTGTTGCATGCGGTACCGAATATGTTTCTAACCATCCGGTGGTTGCTTCCACCATGGTAAGCACATAGCGTTTACCTTGGTGGGTCTGTGGCAATGTGATGTAATCAATCTGCCAGGCCTCTCCATACTTATACTTCTCCCAACGTCCACCATACCACAGGGGCTTCAGTCTTTTCGCCTGCTTAATAGCGGCACAGGTCTCGCAATCATGGATAACTTCAGAAATGATATCCATGGTTAAATCCACCCCTCGGTCTCGTGCCCATCTGTGAGTGGCATCTCGGCCTTGATGACCGGAAGCATCATGGGCCCATCGAGCCAGAAACAGCTCTCCCTTCTGCTGCCAGTCTAGGTCTACTTGTGACACCCCTATCTGTGCAGCTCGGTCCGCTTCTCTGTTGTTATTATGTTCTTCATTAGCTTGCTTCTTGGACACATGGGCATCTACATGGTGGACTCTCACATTCAGACTCTTCGCTCTGGCAGCGATGTCCTGCCACAAGTCAGCAGCCCAGATGGGTTTTCCTCCACGCCTCCAGTTCATCTTCTTCCATCGGTCTAACCATCCCCATAGAGCATTGGCTATCATCCACGAGTCTGTGTAGAGGTAGAGTCTCGGCCATCCTTCTCGTTCGGCGATGTCCAGGGCCAATTGGACGGCTTTGAGCTCTGCAAATTGACTCGACCCGCCTTGACCCTCAGTAGCTTCTGCCACTCGTCGGGTGGGACTCCAAACGGCTGCTTTCCACTTCCGGTTCCTTCCTACAATACGGCAAGAACCATCAGTGAAAAGGGCATAACACCTTTCTTCATCTGGCAGCTGATCAAATGGCGGAGCTTCTTCAGCTCGGCTCACTGGCTCTTCTTCTTCTTCTGCCAGACTGAAGTTCCCACCTTCAGGCCAATTTGTGATAACCTCCAGAATTCCAGGGCGATTTGAGCTTCCCAATCGTACACGCTGCGTAATCAAGGCTATCCACTTGCTCCATGTGGCATCAGTGGCATGATGCGTAGGGGGTACCTTCCCTTTGAACATCCAGCTCAAGACTGGTAATCGGGGTGCCAGGAAGAGCTGTGCTTCAGTACCAATTACCTCTGTAGCTGCTCGTATACCTTCATACGCCGCTAAGATTTCCTTTTCCACAGGGGTGTAATTAGCCTCAGAACCTCTGTAGCTTCGGCTCCAGAAACCCAGTGGTCGCCCTCGTGTCTCGCCAGGCACCTTTTGCCAGAGGCTCCAGGAGGGACCTTTATCTCCAGCTGCAGAGTAGAGTACATTCTTTACATCTGGTCCCGTTCTAACTGGTCCAAGAGCCACGGCATGTGCAATTTCTTGCTTGATCTGCCTGAAAGCTTGTTGTTGCTCAGGACCCCACTGGAAGTTGTTCTTTTTACGGGTCACAAAGTAAAGAGGGCTCACAATCTGACTGTATTCTGGGATATGCATCCTCCAGAAACCTATTGCTCCCAGAAAAGCTTGGGTTTCTTTCTTGTTTGTGGGGGGAGCCATTGCTACAATCTTGTTGATTATGTCTGTTGGTATCTGGCGTCGTCCATCTTGCCATTTCACCCCTAGGAATTGGATCTCTCGGGCAGGTCCCTTGACTTTGCTCTTCTTGATAGCGAAACCGGCCTCGAGGAGAATCTGGATGATCGTCTGTCCTTTTTTGAAAACTTCTTCTGCTGTATCCCCCCATACAATGATGTCATCGATGTACTGGATGTGTTCGGGAGCCTTACCCTTCTCTAGTGTGGCCTGGATCAGTCCATGGCAGATGGTTGGACTGTGTTTCCACCCCTGGGGCAGTCGATTCCAGGTGTATTGAATGCCCCTCCAGGTGAAAGCAAACTGTGGCCTGCACTCTGCCGCTAAGGGAATGGAGAAAAACGCGTTGGCTATGTCGATGGTGGCGTACCACTTTGCTGTCTTGGACTCCAACTCGTATTGGAGCTCCAACATATCTGGCACGGCAGCACTCAACGGTGGCGTAACTTCATTTAAGCCACGATAGTCCACAGTCAGTCTCCACTCTCCATCGGATTTACGCACAGGCCAGATGGGGCTGTTGAAGGGTGAATGGGTTCTGCTGACCACCCCTTGGCTCTCCAACTTCCGGATCATTTTGTGGATAGGGATCACAGCATCTCGGTTTGTCCGATACTGTCGTCTGTGCACAGTTGTTGTGGCTATTGGCACTTCTTGATCTTTAACTTGCAGTAATCCTACAATGGAAGGGTCTTCTGAGAGGCCAGGAAGGGCAGACAATTGCTTGGACTCCTCTTCAATCACCGAGGCTATACCAAAAGCCCACCGGTACCCTTTCGGGTCCTTGAAGTATCCTCTCCTTAAGTAGTCCATACCAAGGATGCTAGGGGCTTCTGGCCCCGTCACAATGGGACGCTTTTCCCATTGGTCTCCCGTCAAGCTCATGTCTGCCTCTACCACTGACAATTCTTGAGACCCTCCGGTCACTCCAGAAATAGTAACAGTCTCGGTACTCTTATACTCCGAAGGCATTACAGTACACTGGGCTCCAGTATCTATCAAGGCCTGGTATCTCTGAGGATCCGATGTGCCAGGCCATCGAACCCACACAGCCCAGTAAACTCGGTTATCTTCTTGGTCCCTCTCCTTCTCCTGGCAGAAGGCAGGGCCCCTCTACTGGTCTTGATCAGAGCATTCGTCATCAGAGTTTGACTTTGACTTCTTAGACTTTTTACCGTTGTCGAAGCGGACCTCCATCTTCTCGTGTTTCGGCGATCGCAGTTTCTTTTCTAAGAAATCTCCGTCTACTACATAGACAACTTTCTTGTCAGTCTTCTTTCGCTTCAGCTCCCTCACTCTAGCTTCAAGCTTAAAAGTGGGTTCACCATCCCACTTCTTCATGTTTTCTCCTTTACTACGAAGGTATGCCCATAGTTGGTTACGTGGCCAACGCTTAGAGTTCTCTTTCCTTTGACTTGTGAATGACAGGGACCGTGAGCGAGATCGAGACCAGGATCGAGGTCTAGGCCGAGGTCGTCTTTGTCGGTCCCGCCATGATCTTCCCATTGGCCTTTCCTGGTAATCTCTATACCTTCTGTCCTCTCTTTCTCTAAGGTCGTCCTCATATCTGGAATATTCATAATCTCTCTCCATTCTTTCCCTATCATAGGGGTGTCGGTATAGAGGGTCGAAGGGGTCTTCCAGATTTTCCTCTATGCTCCTCATCCAAGCACACATGGTGTCCACACTTGGTTCATCCATCTTTGGATGATATGCGGTTATCAAGCAATACCTATATGGTTTAGGGGCACCTTGAATTACCTTCTTCCACATTGGTTGTGTGCAAGGAACATTCTCGGGAACTTGGATGTCATAATATTCTGGATCAGAGTAGACAATTTCCTGCATGGCCAATTCCCGCAGGTATTGGATGCCTTCTTCCGCAGTCCTCCACCTTCTCGAAGAACTCTTGAGGGACTCCTTAAACGGGTATTTCGCCCTCACAGCATGAAGAATTCGGAGCCAAAGACTGGATGCCGTTTTCTCCCTTCCCATTTCTTGTTCTATCTTAGGGTCTCGGGCAATGGATCCCAGTTGTCGTGCTTCATCACCTTCAATTATGTGACTATCAGCTCCCTTGTCGCAGCATCGCACCAGCCAGGCGAGGATTTGTTCACCAGGCAAGCGCATATAATCTCTCCGTAAATCTCTAAGCTCTCTTGTGGTCAGTGATTGTATAATTTCGCTTTCTCGCATTATTTCTTGTCCATCTCTCCCACGTAGAATCTTTTCTACCTCCCTCTTTACTCTTCCGCTCTTACGTGGAACCGCTCCTGCCTCCTCCCTGTATCTCTCACGTGGAGATGGAGACTGGGCATGCCATGGGGATAAGCTTCTATGTTGTTCATGGCGTGGAGATGGACTTCTACGCCGTTCATACCGTGGGGACGGACTCCTACGTCGTTCACGCCGCGGAGATGGACTTCTACGTCGTTCACGCCGTGGAGATGGACTTCTACGTCGTTCACGCCGTGGAGATGGACTTCTACGTCGTTCACGCCGTGGAGATGGACTTCTACGTCGTTCACGATACCCAGCCGGTGGAGGTAGCGAGTAGTCTCTCGGGTGCCAAGATAAGGGCTTCTTCCAATCATCCACACCTCCAAGAGAAGGTTGGGTCTGGAGGGGTAGAGATAATTCCCCCTCCAATTGAGGGGGATGCTTTGGCTCCTTCTTTGCGTCCTTTGTAACACTGAATTTGTAGTCAGGATATAAATCATCAAGCGACAATATACCACCGGCCATTTGTGCTGTTGCTTTCTTTTCTCTTGGTGCTGTTCTGTATTCCTTTGGGCGTGCCCCTAGTTCTTTTGGACGTGCTCCTTCCCGTGTAGCCGTTTCTTCCTCTCTGGTAGCTGCTTCTTCTCTTCCAATCGCTCCTTCCTCAGTCACAACCACTTCCTCTCTCGCAGTCGCGCCTTCATCACTTGCTGTTGCTCCTTCTCCCATTGCTGCCGCTCCTTCGTTCACTACATCCTCTGTTCCTTCTTCTTCTTCTTCTCTTTCTTCTGTGCGTTCTGGTTGCGGAGATGGGTCCGTAAGTTCCTCGATCTCCCTTACCCACGTCTTCTTCTTCTTTATAGGGGCAATGATGATCTTCCGGTTCTTAGCTTGAGTCCCGGTTCTAGTGGACTTAGTAGAAATGTCATTGACTTCAAGTTGTGTTTGGACCCCAACTTCTGTGGACCTAATAGGGACATCACTGGTTTCAAGTGGCGTGGTTTGGGTCTCTGTGTCGACCTTAGCCCTCTGAAGGTGGTCTATGGCAGCTCGATAAGCATTAGCCAGGCCCCAGCACAAAGCGGAGAATTGCATATTCGGATCTTTGTAGGAAAAACACCCTTCTGCCAAACAGTGGGCCATCTCACCAGAATCAAACATTTGTTCTGGTGTGAACTCCCAATTAATGGGGGGTGACACACGTCCTACTAATCTACCGAAATCTCCCCAAGCTCCATGCCACCCGGGGACTGGCCTGTCTGCAGCCCTTTCCAAAGTTCCAGCGAATCCCTTTGAGGTGTGATCTTTCCTACAAGAGGGAGAGCAACGGAACCCCATTCTTCCAAGTTTAAGGAGCACTTCCAGTACCTTTATCAATGACAGTACTGTTGCAATAAGATTTATATAGTAATTAGAGCCGATTTTAACCATGGGGATCTCCTTTACCAAACCTTCGATGTCAAAATTAAAGGATGGAAGCAATTCGTTCCATCCATCCTCAAGGTCTGGACGTCTCCCTATAGAGTAGCCTAACACAGGTGTAAAGACGGCTAGAATTATAAGACAAATTAATGAAATAGCCATTGCTTTTTGTTATTATTTCTTCTTGATCCCAAAACAAACTTTTGTTTTATATAAACAAAGTTTCCTTGGCTGTTTTCCCAGACTCTGGCAGTGTTCCCAGACCTGTTCCCAAAACAATAGATTGGCTTGCAAAACAACACCGAGCTTAGCTGTCTTCCTGGAAAATGTTTATCAAAACAAGCCAAACTTAACCAAAATATCCCACTCCTGACACCAAAAATGTTGTACAAGTTTCGAGCTGGCTTCCTGCCAAGTCCCCCGAAACTTGACAACAAGGACCCGCCTCCCAGAGAGGGAAAAGAAGAAAAACCAAGCAGCCAAAGCTATAGCAAAAAATATGTATATATATATATATGTATATTTATATATAAGACAGATACACGAAAGGGGAATACCACACACCAGGGGGGGAAGGGGGGGGGGGGGGGGGGAGGGAAAAAAGGAGAAGGACAAAAAGGGGCAAGGACCGAACAAGTCAAACAGCCAGTCGAAGGCAAACTAGCAAGAATCTCACCACTTCCCTTCGAACAGGCAGGATGGCCAGACACGGTCCTTGGCTCTCCCCTCACGCGTGGCAGATAACGGCAGTCACTGTAGGCCTCGGCTCCAGATAAGCCCAACCGAAACAGGGACCCACCGTTCTCGAACCTCGCCGGAGAGGAAAGAGAGCGAACTCTCTTATCAATGCCTTATTTATACCCTGGGTTACGTAAAGGAATAGCATGGAATACTTCCTTGGTCACCTTCCTAGTTCCTTCCTGGTTACAAGCTGGTTTCCAGGAAGGCCTAGACTGAAACCATCACACTCTGCTCAGCCCCTTGGAGCTTGTCCTGCCCCTTCCCCAGCTGCAGCCAAAGGGCTCCAGCTTCATTTCCACCCCCTGGGGCAGGGCTGTGCCACACCAGGCAGGAACAGCCATTTCCCAACAGCACACTGAGGAGGCAGAAATAAGAAAGTGCTTGTCTTAACATAAGATTTCTGACAGCTTTTAAGCAGGCAGGCTGGAACTGAAAGCCACCATTAGCAACCCGTCCCCCAGGCAATCCCTCACGTTCTGTCATTTGGGCTGAAGTGACTAATTGGCCTTTTCCAGAGGCCAAATATTACTTGTGAACCCTCCCTTTAAACTACATGCAGCCAGTGACATCCCCAGTGTGAAGTTTTTCAGGCTCAAAACATCTAATTAAGTACATGATAACATCAGCCCAACTTCTGCTCCACTGCAGGAGCTGTCGTCACACACAGCCACTGTTTTCTGCAGTTTTTATCATGAAATCCATTATATTTGGCATTTCTCTGCAGTCCCCAGCACAAGGACATACTCAGTTATACATGCAACTCTCAGCTTTCTAATGTAGCTCCATTTCTACCATTAATGCTTGGAAGAAAGAAAAAAAAAAGGCTCCAGAAATCATGACCTGAGTGTAATTGAGGCCTCAGAAGTAGAAGCTAATTCAAAGGAAAACAGACCACCCCCCTCCCTGCCATCATGCCCTCATTTCCAACAGCAAAGCAAGACTCAGAAGCACTTAAGATATTACTCAGCTCAAGTGAAGTGTCAGGAAAGCAGCTCTGGCTGCAGATAATCCACTGAAATCAGCACTAAACCCTTAAAAGCACGGATGGACCTCGGAGCATCTCCCACATCTCACTGTGTGCTGGGACAGCTCGAGGGACTGGGCTTGGCTGGACAAGACAAACTTGTTTCTTCACAGAATTGAAGTGTTCCACCAGAGAGGCTGAATGAGTGTAACTATGCCAGGTGTTTTATCCAAAAATAAGAATTGTGCAGGAAACACACAGCCTGGGGTGAGACGTGGTGCCAGCGAGTCAAAGGGCTGGAAAGGAGAGAGAACCAGACAGGAGAGCAGGGCTGAGCCCAGGGAATGCTGCACTTTGGCAAGTTTTCCCAAGCACCCTCCTGAGATGGGAAAAAACCCTTGGTGTTGAGGAGCTGACGGCAGAAAGGAAAAGCTCTTTGAAGTGCAGCTCAGCAGCAAAGGGCTCTGCCCAGCCCAGGGTAGCCAAGGCAGAGCTGTCAGTGGGCACCACGGGGGACAGGGAAGGGACATTCCAGCCTGAAGGGAATATTTTGCCTGGAACAGCAGATTGGTTTCCTCCCCCAGCTGCAACCCAGATGCTGTTTTTCACATGGCAAGATGTGTTGAGCTCTGCTCACAGCATGCACAGCACCAGGACGTTGGGCTGGCAGCTGTGGGCCTCCTTCATGGGCAATTCCACAGTTTTAATGGCTCTGGAGGCACAGCTGAGCCTGCTTTTAGGAGCAAGGGGGTGAAACTGAAAAAAGCTGATTTTTCACCTCAAGAAATGCCTTTGCATCCATTCATACCTGTGCTCTAGGTAGGAGAATCTAGTTGTTGAAACAAAAATCTCTTCTACAGAGATTAGGCAGATTCAGAACCCACATCTGGTCATCTCAGGGACTCCTCTTTTCTCTCTCTGCCAAAGCCCCACTGACCATCTGAAACTGCTTTATCACTGGGAAAACAGGCCTCTGCTTTCCTTTTTATTAAAAATCCCCTGAAATCTGCTCCATCTCTGCCTCCTTCCTGCAAATGGCATCGACCATTTGGGTGTTTACACTGCTCACTTGCCAAGAAGCAAGTCTGTCACCTTTCTGCCACTCAGCATCCCATAAAAACCCTGGAGTACCTCACAATATTCAGGGACAATCTCTAGGCAGCAGCTGTTGATAATCCCCAGGCAGCACACACC
Organism: Pseudopipra pipra; assembly: GCF_036250125.1. NCBI lineage: Eukaryota > Metazoa > Chordata > Aves > Passeriformes > Pipridae > Pseudopipra > Pseudopipra pipra. Next base: position 3,043,329 of record NC_087567.1, read on the forward strand.
AACCCACTGATTTTTGTCTGGGACTTCAAGATGATCATCCTGGGGAGGTTGATGACCTGCCTGACACTCCTGCTGCTCTGAGGCAGGGCAGGAACAAGTGGCCAAGCCCACAGGTACCAGCACAGAGCTCCCACAGCCCACAGGTACCAGCACAGAGCTCCCACAGTGCTGCATCCACGTGCTGATCCTCACCCAGGAGCTGACCTCGTCTGACCCTGCTTGGCTGGTGAGATCAGAGCCCAGAGAGGTGTGGCTGCAGGCCAGGGAGAAAACAGATGTCTGCCATAGACACCACTCATTGATTGATACTTTCTTCCCATTTATGATTTATTTCATGCACACTGTGGGTCAATTAGGGCTCTGTTATTGTGAACTCTGCACTAACATTTTTATAAGCAAGATCTAATAATAACTGGAGGGACCTCCCTGCCAGGGCACACAAAAACTCTCTGCAGTTTGTTGCAAGAGGAAAACTCTCAGTGATGGGTTTCCCCCCTCCCCTCTCCTGTTTTGTGCTGTCCTTGTTCAATCTGGAGAAGAGGAGACTGAGGGGAGACCTCACTGCAGCTACAACTCCCTCAGGAGGGGCAGAGGAGGGGCAGGGACTGAGCTCTGCTCTGGGGGGACCAGGGGCAGCAGCCAGGGAATGGCTGGAGCTGTGTCAGGGCAGGCTCAGGTTGGATCTCAGGCAAAGGTTCTTCCCCCAGAGGCTGGTTGGGCACTGCCCAGGCTCCCCAGGGCAGTGGGCACAGCCCCAAGGCTGCCAGAGCTCCAGGAGGGTTTGGCTGATCCTCTGGGGCACAGGGGGTGACTCTTGGGGATGGACCTGTGCAGGGCCAGGGGTTGGACTGGATGATCCTTGTGGGTCCCTTCCAGCTCAGCACATTCTGTGATTCCATGATACAGAGTTTCTTGTCCTCTGGTGGGTAATACTTCAAAACTTTTTTGGACCAGCAGCTCAGGGTCTTCTCCAGCCCAATGACACTTTCTCCAAGGCAGAGTTCAGTGTGAATCCAGTCTTCAGGATCACAGAGATGAGGTGCCTGAGTACCAGCTTTCCTGGCACAGCACATGGCCACTCCAAGCAGAGACAGGCACAGGACACTTTGGGTGTTTTGCAGCAGAAACCCTCTGTTTCTAACCCAGCCTTGCCACCTTTATGCTGAAGACTCCACAAACAATATTTCTTCAACTACAATTGAGGGAGACAGGAGGAAAAAGAGACTATATGATAAAAAAAAATCATTGTGCCCTTTAACATCACAAAACCAGCTCAGTGGTGGTAAGTGCAGAGATTGACCTGTGAATATCAACATAATTGGGGGCAGAAAGGGAAGGAAAAAAACCCCTCAATCCATGGGGCAGGAAAAATTTCTACCAGTGTTGGGAGCAGCCCCATGGGGAAAAGAAGGCTGGAAACTAAATTCTTCAGAGAGAGAGAGAGAGAGAGAGAGAGAGATGTTGTATTGGTTGTGGTCTTCTGGTGAAGAGAGAAATGTGAGTGCAAACAGAGCAGCTCTCACATTACTGCTACTTTGCTGGAGGGAAAACATCCCCTGCCCCCTCTCTCAGATCTGCCCCAGGACTGGAGATCAGAGATCAGCCATGGGGTTATTTTGGTCCAGACTCACCTCACTCCCACGAGGTTCCATCAGGGATATAACTGACCTGGAGCCCTTCCATCCTCACCAGACAGGACAAGGCACTTGGACTCATCTACACCAATCCCGTGTGTGGGGGAGGTCGAGGCTGGGGGTTGTGATGGGCATTTTATTCTCCCTGTGCTCCAGGGTGCTGCAGGAACATTTCCAACCCCAGCAGAACCTGTAGCAGTTTCCCAGCAATCCCCAGTGGAAACCCAGACTCAGTACAGGTGTGTCCCAGATCCCTTCCCAGCTCTGCATTCCAGGGGTGAGGGAGCAGCCTGTGCAAACACAGCCAGGGAGGCATTATCAAATGACATTTTCCTTTATCCAGTGATAATTGATGATCAGGCCATTAGAACAGAGATTAATGTCGTAGGGTCACAGAAGATAGTCTAGAAGGGACCTCGAGGTCACCTAAATCCATCCAAGTGCCCCACAAAAGGCTCATTTCTGACAGATATTTGACCTCTTTGGAATGAGAAGGAAGTTTCTGACATAGAAAATATTTTAAACAAATATTTTCTTTGGCTGACTACAAAATACTTCGTTCATTTCTCCTGTATCTAAAAACTCCCTAAAGGCACTTTTCTTTAGGTAATTCCAACATAGGATCAAACTCTCCATCAGAAGAAGTGCTTCTGAACTTCTATATTGTTTCTAGAAAAATAATTCATCTTGGGGCAACAAAAACTCCAGAGGGTTATTTTTCTCTTGCTTTTTTTTTTTTTTTTCTTTGTGTTTGGCCAAAATAATGTTGTTTTAATTTAAAAAATATTTAGGATTTCCAGCAAAACAAAAGTAATTACTATTTGCACAGATGTGAGGATCTGGTCTCTAGGACCAGGGATGTGTTGGGTGGGGATGGGCTGTGACACCAGGGAAGCAGAAAGGACAGGAGGGATTTGCTCCAAAGAGTTTTGGTGCAATAAACTCTGGTTTGCACCCTTTTCCCTCATCTTGTTTCCTCCTCAGTTCCTGCCTGTGCTGAACCAGGGTATGGGGGCTGGCAGGGAGGGAAGAGGGGGAGGAAGGACCTTCATCAGGTACCTCAGTGAATGTGACTGGGAGGTGCCACCCAAAGGTGCAGCTCTGGGATGAGGGATGTGAAAGTGTAACACCGTGTTTCCCTCCCATAATTACAATTAAATCATGTAATAATAATGGGTTGTGATTGATTGTGGCCCTTCACCACTGCAGGATGTCGGTCATTAGGAAGAACTGATTGATCACTGGAGCTGTCACTTGGCCATGCAGAGTCCTTCCACTGCCTTAGGTGGGGAATGAAAGTATCTTTAGATAAATAAGACTTGAAAAAAACCCAGGTCACTGTCAGCCCCTTCCCACCCTCATTATGTCACTCAGCAGAGCAGGAGGTTGACAGAGAGCTGCCTCCAAAGGCATCACTTGGGTGCTGTAAGCTTACAGAGATCCTTCCTCACCACAGTCACCCTCCAGGTGGGGAGACACCGAGGTGAAGGACAGCAGGGACCGTCCCCTCCAGCCCCACAGGGACTGTTTGTGTTGGTGGCTCTGGCACAGGGACAGTCTCTGCTCTCTAATCCCCCTGGAGAGCAGAGATCCAATCCTCAGATGGGATTTGTATCTGCTTAAATGCTTTAAAGAACTGTGGGCTGAGAACCAGGAACCCACCTTTGATTGCAAGCCCTTCCACAGGGTTTCTGCACGTCCTTGGGCAGATCCCTTTGTGGATGCACTTGTGGTGCAGGGAGGAAACTCCTCGTGTCTGAATGACACTGATTTTGGAGACGAGGACTGACCATGCCAAGGGATGCTGCCCTTCCATCCCCATGGGGATCTGTGAGACCAAAGACCTCTTGGGACCTCCTGTAAGAGCCACAAGGAGCTCCCACTCCAGGCTGCCCCTCTTTCCATCCCTGTGACAGCCCCAGCAGCTCCCCAGGTGACTTCAGGCACCGCTCGGTGTCGGTACATTAATAAACAGAGAGATCTGCTGTCTGACAGGGACACAGCCCTGCACTCTGCCAGCATCTGCCAGGAGTGTTGTCAAGCAGCTAACTGCCTGTAATTGAGCTCTCAGAAGTGTCTGCCCCGAGGTGAGCCACGGAGAAATTTTACAAATGAAGATAATAGATGTTTATGTCACACACACACACAGCGAGAGGCAGCGAGCTACGATCACTCACTTGATAAATCCACCTCCAGAAGCTGCAGCTTTGTCCTCCACAGCTGAATTAGGGCCTCTCTGGCAGCATGTGATGCCTCAGAAGGCAGAGTGGGGCTGCTTATTGCCCTGCATTGAGCCATGCCTGGAGCAGGTCAGAGTAATCCATGTAACACCATCCTTATCCCACAAATATTCATAAATTTCTGCAGATTTCCAGACAGGATTCATTATCTGCAGGCATTCACCAGAACATCTGGAGAAACAGGGCCAGCCACATTGCAAACATCAATCAATTCCTCTCCCTTGAAGGCAACACTGCTATGCCAACGTGCCCTTGCCAAGAATTAGTCAATCTTCTCTAAACTATAAGCTCTTCCTGAATTTACTGTTTATTCCCAGGACACATCATTATTTATACTTAAAAATAGGATAATGAAGGCAGTGAACAGCAAAAAAAAGATACACATGGACCCAGGTGGAGTATCCAAGTGCTGCTCCAGAATTATCAAAGCTGTCAGGGTAAGGTAAAGCAGAACTGGGAGCTCAGGATGGAAACAACACAGAGATGTGCGGGCAGGGAGAGCTGCTTGCCAAAAACACCCCAACTGAGCAATCCAGGAGCATAAACCAAACCTCCCAAAGCACAGGACTTTGCTTCAGCTCTTTAGATAACCTCCTAAAAGGGTTGTGAACTTGTGAAGAACCAGTGAAACTGCCCAAGCACCTGGGGCTGAAGTGTTTGAGGTAACATTTTCAGAAGTGATTGGTCCTGAGGCCCAGATCCCAATTAGGCTTCTAACTGCCAGTATAAGCAAATTGCTTCTCTATTTTGAAGCTAGAGGCCATAGAAACCTAGTCCTCATCAGGATTCCATAGGAAAATGAGTGCCAAGAGCCCAAGTTGCCATTGAAAATGGGATTGTACAGAATTAGAAAAGCACCTCATTATAAACCTTCTGGAGTGCCTGTGAACTGCCAAGAAACACCCAGATCAAAGTCTTCCCACTATCCTTCCTTGAAGAGGGCAGAAAGTGGAGTCCCTGAGACAGTCAGGACTTCTGGAGGTGACCTTGTGCATTGACCTCGTGGTTTGGTCTGTGCAGACCCAAATGCAGACCCAAAACAGACCCTTGGCTTCATCTTTAAAGGACTACCCGTGAGCAAAGGGTTAATCCCTTGCACTGGTGAGGTGGGCTCTGCCACAAATGGCAACACAGACACTAAAGAAATGTTTCACAGACTCCCCTTCCACAGGTAATCCAGTCCTTGTGTCCCAGATCCCATCAGATTGACCTCCTCACTCTGAGAGATCCCTCACAAGACCCCTCACCCCACATCCCCCACCCCCTGCACCGCTGGAACCACAGCCCTGACTGTCTGCAGGCTGTTATTCCCTGTTGGTACATAAACACTGTGTGTTTCCCAGCACAATACTTGAACAACAGAGTTGCCAAACACGCTCTCAAACAAAGCAGTATAAAGCAAATATACACAGAGGGAGCATAATGAGATCCCAGCACTGTTCCCCCTCCAGGGATGGGTGATGCCAACCCAACACATGGCATATGAATTTCCTCAGGACTGAGAGCCGACTGGATTTCTGGTACAACTGCATCACTTCATGCATCTGTGGCCATGTCAAGGTAGATGGACTAAGAGTCATCTCCATCAGCACCACAAGGCTGCTCAGGATGAGTCCCAGGCTGCCCAGGTGTTTGCTGCTCTGTTTGGAGCTCTTTACAAGCAGATCCCACCAGATGCCACAAGTCCTGAGGGGCCACTGAAGTTACCTGGAAAAAAAAAATAGAGAGGCTGATTCATACCAAGTTGAGGATTTGGCCCTCCACACTGGAATTTGTTGCAAAGGCTTGAAAAAAAATGAGTACAGTGTTATTCTATGTCCATGTCTCAGAATCACCTGAGCAGCCCACGCTGCAGGTGGAGATGCAACACACCTACAGCTGCACAGAGTCATGGAATGCTTTGGGTGGGGAGGGACCTTAAGGATCATCTCATTCCACCCCCTGCCATGGGCAGGGACACCTTCCACTAGCCCAGGTTGCTCCAAGCCCCATCCAACCTGCCCTTGGACACTCCCAGGGATGGGGCAGCCTCAGCTTCTCTGGGCAACCTGTGCCAGGGCCTCCCCACCCTCACAGGGCAGAATTTTTTCCTTATATCTAATCCAAACATGCCCTCTGTAAGTCTGCAGCCATCAGCCCTTGCCCACATGACTGTGGCCCCAGGTTTTGGGTAGGTATCTGCTAAATTCCACCCTGCACATCAGCAGGGCTGCCCTCCCCAGGCTGAATTGGTGCTGCTGGTCCCCAGGAGATCTGTGCCTTGGAGCTTCCCATGGCAGAGCTGTGTTAATACTTGGCCTGGAGTTTACTTTTTCCATCATTCTCATGATCAAAGAAAGCCAAGTGCTGTCTGACACTTCTGCAGTCGATCCAGCACTGAACAGCAGTCAGGATGGGTTTAATATCAGCACAGCCCAGTGGCTCCAGCACATCTCCATATCTGCCTGATAGACCTTCACCTGCAGAGCTGCTGAGATATTAGTTGGGACATGGGGCTTTCACATCCCTCCTGCTGCAGAGACACATCCAGCTCTGGAGGTCCCTGCTCCTGTCCCCCCTGCCCCATCTGGCTGCCTTATGCTGGGCCAGAATTAGCAGAAGTGTCAGTGCCACTCTGTTCTCCAAAAAAGTTGTTTTCTTACTTTTTAACTGCATGGAAGTTTCTGCACGGCAGGTTTCCATGGGTGAAGTGGATTTTTCCATAGGAAATAATGAAAATCTGGGGAGGAGAAATGAGTCAAAAACTCCTTTGGGTTTTAGGGGAGTTTTCCTCGTTCGGCTTTTTGATTTTCAAGTTTTGCTTTGGTTTAGGAGAAGGGGAGAGTGGGACAGAGAGTAGAGCAGCTCTGCATCTCCTACAGCAGGTTGTAAACAACAGGGTCTTTCCTGTACCTGCTGGGATGTGGGGGCATGGATTGAGACCAGGTTGGCCAGAGCCTCTCCCAGTTCTCAGCACTGACAGGTCATGGACTGACCAGAGTCCTCCAGCTTTTTAGGCTGCAACCACGGGAATGTGATTTACCTGCTCACTTTCCCCTGTTCCTTCCCAAGCTCAGCTTTGGGAATTCAGTACTGGAGGCTGGTTGGTCATCCAAGATGACACAGGTGACAGACTGTGCTGATTTGGGCTGGGATAGAGTTAATTTTCTTTATAGCAGCTGATACAGGGCTGTGATCTGGATTTGTGCTGGGAACAGCATTGACAACCCAGGCATGTTTCCCTTACTGCTGAGGAGGGTTTCCACAGAGCCAGGGCCTTTCCTGCTCCCCACACCATCCCACCAGTGAGGGGGCTGGGGGGCACAGGGAGTTGGGAAGGGACACAACAGATAACACAGATAACTGTCTTTGTCTCAACCCAAAGGTTCTCAGATTTACTCTCCCAGTCCTGTCCTCCATCCCACCAGGGGACTGAGCAAGTGGGGCTGAGCTGCCAGCTGGGGTTAAACCATGACAGAGACCATGGTAAATCCAACCTGTCACCATATTTATAAGCTGTTGGTGAAGCACTAGGGAAACACTGAGCTGTAGGTGACCTCTTAACCCAAACTAACCAGCAGTGCAACTTCACTCCTGTTGAGAGTTCCACGCTGAGACCAGTCACATCCAACTTAAATTGTGCCTTTATTGGCAGAGTGGGCACGAGTTTCAGAGATACTCTTACATACAAGGTACCTCTAAGCATCCCCAGCCCATGCAAAGGGCACAGAAAGGCAATATTTGAGGTGTCCCTGCACAGTGCTCCCTTTCCCACCCTCCACACCATCCTCCAGCCTTCTGTTTGCTGCCTGCAGCTTCCTCCCAGCTCAGCCTTTGAAGGCAGTGGATCTCTGCCAGCTGAGGCTCTGCCTGCCTGGCATTCCTGGCTGTGAGCTCACTCCTGCATTCCCCAGGGAGGTGCTGGAGCAGCTCTTGCTCTCTGCCCGGGTCACCTGCCAGCCAGGTAACCTCGCAGCACCCCGGGCTGGCTGGAAGTGGCAGCTCCTCCCACGGGAGATGCAGCAGGAGAGCTCTCTGTGACTGGATAGCAGGGTCTGCTTCTGCAGGGGCTGGAAACAAAGGAACTTTTGGGAGGTCTGGCCAATCTGTGCAAAGCCCCCAGCGTTTGTCTGCCTTTCTAAATACCCTGAGTTTGTTCTGCAGCTGGGACTGACAGTACAAGGGGGATTTGCTGATCTCTTTAGGTTGTACTCAAGGTCCTCACTGCCAGAGAAATCCAGGCAGAGCACAGACCTCCAAACTACAGATCCACCCCTGTTCACCCATGAGCAGCAGCAAAAAAGGTTCATCTCCAGTTCTTTGCTCTTGGAGGAGGAGGAGGTGGGATTTGGATGCAAACAACACATCCAAATCCAGCCCTGTTTGGGAGCATCCTCAGGGCTTGCTCCGGGGATTTGGAAGCAAGCTGAGCTTCAGATAACAAACCATCAGTAAAAAAACAAGACATGAATCAGAGCAGTGAAGCAGAAATAAGGACATTTCCAATACCCAGGACATGCATGCCTGGGACAGAGTCATGGATGATCAGTGGAGGAATCAAATTTTAAGCCTGAGCAACAGCCTGTGTCTACAAGAAAAGCCAGGGATCCTGTGAGAAACAGAAAAGGCAGCAATGCTGGGTAAAAAAACACAGAGAACTCCAGGGAAAGACCTCTTTTTTGTTTTTGTTGTTGTTGTCAGAATAAAAGCCCAAACCAGAACCTGTTTACAGACCTTGGTACTAGAAGAGAAGCCTCAGGGAATCAAGGACAAGCTGAGATCCTGGGGAAGAGCCGGGGTAGAGCCTACCAGGGTTCCTGGAAAGGGAGGCTGGAGTTGTGCCATGAAACCCCAGCTAAACTCCTTGCCCCCTTTCAAGGGTGATGTAGAATTATCCAGGGATGCTGCTTTTATTAAAAAGAAAAAAATTTCTTTGCTTCAATGCCAAAAAGTTACATAAAAATAATTCATGGCCAGATTAATGAGAGAGAGAGAAAGTCATTAGAAATCAAAAATGAGATAATTCTGCTGTAGACATGAGTGATGGTGAGAGATAAATTATATTTGGCTGACATTACTTAATTAGTTGGAAACATGGTGCTTTCTTAAATTTTCTTTGGTGAAGCTTTTAAGCTTTTGACACATAAATTCCCAGCTAAATAACCTCAATGTCAAAGCAGTTGCATCTTCTCTGCCAAGCCATTTTTTTTGAGCACATCATTTTAAAGCTTCATTCCTTTGTTCAGGATTTTGGTTGCTACCAGGGCATGGCATGTAATCTCTGCCAAGGAATAGCCAGATTGTTCCAGAGGGCAGCTGGTGCCCATGTTCTCCCTCCCAGCTCATGGTGGGATGGGGAAAAAGATCCAGGCAAGACAAATGGTGATGCTTTCAGTGCTGTGAGCAGCTTAAATAACCAGCAATGCTTAGCACTGCTCATCAAGCATCTCAGAGGACTTAATGAGCATGAATTAAGCCTCACAATTATAGCTGACTGTATAAATAGTTGCAAATAATATTCCTGGAGGACGATGCTCTTCGGTTCTTCAGCGAATTGTTCTGATGAGAGAGGCTGATTCTCACAATCCTGTTTGTAAGCCCTTTCTCAGAGGGAGAGGGAAAATGGGGAGGCAGAAGTCAAGATCTAAAAGTCCTGCAGGACTGAATCACGTCCTGCTGGAAAATAAGGGAAAGCAACAGGAGGAAAAGCAGAGCAAACAGCTCAGTGAGAAGGGTTTAGAGGCAGCGAGAGCAGCAAACCTCCTGTGGTTGGTACCGACTGCTCTCCCTGTGAATTAGGATGTAGGGCTCTGAAATTATCTGGAATAGGTGTTGTAATTAAACTAATTTTAATCTGCAAAAGGGAAAATCCCCATCAACAGAGAGATCTGAGGACTCCCAGTGATCATGAGATTTTATCCCAGCTGAAGGTACCAACACCAACATTTGACACAGGAATTCCTCCCTCTAATAAAGAAGCCATTAAACAAGGTGCTGAACAATTGCCTTGCATAGAAATGTTTGAATGATTTATAACTGATTAGTCACTATTATTACTTTTTTAAATATATGCATTAGGAAAAGAGTTAACACCGTGGTTCTTAACCACAGAGAGAAATTGGAGGATAATAAAGTTTAGCTTTAAACAAAGCGATTAACGGACAGATCTGGTGGTTCAGTAACACTTTTGAAGGGGAGAAAAAAAATAACAAAAAGCCAGAAAGAGAAGCAAAGCACTTCCTACTGCAGTGCCCTGGTGGTTTGGGAGCTGGGGCTGCCAGCAGCACAACCTCCCAGCCATCTGTACACCAGGCCCAAGGAAAAATACATACATATAATAATGACGTGTTCCCAAAACCAGGCCCCAGTAAAAACTTTCTCAAGCTTCAGGGTTGTTTTAAATGCATCATTTTGGCCTGAAGCCAAATAAACATGGTGCTACCTATAAAATCCACCAGCTTTTTCAATGGCTTTGTTAGCATGGACTCAACTCCAAGCACTACCAGCACTTTCTTGCCTTTGCAGGTCCTGCCCAGACCTTTCCCTGGTGCTTAAAGGCTCTCCAGCTCTGTCCTCCTTCATTTCAACATTCCCTCACCCCCCTCAGAGAGGTCTCCACAGCCTCCAGGTGCCACACAGGGATGCCCATGGCAGCAGCCTGTTCCCTTTCAGGTGAATTCCTCCCTGCTCTGTGTATTCTCATCCCTGGTATCTGTATCTTCACAAGGTGACACCTGTCTGGGACATTATCTCAGCACCAGAGCCCAGGCACCTTCCCTAGAAATGCCACAGTGACTTGCACAACCTGGAGACATGGTTAACTCCTAGGTGAAAGGAATACCTGGAGAAAAATTAAATCCACCTTGGTTAACACCATATCAGCAGCTTCAGCTGCCTCTTCACCAATCCGTTCTCCTCCTTCAGGAGCTTCCTCCTTCTCTGGGGTCCCCAGGGCTATGAGAAGACCCCTCAGCCCATCTTCTCTGTATTCAGGACCCCACAAATCACACAGACACCCTTAACTTTATCTTCTAGTTGCTCTTGCCAAAACAGCACCTGAGAATGGGACCCAGCCCAAGCTGGGGATTGAATCCCTGGTATCCACAAGCCTGGGTACAACTGGGAACAGCCCACAGGGAGATGCAGAGGGCAGGGCAGGTGCTGAATCAAGGACTTGAGGACTAACCTTCCCTTTCCTCAGCAGCACGAGTCCCCCTGTGATGGAAAAGCCCCCACACTCTCCACCCCAGCACTGAGCAGCTCTTATAAAACACAGGAATGAGGGACAGGATTCCGTGAGCTGCTGGGAAATCAGGTTGAGCTCAGATCCAGGCTGCCTACAGGACTGACATCTGCTGGGGCATTCACACCTGCTTTGGAACTAAATCAAGGTGAGGTGAGAATGAGGTAAGGAGCAGCTCAACTCCATCAGGCTGAGGTCAGCTCCCAGCACATCCAGCTGTGCCGCTCCAGAGGTTCATGGGAATGGTAAAGTAAAATCTACATATTTTAAAAATGAGACACCTATGGAGTTTAAGCACTGCCAGAGTTTGGGAGCAGCTAATTACAATCCTGACCAGCTGGAGCTTTCCAGGCTGAACTCTTCCTAAATTGCTAAATTAAATCTCGTGCTCCCTTTTGACTCCTTTTCTAGAAGGTCTCTGAAAAATGGACAGCCTAAAAGACTCCCATCGATTACTCTGTACTGGATGCAAGGATGTGGAAAAAAATGAAATTATTTTAATGTAATTATTTTAATTTTGAGTGGCAGTTACATAAATCTGTAATGCTGTTTAGGTGCTGCTTTGTATAGCACTAGCCCAGGACTCTTCTGAATTTAATGATAATGAAGTTTTGTATCAGAAAGTGCTGAGTGTGTAGGGAGTGGCAACCAGTGACCCCAGAGGCTGGACCACAGAATCCCAGAATATGCTGAGTTAGAAGAGTCATCAGGATCATCCAGTCCAGCCCTGAGCCCTGCACAGGCCCATCCCCAAGAGTCACCCCCTGTGCCCCAGAGGATCAGCCAAACCCTCCTGGAGCTCTGGCAGCCTTGGGGCTGTGCCCACTGCCCTGGGGAGCCTGGGCAGTGCCCAACCAGCCTCTGGGGGAAGAACCTTTGCCTGAGATCCAACCTGAGCCTGCCCTGACACAGCTCCAGCCCTTCCCTGGGTGCTGTCCCTGGTCCCCCCAGAGCAGAGCTCAGTCCCTGCCCCTCCTCTGCCCCTCCTGAAGGAGTTGTAGCTGCAATGAGGTCTCCTCTCAGTCTCCCCTTCTCCAGGCTGAAGTGCAAACCTTTTGGAAAGGAATTTGGCACTGGAGAGGTTCCCCCCCATCAGCTGTAAAGGGCTGAGTTTGTCCTGCAGCCTCCCTGACACCGGAGGGGGGTTCCACCAACCACCAAGCCCACCCAGTTTTTGCCCAGGGCTGAGGGCAATCCCTCAGGTCTCCTTCCCTCAGATGGTGTTGGATGCAGGCGTGTCCAACAGGACAGATCACCCCCCCCAAAACCTGACTGAAAAACATGGACATGTTCACCCCCCAGGGAAGCCTCTGGCTCCTCATCAGCCCTGTGCTGGATGGGGATCATGTGGGGAATCACATCCTGCTGGACTCAGCACAGGCTTCTGGGCAGCTGCATGGACAGTGCTGGGATGGACATGCAAGTCCAGCACTTCCAAACCCCCGTGGGGAGGCCCTGTGAATGAACAGAGCCGTGCCCATGGCTTCGTAAAATAGAGCTTTTATTTGTTCATACAAATAGTATGAATTATCAGAGTTTCATTTTCCTAGAAATGTCTTTGTGCAAAATTAATTTGTGTTGTACATACCACAAAATACTCCATTTACATATTTTTTTCAGATTTTCTTTTTTGTGGGTTTTTGTTTGTTTGTTTGTTTGTTTTCCTTTCCATTCTGTTCTTTTTCTTACAAATTGGTTACTACTCTCTAGAGCCATGTTACAGACAACACATCACTACTACCTGTACTGCACTTCTGAACACAGGACTGAATGAAACTCAGCCATAAATTAATGTTACAATGTGGAAAAAAAAAAAAAAAGAAAAACAACCAAACTTTTAATCACACCTCCAAGCTTAAATTAAAATAAAAAAGGTATTTTTAAAAAAATGATGACAATAGCACTGATTCCAGTATCAGCAACCAGTTGTACACCACGGGGAATTCACCTTCATTGTCGTATTTGTTAGGTAAGGCTTTTTTACATTAAAAGTCCAGTGCAGACTTCATTATGAAGGATGTTGAGTCAGAGCTAACAATTTGCTTAAGGTTAGAAGAGTTATTACTCACTCTCTGTGTTTCCACTCTCCAGCAGGGTTGTTTCACAAGAGCCTTTTGCAGTAGGGCTCGGTTACACAAACCAAGCCCACGCTCCGCTGTGCAGCTGAGGGAGGCAGTGGGGTATTAAAAACCTGGTTCCAAGAAAGCAAGAAGGAAGACGTAGGGGATGCAAAACTCTTCTGGCATTGAGGAGCAGGCACGTGCTCTGGAGAGAAGCACATGGGAAGGAAACCACGGCAGGTCCTGGAGCGAAACCGCTCAGGGAAGCGGCACAGCCGCGGCTGGGAGCTCACCCAAAGCCAGGTGGGGAGGTCCAGCTCCTTTCCACACATTGCATAAGCTGCTAGTAGGAAGACTGAGGTTTGGAGAACCAAAAATCACTCTTTTTTTCCACCAGGAAGTGTTTTCTTCTCGCTGCCTGCAGCCCCTTCCCCTCAGGTCTGGGATAAAGCAGACACGCCGTTGCATCCGTCACCTGTCCTGGCAGCAGGGAACAGGGCTGGGGACACGGCTGGAGCTGAAGCCAAAGCCCCTGAATGTGCATAGATCCACCCACCACCTGCACTGTGCAGGAGGGGGGGCATGTTGGGGCTGCACAGCCCAGCAGGTCCCACATCCCCCCTGTGCCCCCTGAAGTGGGACTGTGTCAGCCCCAAGCGTTGCTTCCTCACTAGAAACGGCTCAGGGCAAAGAGGAGAACTTTTCCTGTTCGTGGGAAGATGTGCTTGGAGGCAAACCCCAAGGAGGGATTTGCATCTGCTCACAGCAGCTTTGTAGGCAGTTCAGGCCTGATGTTCTGCTCAACATCTCCCTTTCCTTGAGGTCACCCCAGTGCACTGACCCCATGTGTGAACCCACACGTGTCCCTGGCTGGTGGACTCACACGGACCCCATGGCAGGGGGCTGGAATGGGATGGTCTTGAAGGTCCCTTCCAACCCAGACCATTCTGTGATTCTTTGAAATCCCGTTGGAGATGTGACACTGCTGAGCCAAGCCCAGAGCCCTTTGGTTCAAACAAAGCTCTGAAGTGCAGATCCCTGCAGCAGACCCGGAGCTGAGTCTGCTCTTTGCTCCATCTGCCTGAGCAGGACCAGATCAAGACCCAGAGAGAGCAGCCCAGGCTCTGAGGGAGGTTTTCATCCCCCAACAGCCACAGCAGAGAGCTGTAAGGGGCAGGCAAGAGCGAGGAGGCTGCAAAAGTAAAAGAAACATCTGGGAAATGCCATTGAATGCATCCCACCACAGCTGGGCACAGCTCAGAAATGAGATGCTCCAAGAGGGAGCTGTGGGTGACTGGGGAGAGGTGCAGGGCTCAGTTTTATATAGAAAACATATATAAAATCAGATGTTGTACCGATTGCTGCTGTTGCTGTTTCCAGTTTCACTCACACTGCTTTATGAAGTGCTGTAGTTACATCAGCAGACACTCAGTGAAGTGCATCATCTCAGTGCTGCAGGTGAGGTACGCAGGGTTTTGCTGCCCAAAGCCATCATAGCCCTCCTTCTGTTAAAAATGAACAAATCACTTCAGCTGCCACCTTGCTCTGAAAACGTTCCAGCTGAGCTTGCAGAGCCTCTGACAGCAGTGCTAAGGCATTGAACACACACGGTGCTTATCGGGACCTCCTGAGCTCATAAACCTTGGGCCAGAGCTCTCAGGACAGCCCAGCTGACTGTCCTGAGTCCCACAGCATCTACTTCCACCCGAGGGGAAGGATTTCCAGTTGCTCAGAGCCTCCTGTCCTGCCTGGCTGCCACCCCTGTGCTCAGCCAGGGCACCCCTGGGCTGCTGCAGTGCCCCAACCCACCCCAGTCTCCCCCCTGCTTTCCTACAGTCACCCTCATTGCCAAAGCAGCACTTCCTCCTGGCTCTAGGCAAACCCTGCTTCTTGGGAGAGACATGGATTGGGCATTGGACCAAAAAATGATGGGAATCAAACTGCTTGATGTTCCCCAGGTTGATGTACTGCAGCTGCTGTGGTGGCTGTGGGACTGGAGGTAGCGCTGCCTGTGCAGTGTCCTGGGATGTGTTCCGTGCTGGGCATGGTGCCAGGCAGAGACCTGGGGTTTTTCCATGGCTCTGCCAGTGTCTCTGGTGGGTGGAGGCTGCTCCACGTGCTGCAGGTGCAGCCGTGTCCCAGCAGTGCCCGGAGCAGGTGGGCATCCCCGGAGCGACGCTTCCCACGTCACTGCGACCAGCACCCTGTGTGACACACACAGACACGGGTACTTTGCATTTGTCCTGCAGTGAAGATTTTAAATGCATAGAAGGATCGTGGGAAACAGCCTCCTGGACAAAAGGCAAGAGGGAAAAGTGTACTGAGGAGAGAGCTCTGCCCATGCAACAGGCTCTGCGGCTTCTCCGCTGGGAAAAGAGCCCTGGGTGTGAGCAGGAGCTCCATGGCTTGGGGTTCCCCAGGCTTGCAGCCGCTGGGAGCACATCCTGCTGCTCAGCAGAGCTATGTGGGGTGAAAGAATTCCCAGCCTCCCTCCCACCCACCCCAGTGAAACCCCCCTGGGGCTGTGGGACTAACTGGAAAACTGTGGGACAAAGGAGCACAACACCGGAGCAGAGACTGGGACACCGGAGTAGGGAAAGCAAGTGTTTTATAAAGGCCAGATACCCGTAACAAAAATAAACCTGTGCTTTCCCTCCCTCCCCTCCCTTTTTTTGATTTTTTTTTTTTTAATACAAATTTTGTTTAGGAAAAGTGGAAGCACTGTCTGTTACAAACCAAACCAAAAAGAGGAGGAAACAGAAGGGGGGAGAAAAAAACCAAACAAACAAAAATAAAAAAAGGAAGAGAGAGAC
This sequence comes from Pseudopipra pipra, assembly GCF_036250125.1. Taxonomy (NCBI): domain Eukaryota; kingdom Metazoa; phylum Chordata; class Aves; order Passeriformes; family Pipridae; genus Pseudopipra; species Pseudopipra pipra. The sequence continues at coordinate 3,059,298 of NC_087567.1, forward strand.
ATATTAGAATTAAACACCGTGGAATGTTAAACAGGTTACGGGCTACCGTTCTAGCCAGTGCGGTTAGGCAGCTTAGTGAATTAATTGCTTAGGAATTAAAAATAAATTATTATAAAATAGATTTCTGTACATTTTACATACATATATATCTCTTTATATAAGCAAACCGTGCTGGGCAAGGAATTACAAGGGGGTCTTTCCCAGGCCAGGCTCAGTCCCAGCCAAAGTCCTGCCCCGTCATCTGGTAGAACTTCATGTTGAAGGGCCGGTAGAAGTCCCGCAGCCTCTGCACCACCTCCTGGTCGATGTCGGGGTGGGTCCTGCCTTTGGTCTTCCCCAGGCAGTGGGGTTTGCTGCTGCCTTCCGCCTTCTTCAGGCACGGGAACCCCTTGGTTTTGTTGAAGTAGAAGTGTTTGTCGGTGATGATCCTCTTGAGGCCCAGAAAGTCCTGGACCCTGCCCAGCTCCCCCGCGGGGTCGCTGATCAGCCTCTCCCCGCTGACGAAGAGGATCTGCCCGATGGGGAAGTAGAGGAGCCAGTTCTCCAGGTGCTTGGCGTAGATGCCAATCTGGATGGCGCTCCACGAGGTGTCGATCAGGCCCGTAGTCCTGTTTTTGAAGGTCAGGCTCTCAAAGGTGGGGATGTCGGGCTTCTTGGAGAGCGTCTGGGTGTAGTCCGAGATGGCTCTGGTCACGGGGTCCCGCACCACCACGATGAGCTTCGTGCCCTTGGACATGGAGGAGATGCGGGCTGGGGCCTCCTTGGTGACGAAGTAGCTGGGGGTCTTCTCCATGGTGATCTGCCCCTCCAGCGTCCTGGGCATCAGGTCCCTGCCAGCAAAACACGAGGACGTGGGTCAGAAGGGCAGGGAACAGGAAAAAAACATCCATATGCATTTCTAGGTATGTTCACACATAGGTACACACAAGAATGCTTCTGCATAACATGCCTTCACAGGCCATTTGGTTTGTACAGACAAATCCATTTTCCATTGATTTAGGGATTAGGGGGGGATTATTATTAAAGGCCACTGTATTAGAAATCCAGCTGAGTAATCTCCCAGTTATCCATGAGTGGATTAGCTGGGCTACACTGCACCTGGAGTGTGGCTACACGTACCACACCAGCTCCAGAGCGGTCAGGATGAGTCCTGAGCTGCACCAGGTGGCTTTTCTGGCTCATGGCAGCACCACAGAGCCCTCAAGCCCCAACCCAGAGCTCACTTCCCCGTAGGAACGAGAGGATGGTTTAGCGGAAAAGCAGGAGCTCGTCAGAGCTCATCCACCTCGCTTTCCCTTACATCCCAAATGCAGAACTTTTCCAAATTCAGGCAAGAGGGAGCAATTTGTCCCAGGCTTATCAACAGCAGGACCTCACCAACCACAGGGGTCCTCTTGCACCCAGCTTCACCCACTGCTTTACTATTCCCTGTTGATGCACAGACTTGTTCCCTCACATGAACTAAAAGGAGAATCAGGAGCTGCTGCTGGTGGCATCTTCAGCACATCCCAGCCAAGCACCCAACAAGGACAATCCCTCCCAGCACTGCCCCACAGGCTACAGCAGGTCAGGATACAGGATACAACCATGGAGAACACAACCTCAGCTCATGGGCAGGACATACCCTCACAAAGTACCTGTGAAACCTAAAGCTTTCAGCAATTCCACCTTCTTCCCTGGTTATTTCTAATTAACCATGTTGGGAAGCACTGGAGAGCTTTGCAGAATTGATGGAAGTGGCACAAAGCAGGGAGAGTCATTTTTTCCTATCCTTCACTAGGCAAGCTGAAATATTTCAGACCCTTTGCCAATTCATTCCTTTTATAACCCAACGGGACTCATTTGCTCTGGGTTGCAAGACAGTTGAAAAGAAAAGGCAAGAGGGGAGTCAGGCACGAAATTAAAGCTATAAAACTTGATTAAGTTTTCAAAGCATCCACCCAGCACAGAGAAATAACCAGCCAGCGTGTGATCTGCAAGCCCCAAGCTGAGCTTCCCTCAGCTTTACAACACCTTACAGAGGCTGTTCCCCCACAGCCAACTCCTCCCTCACTGCTTTTATGCTTCCACAGCAAAGATCACCAGGGTTCCTGCAATTAAAAAAGCCACTGATAATTTGTGCTAAAGCCAATGGTTGCCCTGATTAAGAGCTCAAGGGAAAAAAGCCTGACCAATCTGTTCTGAGGCCAAAACACAGGGAAACCAGGAATGAGAGGTCTGATTGCATCAAAAATCATCCCATGCCCACGAAAGCTGGTCAGTACTGTTTATGCAACTCCTGGTGAGCTCACAACCGTACCTGGTGTTTGCCTCATCAGCTTCTGGCATTACCTTTGTGCAATGTGTTTACTGGCAAGAGGCACCCACTGGCTGCACCTCCACCCCGCAGGTGAGCTGTGCCTGGGGGCTGCCCAGAAAGCCCCTTCTCTACATGGTGGGTGATGGTCCCTGTGCCAGATCTCCACAGGACATTGGGGGAAGTGGTGCTGGACAAGCTGGACTGTGGAGGAAGAGGATGCCAGCTTGTGCAAACCTCCAGCCATGCCCAGGGGTTGTGGCAACCCCGAGGGCCGGGATTTCAAGTCCACACAAGAGGAGTTTCACATGCAGATAAAAATCACGCTGGTCTACCAGACACCTGGGACGTGAGAGCTTCTGGAAGTCAGGAGCCAGCATGTGCCAAAAAAACAGTAACCAAAATAAAACTCTGACTAATCCTTTGCCTTTCTGGCCAACTCTGCAAGCCCACGATGCCGTCACAGAGCTGGGCCAGTCAATAACGCTCAGAGCAACTCCTAAAGCTGTCATGGGCTGATGTGGATTTCAACATTTGCTCATTAAGTGGTGTCTCCTTTTATGGCCACATTAAACCCGAGTTCTACATCCTGCGCTGGCCACCAACTGCTTTCCAGCTTGATTTAAGAGGTTGGTTTCATCCCATGAAGTCCTTAATGGTCTGGGACCTGCCTGGAGCAGAGAATGGTTCCCAAGACATCCTCAGGATGGCTGTGTTGCACTGGAGCCCTTTGGCTTCAGGTCAGGTCCATCAGATTGCTGGTTGTATGGGGCCCTGCACCTTGGCACAGACTTCTCCTCCAGGACTACTGCAGTCAGTATATATCCATCTGCTGGGAATGATGCAAGGCTTATTTTCCCTTCCTTGCACAAGAAAGGCATGGGGTAGGGCTGGGCCGTGACACGGGAGGAAATTGCTGGGAATGCATTGCCAAGTCAGTTGATCCAGTTGGGAAACACAGGTTCCTAATTAGCATTTCAACAAACACAGAGGAGAGCACTGTGTAAGTGGAAAAAACAGGGAGAAACTCTTTACTTAAGAGACATCCACTGGCCTGGTGTCAGTCCCTTTGCAGAGCTGTCATCTCCTGAACCCACACCTCAATTGTGGCTGAAAGCACTCAGCTCTGTGCAGGTCTAGACCCACCAGATTGTTATCTTTGGAGAGGATTTGAATCCCTGGTGTTTGCAGAACATCTTGCTGGTGACCCATCGCAGCAGGAGAAGCAGGACAAAGCACATTGATTGCTGCTGCCCTCAGGTTGGCCAGCACAGGCTGAGATGAGCAGAGGTAGAAACGGAGCTTTCAACCCAAGAAGAAGACCTGGAACCATCAAAACCAGCCCTCAGGCCCTTGTTCCTGCACTCCCTTCATTGTACCCACACAGGTGCCAGGCATAGCCCAAAACTAAGATCCTCACGGTTGTCTCAGACGCTGCCTTATTTGAAAAGTGGCTCCCTGAAAGCGAGACAGCTGCAAGTGAAGCCAAAAACTGTGGCCCACGGATGTGGTTTGAACCTCTGACAGCATCACATCCAGGAAAGCAAAGTTTTATTGCATGGGCATGTCAGCTGTGAGGAGCTTTCCCATGGTTTCCATAAGCTCCCACAGAGGCTCCATCCGTCACGCTGGCAGCCAGAGACAACAGAGCCTCGGGGACAGGAGGAACTGGTACTTTGGCTGCTCTGAACTCACAGCGGTGGAAAAGTCACCAAGAAGTGCTTGTTCCCATTCAAACCACAACTGGAGAACAGCAGCTTGGCCCAGTGCAGCTCCAACATGCTGGACATACGTGTTGGTGGAAGGAGGATGAGCTCCCTGCTCCTGGGGCTCCACGGCAGCAAGGGCCTCACTAAACCACAGCTGCTGCACAGGGAGGGGAAAGAGGAGTTGTGATGGTCAGAAGCCACAATGCCCTGGCAGGATGCAGCTCCTTGGGCAAAAGGAGTGGGGTTCAGCACAAACCCACATTCAGCTCAGAGGTGTGTGCACAGCTCAGCCCTGGGGCAGCTCGTGACAGATGTGGAGTCTTCCATTTCCATGGAGCCTTCCACTGCCATGGAGCCTTCCACTCCCATGGAGCCTTCCATTCCCATGGAGCCTTCCACTGCCATGGAGCCTTCCACTCCCATGGAGCCTTCCACTCCCATGGAGCCTTCCACTGCCATGGAGCCTTCCACTCCCATGGAGCCTTCACAGGCACGGTGGAGACCCGGGCAGCTCCTGTCAGCACTCTTTGGTGCAAGGAAAGAATGGCAGAGGTGCAGCCACCACTTCTGTCCTTATGGGAGAGCAAAGGGAGAGGATAAAGGGAGTCAGGCTGTGGGAAACAGGGAGCTCAGCTGAGCCCCAGTCGGGACAGGGCTGGATGAAGACTCTGCAGCGGAAACTCGTAGTGGAAAATAAAGATGGTATGAAAAGCTTGGCAAGCAATCCCTCCTGCCTTGTTATCCTCCTGCCTTCTGGCAACCTGCAGTTCAAAGACCTCTGGAGCCAGCATCTGCATCCAAATCATCTCATTTCATAGTGACTATGAACTGTCTAATCCTTTCAAACCCATGAATACTCCTGGCCTTGAGAACATCCCACAGCAGAGAGTCCCAGCACTGAAGCGTTGCCTCTACCCATCATCTGAACTCTCTCACTCCTTCCCTTCCTGGGAAGGGATGAGGCATCTGTTCCTGAGCATTGAAGAGGGAAGTGAGGATGAGGAACAGGCTCCCAGCATCTTTTACTCCCCACCCAGCCCAGCCAGCAAAGCACTGGTGGGGCTCAGTGCTGCTGACTCGGGCAGAGCTGCCAGGGGTCCCAGCGAGGGGAGGGAGTTGCTGTGTGAGCACAGCCAGGAATTTTGCACAGCTATGAATTCTGCACAGGCAGAGAGCAGAGCCCCTAACCCTGAGCTATTAACATGTCAAGAGGGACAGAGGAAAAGCTTTTCCTTTAATGAATATCTCCTCGGCGGAGCCTGCACCCTCCGTAGGCGAAGTGATAGGCTTAGTCTAAAGATGGATTGGCCTACTTTACCTATTAACCACTTAGACTAATGTAATAAAGGCTCTCTTCATTCAAACAGCCCTAATCCCCAGCCCCACACAGCTCTGAAGCCTGGAAGAAGAAGGGATGCTCAGACAAACACAGCCAGGCTGCTGCTTGGACAGGCACGGGGCGGGGGATTTTATGGGACAGGTTTTTTAAAGTGCAAACTTCTCCAGTGTGAAAACCGGGCACGGAGCGAGATAAATTTACAAAGTGGGGATGACAGGTGGCCCCACAGTAATCCAATCCTGAAGCCTAATGCCCTTTGTGGCAGCTTTTGTCTGTGCAGAGGGGCTCGGGGCTAATCTGCTGCCACGTCTCAGGGAGGGACGGGGGGGCCAGGGGACCCCCACAACCTGTTGCTGGTTATTCACTGCAGGTAGGACAGACCAGAGCACAGGGCAGGGCACAGCAGTGGTGGATTTATCCCTGGGGATGTCTGTTGGTCCCCCCACGCACCTCCTGCCATAGCAAACACCTGCTGGGATAAACCCCTCCGGGGTCTGCTGGAGCCCTGGGGGGCTGCAGAGACTCCCACCCCCGGCCGTCTGCCCACCAAGGGGTCAGCGTCAGGCTGCCCGGCCCAGACACAGCTCACTCAGACGAGTTTGCCTTCCTGGGGAGGGCTTCATGCTGGATATAATCCTACCCAGCACCTGGAGCCACCCAGCATCACTTTTGGGGCTGTTCCTCAGGCTCCAGCACGTTCACGCGTTGAGTCCCACAGTGCTAAAATCAGGGCACCCTGTGCTGCAGCAGTGGCACCCTCCAGCCTCAAACCCCTCCACTCCACGTGCTCAATCCCTCAGTTTCCCTCTACAAGGGTGACAAAACTCTCCTGGAGGAGTGTACAGGGAATGTCACAGCACCTGGATGCAGCTACAGGATGCAGACTGAGGAGTGCTCACAGCTGTCCCTGCAGCAGCTCTGCCACCAGATACAGCAAGAACTGCCTTTGGTGCAGAATTCCTAGACTTTCTCCCCATAGCTGTTCCCCAGAAGCAATAAAAATAGGGGAAATGGGAGAAATATGAAGTCAAACTGTTTTGGACATCAATCAAGTTCAGGTCTGCCATCCAGAACCATTTGCTTTGCAGCCCAGCACTGTACACACAGAGCACCCAACCTATTTCTGGCCAGTTTCTGCCCAAATTCCTCACTGGTGCTTCAAAAAGTGATTTCTTCCCAGAAAAGTGAATTTTCAGTTTCAGTTTCTCATCCCAAATCCTCCCAAAGGGCTGTCCCAGAAACCACATAAGTTAGGTTGGAAGGTTGTGGTGAGAAGGTGAATAGAAATACAAAAGATAAACATAAAAGTTCTTCTTTCCTGGGGGGAAACAGATTTTTAGCCTCCAGAATCCTGTCAGAGTGTTTGAAAACCCAAGGTGACACCAAGCTCAGGTAGAGCCAGAACCAGAATAACCCCCAAAGTGGTACAATTTGGTGCATGTGATAAATTTAAGATTTTTGCTGCGTTTTTAATTTGCAGGCTAGAAAGCAAACAAGCCCACAGGTACCAGCTTGGAACAGCTCTAGAGGGACTAACTGTGAAGATAAGGCAGGTTAAAGCTTCATCCCCTCCCACATCACTGCCCTGTTCCTGGGGCCAGTTGGGTCCCCTGCTCCATCCCAGCATGGTCCTGCTCAGCTTTGCTCCACTCAGGATCCCACCAAAGCCAAAGGGCTCATTTCAAACCACAGTCCACCTGCTGCCTTAAGTCAAACTCACTTCTGGGGAGGGTTTGACTGCCACTCCCACCCTGCACAGCCAATTCTTACTCTAATAATTCTCGCTGCTTCTCTGCCTCTTCCTCTCCTCCCCCATCCCAATAAATAAATTTAGGCCAAGTGAGCTGACTCCAGCATCTTGAAAAAGAGTTGTGGACACCCAGGGGTATCTCCATGGGGGTGGCACCTCCACTGCTGGCAGCTCTGCCTCCCAACCCATCCACTCTGCCCAGGCAATACCCAGTCGGTCCCAGTTTCCAAGGCAGAGTTTTGCTGTCAGAAAGCAGGAAAAATGGACAGTGGTGATAAGAGCAGCCAAGGGCTGGATTAAAACCACGCACTTGTAGCCCTGTAGAGGCACCTGGCAGTGAGCAAGAGCTCTGCAATGTTCTGGGAAGTAAAAACTCAGAGCATCTCCAGCTCAGCCCTGAGGCCACCACATTAGTTCTATCCCAACCTCTCATCACAGCAAGGCTGATCACAAAATCATCAAATCCCAGCAATATTCCTTAAAAGCAAGCATCTGACAAGCCCGGGGAAAGACTGTTAAAGTAATAAAGCATTTTAATTGCATCGCAGAACCTGCCACCTGCATCAAGGTCAACTGGCTTCAAAATTACCCTCTTGGCTTTGGTTCCGCTTTCTTGTGGCAGAAAGGGGATGGGAGAATAAGGGAGGTGGAGGAAGAGGAAAAAACAGAGAGAGAAGAGGCAACAGCAAATTCCTCTTTGGGGGTGGGAGTGCTTGGTGGTTTATTATTTGCTACATGACATTTTTCTTACCAAAATCCTCCCTGGCTTGGGCTGCTGTTGCACCGCAGACCTGTACAGTAGCAGGCAGCCTCTCCTCTTTTTTATGGCCAGTGGTAAGAGCAACATGTGTGCCTTTGTCTCGAGCAGGAGCCTGTTGTTTGGGTTGGCAAATTATACAACAATAAAAGGGAACGGCTGGGAACCGGGCTCGGCCTTTTTGAAATGGGTGTAACCCAATCCAGCTCCGTGGAACCCTCGCCACGACGCTTACACAAACCAGATGATGGGAATTAATGAACTTCGGGGGTGAGGAAGGGGTAGGGAAAGGAGAAAAAAAAAAATATGTGGGCCTGAAATGAATGTTTTTCTCCCTCTCCTTGCCCCCTGCCCCCGGAGCTGCCAGGTGCCCTTCACCTGTCGGGGAGTTCAGGGGATTAAAGGAGGGAGAGGAGGGTGATGGTGTGTGAAGGCACCAAAGAGCTGGTGGCCACGGGTGGCATCACCACACAGGCCACAGGAACAGGCTCTGGCCGGGCTGTGGAGGCTGCTCCGAGTTCCTTTGATGCGGATAAAAAGCCCCATCAAAGGCAGGGGGAGCAGGGAGAGGCAGGACACCGGCAGATGGTCCTTCGGGCCCCACCCCGGCGGCAGAGCCGGCACCGAACAGCCCCAGCAAATCAAAGCCGGCAGAGCCTCGAGGAGGGGGCAACACACTGCTGCAATCACCAGGGGGCGGGGGCTTTTTGGGATTTATTTTTTTTAATAAAAGGATTTCTCCAGCTCCCCAAAAGTCTCTGCATTCAAATCAGACCTCAGAGCCACCACAGAGGTTTGACCCTCTCCACGCTGCAGCAGAGCTGGTCCAGCCAGAGCTGAGCAGAGGGTTTGCAGCAGCATCTGAGCACCCATCTGGACAAAGCAGGGCCTGATCCATGCACAAAACCTGGAGGGTTTGTGCCTCTGGGAGCAGCAGTGGGTGTGATGAGCTGAACCAGCCTCTGCTGTCAAGGCTGCCTCCCACCCTGTGCCAGCCCAAACCCATCTTTCACCCAAATGCCTCCCCCAGCTGATGGGACTAAGTGGGTTAATTAGAAGCACAGACTCATGACCAAGATAATGACATGTTATCCCTTGCAGGGCTGCTGCCTTCTGCATCCAAATGCCATATATGGTGCACCATATAGTACAGCCTATAGGGCAGGAACAACTTAGATCAGCAGAAATACCTGATGAGAGTCTTGTCTGCATGGGACAGGGCTTGTGCATTCAGCAGTGAGGAAAATAAAGAGGCCCAAGAGGCACAAAGACTCCATGGAGGCTGATGGTGGTGTGGCCATCATTCCTGGGACATGCCTGGCCCTTGGCAAAGGATACAAAGGCATGAAGGTGGCCTTGGAGGTGACTGACTGGAGCAACCCCCTTTCCCACCCCAGACCTGATGCTCCATGTGGGGCAGCCTCTGGGAGGAAAGGCTCAAGGGGCTGGGACCAGCCTGAAACCTGGGAGGGTGCAGACCCCTTCTCCAGTGGCCTGGGGGTCTCCAGTCCTGCCATAGGAGGTCAAGGGCAGAGCAAGAACAAGGAAAGACACACCTCATCCCCTAGTGTTCTCCCAGCCTCCATCCAAAATCAGCTCAGGGGCTTTCCTGTGCCTGATGCACTTTGCCCACCCAATAATCTTCAGTCAGTCACTCTTCCAACCCCTTGTCCAGGTGGATGTGCTATACCTGGACAAGGCCAGGTTGGATGGGGCCCTGAGCAACCTGATCTAGTGGGTGGCATCCCTGCCCATGGCAGGGGGTTGGAACTGGATGATCTTTGATGTCCCTTCCAACCCAAACCATCCTGTGACTCCCCCTGAGCCCACACAGACCCTCCACGTGCACAGCCCACCCCAGCCCCTGCCCTTAAACCATGTGAAGATCCTGCACCATCACACCAGTCCACCCCCACCTTCATCTCCAGCCTAGCTCTGAGTCTGTAGAGTACCACAGCTTCACCCTGGACTTCTCTTTGCCAGGCTGAGGACTCCCAGGCTGTTTGGTCACTCCTCAAACAGGAATTCCTCCAGCCCTAAAGAACAAACCCAAAATACTGCCACTGTCACCTGCTGGACTCATGCACTGACTGACATGGACTGCAGAGATGTGGGGCTTTCTTTGGGCTAGGATGGGCCATATTTCCAATTACTTTGTCCCCTCTTCCCCCAACAACAGCCCAAGATGTTACAAGTGCTAAGCAAGAACTTTCCCTCCTCCTTTGCAGGAGCCAGGCACAACATTCATCAACTTCAGCAGTTCATTACACAGGCCCTCCTCTTCTCTTTATGTAAACACCGAAGCCTCTTTCTGCTCCCCATCATACTTAAAAGCTCTGAACTTCCACTAAATAATTATCTTCACTGGGGGGGGAGAGGGGCAGCACTTTACATATCAAAGGGCTGCTTTGGAGGGATTTACAATAATTTAAGATGAAGTGGTAAATATTCTATTCACTCCAGTTCATCTCCAGTAATAATTATAATCCTATTAGCAAGGTCCCGAGAAAGTGATTGCATTATCATCTAGCGAGCATCTATGTGGATTTCTTGGAGGGATGGGATGGGGGAGGCCGTAGGCAAGGAAAGAAGGAAAAGCAACAAAAGACGCAATTGCCAGCACCTCCCTTCCCCCAGCAGGATTTGGGCTCCATTGTCCCGGCGCTTCAATAGTGCTTTGCTCTGAAAATAAGAGCTTTTGAGCGCACTAAGGGGGTGGGGCTGAAATGAGCATCTTATTCCTGCCGGTCACCCCCGGTCCCCTTTCATGGCCGCGGGTCCCCCCCGGTGCTGCTCCGGCCCACAAAGAGCGGCCGGTGCTGCTCCCGGGCCGGCAGCAGAGCCGCAATTAAAAGCTAATTGCCGTTTCTGGGTGAGTTCTTTAGAATATCGCCCAGCGGCACCGGGCTGCGCTGCCCACCGCTCCGGTCATGTGAGAGTACTCTAATCTGTCTCCATTTCCCCCCGAAAAGGAACAAAAAGACTGGTTTTGTTTAAAAGCAGAACAGGGAGGGGGGCAGTTCTGTGAAACTCATGATTTAAGCGGAGGGGGAGAACCCCTAAACTCAGCAGGAAACATGACTGAGCTAACTGGTAAACTGGGACTAAAGACTCTTTCTCAGCAGCTCGCAGCGCCAGCTGTCTGTGCCAAGCTGTGTGTTTGATTCCTCTTCCATGTCACCTCTCCCTACACCCCGCTGGAGTGTTTAACTGGAATTTATCCCTGCAGGAGAGCCCCAGTTGCACCAGTGTAATCCTCTTCCCTCTCTTCGGGCACCTGGAGGCCACCAGTGTGAGTCCCCAGCACCTCCAGCAGGAGCAGGAGCTCGGCTCTGCTTGCCCTGGTAGCAGTAGAAACATTTTTCCTAATAAATTAAACAGACAACAGCCTGAAAGGGAGGAAAGAGGAAGAATTTTAGGCATCTGCAGAGATTTCAGTGCTCACAGCTCACTCCTGGGGAAAAAATAAATTCTCTGGACTGCCTTCTGCCTCTTACTCTATCAGGACCAGAAGGACCAGCAACTTCTCCTCCCTCCAAAATTTATAGCCTACAGTTAAAATTACATGTAGTACACTCCTACCTACAGTTAAAATTACATGTACCAAACTCCTACTACACAAAGATTTGATAGATCCACTTATGGATTCATTGCAAGACAAAGCTCTGCTCTCAAAGCCTCTCGGACAGCACTGGTTTAACACATCCTTGCACCAGAAGTGTGAATTCCTGAACTCAGCTTTACTTGGGTAGCACCAATTCTGCCCTCATGGGAAGCTGGAACAAGTATCTGCTGAGCTTGGACTGGCTCAGCAGGCACAGAATGTCCCTGCCCAGAAAAAAACCCAGCAAAGCAAAGAGAGTTGAAGTCTGGAGTTATTGGCTTAACTGTGGAAATAATTAAAAAGGGTAAACCCCAAAATGCAGCCCTTGCAAGGCTTTTGCTACCTCAGAGTAGGCCTGAGCAAAGGAAGCCTGGCTTGGAAGAGGCTTAAAAGCAGATAAAGAAACCATAGCTGGTGGGACAGCCAAAACACATCCATGCTACCCAGGTGAACAGACTGTGGAATGTGGGACTAATAACACTGATCTCAGGGGTTTGGCTTCAGCTCCATCAGGAGAACAACTGGGCTCTTCTCACAGGTCCCCATCAAAGCCCAGCACTCACTGTCAGCTCTCTTGCCACGCAGTAACTGCTCAGCCACCTCCAAGTGGCACCAGTGCCCACTGCAGCCTCTTCCCTCTGGCCCTGTCACCAAGGCTCAGACACAACCATCTGGTAGCAGCAGGAGCACCAGCCCGTGCTGGCAGCGTGTTCAGCCATCCCAGCACTGAGTCTGTAGCCCCAAACGTCTCCCACACCCACCAATTTGCTCTCTTAATTGCAGCAAGGGCACTAATCCTCTCAAAAGATGTTAAGCCCCCCAGGCACTGCTCCTCGCTGGTCTTTAAGACACCTCTCCTCCTTGTAGGTCTTGGGAAAATGTTTCCTTGCAGCAAAGGGAGCCATCTCCATGGGGTTAAACCCCAGGGATGTGGGGATCTGGGATGTGGGGCAGGCAGAAGCTGAGGTGCACAGAGCTGGCACTGCAGCCAGGGCACAGCCTGTTGGCTTCCTGCTCTTGTCCCAGAAGCACCGGCTGTTTCAAGAACTAGATGCCCAAACCAAGAGCCAAAGAGCCAAATCACCCCCCCGCCCATGGAGCAAAGCATCCTCCTGGCTCATGGCCTGTCACACTGGGGCTCCCGGGGCTCCTGCCCCTGGCTGGGACACCAGGAGCTGTTCCTGATCCAGGTGGCCCACGGGATGCTATCCCACCTGCCTCATCCCTGCAGTACCTGCTCTTCAAGGCCCTTCTCCAGCAACCCCTTGTGCCTGTGTTGGTGCTGGGGAGCCCAGTGAGCAGAACACACCTCAGTTTGGACCCAAAGGGCACATCTGGTGTAACCAATGCAGGGGAGATGGTCCCTTCATGCACCCCAAGTTGTCTGCAAGGCAGCTGTGCAGCCTCCCAGTGTTTCTGTAGCCATGCTGCAATAAGGAAGCTTCCCAGTTTCAACTGGGATTTCAGCAGAGGTCAACCCCTAGTTGGAGCCATCCTGGGGTGGGGGTCCATATATGCATATCGATTTTTATGGCATATACTTATAAATTAACTTGCTGGTGAAGTTTCATGCAGTGACCATGGCAGCAGCCTCTCTCCAGCCACCAAGAGCAGCTGGATGTGGGAGGCCAACCCTGGTCCACCACGGCTGAACACTCAGGAACTCAGGACCACCTAACAAATTTCCACCCAGCAGAGCACTACAAGGAGATGAACTTCAGTGTCCCTTCCCAAGCTCTCCCTCTTCCCTGGGGCACTGCCAAGCCACCACATTTCACCTGCTCCAATTCTGCTGGAAGGTAGGGGGAAAAAAAAACCCAACCCAACCCAGAAAGCAAAGAGCCAACCCCCCAGAAATGCTGCACAAGTCAACAGGCACCAAACAAAACCAACCCAGCAAGACACAGGCAGGCCCACGTTCCCCTAATGCCACATCCATAAATCACAGCCCTGCTGAGAGGTCTTTTGTGTTTTTCCCACACCAAACAAATGCCCTAATCCTGTGCCTGCACGGGCAGGTAACGAGTCAGGCTGATAATGCCTCCCTTTGTTAAACACCAGCACGAGTGGCCCAGCCTTTGCACAGGGAGGACTTTGTTTGCCACCTTGACACACATTTCTGCTAATCAAGCCCAGCCTTCCTGCTCTGAAAAAGCCTCCTGATAAGCCCCAGAGCCCCTTTCTGCTCTGAGTGACACCCCAGCTTGCACCCCTTGGATCATAATCAATGCAGGGGAAGCATTCCTGGGGATTCACCTGCCCTTGGGGTAAGTCATGGCAAAGGGGGGGCTTAAACTACTGTCTAGACCCCCAAAAGGGACTGATGACAGCTGTGCTCCTGCTCCTCTTCCTCACCATGGGCATAACAACACAGGGAGGGGAGTAGGGACTTTATTGACCCAGCAGCACTTTCCTCTGGGCACTGAGAACTCCTCGAGCATCTTCCATGTGAAGTCTGAACCAGAGCCCACCAGCTCCTCCCACCAGCAGCATATGGAAAGGCAGCTCACGAGGTGGCAGGGCCAGGGCAGGCTTGACACAAACCTTGAGACACATTTACATCTACAGGTCCTCAAAAAAGCTGTGTAGGATCTCCAGGAACCCACCTTCTACACCTAAAGGGATCCTCTGGGCATCCAGCACTGTCTGAACAGCAGAGACTTTTGAGACATCAGCTCGGAAAGTCTCCAGTTTTCCATTTGCACCACGGAAAAAGAAAGTTATAATTTTTTCTGCCCCTTCTGGTCACGAATCCGTGTTCCTAAGACAGGCCAAGTGCTGCCAAACCTCAGCTACACGACTCCACCTGCCTCTTCAGCAACACCCAAACCAGCCATGAGACCACGCAGCACTGAGGCTCCTCCTCAGCTGCTGTAAAGGGAAGGGGATGCCCTCTCTCACTGTCAGAGGATGGGTCACCTTCCCAGTGGCCAGTGAAGAACAAACCCAGGACCAGCTGCACGGGAAGGTGCCCAAGGAACCAAGCATGTCCTGTACTCACCAGCTGCTCATTACCCCCAGCATCCCATCAACTGGGTCACGACTTTAAAATTGGTTTAGGATTTTATTCCCAGCTGAGCCACCCAGTTAACTCCTTAAAATCTCCCACTTCCTTCCCAAAAGGGAGGGGTGGCACCAACCCCATCCCGAACCATGAGTAATCTGGACACTGTCCTGGTCAGTGTGACCCCCCTTGGGATGAGCTATATTTGCCACCCCCTGGAACAAAAGGCCTGGCAAATTAATACACCGGTGATGCTCTCAGTGCTGATCCCTAAATGCATTTGAACACAAATGGGATTGTCACCTCAACTCATTTGTTAATGGAGTTGTGATTTGCACTCACAAAGGAGTGGCACTGGAAATTAAGATCTCTCCATGGTAAACAGAGCAGTAAGACATTTGTCCAGAATGAGATTTTTAACCCAACATCTCCAGTCAGGCCAGGATGAACATCCTGATTCTCTCCCCTCCTTTTTACACTCCACAAAGACACAAAATTAAGTTCCAGGATTAAAAAAACATCGTGCCCATTGAGGCAATCAAGCTGCAGGTTTGTGGTGCCACCACATCTCAAGATGGGTCCCCAGTGACGCTGCAGGGCTCAGGGTAGAGCAGAAGGAACCCAACCAGGCTTGGGAAGGAGAGAAATTCCCAGCAAGGGAGGGAGACAGGCACCAATTAGGGAAACAAGAAGGAGCAGGTCTGTCTGCAGACTCCCTTCCTGCCCCAGTCATTACGTGGGATCATGACGTGGTCACAAACAGTCCACGAAACACAGTCAGGAGCTCTTTAAAGAGCAGGCTCAGCTGGTGGAGATGCTCTGCTGCAAGTACAACAGATGCAAAGCACTGCTGCTCATTAAAAAGGTATTCACATAATTAGAGACTTCACTTGGCCGTACCAATGATTTGATCTAGTCCAGAGCACTCAGCCAGTATCTGAGGGCTCTCCATGCCTGCTTCCCACTCCTGACTGCTTGGCTTGTCCCTGTGTGGAACCCTGCCCACCTCCTCACACCCCACACACTGCAGGTCCACTGGTGACAACCAGGAAGCACCTTAGGGAGCAAAGCTACAAGTGTCAAAACCCATCACCAACCTTCAGCACCCCACCCAGCTTCCACCAAGAGCTGATTTCCTTCCAGAGCCTGCCATGGGGCTGAATTATCCCCAAGTCCTTTGAGCCCTTCCACATAAAGAGCACAGTGGGCTGGTCTGCCAAGGCCTTGGAGCACAACCCAAGTGAAATGACTTTTCCCTGAACACTGAGGGCTCTGAATGACAGCTATTGTTATTCAGATGAAACCAAGTGTCAGATTAACAAATCAATGGGCATAAGAGACATAAAATGGGTGACCATTGAAGCCTTTCAAATACCCAAACATATGGATGAACCAAACGTGGATTGTAATTGACTCACCCCCACCTTTGATCTCTGCACCCTTGGGTTCCCAAAGGGACAGCCCAGCCCCCTCTGACCCGGGCTGAACCCACTGGGGACCCCATTGTGAGCCCTCACAAAGTCTTTTCTCTCTGTCTCCATCCCCTGGATGTAGATCCAGCCTGGGGTTTGGAGAGTGAGACCAGCCAGCTCTGCCTGGGAGAGCCAGGGATGCTGGAGATGGACAACCTGCATCACCTCCCCCGGAGCCCACCACCCTGGACACCCCCTCCACCAGTCCCCATCCCTAGTGGCGGCCCTCAGTCAACTGGATGTGCACGAGGAGAAGGTCTGGGAAGCAGCAGGAGTGGCCTCAGAGCAAGCATGGGCAGTGCTAATGCTCACTCCCCACAGCTCCCAGAGACAGATGTGGGATCTGCTCTGTTTTCCAAGGATTTTCCCTGTGCAAAGCCAAGGGTCAGACTTTGCTGATGGGTTCGTGGCATGCATGTGCCCCTACTACAAAAGTTGGGCCGATCTGGAAGTGCTGGAAGCTGCTCTGCTCTTCTCCAATGGCCTCAACATCACATTATCACCTATGCTTGATTAAGAAATGTGATTTTTAACTTTCCCCGAGCTGTTTCTCCAGCTACATTGAAATTAACCCAGCATTTAAATAAATGTTATCCCTAAATGTTTACTTATGGGGTTTGGAGTGACTTTTGACCAGCTTCAGATGGATGCAAGAGACAATTAAAAAAAAAAAGCATCATTTTTGATCCTGTACAAATCTCAACTCCCCAGGAGTCGCAAGGCAAGCGATGGTTTGGGTTTAGTTTCAAGCCTCATTACAAACTTTAAGTTGCTGTAGCTCTTCCAGGAAACCCAGCCCAGCTTATTCTTCCACCTCCATGCTGCAAACCCCCCACAAATGTGCTTTTGGGGAGGTTCTGAACCCCTCGCTGAAGTTTCCCCACCACCGTGGTGGGGAACAAACCGGGCAGCTCAGCTCTTGCTGTACTGAGTCTGAAAGCAACAGGAGCTTTGGAATGCCTGTTGCTGAAGGCAAATCCCAGCAGCTATTCCCAGCACTGGATTATTCCCAGCACTGGATTATTCCCAGCACTGGATTATTCCCAGCATTGGATCATTCCCAGCATCAGGCACCACGGCAGAGGGAAATGACGGACCGATCTGGACTGGGAGGGCAGAGGCTTCGCACGTGTCCTGCCCTCCCCCACCAGCGAGAGGAGTGGGTTTGATGGGCGAAGCGGGCGAGGGGAATCCATCGAGCAGCCCCTGCTCTGCCCTCATCGTTTTTGGGCTCAGCCCCGGCTGTGCAGCTGCTTAACCCAACTGGTGAGCCCTGCTGGGACAGCCGAGCCCGCGACAACTGCGGGGCTCCCCCGCGGAGGAGCCCGGGCAGAGGAAGACTCGCGGGGAGGAAGGCGCAGAAGAGGAAACTCCGGCCCTCTTAATCTGCTTTTAGGACCACGTGAGCGTTGTGTTTATATATAGCTTAATTAATTATTACACTGCATTTAGCAGGGTGACCTTGGGAGCATCTCTGGGGGCGCAGCGCTGGCGGTGCCGGCGGGGCAGGCGGCCAAGGCGCCGGTGTGTGCCCAGACACCCGCGGCTCCTCCCGCTCGTCCGGCTGTCCGGGCAGCGCCAGCCTGTAATTACCAGCCCTCGGAGCAGACAGCAGCTCCCGGCCCCTCTCGGCTTGCAGCAAACCCACGTTGAAACCCTAACCGGCTATTCCACTTCTGCTCTGGCAAGGCTGATATCTTCCTTCCCTGCACAACATCCCCTCTATTAGTTATTCCCCTCTGCTTTCTTGCAAATGCCATGCAGACAGCCCAAGGCTCATCAGCTACCAGAGCAGCTCAAGAGGGAAATTAAAAGGGAAAAAAAAAAAAAAAAGAAAGAAAAAGAAAGAAGTTACAAGCTTTGTGTTAAGTTGCAGCGAGTTCAGTGCACTGCGCTGGGGAAAGGATGGGGATGGGTTTTGCTGAGCGTGTCCTGGAGAAGGGGTAGTGCTTGGGCTGCCCTTTGCTGCTCCCTTGGGTCGGTCCAGCCACGGGGAAGCCGGGGCAGGTGCCCGGGGTGATCACAGACACCCACCACTGCCGCGCTGGTCCCAGGTGAGCCCTCGGTGAGCTTCCCCCGTCCCAACGCTCCTGCAGAAGCCCCGGCACTGGGGGACCAGCTCTGACCCGGCACAATTCACTGGCTGTGTCACCAGAGGTGGGCTCAGGGGGTCAGAGCAGAGGCTCAGCACCTCTGTGAGAGGCATCACGTCCTCTCCAACATGCAGAGACACGGGGCAGAGCAGAGTCACGGGGTCCCGCTGCAATTCAGGTTCAGTAACAGCATTCCCAGCCCCACGTCCAACCCGTGCGCAGCCACTCCGGGACCGAGGGCTGGGACACACCTCCTGTTTACTCCAACACCTCCTGCCTTCCCTCCAAGCCTAATGCACCTTTACAAAAACAAACCGAAGGCATGCCAAAGCTGCAGGCCTTGCCAGTTTTTAAACAAATATTTAATAGTTCAACGAAGCAGCAAAACGCTCTGTGAGTAAGACGCCGGGGTTTCGTCCTCCCCCTAGTGACGGGAGGATCTCCGAGCCCAGCCAGTGCTGCAGCCCCCGGACCCTGCTCCGAATCAAAAATATAAACGCAGTTTAACCCCAGAGCAAAGCTTTTCTCACGTTTAATTTTTCTTTTACCGGATCAACAAATTTCTAGAGATTTCCTTCGCTCGCCTGCACTTCACAGACTTTCACGTTTTAAGGCAAGTTTGTGTTCCATGCTCAGAGACGCTGTGAGCTCAAGGCTTTAATATAAAGCTTGTCGAGCTGCTTTATTGAAGTTAATCATTGTAATGGATTTTGGCTTCTGTGGGGACACTTTCTGCACTCACAGTCACATGGATACACACCGAGGGCCTGATCCTGGAGCCCTTCTCCTGGTAGAGTTTTGAACTGCATTAAACACAGCCACTTTTGGGGACCTGGTTCTCTCTCTGCCACTGCACACTGCTGAGGACTCATCTTTTCATCACAGTAAAGTTCCTATGTGAAAAGTGTGTCTTTTAAAGAGAGTTGATGTTTTTACTGCAGCCATATTCAGTACTCTCAGACCATGCTTGTGGCAGTGCAGGATCTGGCCTTGAGTTCACCTTCAGGAAGGATCTATAAAATACATACATCCACCTATAATGTTATACATCAGCATATAAAATGAAAGCCCTTGCACAATTCCCACTCTGTTCTGGAAGAGCTGCCTGCTGCGCTGCCAGGAACACACACCGGAGGGGAGAGGCTGTGCCAGCTCCAGGGAGAGGTTACAACTGCTCACTTTTATTACAAACCAGCCACTTTGGTGGATTCACAGAGATCCCCAGCAGCACCAGCAGAGAGGACTGGCCAGACGACAGCTCTGGCTTAAGGAATTTTAGCAGCACAAGACTCACAAGAAGGCCAGGATGAGGGAGGGCCACCCCCTGCCCCCAGCACGGTTTAGCAAAGCCAGGCTCTGTGGGTGACTCTCTACAAGCCACATCGAGGGCAGGATGAGCCACACGTGGCCCTGCACCCCAGACTGGCTGCAAATTAAATTCTGGGTCAGACCTGCTGCCAAATTGAGCCTCGAGTCCCTTGATGCCACTGCTAAGTCACAGCATCCCTCTGTAGAGATGTCCTTCCTCATTCCCTTTTCTGTAGGGAGTGGAGAAAACTGCAGTGCTGTTGAAGCAGGGTAGTTCCAGGGCGTTCCCGAGGAGGTTAACACAGATGTAAAGCATTTAGCAGAACCTGGCATTATTTTTCTCTAAATAAAGTTCTCCCAGCCACCACGTGGCAGGGCACTGTCATGCTCACATATTTTGACAGAAAAAAAAATTAAAAAATGGAATTATTCTTTTACTGGAAATCAGTGTGAGGTCTTCTGCCAGCAGCACTTGTACACCTATTTTCCTCTAACATTCTCATCAACATCTTCTAAAGCCCCAAACTCCCAAGTTTCTGATCCTCTCTGTGTGACTCGTGTGGCCAGAGCCAGGAGGAAAGGTTGGGCAGCCAAGCAAGGCGGGTCACAGCTCCTACAAGCCCCTCCTCACCTCCCAGTACGAGAGCACCACGTGTTACATCACCATCACCGAGCCCATTTTCCTCCTCGGTCTTCAGAGTGTGGCACCAGGGAGGGTTGTCTCCTTCCTATCACTTTTATGAATGAGCTAAGGTCCACTGCAAACACAGCTGAGGAGCCTTTACCATTCCCAGGTGGAGAGATGCTCAAGACAGAGGGACTTTCACTTCTGCCTCTTGTCTGACACCCAACAGGATGTGATGCCCTTCCTGACTTGTCTCTGGGCACCTTGCAGCCACCTCCAGACTGGGAGCAACTTCCTCATGGCAAAGCTATACCACCAGTAAACCCCTGTCCCAAATTCTCCCCCCCCTTCCCTCTGAGCCTGCTGATAATCAATATGTTTCATCACAGGACTCCTTGTTTCCATTAAGAAAGCCGGGATAAGGTCCATTTACTCTCTTGCCCTCTGGCTGCCGCTGGGCCGAGCGCCTTTAAAAAGCACACGGTGCTTCTCTGAGCTAATTAAACACACAGAGAGCTGCTGAAAGCCCTGGAATTGCCACGGCGTGGGCAAGCCCCGGTACAGTCATCAGCAGCAAGTCAGGACCCAGCACAGCTCTTAGTCATCTCACACAAACCAAGGGAGAAGCCTCTGCTCCAGCCCCTCCTCACGCACCACATGGTGACAACAGGTAGCAGCCGATAGCCCCTGACCCCCTAATTACAGCACTGAAACAATGTGCCCTGCTATTTGTTGTTCTTTGAGCCCATATGTCACCCATCCCACACAGCCCTGGCCCATTCATTATCCCCTGAACCCATTGATCACCCATGGTCACACCACCAGGAGACACGAATCTCACGCTGAACGATCACTAAATTAGACTTCTTCCTACTTAGGGTGGATTAATAGCCCCAAACCCAGGCTCAAGTGAACAGAGCAGCTCAGCAAGAGAGGCCTGAAGGTAGGACAATCCCATCATCAGGCAGCTTGGAAATACAGCTCCAAAGAATGGTGCTTTGGGTAGGGTTTTTATAGCCACCGCACCCGGGGCTTGCTGGATGCTTTTGAAAACAAAGCCTTGACTAGAAGTGCCTTGAGATATCCATAGCTTGGTGTGTGTTACAGACATCTGCCATGGCCCACTTGAAAAGAAAAAAAAAAAAATAAATCATAAATCCCAACCCCAGAGCTGAGCCCGTGGGTTTTCATTCCCATCGTTTTCATGCCAAGGAGCGCAGCGCTCCCCGGCAGGGCCGGGCTAACACGATTAGCCAGGCAGATCCACCACCCGCATCCGTCACCCCCAACGCTTGGGCAACTTTGAAAAGTTCAGCAGCTCGACAGGTGAGGCCATGAAACCCGAGCAGGGCAGACAATGTCGTCCCCCCCCCCAGCGTCGTGCTGGGAAGAACTTGTCACGTGCGTCATATCGGGCAACATGCTTGAAACAGAGCAGTGCACTGAAACCCCAGCAACACGAATAATCTTTGCCATCTGTTTGAACAACTCAACCCTCCTCAGATCTGGAGGAATGATCCCATGCAAACACAAGGGCCTTGCTGACTGATTTTAGCAGCCCAGCCCTTCTTTTTTGGGGCCATTTTCTTCCCGACGTCGCCCAGCGGTTGAGACACATCATGGGGAGCTGCTGCAACGGCCAAGGGGGCACTGAGCTCTGTGTAGGTTTGGAGGGGACCACTTAAAGTCCCCACTCGCTTAAGTACAACACAGTACAAGGCCAATAGCTGATTTTTTAATTTTTTTTTTTTTACATCAAGAAAACAAAAATCTCAAAGGCAAAGTTGTTCGGCCAAACCATCCCAGATAACGCAACGGTCCTTTAGGACACGCTCATTCCAGCCCAGCACAGCTCACTGGAGGAACTGGTCTTTGCTCAGATGCTGTCATTTGCACCCAAAGTCCAGTTGGGAGAAAGAGGGCTGTTCTCAAACTTCCTGGGGCCAACTAAGCTTGTGACACTCAGCGGAAACCAACACGTTGAGTTTTGCAAGCACCCGGCTGTGCCCGCGCTCCGGGTCCGTGTCCCGCCGGGAAGCGAAGTGGCAGTGGCAATTCAACAGCAGGGATTAAACCCTCCCCAAAGTTGAGATTATAGAGACTGACCAAACACAAGGGCCAAACCCTGCCCTGCTCAAGATTTAGCACAGCAAGGCTTTCACCCTCAATTTTAACCATCATTTCCTGACTCTTCCCTTGCTCACGGCCTGGCCCGTTGCGAGCAGCAGCTCACACCCCTACACTGTCCTTGGGGAGAAAAGGGAGGCTCCCAGGGAAAAATAAAAAATAAAAAAGTGAGGAAGTTTCTCCTGATTCAGGAGATGCTGTGAAGCAGCTCTTTGCACATTAAGGTCCCCAGTGTCATTTAGGTGATTTGGAAGTCTGAGAAAGGCACGTTTGAAGCAGTTTATCGCACACCACCAGACCTCGGGGCCTGATCCTGCTGACCCAAACCACCCAGTCTCACTAAGGAGAATGAACTAAGGCAACTTAGCAAGAGTAGGAAGACAAAGCACCAGCACTTTAAGAATTTTCCATGGAAAAAAAAAAAAGGAAAAAGGAAAAGAGGTCTCCCTGCTGCACTGCTAGGGACAGAGGAGCTCGGGTCTAGCCGTGGTGTCGTGGTTACAGCCGGCACAGCCACGGCACAGGGGTTCCAGCAGAGAGCTACAGACTCGAAATATAAATCAGTGATGGTGAGTAGGGCTGGGAACGCCCAGCCCAAGGCAGGAGAGACTGGGTATTACAGCCCACTGGGCTGAAATTAATAGTAAAAAAAGAAAAATCAGCAAGCGTGTAACACTAGCGACACGATCTCTTTTTCTTACGTTAGTTACAGGACAACAGGCTTTCAAGTCCCAAGGACGTTTCAAAACACATCACTGTTGAATCAATTGAAGAAAATAATAAAAGAAATTCAACAATTGATTTTCTAGGCTTGCAAGAAACATTTTTTCTCCCCCACCAAGCCCTACAGTAAACCCAAAAGAGAACAACGACGTCCCCACAGGCTGCTCGGCCAGGCAGTCAGACACATAGCTCAGAATTCCTCACTGCTCCAAAAAGGGAACTTCTCTACTGTCCAAAAATTCCAGGCACTACTTAAAATTTATTTGCAATAGTGGCTGGATCCCGTTTCTCCTCTGTCATGGTACATATTTTCACTTGAGGCAGTTAAAACATTACTGGGTGCAAACTCCGCAACGTGCGGACAGAAGTTATTTTCACTAAATTTTAGTTATATCACTATTGAGAAAAACAATGTAATTTTCCCCCTCTTTTCCCTCTGCTTTTCAGGAATGGTGGTCAGCACCACTTGGTGCTGTTTTGCCTTCCACACAAAGGAAACAAACTAACAGATTTCATTTCACTTGACAGAAAATGGAGCAAGGAAAAACTTTGCGTTCCCGCCTTCAGAAGTTATTTTCTATAGATGAAAACTTGAGACAGAGATCAGTGGTTAACACAAACATGATTAATTGCAAATATTCCCAAAAATAAGAATTCATCAAGCTAAATAAGCAAATTTGTGATGCCTTGGGAATCTGAAAAAGTAGATTTTGGATGGCAGGAACAACTTAAATAAACAAACAAAAACTCCTAATGGATATGATCAAATTTAGCCAGCTGACTAAAATACACTTTTAATGAGATGGGGGTCAAAAATTGGTCAAAAGTCTTTATCATTTCAAAGACAGGCAATTGGATTTACACTGAACACACAGGGTGCTGAGGACACAGTAACTCCCCCAGTTCCAAAGTTCAGTCGATTTGTGCAAAAGTATCTGAAAAACAGAGGCGAGGCTTGCCCAGCTCACTGTGTGACACTGGCACCACCGAACTTCTATGACACCTTTAATATGATTTTATTGGGCCATCAACAAGAAAGTACAAACACATCTCCTTATTGACATTAAGATAATAAATAAAAGCCTCATTAGGGCTGGGAGAAATAAGCATGTTCTTGAGGAGGGCTGAGAAGCCAAGATTCGCTGAAGTCAGTGGGAGTTTGGAGTTGCTACTAGACAGGAACTGATTTTTAAATGCCAAAATTTATAGGAACAAACTTCTGCATCTAATTCTAATTGAGTTAGAAATAATGCACAATATATTACAACTTGTCTGTTGTTTTCATCCTCCCCCGTGTATTTTGCATTGTTTAGTCCCCCCTAATCGACCCTGGTCCCTGTCCCACAGACAGCCAGACACGCTCCCGTCCTGGGGTGAATCACACTCCAGTGATTTCAAGACTTTCAGCATCACTTGCACTGGCTGCTTGGGAATATCATCATTTAGATCCCAAGATTTGCTGTATTTCAGCTAAAACAGCAAAAATACTATCGAGAAACTGCAACGTGTTTGCAGGGATAGGGCCCACTCCGCTTAAAATTCAGTAGCTGAGAAGAGGAAACTTTAAGAAGTTAAACACAACTTTGATACCTGTTGTCCAAATTTAAAAATAATGTGTATCCTTTAAATATTGACTTTTGCCCACTGCCTCTGGGATAACAGATGAACGTGATCATAAGCATTATTCTCTCCTTCTCCCCTTCCACCTCTTACTTGTAAAAGATTAATCAACCATTTTATGGTCTAATTTAGGTGCCTAATTAAAAACAGAGTTCAACACGTACAACACCATTTTGCTAATAAATCCTGACAGGTCTTCTGGTCTGTTATATGCAAGTTCTCCTTCAAAACGCGAGATTATCACTTTTCTAAACCCAACTGGATTTATAAAGGTTTCATCTGGGTCGCTGTGGGACCACGCGCTGCATCCTCCACCAAACTGACAGAATTTCCTAAAACGAAAACAGCTTTCGAAAATGACTTCCTCCTCGCCAGATCTTATCCTGCACTCATTTCACTAACTGCTGAGGGATGGCAACATTGAAAAAAGAGACATAAAGCTAATCGGACTTGCCGGGTGGGAGTTTCAAGACTACAAAGAGGTTACAATTCGCAACTTCACAGCTCCCATCTGGCTTCAAAGTTTCCATCTCTGCTCCTTTAGCATTCCTGTAAACACTCAGTAGAAAGACATATTCAAAATATTCCTGATAAAGGAACTTCAATAGGAAAGGGGATGAAAAGACACCGAAAGGCGGCTCGCCCCGCGCTCGGTGTCCGACAGCGCTTCTCCTCCGCACCCACCGCCTCCCGCTCCGCCGAGCCCATCGGCACACGGACACCCCGCACGGGGCTGCTCCTCGCGAAACCACTCGGAATGGCATCCATCCTTGCAGGATGCGAGCCAGGAATTTATAATTTTCTCCCAGGCCAAAGGGTTCGTCCCGTCCCCGACGCGCCCGTTCCCCCCCGCAGCCGCAGCCCCGCGCCGGGCGGGCGATCGCGACCCCGGGCCATCGATCCAGAGATGATTGCGGGGTAGGAGAAAGTTAACGGGGACGGAGCGCGGGGAGGGAGCGAGGAAGTTGTATCTGGAACGCGGAGCTGCCGCCTGCCAGTCCCGGCTGCGGCTGCGCTCCCGGGACGGGTCAAAAACCCTCCGAACGCCTTAAAAAAATCCCCAAGCGTGTCAATGCCCTCCAAACTGGTAAAAAAAAAAAAAAAAAAAAAAACAACAAAAAACAAAAAAACCCCAAAACAACAAAAAAATAAAATAAAAAAACCCCAAACAGGTCAACCTCCACCCCAACGGGTAAAAAAAACCCCAAACGGGTCAATCTCCCCCCCAAATCTGCGGTCGCCCTCCGGCCCGTGCCGGCGCGGGGGACACACCACTCATCCCAAAGCAACACCCCGAGCTGGAGGAAAAATAACCGCTCCAGCAAAAGCCCTGGAAGCACGGCGGAATAAGAGCGTTTAAGAATATTAAACTGATATTTAACCTTCATATAAGAATCAAACACGGTTTGGATCGCTTCAAGCCCGCCGCCGCCTGGACTAACGGGGAGCGCAAGCTGCGCGCTGGGTTGATTATATTTTTTAGGGGTTGTTTTTTTCGGAGGGGTGGGCATCGAGCGGACTCGGCCCCGGGCGCTCCCCGAGCTGCTCCGGAGCCCGCACTCCCGCACCGGGGCGGCCAGGGCGGGACAGGGGGACCCCCCGCACCCCCGTCCCGTACCTGTACCAGGCGAGTCCCCGCTCGTAGTTGCGGTCGAAGAAGTGGGGCTCTGCGCCCACGGCGCGCACGTCGGGGTGCACCCGCAGGAACTCCAGCAGCGCCCGCGTCCCCCCTTTCTTGACGCCGATGATGATGGCCTGCGGCAGCCGCTTGGTGCCGGAGCCGTTGAAGAAGCTGGAGATGGGGCTGGCGGCGTCGGGCGCTGCCCGCTGCTCCTCCAGGCTGCTCTCCTCGCCCGGCTCCCCCGGCGGGGCGGCGCGGGGCGGCGCGGGAGAGCCGCGGGCCGCCAGCCCGGCGCAGGAGCCGGCGCACGAGTAGAACATGTAGAGCCAGAGGAAGAGCATGATGAAGAGCAGCAGCAGCCTCCGCCTCAGCGGCGGCAGCGCGACGGGGACATCGAGGCAGCGGTTCAGGCGCTGCCCCATGTGCCCGCGGGCGCGCCGGGATGCATGGCTGGAGCCCGGCCGGCTCGGCTCGGCTCTGCCCGGCGCCTCATGGGCACCCGCGGGGGCTCAGCACGGCCCCATCGGTCTCTCGCCGTGTGCCCGGCGCTGCCGCCCGCCCAGCGCCGCTCCCGCCGCCGGCAGCGCTGCAAAGGCAGCGGCGGGGCGGGACACGGCGGCGGGGACGGGCGGAGCCCGCAGCCTATCACAGACACACGCCGGTGCATAATGAGGCGGGGAGGGGAGAAGCGGGAGGAGGGATGAACTCATTGGTTGGTGGCGCGGGGAGGGATCGCACCGTCGGGGCGGTTCGGTCGCCCGCCGCCGTCCCGGAGCTGCCGCCGGGTCCGCACGGGGTGAATCCCGCCGAGGGCTGTGTGCTGTACATTCCCCGCTCTCTGTCCCCCCAGGGCTGCAGGCAATCGCCAGCTGGGGCGTCACGGTGTTGGCGGCAACTCAGTAACTTTTTCCTCCTCCTTATTCCCAATATGCTGGGATAATAAGGTCGCCGGGGAGACCCTGTTGCCGCCTTTCAGCACCTGAAAGGGGGTTATAAGGAAGGTGGGGGAAAACTTCTTGGCAGAGACAAGGCAAAATATTTTTAAACTGACAGGGCAGAATAGGTATAAGGAAGAAATTTTTTACAATGAGGTGCTCGAACATTGCCCAGAGAAGCTGTGGATGCCCTGGAAGTTTTCAGAGCCAGGCTGGAAAGGGCACGGAGTAACCTGGTTTAGTTGAAGGTGTCCCTGCCCACGGCAAGGGATTGCCACTGATGGCATTTAGAGGTCCCTCCCAACCCGAACCATTCTGTGATTCAGTGTTTTACCCACTCTTTTGATGAGTTGCTTTTTCAAGGAGGGGAAATAAAGATTGAGGGGAAATAAAGGAAAATAAGATAAATAAGACCCTGAGAAGTGTATGACTTCTCTAAAAGCTGCTCAGTGGGTTAACACAGAGCTTGGGCCACCAGTTCTGGTGTCACTGGCCCCCATCCTTCCCAGGACCAGGTATTTGCGAAGCAGATTTTGGGATGACGCAAGGAGAACTTTTGTACTTCAGCTGCAGAGTCAACAGCAAACAATTCCAAAGAATCTCTCTGCTGTGAGAGAAAATAGACAGCACTGCTGGGCTCTCTGTGGTGTGAAGGGTGATCCCAACCAAGCAGAGCCGAGGTGCAGTGGCAGGAGGAATTGCTTCCCAGTTTCCCTGTGTGTGCTGGCAGAGCTGTGCCAGCTGGCCCAGACGGGTAATTGTGAAGGGAATTAAAGAGGACAGTTCCAGGCAGTGCATGAATCACAGCTGTGGGCAGCAACCCTTCCACGGGTGACACAGGCTGCCTCTCCTGCCCCCAGGTTTCCTCACCTCTGCACTCAATGTTTTGTGCAATTCCAAACACGAAACCTGCAGCTTCCACGCACAGGTTGCTCCACTGCACATTCCTACGCCCATGAAATAAGAGGGAAACCCTTCAGATGGAATAATTCTCCCTGTTCCTTACATCCACCAGCACCAGCCAGGGTAACATCAACAAAATGTCACGGAAAGTTTGGTTTAAGCCTTTAATATATGTCAGCTGTAGCTTGTAAAAGTTGGATTGGCTTTTTAAGAAAAATAGCCCCAAGATAGGTTTTACTGTAATTGTATCTTCAACAGTTGGACGTCAGGAGTTTTTTCCCCAGGAATGGCAAGTCAGTGATCAGAAACAGCATCCAAGGAAAGGTAGATCAGGAGGAGGGCTGAGCTCCTGGAGCAGGGGGGGTGGGTGAGGGAGGTTTTGACAAGCAGGTTGGGAACCAGTTGTGTTCTGTCCTCCAGACTGACCCACTGTCTCCAGCTGTGGGTGAATGACCCACAGGCTGCTGGGCAGGGCACAGGTCTCCTCTGTATCTACTGCCACACTGAGAGAGGGCTCCAGCCAGGCCCAGCACCTACTCTTGGCTCCCAAAATTCATTTAACATCCCACACACAGCAGTTGTGGCAGGAGAATGTGTGCATAAACCCCCTGAAGAAACAGGGTTAGAAGGGAAGGGGAACAGAAATGCACAGCTGGGTTTGCTCTGTGCCCTGCAATCATAAGAGTGGCTGTCCTGCTGGTTGGCTGGTTAATCAATAACTAATTGAGCTGCATCGGTACAGTCTCCAGATCCTATTTCTTGATGGCTGATTGATTGATTGATTACACAGACAGCACTGGGAAAGTGCAGCTCCTGACAAGGGGTCATGGTGGCACTTAGTGGAGCACTGCTGAGATGGGCCTGGAGGGTGCCCAGCTCTGCAAAACACACTTGTTCAATCAGGGCAGAAAGCAGAGAACCCAGAACACCTTCAGTCAGAGAAGATGGTTGCCAGAGAAGCTGTGGCTGCCCCAACCCTGCAAGTGTCCAAGGCTGGGTTGGATGAGACTTTCAGCAACCTGGGAGAGTGGAAGATGTCCCTGCCCATGGCAGGGGTTGGGATGAGATGAGCTTTGAGGTCCCTTCCAACCCAAACCATTCAGTGATTCTGTGATCAAATCCTCAGCAAGACAGAGGAAGGGGCAGCTCTGTGGGCTCACCTCACCTCACCAACACCCACCCTTGCAGCCATGTGCTTTCCAGCATTTTTTGGAGTCGGACACGAGGCAGCAGTTCCCAGTGCTGATCCTGTCCTGCTGGCCTGATGCTGAGTTCTACCTGGTTGCTTTTTTTCTTCCCAGATAGAAAATCCATATGTTTGAAGGAGAAAGACTTTGCACACAGCTCTTCAAAGATCTGCAGGAACCTGTCCTGCTGGGGTGACAAATAGAAGCAGGTACCCAAAAATCAAGCCAGGGTGCTGTTGGTCCCAATCCAGACAGGATGCAGTTTTCTTACCGTGGTCATAGCTGTGCTTGGAGAAAAGTAATTTGCCATTTCATGGTGTTAATCAAGTGGTTGATCATGGGAAAAGGAGGCAATCTGGAGTGTGTAACCCTGCAGTGACCTGGTCAGAGAGGAGGTGACCAGCCAACACCACCCCCTTTTGGGGAACATACAGCACCCAGCACACTGAGATGTAGGGCTTTGGTGTGGGGCTTCTGGATGTTTTCACGTGTCCTCTTCCATCCACATGTGTCTATAATGGGGTTTTGTCCTTATTGCAGCACCCTGAGATGTTCCTCAGTCATGAGTCCATGTCCCAGCCCTTGCCCCCTTGCAGGGTCCCATGGTCCTGCACTTCTTTATTCCACTTCTTCTCCCCTAAGAAGTCCGTGGTGCTGACCCCTCCTCTCTGCCATAATGTCCTTTGCAGTGCCCCCTGTGCTATTCCAGAGCAGAGGGGAGCTGAGGATTGCTGATGGATAAATCTGGTGTGTCTGTCAGCAGCCTCCTCTCCATCCCTGCCCACATCTGCTGGACTCATATTGATGCCACGACAGTGAGGTGAGAGCTGGGGGGGAAAGGGCCCAGGGCATTTGGGACTTTGTCCTGAAGAACACATGTATGTTAGCCCATGGAGGCACAGCTTGCAGGGAGTGTTCTGTGGGTCAGAGCTGCTGGACCAGCAGTCAGTGACCATCCCAAATAGTGGGGCTGGGCCATCCCAGGGGTGACAGGCCTTGGAACTCCAAACAGCTCAGCCACAGTCAAGACAAGTGCCCAGGGCTTTATGCAACCCTTTTGCACCCAAGCCCAAGTGCCACATACTGCCCTAGAGCCTTCAAGAGGCTCTGTAACCCCACCAGCACCCAGGGACACCCCAGGGTCACCCCAGGCACATCCCAGGGATGTCATTGCCTCCTGCAGTGTCCTGGTGCTGCGTCCCAGGCGTGCTCCCTCCGGGGCCCTGGGCAGCACCACTGTGCAGATGTAAGAGGAGATCTTGTTTCTCTCAACCTGAAACCATTTCCTTTCCCCCACTGCCCTCCCTCCCCTCTCTCCCTAATTCGTCCCTGGGGTTTTAATATCTATTTCTCCAAGTGCCACGGGCCAAATTTACTGCTCACATAACTGCCCCGACTTCAATGGAGAAGAGCGTTTAGGGTGCTCCGAGGAGGCGTAAGTAGGAGTGATGTGATGGAATTGAGTAAAGGAAAATATAGTCTGACTGTCAAGAAGAGTTTCCTACCAGTGAAATCTATAGACTGTGGAAGTTTCCCATGGGAACAAGCAGAAACCAAGTTGCTGAAGTCATTTTAAACCAGCACAAGAGAATAGGAAATCAGGCCAGTGACTGGCCAGAAGGAAAGGAGAGATGACATAATGCTACTTCTCCTTCTCTAATTTCTGTGGCTGCATTGCTTTGTCCGTGGAATTATTTTAACGCAACTGGATTCCTCCTTGTGTTCTGGGTGATGTGAAGGCTCTTGCTGCTTCTGGAGAGGTTTCAACTCCTCTGCTAAATTCTGTCCTGGATTAAAGCAATACCCACTGCAGCCCCTGTTGGCCCTGCTCTTATTCCTGCTGCTTGCAAACCTCTTCTGGGATCTTGTCAGGCTTCTTCCCTGACTTACCTGAGCCTCTGGATCCAGTTCTCTGTTTATTGAGCTGTACAGAATGGACCAAACCCGGGGAACAGTGTCAGGGCTCCCCAGGCCAACAATGCCATGTGGGGCTGTGGAAGGTACCAGACACAGAGCTGTAACCCTGGAGAGAGCCCAGGGATGGAAATCTCCCTGCTTTCAGGGATCCTTCAGGTAGCTTCCTGCTAAATCACCTGCTGGAAAATCACAAAGGAATGATTTTTACCATTATATATTTCCATCATTATATATTTCCATCATAAAGGAATGATTTTCATCAAGGCATATGGGGAAACATTGCTTTCCCTGGTGACTCCTGGCTCTGGTGACTCCTGCCTGCCCTGTTTGGGCTCTGTGGATGACACCAGGGCTGCAGATGCAGTGGCCATGCCCTGCTACCACCCAGTGGCTTTGGCAACCTCTTGCCCATGGAACTTCCTAATGTATTTTTGAATGACTTAATATTCTCTCACCGTCTCAGCATTAGCAACTTGAAGCTCGCTGTGAGCAACCTCCTACCTCGCACAGTTCCCAGATAATTACAGATTAGAACCGGCTAATTTTTATTTTTGTAAAGCTGTCAGAGATCTATGTTTGTTATTATTGTCTCCTAGGTTGCCAGTTGCATAAATACATATGTAAAACCCCCTTTGATCTCTAAGTATAATGACACAGATTTATCAAATGTTTGCCTTTTTCTGTCTCTTTGAAAAGGCTGATTTATGGAGTGCAGTCCCTACCTCCCTTCCTCTCTTGAAATATGAAGTGTTTGTGAGCAGCCAAGGTAATATTTAATATCCTGCCAAGAATCCTTTGCACTTCCTAACAAATGAACTACAACCTAACCAAATGGTTCACATCTGTTTAGCCTCTTCTCCTTTTTAACTAAACAAATTAGCATTAGAATACCTGGGAGGCACACAAAGTCCCTTTCTAGATGACAGAACACAGACAATTATTAGCAAGGGGAGTAACTGTACTGAAAGGAGCAGGCCTGGACCCAGCAGATGTTTTCACATCTC
This sequence comes from Pseudopipra pipra, assembly GCF_036250125.1. NCBI lineage: Eukaryota > Metazoa > Chordata > Aves > Passeriformes > Pipridae > Pseudopipra > Pseudopipra pipra. Next base: position 3,091,292 of record NC_087567.1, read on the forward strand.
CTGTAGTGTCCATGAATGACCCGCAGCGCAGCGGACACGCTGCCACGGCCTTTTGAAGAGGGTGAGGAGTCCATTCACAGTCCCCTTCTGAATGAAATTAAAGGCAGTGGCCCCAGTGAGTTAAGTGTTCCATTTAAACCACTTCCAGCAAAGATACGTTTTGTTGTGGGGGAGTTTTCCCCCCCATAAATGGCTAAAACAAAGAGCATCGCCCCACTCCTCCCCACCCACGGGCTCAGGGTGCTCAGGAGGCAACAACCCTGGGTTTATTTCTGGTTTCACCAGTGGTTTCTCATCCCAAGAGCATCATCAATCCACCCATCCTCATCGCCCTCCCTCTCTGGGAAACAAGGTGTGAGGGGTTATTTGGGTTTTAGGAGAATCCCGAGGCGCGAACAAACATCTGCAAAGCACGGTTTGCATTATTGCAGCTCCCCCAGTCTGCACATGGGCAATTACAAACTCACACCCCTCCGACCACGAGGGGCCTTTCAAGCACCCCTGTTCCCGCTGGGGTCCCAAACACCTTTAAATCAGAGGTTCAGGAGGGGCTCTGGGGCGGGACGGGACGGGACGGGGCGAGACGGGCTCTGCTCGGAGCGCTCGGTTAATTGGATTCATCGCTGGAGGAGGGAGCCAAAGGAAACACGTGTTTTATTAGGGCTAACACTTAGCTTTTATTGTAAATGTTTTGAAAAAGAAAACACTCTAAAGCTTCACAGAGATACTGCTATTAATACATCATCCGAATAACAAGTGATTAAAACCAACAACAGCTACTATGAAAATGTGGCTTTGTAGCCCCGGACCGCATGGGACGCAGCCGGGAAAATCATTATGAACACACCAGCGGGGTGCAATTATAAATAAAAACAGCTCTGTAAAGGCTACAAAAGCAGCAATAATCAGTCCGGTCTGTGGTTTAGTGAGGGCTACAGACGTTACGGAAGGTGCTATTTATTACCAGAGCCGGGGACACCGCTGGATGAAGGGATGCAACTTCAGGAGGAGTCAACAGAGGGAGTTCCCGGCCACCGCGGCCAAGCGAGGCACAGCCCGCACAGCCCGCCAGCCGCCCCGAGCGCTCCGTGTCCCTCTGTCCGTCCGTCCAGCACGGCCTTCCCGCAGTCCCCACCACAAACAAGGATGGAAAGGGCTGGCGGCGCTGGACGGGCTCGACGGCTCCGAGCTGCGGGCTCAGACGGTGTCCCTGGCACGGGCACGGCTCCAAGGATGGACTCAGCAAGGCTGAGCCCCGCGGGTACCTGGTACAGCTGCGCTTCTTCCAGCGGGGCGGCTCCTCATCGCACCCACGGGCACCTCACGAACACCCTCACGGAGCAACCCCTGCGGGAAACCCAGCGCTGCTGCTCCTGGTGGGAGCGTGGGATGCAGATGTTGGGTGACTCCTGTGGGTCACCCCCCCCGGGCATCAGTGACAGCACAGAGGACAGCCCCCAAACCAGAAGTGTTTGTCATCTCTTGGCAGCCCTGGAGACACTGCTCGGCCTGGGGACAGAGCTGCGGGGGAGGAGCAGAGGACAGAGACACCACGGGAACATCTGTCTGCAGATGCTTCCTCTGCACTCTTCCCACGGCTCATTTTTGAGGCGAGAAGGGTTAATCAGCCTCACTCCCAATGTATTCCCAGCTCCTGCCAGCCCCTGCTCCCCGTGAAAGCCAATGCAATGTGTGTAAGGAGCAGGTCAGGAGCGTCAGAGTGGGGAGAAGACATCTAAGCAATATTCCTCTCTCTGCTGCTGACTCCGGTGACTACGTGGCCCCGGGCATCCCGTTTGCCCCCGGCATCCCTCGGTGTCCCTGCGGTGTTTTTGGGAGTGACTCAGTGCAGGGATGGCCAAGAGAGTCGCTCACCCAGCCCCTGGCGGCTCCGCACTGCGAGTGTCCCTGCGAACCTCGGAGCTCACTGATAAACTCGGGCTGTTCCCTTCCCCGCTCTGGATGCCGTCCAGCAGCTCCCCTGGAAGCACGGCGGAAACACCTTAATCACCTCGTTTGCATCTCCGTTTCAAGTTTAGTTTGATATAGTGCCTCCTCTCCCCGGAAAAAAAAAAAAAAAAAAAAAAAAAAAATCCCAAACATCTCCCAGACGCACAAATCTTCATTTTCCCCCTTGCTCAGAAAACAAAAGACAGATCCCTGTGCCAGACACTTCCTTGCAAATGAGCTTTGAGTGCCGTGTGTGTCTGCATCCTGCACTTTGAGAAGGGTCAGTGCTGGAGCCCATCCTGCACATCCTGCCTGGAGCTCTGTGCTCCCCTGGCACCGGTCTGGTCTCTCCCCACCCCACCTGCAGGGATGCCTCCTCTCTTCTTCCCACTTCTTGCTTTTTGGATGAGCAAGATGGGCAAGATGTGCCCAGGGGTCCCAGTTAGGGACAGGTTGGTCAGTGTGGGAGATGAGATCCCTGCTGTTCCCAATCAGCCGGGGAAATTCCCCACGGTTTGTGTTTCTCTTGAAGAACAGACAGTCCAGCTACAGCTGCAGTTCCAAGGGGCACAGGCAATGCATGTTATAGCACATATTCCATGAAAAAATGTACCAAAGGGAAGCTGTAGTTTAAATAGAATGTGTTAAAAAGGGGAGCAGGGGGCAGAAAGGACCTTGGGATGTGTCTGGGACAGTGAAACAAGGGGAAAAGCCATAACCACTGAACTGGTCCCAGTCCCTGGGGCCACCCACACTTTGGAGACACATAGAAACCTTTGGGTACCACACTCTGCCTCACTCGATGGGCAGGACTGAAGAAAGGCTCCTGGAAAAATGGATGTAGGGCAATGGTTCCAGCACTAGTGGTGAGGGCCAAGCACCCTCCTTTCTAGCACCTCTTTTCAGTCCTTGTGCTCCCCCAAAGCACAGGAACTGTGACAGCAGCTCCTCACCAGCTCCTTGGGATGGTCCAGGACCACCACACTCAGAGCATCTCTTTGGAGGTGTCAGCAATTTGGGAGCTGTGACCTTTCAGGGACTGGGGTAACACCCAGTACCTTCCCAGAACAGATGAATGCACCAACCTGAGCCCACTGCCAAACCCTCAGTTCTCGCTCCAAGGCCTGGGGGTGCCAGAACTGGTTGGAAGCAGGAGGAGAAACATCTCCACATTGTGGGAAAATAGCTCATTCTGCCAACCCTGCTCTGTGAAACAGTTGAACTGTGCCTTTTTGAAACACTGGAAACTAAATCCCAGCCTGAGGCACCGACACAGGCTGGAAAATCTTCAGTGCAAACAGCTAAAGTCTGGAAGCAGAAAAGCAGAGGTGACAGGCAGTGTGTGAGGTGGAGCTGATGAGAGGTGCTCCTGCCAGCTCTTTGAAACACAGGTTACTCTGCCAGTGCTTTAAATGGCTTTGGGACACCCTGCACATGCCCTGCTCAACAGGACTCCTTTCCTTTGAGTCAGGGAGAATGTGGCCAGTGGAAGCCACAAGATGATTAAGGGACTGCAGCATCTCTCTGATGAGGAGAGACTGCATGAGCTGGGCCTGGTTAGCCTGGAGAAGAGAAGACTGAGAAGGGATCTCATCAATCCACACAAACATCTCCAAGGTGGGTGTCAGGGGATGGTGCCAGACTCTTGTCAGTGGTGCCCAGTGACAGGACAAGGAGCAGTGGCCATAAACTAAGACACAGCAAGTTCCACCTCAACGTGAGGAAGAACTTCTTCCCACGGATGGTGGCAGAGCCCTGGAACAGCTGCCCAGGGAGGGCCTGGAGTTTCCCTCTCCGGAGACATTCCAACCCCACCTGGACGTGTTCCTGTGTCACCTGCTCCAGGTGACCCTGCCTGGGCAGGGGGCTGGACTGGGGGATCCCCAGAGATCCCTTCCAGCCCTGACTATTCCGTGCTTCTGTGAACAGAAGGGTCTGGAAAGCAGCTCCAAAGCTTGCTAGACCTCATGTCAAAGCCCTAGAAACCTGTAGCACATTTGTTTCAGAGGGGACTAAAACACATCGAGGGAACCACCCAGCAAGGCCCAGTCTGAGGGATCTCACAGAGGAGTGTCCTCACCAGTGACACTTCTGACCTCACCACTCAGTTGTCACCTCTGACTCCAGACTAACACCACGCTGTTAGGGAGATGATGAACATTAAAACCAGAGTCTGACTTGTCTTGGGCAGGGCCAAGTGTTGGACATGCACCCACAGGGGCCAAGCCCTGCCCTGCAGCACTGACCTTGCCAGGACTGCAAGAAGAAATAGCAGCTCCAAGAGGCAAAACAACCAACTCAAGGTCCCACGGGCAGCACAAGTGGCATCCTGCATCCCATGAGCCCTCGACTGGGCTGGCTTTTTGCCTGGTTAAGAAATTCCATGACTAGAAATGCCACTGGGGACAGCCTGTCTAGTATTACCACCTCCAGCAGAGCTGCTCGGGAGGAAAACAGTGCTGATATCTCTGTTTTAATAGCCAAGTGTTCTGTAGACAGCCTGCATTTCCAAGGAAGAGGGAATATCTAATCACCTCTGGAGAGCAACCAGGACAACATGCTTTCTATCTGTAATGATAATGATTTCTAATAGTATCACTCTTGTTTCCATTCCCGCTCTCCTGGGATCGTTCGGAACTGAAAAGGACGTGTATGTTTTGTGTAAGCCTTGAAGTGCCGTGGCCTGGCTGAGTGGGAAACGCTGCTGGAGCCAGGAGAGTGTGAATGTGTGACTCTGCTGGGGCAGATTATATCGGAGACTGATACAGGAAGCGAGAAAAAAAACCCCTCAGTGGGGGAAAGGAGAGGGAAAGCGCTGTGAGCGCTGGGATTGGGTTTCCTCATTCATGCTGGAACAAAGAGCAGAGCCACACCAACTGCTGCTGCGCTGGGATGCCAGCAGTCAGGGGCACTGGGATGGCAGCAGTGTCAGGGTACTGTGTGTGAGCTCACATGGGACCTCCCTGCAAATCTGAGAGCTTGGGACAACTCCCAGCTGTGTCACTCGGCTCCTCACCGCGCCCTGCGGGGTCAGCGCTGTGCTCAGAGATCTGCTGAAGGTCAGGGCAAAGCAGGGATGTGGGGGAAGCCAGTGCCAGCTCTCTGCAATGCTCCTCAAAGCCTGACCCAGCACTCACCCTGCACTGATGGAGAGAATAACAGGCCAGGGCCGACAAAGACATGAGCTGTTCCCTCCTCCAGCAAGGTGAAGCACCTCCATCCCTGTTCCACAGCTGGAGTGCATTTCTTCTGCAGAGGTCTGGAAAGAATGAAGATCCCCTGAGCCCTAGGGCTACTGTTTTATCCACAAAACCACACAAAAGGTTTAAAGTCCAAACAGACTAAAACCAGCTTCATCCTCTTGAGTCTCTGGCCCAGATTCCTACATGAGCTCTACTCCAGCTCCTGGGGGTGCAGAGCTGCCTGTTGTGACAGCAGCACCGAGATGGGACCCCTCAGCAGACCCAGGGCTAGGAGGGACAGGGCACATCAGAGCTGTTTTTTTCACTGCCACACAAAGACCAGGTATTTCACGGCAGGGGGTTGGAACAAGATGGTCTTTAAGGTCCCTTCCAACCCAAACCATTCAGTGATTCTGCAGGACCAATTCAGGGGGAGATCCTGATTATGCAGGATAAGGGGATGACAACCAACCCATATTCAAGTTCTCCAAATGGGACAAGGAAAAGAAAACATTGCAATTTCAAGCAGGAACTGCTGTTTCAGGTTCAAGGAGCCGTGCAAAGCCTGATGCTTGCAGGGCCCAGCAGAGAGATGCAGGAAGCCCAACTTTATCTCCTGTGCAAAGCCATCATGGAAAGGCATCTCATGCACCTCACCTGCCTCTTTCCCTGCAGGATTTGGGCAGCAATATCAGCAGTGCTGGAGGGGGTAAGGCTGCCATTAATCCTCACAGGGACCACAAACACCCTTGGATGAGGGCAGACAGCTCAGGATTTTTAATTTCCACAGTGGCAACAGCAATATTGAAAAGGAGACCTGAGAGCACCTGCTGCACTATCCATTTGCAAAAAAGGCTTCAGTTTGGCCAGGTGTTTATTTTCAAAGCACATACAACAGCAACACTACCAAAAGGCAGTAAAATGGCAGTAGATGGCTTCATCTGTTTATGGCCAGTTTGTAGCAGAGCAGGGAACACCTCCTAGGCAAAAAAAGCTTATTTTATTAAGTATTTCTTACCTTTAAACCCCAGATCCACTGATTCTAAAGCCATGTTTTTCTCCAGGCCAGACTCACTGGGTGTGGAGGTGTTGGTGCAGCTCGGTGACCTGCATTCTGCAGACACTCAGGGATGATCACAAAGCTCCTGTCTAGCCCTAAACCCCGTGAATGTTACACATTTTGGCCCTAGAAATGAAGATGACTGTTCTTACAAGCTCAACCACAGGCATGTCCTTGGGACCTTTAATCAGAATGGAATTCCTCAGGACAGCACCCGGGACTCACAGGCCATCTGAAGCCTGGCTCTGGAATGACTTAGGAGAAAACCACAACCTTCCTGCTTCAGCACCACTTTCTGCCTCTGGGAGCAAAATCTGTGACTTTTTTTGTAGGCCATTTGCTCTTTTCAGGTTCCTCTGTCAGCTTAAGGTTGACCAAATTCTTTGGTTTCGCACAAACCCTTTCCACTCACATGCAACTTAGTTTCAGTCGCTGCTTGCACAATAAATCAGTATTTCACAAACTCTTGCAGTGATCAAGAACATGCTGCTGTGAGAAGTGCCACAGAACTACCAAATACCTTTGCAATTAACTGAACTGGACCAGAGTTCCAGTCATAAGTGGACACTATAAAACAGATTTGGAGTGTTCATCTCTTTTTGTACAGTCTGTACTTTATTGCAGAGAAGACTGGATGCATTTTTAAAACAAATTCAGGAGTTGAACAGTTTCCAGACAGTTCCACAAAGTGCTGCCCACAGTAGCCTGAGCACAACAGACCTGTCAGACAGTGAGAGGGGACTCCAGCCTGTCATCTGCAATCACTCCAGAGTCACCAAACCCTGAAGCCAACTATTGAAGAGCCACATAAAACAGGTGGCCCTGCTCCTGAGAGCACCTCTGCCAGCACAGCAGGGGTTAAACCGTGTCACTCCTGATTTACACCAGCGTAACCCAGACCAGGAGTCAGGCTTGGATCCCGAGAGCAGCCAGGGAAGGTTCTGTGTCAGTGTGAGACACCTGTGATGGCAGATTTGTGACGTTTCCTCAAGGATTTTACTCGGGATCAGGTTCGAGACAGTGTCTCCCATTTCAGGTGTTGCTGTATCTTTGGATTGATGCTCAACCTGCTGCCCAGCCCCTTTCCACATGGGAAAGAAATCTTGGCATGGGAACACATCAAGTCGTAACAGGCACTGACTACCGCAATAAACTATCCCCGTCTCTGTCTGCCCTGGGTGCTGCTGTGTCTGGGAGCATCCCAGCAGGTCACAGCCAGCCCCAGGCAGGCTGAGGGTGAGCCACAGCCCTGCAGCAGGATCACAAGCACTGTGGCCAGAAATGTTCTTCAGTGTATCAGCTAACAGAGATAATGCACTTTCCTCGGGAGACCATCCACAGTAATTGCTTTGGAGGGACACAGGCTGCAGCAGCAAGTGAACATTACAGTATTAGGCTAAATCCACAACCTTTTTTCTGTAAATGTGTTTCCTTACCTATTAATTACCCTCAAAGTGAAGCCTTTCTCTGAGCCACCACAGTGTGACACTAAATAGAGCTCCAACTCTTGATGCCAGTCCAGGGCTCATGAGAGGACGCTGAGACCGAATGTGCTGGCACAAGACACATGAGCATGGAAAATCCCTACAACCACCTGACTCTGGGATCTGCTTCCCACCTCCTCCACCTTTCACAGCCTCACTGCCATAAACACTAATGGTGACTTTTACCAGCTGAAGATCTGACACCCAGGGCTCAAACTCTGATGATGTAAAACCACGTGGGACCCAGAAGTTCCCTGTGATGGAAGTACAGCAGAATGGCTCAGTGTGTCTGAGGGATGTGCTACAGGAGAGCTTTCACCTGGAGGGTGTTTAAATGCTGGTGTGTGCTGTGCTGAAAGGCAGTTTTCTTCTCTCCTTTAGCACTGTGCCAGTTGTATGCAAGCCAAAAATCTACTGGGGTGAGCGAGAACCTCGGGAAAAGCAACTGACTGAAAAACACCCCCGAGAGCGAGGGTTTTGGTGTGACACCAGCGCAGGGATGGTGGGGATTGAGACAAAACCCCAACCCACTGTGTGCCTCAAAGCTTAAATTAAAGGAGAGGGTGCTTGGGGAGCAGGGTGAGAAATCATTCCTGGGTCGCTCCCTGACGGCTTCGCCAAGGCTGCCAGTGCTGGCGGGGAAACGTGTGCGCATGTGACTCGTTAACTAACCCCACCACCCACGAGGACAGAGACCATGGCTCACAGGGACTTCAGAAGGCCACCCCAAAGCAAAATCCTAGTCCGGGATGAGTGAAGGGGCCTGAGGCCCCTGAGTGCTTTGAGCTCTCCCAGCTACTCCCTCCAAAAGAAAACAGAAAATCATCGCATGAAGTGGTCGCTAGGCACGAACGATTCTTCCTCAAACAGATTCCCACAGGATTCCCCACTGTGATTACTAAAATAAACTACCTGATGTGTCATGAGGACAACATACAATCGACATTTAAGGCAATCTAATTTCCAAAGCCCTCCCATGACTCTCCCCCTTTCCCAGCAGGTCGCCTTTGTCTTCCTTCTCCAGGGCCGATTTCTTGCAGGTGAACATGACCAGCAGCAGCATGGGCAGGTGCCAGAGGCTGCAGAAGAAGAGCTTCCTGGAGCTGCTGCGATCTGCATCCCTGTAGAACCGAAAGCCGAGATAGGAGATGTAGAGGTTGATGGGGAGTGAAATGATGGGGAAAGTCCACGTGGTGATGTCGAGGACAGGAGCCACCGCCGACAGTCCGATTAAGGCCAAGCAGTGCCGCAGAGCCACCCTCCTGCACAGCCCCGGGTGGGTGACAGACATCATACAGTATCCTCCTCTGGAGTAATCCTCCCGCAGGCCCCAGCTCAGGGCGTTGAAGTGAGGGAACTGCCAGGAGTAAAGGATCCCTCCTAACAGCAAAGCACCTGTGATGGGGCAGAGAGAAGGACATAAGAGTTAGAAGGTCCCTGGGAGAAGTGCCACACACAGAACTCGGCTGCCATGGGCTGTCTGCTGCCAGCACTACACACATGTGGCAGCTGTGGCAGCTGTGACACTGCTCAGGGCAGCACCATGAGATAAGGAACCTCTGGTTTTAATGGCATTCACACAGGGTTGTGCACGGTGGATTGTCTGGGTTTGGAGCATTTAATTTGCAAAGCATTTCAGCAAGTCACTTCCTCATAATGAACCACCTCTAATTTGTTTCTGCACCAACTCAGTCTCTACCTGAGGGAATTGGTGGGAATGAAGCACAGTTGGGCAAGAGGCTGTTTTCTTGGAAGCCTCTTGATTCTACTCCTGGGTTCCAGAGTTGGTGCATCCAGAGAAGAAAAGAGCCACTGGGCAGAGCCACTCGAACAGACACAGGGAGCCCCGCTCAGTGACACCACAAAAGGAGGATCAGCTGCTCCTCCTGAGACCTGGGCACACACCAGCACCCTGGGAGCCTGGAGCATGGCTAAGCTCTCTGCCTGCCCACTGTGGGAGGGAGGGAACTGCTCCTGGCATGGGAGAAACTCCATCATGGACCTGGGCGGGCAGCAGAACTGGCAGAAGCTGCTAATGAGGTGGCAGGAGAGGGAGAACTTCTTACTCCTTCAAACTGCAGAAACTTTTAAGCAGTTTGATCAAGTAACTCTGTTCACACCAATTAACTACTCTTCCAATTAAAAAGGAGCTGTGGAAGCACCACATTTCCACAGCTCTCCCTGGGACACAGCACAGGGCTTACTGAGGCAGGAGCAGCTTATGTGCTGATTTCAGAGAGCTTCCAGGAGGCCCTCAGACTAAACTCCCTTCACTAATTTTGTCTGAAGACACAAAAAATCCCCCAAGGCTGTTGCACATTATGAGCATTTCTGGATTTTCCTTTTGTTTCCCCAGCTCCCAAACCCTCTGCTCTGGCATTAACACTTTCTTTGCATCTCCCTCCTTCCATGAGCTCTTTCTCTATGGAAACTACTTCTCAACTGGAGCCACGAGTGCAGCATTTTCTTAGTGATTTGAGAGAAACAGAAACAGCAACACTTCTCTGCACACAGGTTAATATATTTCAATTCTTCCCCAGACACTCATTTCTTCTCCAGTGGCTGCTTGGGCTCCAGCGAAGAACGAGTCACTGTGTCCTCTGAACAGCTTCCTGGTTCACATCTCCTCTCCATCTGCTCCTTGGGGCTGTGCATGCCTAGTTCTTGTCTCAAACAGCCCAACTTACACTGGTGCTGCCTTGCAAATATTAATAATCTCAGTTTGCAAAAAAGCCTTTTTTTCCCCTCTATCTTATCACCAGTGAGGGAATGCTCCATTAGATTTCATGCAGGTGGTTTCCAGTGGCTTAGAAATCCAGTAGTGGTATAAAAGACCCATCTCACTGCTTTTTGAAATGAGTTACAAATACTCTTTGAAGTGAGTCTGTGCCTCTGGAAGTTGATTATATGAAGTACAGAGACAGACACACATACCTTGGGGGTGCTGCTTTCAGTACAACATTGTCTGCCATGAAATACAGGGGATGTCACAGAATCCCAGAATGGTTTGGGTTGGAAGACCCAAAGATCATCTCATTCTACCCCTCTGACATGAGCAGGGACACCTTCCACCAGCCCAGGTTGCTCCAAGCCCCCTCCAACCTGGCCTCGGACACTTCCAGGGATGGGGCAGCCACAGCTTCTCTGGGCAACCTGTGCCAGGGCCTCACAGCCCTCACAGGGAAGGATTTCTTCTTAATATCCCATCTAACCCTGCCCTCTGGCAGTTTGAAGCCATTCCTCCCTTTCCTGTCACTCCAGGCTCTTGTAAATAGTCGTTCTCCATCTTTTTTTAGGCCCCCTTAGGTACTGGAAGGTGGCTATTAGGTCACTTCATTTCCTGGACTATGGCCCAAAAGGCTGCAAATCCAGCTATTCAATCCTACTAAAGTCAACTTTCCAGGTGTGCATGTTTAGCACCTTCTATAAATTGGAACCCACCAATTGTTAGGACAGTTGAAAATAGTACACCCTAAAATTACCAATAATTTCAGAAAGTCACGGCAAGCAAAGTAATTTTGGCCCTGACAAAATAGGATTTGATCCAGTTCTGATGAAATCGAAGGGAGAAGACCCACTGAAACAAACCAAAATAAAACTTACTGAAGTAGCAGCTCTCCCTACACCAGGAGGAACAACAGGGAAAACGTTCCTGTCATAAGTCATTCCTTAGCTCTTTCCTACCTCTTGTAAAACACGTTACCGGAGGCGAGATCCTGAACGTGATAAACCTACGAGGGGAGTATTTTTCAAGTTCCACAGATGAAGCTCTCCAGAGACGTTGTTCAGAACTTAGGGAAAGGTAAGCTGCAATTATCCATCAGCTGAGGACGCTTAAGCAGATGGAGCCAGGCCCAGGACTTGGAGCTGAGGCTGTCCCTGCTTCCCACGGCTCCGGACCAGCCGGCTTTTCATCCGGCATGTGCCGCGTCCCTGCGTTTGGGCTCTAACACAGGCTTTGCTTATTCAATTGTTCAAATGTTGTGTGCAGCCAAGCTCAAAACACACCCTAAACCTCAAACACACAAACCCCTTTAACAGTTCCCTAACTGTAACACACCATTAAAAGAAGAAAAAAAAAAAAAAAAAGTCATCTGGAGAAACTTTTAAACACAAACAGACCAACCAAACTACTTGAGGCTGGGTTCCCATTTACAAAGCTCTGGTTTTTACATGCAAGCCTTTGGAATTTAATTACTTTGATTACATTACAACCATTGAGATAATTGATATTTTACAGAGAAGCTGAACAGTAAAACAATTTAATAGGCCATTATGAGGATTTGAACTGACCGATCTTTTTGTTCGGTTCCCATGTGCTGGGACATCCTGTAATTTCCTCGGCCCAGGCGGAGATTGTCGGCTTGTCAGAGATTTTTAAGTGTCACGTAAGACTGATGACTGGCAAAGCACAGCACACGGTACAGTACAATCCACCATCAAATGAGCTCACAGTAGGAACCCTGTCAAGCCCAGAGCAGACACTGTAATGCTCATTAATTACGAGATGAATGTTAACTATGTCATAATTAAGTCAGCTGTGTTTTTAAGCAATATTACAGCGAGACGAGCTCTGGAGACTAACCTGGTTCAAAACAGAGCTGAGCCTACTCTGTGGCCTCTGTGTAGTTCCCAATAGTTTGGGAACTCAGCTTAATAATTGCAAATCTCCCTTTTCCCCACGGAGTTTATAATTAAGGGAACACCAGACAAGGTCGTTCCCAACAGGAACACGTGGAGCTGGTGCAGGGTTCGCAAAAGCAAAGCTGGATGTCGGAGCAGAGACGTTGCCTGGGCAGTGGGAGATAACTGGCACCCAGGGACACCCTGGGACAGCATGGGCACCCAGGGGACAGGCAGGGGACAGGCAGGGGAGAGGCAGGGGACAGTCATCAGCTCAGGCTCCTCCCCAGGAAACCCTGAGCACAGGGACTGACAGGAACTCAGATCTCTCAGCTTTTCCACAGGAGTTCATGAACTGCAGGACCACAAGTACTTGGCTCGTGGACATCACAAACCTTGGCCTTTTAGGGCAAATTCTTAATTGGTGCAATTGAGCCCATTTATGACCAATTCTTCACCTTTCCAAGTGTGAGAACCTGGGACAGATGCAGCAGACACTTACAAATCCTGGTAACTCAGCAGATGAGTCCTGTTTGATTTTGGAAATAAATGAAATCTGTTAAGGCAAACAGGACCTAGGTCTCCAGAATTTTTTCACTCTTGCATGCAAAATAGGTCTAAAATGTTTTCTTGTTGAGTTCCTATTCTTTAATCACTTTGCCCTGGCTTACATCATCTCAAAAGTTCCAGGATTGAAGAGACCCAGGTAGGTCCTAGAGCACCCCCAGAGCTAAAGATAAATAACAGGTTTTACTGTTCCTCATGAATTTTAAGGTTAAGCTATTATTTCCTTTCTTAAATTCTTTTTTGAAGTATTTAAATAGTAATAGACCTTCTTTTTAATAAACAAGAACAAGCTGAGATTTTTATTTTATTTTAATATCTAAGATAAAGCCAAAATGTCAGCTGGTGTAGAAGGAGGTAGAAAATGGTCCTTTCTTTCTGTAAATATATTTTTATCTAGTGAAATACTGAAACTTTATAAATTGCACTTTCCCTAAAACAAACAAGACATTAAATTCCAGAGTCATTTGGAAACTGCTTGGCAAGATGTTTTAAGGCTCAATAAATTTGGGAAAGGCTTGGAAATAATTGTGAGATGAGAATTCCAAAAGCAACTGTTATGACTCTGGGTTTGCAAAGCACAGCAGCTGACAGTCTAATTTTCAGAATTACAAGAGCAAGAAGCATCCCCCTCTGAGATTCTGCTCTTCACAATGTCAAGAAGGACATGTGGTACCCCTAAATTTTGATTAAAATTTCATGGTTTATTCCTTTTAGAGAAATTCATGATGATCTCATTTGCTGGATGGTCCAAATCTCAGGTGAAGGGGCACTGTCAGTGCCTGAGCCCAGTCCTTAGCCCAGGTCAGACTAAGTCCTTGGGTAGGAAGAGCACTTAAGAGTAGGAGATTGATGGGTTTTAGGCTGTCAACCCTTGCAGGCCATGAACTCTGACCACTGGTCAGCACCTGGAGAGGAGAGCAGAGCAATCAGGTACCAACAGCTCCTTGCCCTGCCCATCCTGGGCTCACACCAACATCAGTGACACTGGGATGAAAAGATCCAGACCCTACTGCCAGTCCCCCAGATTTCCCCTGTAAAGCATAGAGAGTTTGTTCAAGTCCATACATCTACTCTGGAAAGAGTGGGCATGGGCAGTGCTGAGCCATCAGTGCCAACAGAACTTGTCCTGAGCAAACAGAGCAACCTGAGGCCTGCAAACCTACCTTCTCATCCACTAAAGGGTAGGAACAATGTTTGGATCCTGCTTGGCTGTCTCGTGCTGAGGATGCCACTCTCTTTAGCAATGATTTGAAACGTGCCTCTTTCATGCTGGCAACACCTTTCATCATCAAAGAGCTTTGTACCTTGCTCAGTTGGCACACGGGGCAGTGATGGCTCCACTCACAGAGGAACTGTTTCAGCTGTCTGCCTTAAATGAGGCCTTAAATGAGGATGGTCCAGTTGAAGCTTTTCAAAGAATGTGTGAAGACAAGCTCCTGAAGGGCAGAGAAGGACTTGAGCTACAGGTGGGCACAGGCTGGAGCACAGCGTGTGCTGGTGGGAGCTCCAGCCCCTGGAGTGGGGCCAGCTGGAGTCTGACCAGCCTGGGCAGGCAGGTGAACGTGGGCCTGTCCACACAAGTCAAGGAAAACATGTCCAAGGTTATCTACAGGGACTGCTGTATCAACACTGTGCTCCTGAAAACAGAGGAACTCGTGCTCTCATCCTTCTCATTGTTCTGTAGACAACACATGGTGCCTTCCTTCTGCACAGTGTTCTGTAAACCTCTCATATCACGTCCAAGCTCCAGACAGGACAAACACCTACCCAGTTAATCAATAAAACAAAAAAAAAATGAGGAAGGAGGAGCTAACCTGTAGCACCAGTTCAAGAACAGACTCGCTCCTTCTGTCTTCTTGCTTTGGTGCTGCATATGTATGGCTGGGAAGTGGCCAACCAGGCATTAAAATAAACATGGAATAGTTAAATATCAGCTCCAAAACAGATGTTGAAATCTTACTGCATTTCCCAAAGCTGGTGTTTACTGCCTTGGCAACCTAAGAATGCTGTTTTGCTTAAAGCACAATTTTAGTAATTCTTCAGCCTCGAATAATGTGAAGGAATTCTAAAATTATTTCCAGACCTCGGTAGCTCTGACTTATGAGAGGGAAGCACCGGCCCTTTGTCTCTAGGAAACGGGTCCGAGTTTGGCTGCTGTCAGGAGGGGAAGGCTTTGGCAGTGTAAGCTCAGCCTCTTAATGGATCGTAGGCAGGAAACAACCACACACCGTTTTACTTGATAGCGCACAACTGGCTCTCCTCCCTCAGAAGATGTTGAACAAATTACTCCTCTTTAATCCAGACAAGGTAGATTAGAGCTCAGAGACTTGACTTGGCCCAGCTGTATCCACCTGCTCTGGAGCACCCGCGCTGTCCCAGGCTGCATTTTTCACCTTTGCTGAGGGAAATTTAACACAACCAGCCCAAAACCCCTCACTGCAGTCCTGCATGAGCTTTACAGGATGTTACACTCACAGGAGATGTACTGGATACGTCCCCCAAACTTTTATTTGCTATCCTTTCTTCTGTGCTTGTTCACAAGTCTCCTCTCTGGAGATTTCTAACTATGCAGCAGCTATGGGGGTAAAGAAAGATTTTGGAGTCTTGTCAAAGCCTTGTTACCCACTGCAGGTTCAGTGTAACGGTAAAGGCTTGTTTGGGGGAGCTGGCACAAAGATTGAGTGGTTTGGAGAGTCGTGGCCAGAACACACTGTGGTGTCCTGATCCACAAGGACTGGTTTGTTCAGCTCTTGGTGGCATTTTCTGTTTGTGAAGGAAAGCTGGAAGATGCAATCATTGCTGCCTGTGCTTCAGCTTGCTCTGGTGATGGAAAATGACTGCTGGGTTAAATCAGCTGGCCTGCAGTTACAAGTGGTCAAGATATAATCACTCCTGAGGAAGAATGTTACCAGCTATTTAATTCTGCCCACTGTCTTTAGAAGTAGGAAAGGCATTAGCTCCTCAAAATTTACATCCTCATTTGTGATTATGAAGCCTTCTCAAACACAAAGACCTTTGGGAATTATCCAGTCACTAACCTTAACCAAACTGATGCAATTCCCCTCTGCTTTGCCCTCATTAGCACTACAGTAGGACAACAACCGGCACTTCTGCTTCCACTGGAAAACAAAAGCAGATGCTCCGGCTTGTGTTGGATGCCGTGGGAGTGGTGAAGCAGCCTTGAGAGGGAAAAAGGCAAAGTATCACTTCTAAAGCCCCACACAAGGTCCCTGGGCTGGGACAATGGTCCCAATGTCAGCACGGGATGAGCAGCCCGGCCCACATTGTGCCCCTTCAAGGTTACACGGTCATGGAAACGGAGGGCGAGGGGGAAAACACTGGAAAACTCAAAAGCTTCATGGTCATGGGTTTCAATAGCTGTTCCTTTTGAAGGATGGCACAAAAGGCCTGTGGAACAGGAGCGTCTCAGGCTGTGATAGACTCCTCTCTGGCAGCACAGAAAGGGAAGGGGATGTTGGCCGTGTGTTTGGCTTGTCTGCAAAACAAAGGGATGATCCTCAGTGTCCACCAGGAATAGGAAATGAAGTTGGCTGTGGGGTTTTACACCTCGAGGGAGTGTTCCTGGCCACTGCCTTTAACAGGAGGGAGCCAGATGTCCTCAGGTACAGTGTGTGCACATGGATACACACGGGCATTCACACTCCTTGTGTGACACACAGCAGGCTATTGCAGCCAAAAGCCTGGCAGGGAAACACCTTTCATTACACAGGCAAGGCTGAGAAAAACAACAGCACTGTACCTCAGCTCACCCCAGCAACAGATGCCATAAAAAAAGAGCCTGGTGGGTAAGATGAAAATACAGTCTTGTGCAAAAATATGTCTAGGAAGTATTTGCCAAAGGACCAGACTCAGCTGAGGACTCCAAACCTGCAGAGCCACACAGGGGGCTCCTCGTCAGCCACCTCCTCCAGGCTCCACCGGGGCTCCCACGAGCCTGAGGGTGGGACTCCCTCCTGCAGCCCCCCTGTCCTGATTTCCCTGTGGGTGCTGTGTCACACCCCCCAGGGCTCAGGGGCTGTCACACAGCCCAGCTCCTCCCCGTGCCCCATCAGCCACGCACGGGTAGGGAGCAGGGTAAGGGCACGTTGCCTGTGAACTCGTGGGGTCGGTCCCCAGGTGCCCCAGCGGCGGAACTGCCACTTCTTTTGTCTCTGGTGAAGATGGAAAGGGGGGAAAAAAATAGCCCACTGGCTTTTGTCCTAAATTCAGACCAGCTGCTCACTAGTATTGTCCCTCTGCCTCATTTTTTACAGTTTTTACCCCCACAAAGCACACTCCTGGGCCCCCAGCCCCAATTCTCATATGTCAGTGACATGAATATCTCTGTTTCCTCTGGAACAGACCACAAATTCTGCTGTCTTTCATCTGAGAAGTGAAACCCTGAAAAGCTGAGTTTACTAGAGGGAGTTTATAGCCGGAGCCTCCTCTGCTCTGGCGGCAGGATGCTGGAGCTGCCCTGCTCCCAGACCTGCTCCCACATCAAGGGGCTTTGAAAGCTCCAAGTGTTTAACTAGAAGGGACACAAAGATTTCAAAGCTTATTTTGCATGCAATTAAGCTGTTGTTTTGCTCTCCCTCCTCCTGGCAGACAAGTGCTCCACCAAAGAAGGTATGAGAGACTCCAGCCACTGACAGGTTGGGTACAGCCCCCCCCTTTCCCCTATTCTCTTTTTTTTTGTTACTGAAACCATCCATCTGCCAAATGTCACTAGCTGATAAGAACTGCCCGTTTTTAAATCCCCTTCTGTAAATAGATGTTGGCTGACATAATTAATGTCTACCATACAACACAATTTGAATTACAAAGTAAAGGCAATTTAAAAATCAGTCTCCACATGATTACAATTGATACTGAGTCTATAAATTCCATAGCCTGAGGAATTATTTAAATTTCTGAAAACGAATGAAAATCAGTACAAGATGTCTTTCAGGAAAGCGAGACCAGAAGTGGAGCATCTGAGATAAACTAAACAGTCTCTTGAGATAAACATTCTTTGGTGCAGTAATACCTACGGCTCCTGGGCCACCACGGCTCTGCAGTGTCTGCCGAGCTCCCAGGGCCCTTATCTGCTCTGCCACCGCCACCTACTCCGACTAAATCCCCTTAACTGATAAGCACATTAGGCTGAGGAGCCCTGCTTGTCACTCCCATCTCGCTGGGTGGTTTGGATGAACTCAGTGGCACCGCATTGCTCCGCTCCCGACACCGACCCCGCTCGCCAGCCGCGAGCCACCTTCAGCTGGTGGAAGAACTGCAAAAGTTCTGGTGCTCCCAACATAAAATGGGACTGTTGGAGCAAGTCCAGAGGAGGCCACAAAGTTGTTAAGGGGGCTGGAGCACCTCCCCTATGGAGACAGGCTGGGAGAGATGGGGATGTTCAGCCTGGAGAAGACAAAGTTCTTTGGAGACCTCACAGCACCTTCCAGAATCTGCAGGGGCTACAGAAAAGCTGGAGAGGGACTGATCATCAGGAACTGGAATGACAGGACAAGAAGTAATGGGTTCAAACTGAGAGAGGGGAATTTAGACTAGATATACAAAAGAAGTTTTTCCCTGTGAGGGTGGGGAGGCCCTGGCACAGGTTGCCCAGAGAAGCTGTGGCTGCCCCATCCCTGGAAGTGTCCAAGGCCAGACTGGATGAGACTTGCAGCAACCAGGGCTAGTGGGAGGTGTCCCTGTCCATGGCAGGGGGTGGAATGAGATAATCTTTTAGGTCCCTTCCAACCCAAAGTGTTTTATGATTCTGTGAAAATATATAAGGCAAAATATGGGTGGTGGCACTTGGAGACATTCACCCCAAATTCACTTTTCCTGATAACTAGAAATAACAAGTTTAAATGGACAACAAACATCTCTAACAAGGAAGCTGCAGCATTAGTCTGGGGAGGAAGACCAGCAACACAAGAAGTAATTTAAAGCACGTATACGTTGTGCCTCTTGCACAGCAAAATAAACAGCTCTGTTCCTTCCTGTGATCCCTGTGCACAGGCTCAGCAGCATCGTGGCACAGCCAGGAGCTCTCCTGAGTGTGGATCCTGTCAGGAGGAGGACCCAGCACAGGACACACTGCCAAGTTTTACCTCTCTTCCTCTCTCTATGCTATCACTTAAAGCTTTAAGTGAATTTCATTATTTTCCTCCTAGTCCTTCCCTTGTAAAATAATTTGAGGGTTTCTCGATTTACTAGAAAAACAAATCTCTTCAGAAACAAATAGGGCCACGAAGGAGCAGTGAAATCTGCTTTCAAGGAAGCAAACGTGTTACTGCAAATCACAGGCTGGCAGTTAAGCTGTGCATAAATACCCCAGATCCGTGGCAGTGATATCCATGTGATAAATTACATTTATCACGCACCTCTGACCGTCTCACCTGCACTCGCTCCCCCAGCGAGGAAATGTTAACATTCCTGATCTTTCATCAGTCTGAAACAGCTGCCATTAAAAAAAAACACACACCCCCCCAAACCCACAACAAAGAATTCCACATCTTCCCAGAGATAACCTTATCTTTCTCGTTTGAAATGGGAGGTTTTCCCTAAGTCACTTTGGCGCAAAATCCAGGGTTGGGGGTGAGATGTTCCATCAGGTTTAAGAGCATATAATTAAAGTTCCCTATCAGGGGCAGAAGTAGAAGCAAGAATTCTTGGGAATCATCACGAGATCTGCCAAAGATTATAGTGTAAGAAATGACTCAGAGGGTGGGGAGGCCCTGGCACAGGTTGCCCAGAGAAGCTGTGGCTGCCCCTGGATCCCTGGAAGTGTCCAAGGCCAGGTTGGACAAGGCTTGGAACAACCTGGGCTGGTGGAAGGTGTCCCTGCCCGTGGCAGGGGGTTGTAACTGGGTGATCTTTATGGTCCCTTCCAACCCAAACCATTCTATGATTGTATGATGATTCTCTAAATTACAGCATTTGTATCACTGCAAATATGAGGGTCGCACGTTTTTATCCGTGATATTTGTTTCTTGTGCAAGAAACTGCCAAGGTATTAATCTTTGAAACGAGAAAATTATAAATAAAATGAGGACAAATTAAAACAAGGCTGTTCCAGTCTGAGACACTTCGTTGTTCCCTCTGTTAGCTCTCCCAAAGGACACGAGGATCTCGCAGCAGCACCACGCTGTGGAGCTCCCGGAGGGAGCAGGCACAGCTGTCCAAGGGCACCACACAAGGGTGCCACACTTGGCTCCCCCCTCGGAGGGTAATGAAAGGGCTACACTTAAATATTGTTTTCGCTACAACCAGCAGCATGTACAACAATGTGGCTGCTGTGAGAAGATTACAAGGAGAGAAAATCCACAGGAAAATGTAAACTCAAAAAACCACCAGTTAAGTGGTGAGAACCTTCCTTCTCATTAGTTTCCTGCCTCCCTTCCTTCACATTCCTCTTTGTTATCCAGTGAAATGATCTTTTTTTTTTTTTCTTTTTTAAACGAGGTGCAAATGCATTTTCACACCTCTACCTAAAACTAGGTTAAGTCTCCACACTAATTACACATTATTAATGAGTTCAGCAACTGTGGGCAGGCTGGTTGGGGAAGGGACTCTGGTCTGCACGTTGTGTATGGATGCACATGGATCCACCCCTGTACCCTGCATGGATTTGATGCTGCCAGGCACAGGAATAGAATGTTTAACACTGAAAATCATGGTCTACATTGCCATCCTTTTCTTACATTTACCTCTTTTCTCCTCAGAGGTGTTTGTGGTTTTTTTTTTCTTGTTTGGGGTTCTTTGTTTGGAGTTGGGGTATCTTTTCCATTTCTTTTAATACTGAAATGCACTAAAATATTACATTCCAATCCCTGTTTTCAGGACTCTGCCCAGATGTGCTTCATTGCAAAGACCAGTATTACCTCAATAACATTTCTTTCTCTATCAAACAACCTGCCTGGCCTCCCTGACACAGACTGGGAGGTGACTGCAGGAAGTTTTAGGTACCCAGAACACACTGGCTACACACCAGCACAGATTATCATGTTCTGGAAAAGTCTGCTTGGGTGGTTTAAAGTGATCATCTTCCACTGATGGAATCACTGCCAGAGATCCTCCCCTCCCCAGCAGAGCTGGCACAGGGACACATAACCACATTTAGTTGTAAATTAGAGAGGCAGAGCTCACTTGGGACACCAGTGGTGCTCCCTGCTGCCCTACAGGGACAGCTTAGCTCTCTGTGAAACAGGTCTCACAGAGTGAGTTGGAACGTGACAAATTAAAGATAATGACAATCAGGGCCAGTTTAATGTGCTGGGCTTTCACTGCAGCCTCTACAGCAAGAGCTTTTGGTGAGATGCAGCTCTGCACTCCAGCTCCTCCAGCCTGGACTTTGCAGGTGAAGCACAGGCACGTGAAAGTCATCCTTGGACATCAACTCTGCAGGGTGGTGCCAAAACCAACACAGAAATCCCTAAACAGCGTTAGATCCAAGGTCTAAACATCTGCAGCCAGAATGATAAAGGTCTTAAAATTATATGTTTTGTGTTTTCAATTAATTCTATAGAAAGACAGAATAGTTACAGTTGGAAAAGATCTTTAAGATCACCAAGTCCAACCGAAGTAGAAGCAGCACACGTCTTGGAAAAAAGCCCCACACCATCTTTCACCCTAGATCTGGGTTAGATCTGTATGGGAACACGTGGACACAAAGCCAACTCAGACTGACTTTTATTAGGAAGTGCCTAAAGAACAGATTTTGCACAAATTCTGATAATTTCTGGTTAAAAGCCTTGCTGTTGAAAGTATTATTCAAGCCTTAAAAATGCCCCAGTGTGGGACGAGTGTGTGCTAAAGCAATTCTTAACAGACCTATTAATTGTACTTCATTAGTTTCTTCAGACTATAAGTTTGTGGAGCCACTTTGATTCTTAAGTTTCTAGCTGGCAGGAAAAACAAGCCCTGATTGTGTCAGAGTTGAGCTGCTGAAGAGATCAGTGTTTTACAAGGGATGTAAAAATGGTTCACAGTTACTAAAATAGAAATCTTCGTTTGCTTTTCAAGGAGGAGGGAAGGAACATTTATAACTTAGAGTTTAGCAATGGGCAATTAAGAAATACACCAATAAATTAATCTTCCCAGGACATTTTCTGGCTTGTAGAAAGACAGTATTTAATAAACACATCTGGGAATTTTCCAGCTGAAAGTTCCTTGTAAGTTGGATCTTACTGGATACGGTTTTAATCTTGAAATTATGTAACATTTTCTTCCATATGAACACATAAGATGCTATTTTCCTTCTAGATATTTTTAAGATGGTCTAAACACACATCCAACAGGACATGCTGCTTTATCAGCTCAGGTTTGCCCTCATAAGGAGAATGTTACCAGAATTTATCTGCTTCTGGAGCACTTTCACAGGATCATGGAATGGTTTGGGTTGAAGGGACCTTAAAGCTCATCCCATTCCACCCCCTGCCATGGGCAGGGACACCTTCCACTAGACCAGGCTGCTCCAAGCCCCGTCCAACCTGGCCTGGTCAGGGGAACAAGCATAAAGCACAAAGTTTACTGCCTTTTGAGTAGGTTTTTTTAGTTATCCTGACAACCCCTGCCCCCGAAGGAAGGGATTCCTACACCCCCTGAAGGAAGGGATTCCTACTCACCAGCATCCAGACTCCCGGTAGCCGCGGTCCAGCCCATGACGGGGGGAATGGCCCCGACCACAGCTCCCACCCACGTGTTGGCAATGCTCATCCTCTTCATGGGGGTGTAACAGCACGTGTAGAGGAAGATGTTGAAGGCTCCCAGGGCCCCGGTGAGAGGGTTCACTCCCAGAGTCAGCAGGGCAATTCCCGGGACTCCGCAGGAGGCGGCGAAGCAGACGGCGAGCAGGGGGCTGTGGGGAGAGGGATGGAGACACAGGCTGAGCAAGAGCTGCTCTTAGAGAATGACTGCTGGCCCGCTCCTTTTGCCTCCTCCCTAAAATTAAGATTGATTTTTTTGTTAATTTTTTCCTCACCCAGCCCAAATTTTCCCATTTGAACCCCCAAGAAGAAAAGCCTTTCTAAAAAGTTAAGCCAGTCGTCCCACAGCTCTGCAATGGAAACAATTCTTCATCTTGTGATCACCGTGTTCACCAAATAAAATCCAAGCTCTGCAGGTATTTAGCCCTTATGGAGAACTGCTGCTTCCAGCATATCTTCCTCCTTCACTTTAATTTTAGTAAATTTTAAGCTCTGGAAAAAGCACTCAGGGTTTGGAGTGAATGAAAAGAGTTGGAGCTTGTCAGATTTTTAACTGATTGCAGCTATCCAAGGGATCCTTCGAAATGCAACAGGGTTAGACACAAAATTAGGAAGCATTTATGAGAAAAAGAGTACATTCAATCATTGCAAAATTACATCAACAGGAATAAAGTATTTTTTGGCTTTACTGCAAAAAGAGGCTGAATGTTCCACACTCCCATTTAGCTGATGCACTGAGCTAGGCAGGGGGAGCATCCAAAAGCAATGCTGGCAACAGAATCAAAACTGATTATCTTCTAAGTAGGACTGGAATTAACTGAAGATATTTTAGGTTTGGCCAAAAGCAGCAAACCACAGAGATGCAAATTATTTCTGTGGATTTGTACTGCACATCAGCTGAGAGCTCTGGGAAGGCTGGAAACTCCTGTTAAAATCTGACAGAAAGAGGCTGGAGCTATGTAAACTTCTGCTAATAAATTCCACAATAAACATCCAAATAGGAAGAACAAGGATTTTTTGTTTGGCTACCAAACCCACACTACACAGAGACACAGAGAACACCATGACACAACCCTAAGGAAGCTTTAGTTGTGACCCTTGTGCCAGATCTGCTGGTGGGGATCTCCTCTCATGTGCTTGCTCGAGGTGGTTGGTATGATGGGAAGAGAGAACTAAAAGCCTCTAAGAAATAATGTGGTGTGGGGGACCTCTGGAAGGGAGGAAAATGCCATTAAATGAGTTGCATTTAATAACCCATGTGGATAAATACACACTTGTAATCCACGTAGGAGCAGAAAATATGTGTGTTTGCAACAAAGGTCTCTGCATGAAGTTCAGCTTTACACCTCTTGTCTAATTGAAAACCATGCAGCCTTTGTGTTCTACAATCACTCTGCCCTCTGGCCAAATCCTTAACCCTAAAATACATGTTGCAAGCGCTGCTCCAGCCCTCATAACAAAAAATTTGCTGGTGGGGATGAATTTTATGGGAGTTTTATCAGCAAAAAATCCTACCATTCAAATTTTGATATTTAAGACCTTTGTTGGGCCAGTGTGGTACAGAGATCCTAAATACCTGGAAGAACTAAAATGAGCAAACGTCACGCTGAAGATCTGCCTTTAGTTTGAATTGAATTGACATTTTATGCAGCTTTTCAAAACCATCACCAGATTTTAGGTAACAAAGCACGCACAGGGCACATTCCCACTCGGAGTTACTAAAACATCAGGGTAGAAGGAGGGTGTGTCATTGCTATCCATTGACAGGGAGATGTGTACAATTGGAGGCTTTTTTCAGGGAAGGAGCCACAGGGAGCTGGGCCCTCTGGTTCTGCAGCTCATGGAGCTCTTTTGCAGAAAGGCAGCAAAGCACAATCTGTGCCACAAATGCCCCAACGCCGGCTACAAACACCCCAGTGCTCCGTAGATGTTGCCCCTCTGTAGTGAAAGCCTGACTGGGCTTGGTTAAACAAATCCATCTTGACTGATTCCTGAATAAAATACAGTCAGACAGTAAACACCAGATTCACACAATACACTCTCCAGGCGACAAAAGACCAGCGTGACCCTCCAGGGCCGGGCTGCCCACGTCGGCCCCGCGGGGGCACAGACCAGGGCACAGTTTGATCTAATGCAATGAGCACTTCTCTCACTAATCAACAGTGAAGACTTATCTACATGTCTCCAGTTCAAAGGAACACTGCACACCACGAGCAGGCCCCAGCCCTTCATTTCTCCTATGGGACGGGAAGGTGAAGGCTGGGAGAGCAAAGCCAGAGCTTTGCCTCTCTCTCACGTCGCTTCCCTGCAGCACCAACTGCCCTGTGGTGCAGCCCTGATCCCAGATGTCTGCTACATCCATGTCCAACCAATGGATCAGGAAAAAACCTTTAAAAAATAAGGCTTTATCAAAAGGGAAGGGTGAAGTTACGTGGCCCAGACCTTCAAAAGAGTTGCTTTGTTCCTGGCAGATGAAAACATATTTTTGCTTCTCAATTTCTTCCTTTTTGCCTCTTCAAGGGAAGTTCCTGGAGGCACAGCACGTAATCACAGAATCACAGAATGGTTTGGGTTGGAAGGGACCTTAAAGCTCATCTCAGTCCACCTCCCTCCCACAGGCAGGGACACCTTTCACCAGCCCAGGTTGCTCCAAGCCCCGTCCAACCTGGCCTTGGACACTTCCAGGGATGGGGCAGCCACAGCTTCTCTGGGCAACCTGAGGCAGTTACTGCCTGTAACAGTCCTAATGCTCCCACAGGAGGACATCAAGTCATTGGGGTTGTTCCTTATAAGCAGTTAAACTATTTTACTTTTAGACACCCTGAAAGCATCATATTTTCTACTTCTCTCCACTGTTACCTTAACAAGGAAGAGTAATTGTCTAACTTACAAGGGCCCTGTCCCTAAAACTCCAGCTGAGATTAGAAAGTCAAAATGTGACCTGATGATTCATCTTGGTTAGTTCTGCCCCTTAAAATAGTATTTGGCAGTGCAAAGACCCTGCAACCAGAAATTAGGAGTTTGCTTTTATGGTGAAACATGAGGCAGAGGAGAATTCAAATCACTCTCATGTAAATATATCATGTTTATAAGGCCTAGGAGAAGTATAAGCAACTCCTCACAGGGAAAGAGAGAACATTCAAGGAAAATATAGTGAGATTTCAGTCCCTGGTGCTGCTCTTTCTCCTTCAGTAACTCTCAGGATTTTAAGAAGACAAGAATGAGGCTAGGTTTAAATCCCAGCAGTTCAAAGGGTATTCTTATTTCTGGCTGATGTCTCCTAGGGACCATTATGCATCTCCATGCTCACATTAGGCCTGTCAATACCCAGGTATGTGGGGTGAGACTCACTGATTTGATGAATGCCCATTGCTGGGCTGCCCACATCTCACTGAGGGACCACAGGAGCCCAGGATCTCATTCTGGAGCAGGAGAAAGGCCTGTGATGCTGAGCTGGCACTGGGTTTGCCCCATCACCTGATGCCCACACAGCTCCTGGTGCCACCACACAGCCCAGGGGGCACCACAGGAGCCTTGGGCAACCAGTGCCAGGGAATTCTCACGTGGTGGTCACAAGTGGCTGAGGGGTCTCTGCTGGTTTCCCTCATGCCCAAACCATCCCAGGCAGCGAGTGCAGGCTGGTGGCAGATGCTGGCCCACACGCCTCATTTCACTTGGGCGTTCACTTATGCCGAGGGAATCGCTCCCATGGGAAAAAGAGGCAATCTTCCATTGGAAAGTTGGCCAAGGAGCTAGCTCAGAAAGCAAACAGCTTGAGTAAGAAACTAGGTTTTATGATGGATTCTTGGGAGGAGTTGGTTTCAGTTATTTGGCTGATTAAAATCAGACTTTGGAAAAATACTGCAAGTGCCAAACGAGTTCTCTTCAAATTTCAGCTCTAAAATACCCAGTATGTCACCACACAGGGCACCTCCTAAAGGAAAACCCAAACCTGGTGCTTCTGCCTCATTCTTCTTCTCTGCTGGGAATGAAAACGCCAAAGTCTGCCTAATAACAGTGCTGAAAGACATCCCCCTTCAACTAAAAGCTTTTGAGAACTTCAGCTTGACCCGTCAATAATCGAACCTTTCTTGATCCAAAGAAAACACGTTGTCATTTCTCTCCCAAAGAGTTCACCCAAGACAGACCTTCCCCAGTCACACTCCACTGAGAGCATCCAAGAGGAGGAGCAGGAGGAAGAGACTCAGGTTTCTCCTCATTCAACTCAAAACTTCTGGTGACACAGAGGGGTCTGGAGAGATGCTGTTGGTCAGGGACATCCCAGAGCTGTTGGAGGGAAGGGGAGCAGGCAGGTGGAATTCCATGGGGGGGCTATTCAGGTATCCCCTGCACACATGACCACAGGGCATCCACGTGGACCCTCATCCAGAGGCGTGAGGAGCCTTTGGGAAACGCAGCAGCCTATTTTAATTCATGTGCAATAAAATAATCTCCAAACTAGTTGCCACTTACAGATGTTCTGGCTGTACGTAAATAATGATCCTACACACATGTGCAGGAAATATATTTATTTAATAGGCTCCAGAGCCATGGATAATGGTACTTATTGACTCACAGCCTTACTTGGAAAAATTGAGAGGGGGAAAACAAATTAAAGCATTTGCCCATCTATAAAATTAATGTACTATTTTACCTGTTTCACAGCAGCATTAGCAAGCTTAATGTCTCTAAGGATCAATAGTGGCACTACTACACAGGCTTTTCTGTGCTGTCTTTGGCAAAACACTTTGTGAAGATGACTGGCAAAGCAGAGTTTGAACTACAATTTAAAAAGCAGTGCTAAAAAGGGGGAATAAGTTTTAAAAAAACTTTTTTTTTTTTGGAAAAACAACCAAAGAGCAAGACACAATTCCCTCTTAAAAGCCATCAATATTTAGAAATATGGAAAATTCCTGTATCAGCATGTAATGCTTCGACCTATCCCTGTGAATAGACTGACACTCACATACAAATGCAGACACAAAGCCCATATGAATCCTGAATAGGCACATTCATGCAATCAGCAGTTGTGTGCAATTCATGTTCAGATGTTATGTAAATACATAAGAAACTTAATTTGTGACCTTGTGTTAATGGGAAACTGGGCACGCCAAACATATTTACATAAAAGCACAAGCCTGAATGTAAGTGACCATTTAAGACTGGCTGTGTGTTTTTCAGGTGAAGCATAAGTGCTTATATTTGAAAATCAGATTCAAAGCCTAATACAAAAGGTAATAAAACAAATCCTGCCTTCTCCCTGTCTGTCAAAAACCTTTTATAGACACGTCACCCACTTCTAAAAGGGCAAACTAAAAAAAACCCAAACAACAACGCTCTTTTGTTTAGCTGCAGCATGCCTGGAATACCTTAATGGATTGGAACATTTAAATTCCCAGTTGATTATTCTGTATTAGATCTCATTATTATTGACAACTGTCCCTCGGGCCACAGGGCCAGGGATCCCTTCTGCCAAATGCAGGGTGATGATCTAAAATAAGCAGGACAGGGATGGTGAAGGATGAATCCAGGCATGGGCTTGGGGGAGAAGGAGGGTGGGAAGAGAAGCAACTTTATTTAGAGTCATTTCCACACCCAAATGAAGCCAAATATGTATCCTCACATTCCTCTGCATGGGGTTTCAGTAACAGCAAATGCTCTGCATAGACTCTGCCCTTTAATCAAACTGCAATTTACTTATTTTTTGATGAGATTAAAGCTGGGTTTGGGTTTTGGTGAGTTTTCCGTGCCAGGTTCAGCAGGACCACTGTGCTTCCTCCCCTCACTCACCCACGGAAACGGTCCTAAATTACCCCTGACTTCAGCATCTTCCACAGGTAAACAGTGTGAGACAATAGAGGTGAGACTGACAGCTCAGATTAATCTCAATATTGCTACTCTGGGCTCAAATTCCATCTGCATACAGTGTCAAAACAATTTGTTGCAATAAGAAGAGGAACAGCCTGGCCCAGGCTCGCGCACAGACGGGCTGGAAATAGCGGGAGCTCGGGAGAAGGGATTTGGCAGACAGAGAACACGAGTGTGATTCTCATCTGCAACTGCATTTCCCCATCACAGCCTGAGATACGAGTCCAGTGCATGAACGCTGTTCCAAAGCCATAATTAAAATCAGATTTCAGGAGGAAGCATCATAAGTTGCTTATTATTTCTGGAATCTGTAGGTACTAAAAATGTCCCCAGACTACTCGTCAGTACAAGGCTGCTGGAGGAAGCCCCCTCCTCTTCTTCCTAATTTTTTCCAGGTCAGCTGGAAGTTCTTAAGGCTTCTGAAGCCACTTACAAACTCAGACAAAAGCATCACCCTGAAGGTTTCACATTTTTCCAAGAGCAACGAGAGGTCACACAAAGCAAGTCCCACCCCTTGGAAGGTTTCTGTGGCCGCAGGAGCCCACGGTCAGGAAAGAGGAGAGGATGTCCATGGGGATTCCCACCTAACCCCATGCAGAAAACCATCCTTCTCCACAGCTTTGCTCGTCTCCTGGCACCTCCTCAATTCCTTCAGCCAGGCAACACTAGGAGTTGCCAAAAACAAGTCCCAGGGTGGGAGCTGAACCTGTGGTCACCACGACTGTCATACTGAGCTACGGCTCGGGCACCTCCCTCAGCCAGGAGAGCATCAGCCAAGGGGTTTTTAAAACTTATATTTACCTTTTTTAAGATCAGCACCCAAGAACTGCTGGGCCTTCCTCAGCAGCTTTTAGAGATCCACCAAGGAACTTCGGGAAGGCCGTGAACCACAATCCCATCCCACTTGGAAGAGGCACAAGTAGCCGAGGACGTTACAAAGGCTCCATAGGAACCTTCCTGCCCCCGTGACTCAGGTAATGGGGATGCAGGGCCACCTTCCAGCACATATCTGGACCATTTTTGTGGGATTTCCAGCCCTGCTTCCCCATGGACATGTGCCTGGAGCCAGCAGCGGGGTCGTCTGCTGGCGCAAGTGCCGCCACATCAGCTGACTGCCAAAAAGGAGCCAGAGAGCTGGAAAAGGCACATTTTGCCCCAAATAGCACCGGTAGCGTCCCTGAAGTTATTTCTGATGGAAGGTTAAAAAAATCCCCTCCTGCAGCTTCTAAGCCCAGAGCATTCAAAAGCAATCAGTAATCGTGGCAGAACGCTGAACGATGGCAATCTCCCAACTCTGAAATTAAATTTTAACTTTCCACACAAATCCTTTCAGGCTGCATATTTATATATTTAGTAATAAAAACCATACTCATGACCATTGTCAGCTGTAAAAGTTCTATCATAATAACAACACTGCTAATGGGAGCTGAAACTGGAACAACACTGCCTGGATCAGTAGCTTCATCGCTGATGACTTTACTAAAATGATCCTAATTTTCTTTTGCAAAACATTAGATAAAACTCCCAAAGAGCTCTACAGACAGACTGGGGATGTACCTGGTAAAAGGAAAAAAAAAAAAATCCACATTCTGATGTGAAATTTTAAATCAAAGTGGTTACATGATGACCTGGTCTGGGGGGTGACATCCCCACCCATGGCAGGGAGGTTGGAACTAGATGATCTTTAAGGTCCCTCCCAAGCCAAACCATTCTGGAATTCTATAATACACATGACCCCTAATTAGTATAGTTTTGAGGCAGCAGTTTTTAAGGACTCAAAGGAAAATATTTTTACATTCCACTACAACTTTGAATTACAGATGGGTTTAGTCTCAAGGAGACATTTCTTTCCAATTAAAAGGAAAAAAAATAGCTTTAACATTGGCAGAATGGACATACTGCCAGACCTCTATTTCTTTCATATATTTCTAATTCAGCATCAGTCAGGAGCTTTACTGAACACAAGCAGTTCACACTCTCACCTTTGATATTCTTTTTCACAGGTATATTGTGGCTGAACATTATGAAAAGCCCAAGAACCTGCTGATTGAGGCTTAAACTTGCAAAGTTTATATTAAACTGAATAATACCTATCAATGAGCTAAAATGGAACTGTTTTAAGGGAAAAACGTCGAGAAAGATCTTAATAGACATTCATTTATTCTCTCTCAGTCACGCAAGAAAGTTCATGAGTCATGACAAGGGATGAAGGATGAGGTAGTTTAAAACTAAAATGTGAAACTAAATTACACTTTTAATTGGGAATTCAATTTTTCCTCATCAACTGCAAGTATGAGAATACAGCTTGTCTATCATTTACCACTGCAGACAGACAAGATGTCCTTTAAGAGGTGCAAACAAATGGGGAGCTTTGTCAAGTCTTTTTTTTTTTCCTTAATGAATTATTTAACTTAGTCTTCACAGGTTAAGGAGTAGTATCTACATTCTGTCAATGTCTGGTACCTCATCCCCAAAAACATGTTGCTGTGGCAGATCAGGCTCTACATGTACTACAAGTACTGAATTTTCTATCAAATCCCATTTAACTGGGAGTAACACACAGTTTTTAAGACTGCCAGAACAAAATTGTTGCAGTTCTGCCTGCTCATGTTTTTGTAAGTGGCTTTTTGTGATTTGCTTTCTGGTAAATATTCCCCAAATGTGAAAAAAAAAAAAAAAAAGAAAAAAAATGAGGAAAATAGTGGGGAAGTTCTAAACCCAACTTGCAACACAAAATCTGAGCTGAGGAGGAGCTCGGTGTTAAGAGGGGACAGGAGACTTGTAGGTGCTCCCAAAAAGCCTCATGCTGGGTTAATGGGTAGCACTTAAACACACTTAAATCAAGAGTGCAGCACATTGTGTCTGCAGAGGAAGAGTTTACAGACCTGAACCTCAAATAAAGTCCTTTAAAATGCAAATCTCTGTGAAAGGAATCACCCTTGATACCTTTCCTTTGTCCACAGGGCTCAGCCAGGCCCATCAGCACCAACCTGGAGGTGGTTTGGAATGACAGCTGGAGCATCCAGAGGGAAAGAGGGAAGGATTCAGTGAGTGATGTCTAAATCTCCCAAGGAATGTTGTACAGTGAGAACTCGGCATAAAGGGAGCTCAGTGATGGATAAACACCTATCCCGGGCTGAGTCTCATGGTGGAGTTGCCTTTTTTAGTTTTGGCTCTACATTTCCAACCAGCTCAGGGTTTGCTATCAGATACACTTGCTCAAATGTGTATTTAGTGTAAATAAATCTAGATCAGGATAAAATATCACCTGCCTGTGTCAATTCATTTCTCTCCCAAAGAAAAAACAACCCAAGCATGGAGCCCAGGCTGCCCTGCCAGGGTTGTGCATCACAACTGTATAAAAAGCATAATCAACACCGTATTTTAACCCAATTGGGGCAATTAGTTCCCCTCACTCCTCAAGAACCCGAGCTGCAGATGTTCTGTCTCCCCTGTCAGAGAGAGGGGCTTTAAAACTCTCATAAACAAACAGGGCTGATTTAAAAGAATCATTTCTTCCTGAGAGGGACACATCTCTCTTCTTTATGCTTGAGTAAATCAGAATTGGCTTGATCGATTTTGCTGAAAGTTTCCACTTGGATGCCAAGACGAGGGAAGAGGAATTTCAACTCAGCCAAAGGAAGAGGAATCAGGAGTCCTGCCCTCAGCATGGAGCATCTCCTGCTCCCATTTTGACCAGTTTAACTCCAAGCAAATGACACCAGGATGTGGTTTTTCATGGTTCATGGGTTCAAGAGCCTGCCCAAGCCTGATCCTAAAGCACCCCAGGTTTGGGATGAGATAGCCCAGCACACCCCAGGGAGATTTGCAGTCCACAAACACCACGTTCAGACAGAAAGAAAACTGTTTATGCTGCCCTTTGTTATTAAGCAGAAGCTCCAATTGGGCCTCGTCACTTCACTTGGAAGTAAAAAATTACAGATGAAAAGGACCTGCACTTACAAAATGTTTATGCTCTTATTACACTTGTTATCCACACCAGAATGTTAATCATAACAACCCTGAGCAACCCTGCAGAGCGTCAACGCACTCCTTGGTATATGGCTTTGTTAGGTAGGAGTGAAAGGGTGAATAATAATATTCACAGCTTCCCTGCAGTCATGAAAATGTAAATATTTTTTTAAAGTGCTTACAAGACAAACCTACAGTAAATTTGAAAAATGTCCCCCATAATATTTAAACTAAATCCTCCTCTTTAACCTAACAAACCTAACCTTGCAACATGGCAGTTAAGTGATCCATTCATTTTACTTCAAAATCTCAGTTCTCCCTTTGTTTAAGAGCCAGACACCAGCTGACAAACAGGATGGATAATATGGTCTCTCCAGAAACATTTTTCTGTGATTTAGAGTGATTAAATCTAACACGTGCTTCTGCTGAGCCCTCAGCCAAGGTTTGGAAAGCAGTGGGTAAAGAAGTCTCAGGCCAGATCTCAATCCTATTCAGATGGAGAAAACTGAAGTTCTGGAGTGTTTGTCAACCTGCTCTTCCAAAAATAAAAGACAAAAAAGATAGTCCAGTCATCTCAGCACATGAACACTAACTAAATACATTCCCAGGAGCAAGGAAAATGAAGGAATTAGGTTATTCCCTACAGTCATAGAGGGCAGGACAATAAGCAAAGGACTGCAGTGGAAGCAGGATCAGGCTGTAGAATCCAGTGAGTGGAAGAGAATGGAGCAGATGAGCCTGAGGAAGTGCAAGTTCAGCCAGACCCTTCCTGCCCATCTGCAGATTCCTCTGCACCACTGCAAACATGCCTTTGGCATCCCCAGAGCAAGCTCTGCAGTACTGCCATGTCCACCTGAGAGCTGAAGAGGATGGGGATGGTTCTGTTTTACAGGCTGGGGATGAGCAGATGGAGCAGCCCTGGGAGAAGGACCTGGGGGGGCTGGTGGGGGACAGGCTGGACATGGCCCAGCCCAGAACCCCCCGTGCCCTGGGCTGATCCCACAGCGTGGGCAGAGGGTAGGGGGGGATTGTGCCCCTCTGCCCCTCAGGTGAGACCCCCCTGCAGAGCTGCTCCAGCCCTGGGAACAGCACAGGGAGGACATGGAGCTGCTGGAGAGAGTCCAGAGGAGGCACCAAGAGGATCAGAGGGATGGAGCAGCTCTGCTGGGAGGAAAGGATGGGAGAGCTGGGATTGTTCAGCCTGGAGAAGAGAAGAGACCTATTTGCAGCCTCTCAGTACCTGCAGAGGATGACAAGAAAGGTGGAGAGAGACTATTTACAAGGGCCTGGAGTGACAGGACGAGAGCAAATGGCTTCACACTGACAGTAGGTTTAGATTAGACATTAGAAAGAAATCCTTCCCTGGGAGGGTGGGGAGGCCCTGGCACAGGTTGCCCAGAGAAGCTGTGGCTGCCCCATCCCTGGAAGTGTCCAAGGCCAGGTTGGACAGGGCTTGGAGCAACCTGGGCTGGTGGAAGGTGTCCCTGCCCATGGCAGAGGGCTTGGAACAAGGTGATCCTTAAGGTCTCTTCCAATCCAGGCCATTGACTCTATGATTTTGGGATTTCTGCATTATTATTTTGGTCATTTATCCACACTTATCATCAGGAGTTTTATTTTACAAATGTTCAGTGGAAAACCAAACTGAACCAAAGCAAAAATCCCTTCATATACCATCAGAGTGCATGAACAAAACATAATTACTGTCAGAGAGGTAGCAATAGGAGTCACTGTGGCTCACACTCCTTTCCAGCATGATTTACAATTTAATATTCCTTGTGATTCTATGTCCCTAGCAAAAAAAAAAAGAAAATAAAAAATAAAACATATCAAAGAGGTTCTCCACATATCTCAACTGCAGGAATGCAGCTTTTCTAGTCACAAAGACCAGCGAGCAAGCATCTGTGTTCACACAGCTAATTAAAGTGTAAGAAAAACCTCTTTTATATCTGACTTGTGAAGCTGATAACGTGTAAGTTATAACTTGTATGAGACATGATAAACTCTGTCCTTCACAAAGAGAAATGCACTTCTAACATGACTTACTGTAAACAGATCTCAGGGTATAGCAGCTTCTAATCAGAGGCAGCTCCATAATGGACTTGTTGAGCGGTGACATTTCCTACACCACTTGGCACGGGGTGAGTGATGATGCTGCTGTGGTTAAACCAGATAAGGTTCAGTACTAATACAGGGAACAAAGTGTTGGGGTTTTGACTGCATTAAGCCCAAATTTACAAACACGAACCTGAAATGTTTGACAAACACGGGAAGAAGAGCCATCAGGGGAGCACCTGCCCCAAAGCTGGGGGAAGGATCTCGGGCTTCGAGCTTTAATTTTGCTCGTTCGTAAAAACTCACTTTAACATCACCTTTGGAGAAAATGACTCATCACCAGCCAGTCAAAAAAGGAAGGAGGCACTGGTTCCAATCAGTGTCCAGGAGGCCTGTTCATACTGGACACAAAGGTGGCAGGATTAGTGCACAATGGCTCCGTCCCCTCCGGCTCCGGGGGCTCTGCCCCCCGGCGAGGAGCTGACATGAGAGGATAAGACAACTCCATTAGGAGCCCGTATCACTTCTCCACAGCCTTCCCCACAAGCAGATGGAGCAGCTATTTAGCCAAATGCACCGTGACTCCTGGTTTATACATGAGCATCTGGGATGTTTCCTACCGGAGGGCGAGGCACAGTGTCCCCCGATTTATCGACTGTCCCGCGTGCAATTAAAGATTCAGAGAAATAATTTGGGGGTAAAGGCCCCTCGGCCGAGCTGAAAAGCAGCAAGGCGTGAGGGGTCAAGTGTTTCTGCAGGATTTATATTTACCAAACAGAGCTGCCTGCAAAGGAATGTCTGTGTGGAGCTGTGGCAGAATGAGGCCCTGGCAGGAGAACCAGCAATTGCTTCGTTTCGACTGAAACGAATTTAAACGCAGAGTTAATAAAACAACCCTCTTTATCGCCCTAAGAAACAAAATATATATGTAGTTAGAGCTATATAATTTCCTGCTAATACACATTTTGATCTGAGGATAATGTGCAGTATCACCATTTTTCTGTGCATTCTACAAAAGGCCTCTAATACCTTAGAACCATTTAATCAACATCCCACGCAGGCAGTGAATAGATAATTGAAATATAAGTACTGTCATCCATATCCCCTTTGGGAAAGTGACACAGTAAGCATTATATCATTCCATTAGACCATCCTTTGATGTGGGTTTTATTCTCATTAAACTATGTTTTAGCCTCAAGGTTTCTCCCCCCCACACCTCTCCGTGACATGGCCGTGCCAGGAAAAAAATAAAAAAATACCCCGCTGTTCAAAAGGCAAGAAGTACATTTTTACAAGCAATTGTACATGTCAAAAATATAAAGCTGCCTTTTTAATTTCTTGTTTACCAAACACAGGCAATGACAGCTTCTGGAAAACACAGGGTGGAAAAAAAAAAAAAAAAAGGAAGGCAGGAGGGTGGTGGTGGGGAAGGAATGCATTTACTTGTTTTCAAATAATAAAGCCTGAATACAAGCAGGATAAAAAATGCTTGAAAAGGCTGCCATGGTGGTGTCTGCTTTGAATTGTGCCCTGTTTAAACAAGAGGAAAGCCTCCCACTGAAAAAAGAAACATTTTTATCATTCAGAAAGATCTCAGGGCAGTCCCTTTAAAATGAGGTATTTTCTAAACAAAATATCAGAATGTTCCCCTGCAGGGAACGAGCATCTGATCTCTTCGAAATGATTATTCTCCAAGAACTGCAGATTTATGGAGTTTTTGTTTTATTTGTTTTAACTTAAGTAGAGTGAAACCTGTCTGAAATGACCACCCAAGGGAGCAGAGCCCCCAGCTAAGCAGGGGCTGAGCTCTAAATGGGACCCCAAGTTGTACCAAGACCCCTGGGGAGGTTTTAAACCTCTGGCTTAAACCAGGGCTGGGGAAACGCTTAATGCAGGTCTCAGCCTAAGCCCAGGACATGGATTTCCCCTCACTTACATCAGTGCAGCTCCACTAACATCAGTAGGAACGCTCCTGATTTGCATTAGTGTTAGCAAGCAAAGAATCAAGCTAATTACCCCGAGCTATCCACAGTGATTACAGCAGGAATTTTGTTTTCAAATGCACGCACATTTTTTCAGCCCAGACTGGTTTTGTTACCCTTGTAACTGTAGGTCTGCTAAAGGCAAGCTGAGTGGAAAACTCAGCTTTACACAGAACTAGTTTTGAGTCAGGAAGTGTTTCTGAATAAATAAAGTTTGACATGTTGCAGTTTTCTATGTGCCCATGAATGTCCAACTTACATATCTGCAGTTATAACTACAGTTCATAAATATAAGTCATTGGTGAGAAACATTGCTAGCACAGGAGCTCTTTTTGGTCTGATTCTTCAAGAGTTTGGCTTATTATAGGTTAAACTGAGCCAAATCAAAGCTCCATTCAGAAATGTCAACAAGTAGGAGAAGCATTAGTGCCTCCATTAACTGCAATAACCATCAGCTGTGGTCATGAGTGGGAAATCCATAGACAGAACACAGCTCCTTGGGCACTGCAAAGGGAGGAGGGTTAATGGGATGCTAGGAAAAAATATTCACCAAACAACACAGAGATTTACTTCTGTTAGTCAACCAAGGTATTATCTGTGTTGTGCCTTCTTCTGCCATGTTAATAGACCTAAATGCATGTGGAAAAGTAAGCTTGAGTGTAAATATTCAGCATAATGAGACTACAGTTAAATTCCATAGCATGTTATTTTTATCATAGAATTAAGGAATGGTTTGGGTTGAAAGGGACTGTAAAGCTTATCTTGTTCCAAGCCCCTGCCATGGGCAGGGACACCTTCCACCAGCCCAGGTTGCTCCAAGCCCTGTCCAACCTGGTCTTGGACACTCCCAGGGATGGGGCAGCCACAGCTTCTCTGAGCAACCTGTGGCAGGGCCTCCCCACCCTCACAGCCAAGAATTTCTTCCTAATATCTAATCTAAACCTACTCTTTTCCAGTTTAAAGCCGTTATATTGAAGGGTTTTGAGACAAGACCCGGAGCCAACCCTGGCTGTGAGCAGATCAGTCCACAGCTCTCCTGAGATCCCTTCCAGCCTGGACCATCCTCTGAGGCTCCCTGCATGGTCCAGGTGACAAGAAACCTGGAGGTGAAGTGAGGGAGAAGCCCCAGCCCCACTCCCAGGCAGTCACTGCTGCCACTGCTGAGGCCAAAGCCAAAGGACTTGGCACAGAAAACAGCTGAAAGGTGCAAAATAGCACAGGAGCAGAACTGAGCAGTGTCCACATGGCCATGAATTGGTTATTTAGGACGTGCTGTTCGAGGGCCCAGGATCTTTAAAATGAAAAACTGTTCCTGTACAGCTCTGAAGATTTTTATGAGTGATTAACACAGCAGATCCAGCAGCACCCTAAGTTCATAAAACAGCCACTTTTTCACAGGAGTTTCACAGTGCAGTTCTGGGCAATCAGAACTGTCACTTTGTACAACATAATGAAGCAGGACACTTGTCATCCTCCAGGTTAAGCTCCCTCAGCTACTGCAGCTCATACTGGAGATTTATTTAAATTAATCTGCAGGAAAATTAAATCCATTACCTTAAAAAGCAAGGGAATAAATCACACCCAACAGGAAACCAGGAAAAGCTGCTGCCATTTCAGTTGAATCTGAGGTTGTGTGAGCACATGAAATGTTTCGCTGTCAATGACACAAAACCAATTCAATAGCAGGAAAACCAATATCAGCTGTTGTTATAATGCAGAACACAAATGCACTCAATGAGTTTAACACTGCAGCCCAAGTATGAAGAACATCTCAAGCTGTTTGTATTTCCAAACAAGACTTGAGGGGTCAGAGGAGGGAGGAGGAGATGTGGGCAGGCAGGAATGATGGATGGTGCTCAGTGGCGTGCTGTGCTTGGGTCTACTCTTGTTATTTTTGCAACAGGATGTCTCTGATTACCCTCTGAATAGAGAATAAGGATGGTTACGTCTCATTGCTCAAAGGGAACATTTTTTCAGAGCCTCACAAATTAAATAGGACATTGTAAAGCAAGCAGTCAATGAACTATCAGGTGCTGTTTGTCACAAATCTACCAAGAGTGTCAGAAGATTCCCTGGGGGGCACCAGAGGTGGGTTTGGGGCTGGCAAATAAGGTAAATGTACTCCAGTGCCTACATTGAGCAGTCTCAGCTCTGCAGAGTCATCCTGTCAGTGCCTGCGTGGATTGTCCAGGCTAGAGGATATAAAATATAGAGCAGGGGCACACTGAGCCTCTAAATAACTGTTTCAGCCATCAGGTTGATGCTTCACTAAGGATGGAGGACAATTGCTCTTCCAAATCCCATTCTTCCAGGGATCTTTGCTGAACTGGCTCACAGGGAGCAATGGACAGGCCAAAGCTGCCCAACTGAGACACTTCTTGAGTGCCACCAGTAAGACCATGACACTGTCCCCAGCCAGACCTCTGAGGCCGTGGTGACATCCACACCCCACAGTGCAGACCTGGCCACTGAGCTTTTCTTTAAAAGCTACTGAGGTTCCTCACTGATCCCAAAAGAAGCTGCAAGTCCTCAGTAACTCACAGAAAAGGCTGATGTGGGGGTCTGGGAACCACATGAATGTGTATGCAGGGAAATGAACCCCCCCAGACAGGGGCTTGTGGTGCTTTCTCCCATTGAAGACCTCAGGAAGAAAGGAAGGGGAGAAAGGCTGGAAATAAGGTCAGTTAGAACTGACAGCTGGTCTTAAACCTAAACAGACTTGGGGCTGAGGCTGCAAATGGAGGCCACGAAGTGAAACACATGGAAATAAATTCTCTGCAAATGCAAAACATTTCCTAACAAGCCAGTTCCATGAATTAGCTTATCTAAAATGGAGACTACAGCTCATCCTAGGACTGGATGATTCAGTAACTCCAAGGACCTCTCACTGGGGGTTACCAGTTTGATTCTGGCCTGAGCTCAAAGCATCTAAGAATCCTCTATGTGATGGCACAACCCCTATAAAAACTCTCCTTGGCCTCAGTGCAGTTTCTCAGTGGGCAAGATTCACATCAAAGCCACCCCCAAAAGCCTTTCCAAGGAGCTGCAGAGCCAATGTGATGGAGAGTTAACAGCCTTCCCTCTCTTCAAAAGGGATGTCAAGCTCAGGACAAAAACTGCTACTCACACTGACCAGTTCTGCAACAAGGACTATGCCAAATAAACAGAAAGCAAGAAAAGACAAAAAAAAAAAAGGAGGGAAATCAGAATATATTTACAAACAGAGCAAATGAAGACGGGTCAGAAGATGATGCCTCGTTTGCACTGGACAGCACAGATGCTGTAATGCAGCAGAATTAAAAAACCATCAAGTATTTTCATGAAATGAAGCAGCTAAAGAGACGAAAATGTCAAAACCCAAATGTCAGACAAATTTTGGGCAAGAACTCCGTGCATACCCCAAGCCCTCTGGATCCCTTCCCAGAGCCAAGACACCAGTCTCTTATGTGCTGT
This sequence comes from Pseudopipra pipra, assembly GCF_036250125.1. Lineage (NCBI taxonomy): Eukaryota > Metazoa > Chordata > Aves > Passeriformes > Pipridae > Pseudopipra > Pseudopipra pipra. The sequence goes on from NC_087567.1 coordinate 3,131,186, forward strand.
TTATCCACCCCTGTCTTGTCTGGTTTTGCCTGGTTTTAGCACAACCATTTACGGGCTTTATTTAATCAGCCAGGAAGGAAAGAGTTCAAGGAACACCAGGGAATATGTGGCAAAACGTAACAAGGTTAGATCACTTGCACTGGATTATTCTCCTCTGGCAGAAGGAATAACCCCAGTCAAGGCCTGCGTGTTCCAGGGTCTGCAGGGAGCGAGGGCAGCATTATTCAAGGGAAGTGACACTTTAAAGAACTTTAAATTAGCTGTTGACAGTCAGGTAGATAGATTGAGGAGTGATTACACAAAGTCCCCAGCATTACCATTTTGTGGTGAAAGCAAATATGAAGGGGAGGGAGAAGCAAGAAAATCCATGAAATATGGGTTTGCCAATCTGTGGTGCATTCAGACGACAGCGAAGTTCACTTAAGGACACTGGAAACATAAAATAAATGGCTTTCTCTGAATCAAAACTTGACAGAAAGTTTTTCCTAGTTATATTTTTGACTCCAGAAGCACTGCAAGCCATGCAAGTAGACTATGATAAACACCAAAAAAAAATAATAAAAATAACCATCCCCCATCATCTTTCTTCCTAACAAGTGTTCCTTCTCCCAGGGCTAAAGGACCACATGGAAGGGAGCAGAAGTGCAGCTCCCCTGAACTGCACAATTAAGCCTGACTTACTGTATGTACAACAGATGCCCTCACTGCAGTGGTCCCTAAAATATGTTTTTAAATAAAATTAACTCAGCTCAGGAATCTGTAATTAGCACCATCTCCAAGAACAAATCAGAACAAGTTTATTGAAGTGCTCTAACTATTTACCATGAGAGCGAATTTACCCCCAAGGTTCACTTTACTATTTTGTCTCAATTTTCTTGTAATTTCATCTATCACGGGTTTTTTTTTCAGTCCTCCAAAGGTGATGGATAAAACACAGAAAGAAATAGGACCAACTGTTCGCTGAAGCCTAAGGGAAAACATAATTTTGTTATAAATAATCCTTGGCACAAATCATGGAAACGCAATACTAAAATTGTTTGTTGAATCATTTATGAATTGGGCCTTCAGTTTCAGTTTGCAAATAAGTCAGAGGTTTTTTTCTTGATGTTCTTTTTCACTTTGCTTTTTTAGCTGGCAAACAGCCTTTGAGAGACTGAACCAATACATAATCCAAAAAACAGAGGGAATGAAGCGGGTTTATTTTTTTGAAGGAAATCTCTTTGCCTTTTGGGGTGGGAGGAATTTACTTATGGACTATGATAAATTCAATGATGACAAATTTTCACATTACTTCCACGAGATGCCACAATTTTGAGTTTTCACCCGGCTAAATAGGCAAAGGCAACACCAGGGCCTTTACAAACCACTAAAGAAAATGATTTGTAGGTACCTCTGCTGGGAGTCTCAAACGAATATCTGCGATCCAAGAGATAAATGTGACTATTAAAAACAACATACATCTTTGTGTTTGTTCTAAGATGGGAAATTCTGAAGATTTATTGTTACAAAAGAGAAGTTCAGTGGAACATAACTGTGTGCTACCACACCACGCACGTGGCCATCTCATGGCACATGAAGAAATATGTAACACGAGGGGAAATTCAGCTGCCTTGAGAAATTCCGTGTTTTCCAGGACAGCTGATTGCCCAAACTCCTCAGATGAAAGTTATAAACACGAAGAAATAGCAAAGAACAGAGAGAGATGCGTTTCTTCCTTATGTCTTTTGCCTTAAAAGTGCTATTTTTCGTCATCTGAAGAGGGAGGGAAACTTGGAAACAGATAAAAGCAGCGTGAAGCTCCTTTCTCTCAGCCAGAGCAGGTGTGCAGTGCCTTACCTGATCTGTCCTCGCACCAGCGGCCTGTTCTTTGTCCTGTTCATGTTTGAGTCAAACGGGACCTCAAAGAACTGTAATTAAAAAAAAAAAAGAAAAAAAAGAAAGGAACAATCAAAATGAAAGGATCCCGGAAACCATGCCATGTGTGGAATGTCCTGTCTGCATCTGCAGGTGCTTTAATCTCTATTTCTGAAGGTTCAGGAATACAGCGTGAATTTGGAGCTTTGATAAGTTTGCACCGATGCTTTTGGCAGCCCCTGAGAAAGAAAATCACCTGGAGGACAAAAGGGAGTTTGCACAAGACCCCAGGAGTTCAGCACTCGAAGCAGAGTTTGATTCCAAATCCCGCTCCTGACAGGTGTGACACAGCTTTTAGATGTACACAATTACATGTGCACACACATAATGGAATCATGGCATTGTTACACTTGGAAAAGATCATCCAGCCCAAGCACAAACCCAGCACCACCACCACCATCAAACCACACCCACAAGTGCCACATCCACACATTTTTTGAACGTTTCCAGGGATGGTGACCCCACCACACCCCTGGGCAGCCACTTCCAATGCCTGACCACACTCTCAGTGAAGAAAATCTCCTAAGATCCAATCAAAACCTCCCCTGGCACAACTTGAGGCCATTTCCTCTGGTCCTGTCACTTCTCATCTGGGAGAAAAAACCAATCCCCACCTGGCTCCAACCTCTTTAGGGAGCTGTAGAAAGCAAGAAGGTCCCCCCGAGCCTCCTTTTCTCCAGGCTGAGCCCCCAGTTTACATTAACACAAGCAGCCCTTGCAAATTTTCCTCTTCTGGTCTTTAAAAGACAAACACCAAGGTTTTTTCCACGATCATCTGACTTCCAAGAACCCATAACCTACCCCAAATCAATCAACCCTTGTAAAACACTACTGAAACTGCACCGAGTCTCCAGTTGGAGCAGCAGGGAGTGAACACACCATATGGTGTTATTTAATGTCACAACCTAATTTGACTTTAAACGTGGCCTATGGAAAATTCAGGAGTCACTATCTGCTTGGAATTCCTGCAGGCTCCTGGAGGAGTTTTTTTTTTTTTAATAAGAATATTACTGGAAAAGCTGAATCCACTTTGCCATCCAGGCAACTCTAGAGCTGTTCAGTTTTACGTGTGCAAAATAACAACACAAATACCAAGCAGGGATTTACTTACAGAAAGTGTAGGATGTGTTTATACAAAGAATATTTTCTCCTGACGTTACGTCTGAGGTTTTGGGGTAGGATCCCAATTATGGTGAATATGGAGGAAAAGCACCGTAACAAATCATAATTCCAAGGAGTCAGACTGACAGTATAGTTCAGTGTAGCCAAACTGCAGACAGATTTTAGGTGATTATATATGATAAATGACTACATGATAAAATCTATGTTATTCCAGCAAGCTGATTTAACATTTTATGCTACAAAAGAGACAATTAACAAACACCTTCATTGTGACAGTGTCACATTACTGGACTTGCTGCTTACTGGGGCTGCATTCCCAGGGGAACATCAATGGACAGGGACCATTCAGAGCCCTACGGGTGGGCATCAAGGGAAAGATGCTCCATTTTCAGGCACATTGAACCACTTTTCCCACCTACTGCCTTGAAGTAATGACTATACAACAATTGGGAATCTCTGCTGTTGCTCCTACATGTAGCAAGAGCAGCAGGGATTGGATACCCATGGATACCCATGGATCATCCTGTCTAACACAGCCCACAATGTTCTCAATCTGTGGTGCCATATAAAGGCATGGAAATTTAAAACACCAATGCAGAATTTAATTACTAGTTTATATTCAATTCACTAGAATTTTTTGCTTCCATCTGTGTGGCAGAGCTGGCTGGAAGTTTGAATCACAGAATCATTTAGGCTGGGAAAGATCTCCAAGACCATCAAGTCCAACCTGTGACCGATCCCCACCTTGTCCTTCAGCCCAGAGCACTGAGTGCCATGTCCACACCCCCAGGATGGGGACTCCACCACCTCCAGTGTCTGACACCCTTTCCTGGAAGAATTCTTCCTGATGTCCAGCCTGAACATCCCCTGGCACAACTTGAGGCCAATTCCTCTTGTCCTGTTTTGCTCCCAGTAAACCTCTGTCTGGAAGGGAGCACCCAACCCAACTACGATCCCTACCAATTCTCAAAGCCTTCCAATTTTATTATTGATATTCCTGAAGCAAACTCAGGCTGCTCAGCAAGAGTTTCTCACAGAAAGAGGAGAATGAAGAAAGGAGAAAAGAAAGGAGAAAGAGAAGAGAGAGAGAAGAGAGGAAAGGAAGAAAAGAAAGGAAAAAGGAAGGAGGAAGAAGGAGGAGAGAAGAGAGAAAGAGAGAAAGAGAGGAAGAAGAGAGAGAGAGAAGAAAGAATGAAAGGAAAAGAAAGAGAGAGAAAAAGAGAAAGAGATGAAAGAAAGGGAAGAAAGAGGTAGAAAAGGAGAAAGAGAGAA